>NC_044037.1:203741417-204484055 GCF_901765095.1 Microcaecilia unicolor | reverse complement strand
GATGACCTCCCCTGACTCCCCCAGTGGTCACTAACCCCCTCCCACCACAACAAATGATGTTTCACAACTTTTTACTTTCACCCTCAAATGTCATACCCTCCTCCCAAGCAGCAGTATGCAGGTCCCTGGAGCAGTTGTTAGGGGGTGCAGTGGACGTCAGGCAGGTGGACCCAGGCCCATCCCCCCCCCTACCTGTTACAATTGTGCTGCTTAATGCTATTAGTCGTCCAACCCTCCCCAAACCCACTGTACCCACATGTAGGTGCCCCCCTTCACCTCTTAGGGCTATAGTAATGATGTAGACTTGTGGGCAGTGGGTTTTGAGGGGGATTTGGGGGGCTCAACACCCAAGGGAAGGGTGCTATGCACCTGGGAGCTCTTTTACCTTTTATTTGTTTTTTGTAAAAGTGCCCCCTAGGGTGCCCGGTTGGTGTCCTGCCATGTGAGGGGGACCAGTGCACTATGAATCCTGGCCCCTCCCACGAACAAATGCCTTGGATTTATTCGTTTTTGAGCTGGGCGATTTCATTTTCCATTATCGCTGAAAAGCAAAATCGCCCAGCTCACACCTTGACGAATAAAACATGGGCGTCTTTTTCTTTTAAAAAATACGATCCGCCCCGCCCCTTCACGGACCCGTTCTCGGAGATTAACGCCCATGGAGATAGGCGTTTCTGTTCCATTATGCCCCTCTAGGTGTGTTCCGAGGACTGGGATGAGAAGTTGAATCCCTGCTGTAGAGGTAGCCCCAAGTGGTAGTAGCACAAGAGTACCTTTAGAGGTCACTGCCATCATTTTTAAGCCACAGACATTAGGGGCAAGGGTGAGTAGGCTTTGTTCCTGATTTTTTTACTAACTGGACCACTCGGGGGAGGGAAGCCTACTGCGACAGGTATGGAGGTGCTTCTATTATAACAGCGGTGGTGTATGAGAGAGGGGGATCAGGGTTGGGTGGTAAGGAGGGTTTTTATTCTGGCAGTGGTGGGGAGAGGGGCAGGCGGAATGGGGGAACTTGGACTGCCACAGGCCGGTACCCGAAAGGTATGCAGGTGCCAGCCATATTCAGTGCCAGCATCCTCACAGTTAACCAGGTAAAATTAGGACTACTTCATATGCAGTCCTTCATGCCCAGCTAGCTGCCAGCTTCTCCCTGACTTTGCCCTGTAACGTCTCTGTGAGGTTTGGTTTCCAAATGGCCAGTTAGTGCTGATATTCAGAGGCACTGTCCAGTTAAGTGTCACTAAGTATTGGTGGATAACAAACCGCAAGCGATTTAAGCAAACAGGAGCCACTCTGGTCATTACCATGGGAGCCCTTATGAACATCTATGTTGTAGGCACTAAGGAGTCCTTTTACTAAGCCACAGTAGCGTTTTTAGTTTGCGGTAGAAATCAGCTGGCGGTAAACACTGAGACGCCGGTAGGAATATAATGGGTGTCTTGGTGTTTACCACTAGCTGATTTCTACCACGAGCTAATAACGCTACTGTGGCTTAGTAAAAGACCCCCTATGTCCCACAGTAATCAGGCAGCATGCGGCAATGTGCCTGCTGTATCTGATTAGCGGAGGGCACACCTACTCTCTGCTCATAGTCACGCCTCCTATGCTGGGATTAGTGAGTACTGATTGGCACACTACCACAGGATGCCTCAGTGCGTACCATAGCTTAATAAAAGGCCCCTTATGGGCTCATTTTCGAAAGAGAAGGACGCCCATCTTTTGACACAAATCAGAAGATGGACGTCCTTCTCACAGGGACATTCAAATTCGTATAATCGAAAGCGGATTTTGGACGTCCCCCAACTGCACTCCATTGCAGGGATGGCCAAAGTTCAAGGGGGCGTATCGGAGGTGTAGCAAAGGTGGGACTTGGGCATGCCTAACACTTGGACGTCCTTGACCTATAATCGAAAAAAACAAGGACGTCCCTGACGAGCACTTGGATGTTTTCACCCGGACCTGTTTTTCTTACGACTAAGCACAAAAAGGTGCCAACAATGACCAGATGACCACCGGAGAGAATCAGGGATGACCTTCCGTTACTCCCCCAGTGGTCACTAACCCCCTCCCACCCTAAAAAAACATCTTTCAAAATATTTTGTGCCAGCCTCTATGCCAGCCTCAGATGGCATACTCAGGTCCGTGACAGCAGTATGTAAGTCCCTGGAGCAGTTTTAGTGGGTGCAGTGCATTTTATACAGGTGGACCCAGCCCCATCCTCCTCTACATTTTACGTTTGTGGAGGAAACAGCGAGCTCTCCAAAACCCACTGTACCCACATCTAGGTGCTCCCCTTCACCCATAAGGGCTATGGTAGTGGTGTACAGTTGGGGGTAGTGGGTTTTGGGTGGCTCAGCACACAAGGTAAGGGAGCTATGTTCCTGGGAGCAATTTATGAAGTCCACTGCAGTGCCCCCTAGGGTGTCTGGTTGGTGTCCTGGCATGTCAGGGGGACCAGTGCACTACAAATGCTGGCTCCTTCCACGACCAAATGGCTTGCATTTGGTCGTTTCTGAGATGGACGTCCTTGGTTTCGAAAATCGCCGAAAATCAGAAACGTCCATGGCTTGGGATGACCAAATCTAGGGATGACCAAATTTAAGGATTTGGACGTCCCTGACGGCATTTTCAAAACGAATGATGGACATCCATCTTGTTTCGAAAATATGGGTTTCCCCGTCCTGGATCAGGACATTTTGCGAGGACATCCAAATCAAAACTTGGATGTCCCTTTCGAAAATGCCCCTCTTAGGCTCCTAAATTTTCCTGAAAAAAATAGGGCATGAATGTAGGAGATCATCTATTTTTGAACATCGGGCCCACCGTCTTTTGTGCTCTGTTGTTTCCATGCACATAACTTGAACGTTTTTTGAGGAGATGAGTTTCCTTGTAATCAGTGTGTCTATCTGATTTCTATGAACCTTCAATTGTTCTCAATTCTTTAATTTCTGTGTTAACTTTCAGTAATATATTTGCAAGGAAAACAAGTAGAAAGTTAATGGTGAATTAAAACAATAACAATAAAAAACAACTAAACAAAGACATCACCAATTATCTTTATCAGAAAAATTAAAAAAGAAAACCTGCTTGCTCTAAATATAGCTGGCTCAGGTGGTGGATCTCCTCCTTTCCCATAGATGCATCAGCTGGTTGTCCTAATACAGGGATGAAGAGTTACAGGAGCAGCTGCTGTGCTACCTCCAGTGACAAGGCAAACATCTGCTCTATATTTAAAGCAAGCAGATGCTCTTACTTACCTTTTCTGATAAATATTTTTGGCGACTTCCCTCTTTTAGGTGGGTTGCTGACTGTCTGGGGCTGGTCCTTGCCCTTTTTAAAAAAATCATTGGGATGATACTGATGCGTGTGTGCACAGAATACTTCGTGGCTATGCCGGTAAAAAAATATGGTTCATAAACGAGTCATTTTCAGCATGTGCATGAAGATTACTGACCTTGTAATACACAGGACAACAATGCAGATAATAGCAATCTGAATCGTTCCAATCACGGCTGCTATCAAGACATACTGAAACCTCACAGGACCAGGCACCACATATAAAACGTTGAAGTCTTTTTTTTCACAGTGTGGTCCACTATAGCCCGTATCACATCTGGAAAGACAAACACTTGCCTTTGTTAATTAGGGAGACAAACTGTAAACAGGGAATTGTAAAAAAGCAAACACGTTATGGTCTTTGAGGGTGAGCTGGAGTACTAACAATAGCAGAAAAAGCAGAATCCAGGAAGCATCATGGCAAAAATGGAACTTTGAACATTTTTGTGTGAAGTTAGTTTGTACGAGCTCTGGTTACCACTTGGCATAGATCAGATTTCCAGGACTGGGAGATGCCTAGGTATTTCCATGGTGTTAATGTTACAATAGTGACAGACTGATATATGCCTGAGGGCACTTGCCCTTTCTGTTGGTCAAAGGACAAAAAGGACAAATTCAGTTAAAACATTTAAATCATGCTATCGCCTCTCAGCATTGCTCCTTTTGATTTTAAGACTGGAAGCTTCTGTTTTCATGGTCTCTCTCTCTCTCTTATTCTATGGATGTTATCCTTCTCATACTATTAAAAATGTCTGCAGCAAAAATACAGTTTACAGTTAAACTTTCTAGCAGTGAAGTATGAGATATATCGAGTCTGGTCTGTGCTCTATTTACTGCCTGAAAGGATGAGGTTGGGTAGTTTAATAAACATGCACTCACGCTGGTAAACCCTAAAAACCATGAAACAGCTTCATCTTTTACATTTATAACTGTATTTAAAATTCATGCCAGTTTAGTGATGTTTCTACTGCATGCGATTGTTTTTGATGATTCTGTTTTTATATTTTGCTGCCATCAAACGTGAGCTTTCAATGGAATGGCATAAAGGATGAAAACAGTTTAAGAAACTGGTGGGAAATCCTGACATGTACTCATATCTGTAAATAGGAACTGGTGGCAATGTGTAAACAATGAAATATCAATAATCTATTTTAAAATCAAGATAATTTCTATATTAAAAAAAAACAATTTTCCAAAGCTGTTTACCCAGGTAAAATGCTCTCTCTAATCTATCAATCCTTAACCCAAGGTTGCACAGTGTGGGCATGATTTTATAACAGGGTGACAATGTGAACTGTCAGAAAAAGTGCTTCTTTTATGTCTCCTTAGTACACACAGGTGCTCATTTTCAAAAGCATTTAAACTTACAACGTTCCATAGGTTACTATGAGGGGCATTTTCGATATGACATCTAAATCCGGCTTTTGAAAATGCCCAAAAATCAAGTAGTGAAAATGACCATTTTCAAACCAGGAAAATGTCTATATATATTTTTTTTGAAAATGACCATTTCCTAGATGTTGTTGTGCATAGTATGCCTAACTTTTTGGAACATTCTCCAAACCCCCCCCCCCCCCCCAAAAAAAAATTCAAGTGAAAAACACACAAAATCAAGCCATTGGGACGTAGGAAGACCCAGCTTCCACATGAGTGGAAGAAGCCAGTCACAGTCTCCAAGATGATCAATAAAAGATGATTATTTTCCAGATTCAACATGTAATTCATGCTAACAGTAGAAACCCAACACGGGCCATGTTGCAGCATCTAAGCCTTCATCAGTGGTTCTTAAAAGCCTTGGAACCATAACACGATGCAAATGATGGAATAAATGTATGGACATCAAGCATAGCAACCTAGCTCTGTAGACTTCAAAAGTAGAGACAAAAAATATGCCTCTTCAAAAGACGCATACTTTTTGTCTCTACTATTTAAGTCAGCGGAGCTAAGTTCCTATGCTTGATGTTCATACGTTTCTTTCATTATTTGCATCGTGTTATCATTCCAAGGCTGGCTTTTAAGAACCCCTGATGAAGGTTTAGGTGGTGAAACGTGGCTCATGTTAGTTTTCTACTGTCAGCATGAATCACATGTTGAATCTGGAAAATAAATGTCTTTTATTGATCATCTTGGAGATTTGACTGGCTTCTTCCACACCTGTGTGTTTTCGACATTAGCACATGGCCATTAATACAAAAAAAATGTAATATCAGACATTTTCCCCAGATTCTATATAGTGCGACTTAAATTGCACATGTGTGCGCAGCTTAATTAGTTAACAAGCCAATCAGCACTGATAATTGCCAATTGACAAGCAATTATTGACACTAATTGGCATTAATTAGAATTTATGCACACAGCTAAGTATTTTTTTTTTGTTACATTTGTATCCCGCGCTTTCCCACTCATGGCAGGCTCAATGCGGCTTGCATGGGGCAATGGAGGGTTAAGTGACTTACCCAGAGTCACAAGGAGCTGCCTGTGCCTGAAGTGATGTGCATAAATTCTAAGTTGCATAGTTGAAAAGTGTACATGGCCAAGGACATGGAATGGGTGGGTCATGGGCTCTTCTAAAATCTATGTGCATTGTTATAGAATATACCCAGTCTGTGACTAATTTAGGTGCAGTGGCGTACCAAGGGCGAGGCGGTGGGGGCGGTCCACCCCGGGTGCACGCTGCTGGAGGGGTGCAGAGAGCAGCCACACAGGCCTGTCGGCTCCGCTGGTTCCCTGCTCCCTCTGCCCCGGAACAAGTTACTTCCTGTTCCGGGGCAGAGGGAGCCAGCGGAGCCGACAGCCGCATGGCTGCTCCCAACGCCCCTCCAGCAGCGTGTGTTGATGCAGGGTATGCTGATGCGTCGGGGGAGGGGGTGTGTGCAGCGGTGATCCGCCCCAGGTGGCAGCCAACCTAGGAATGCCACTGTTTAGGTGTCAACATTTACACCAAGTTTTACTTGGTGTAACTGTCTGTGACTAAATTTAGTTGCGTGGATGGGCCCTTGGTGTATTATATAAACTGCACAGAAATGTAGGTGTATTCTTTATAGAATACACCTAGGTGTATTTTTTTCAGTGCCAATTTTTTAGGCATGATATATAGAATCTAGTCCTTTATGACTGCAGCAAAAATGGCCATAGTATGTGGAAAAAACTTGCACAAAGGAGCACTAAGGCCACTTTTTGCCGCAGGTTAGTAAAAGGGCCTCTAAACCAATTAAGGGCTGAATATCGGCACTTAACCAATTATGTACCGATTCCACCCTGGACCACTCACACAATAGCCATTTTTGGCTTTAGTAAGAGAGGATATTCAGCAGCATTATCCATGTAAGTGCCTCTGAATATTTCCTTGGGGTTGGTCAGCACCCTTAAATTTGGCTAGAGGCACTCTTACCAGTTCACTGGCTTTGAATATTGACCTCTATACTCCTAAATTTAGGAGTATAAAAAGTAGGTGGCAACTGGATGTGGATTGAAGGTGGGGAAAACTAGTTAGGAGCTTAGGACTGATTTTCAGCACTTGGGTCATAAATTAAGCTAATAAATCTAGGCAAGTGAACGACAGGCCTAAATTTATAAGCGTAACTTTTAAGCTCCTAATTTAGGAGCATAAATTTGGTCACTCAGCTATTTTGAACATCAGGCCCTAGGATTTTTACCACTGGAAGTTCCTTAAGTCATAGCTAGCTACCTATACAAATCTTATAGATAGACTTCACATATTGTTTGAATTTTGGGTTTGAGGTCAAGGACAGCCAGAGGGGTACATGTTCAGACTAAGGGGTCCTTTACTAAGGTGCAGTAACAGATTTAGCATGTACTAAATGCCATGTAGCCGACTGTATACCTATGGGCTGCATGGTACTGAATGCAAACTAATTTGTTAGCACATGCTAAATCCGTTAGTGCCCCTTATTAAAAGGAAACCTAAATGTAAAAAGTAGTAAGAGTTTATAGTAGCTAGCTAGTGCAGCACAACAACAAAAATTCAATGTTTATCTCCCACAAAATGTAAATTGCTGGATGGAGATTTAACAGGAATGACATTTCACTGCTTCAGTCACTTAAAAAGATGACGGGCATACTAGACAAGTGAGATGTGGAGTACTCTGCTGGAAGTGGCGTGAAAAATATGAATTAACAAACAATGAAGTTCTGTGTTCCCAGAAATTCTGATTGTGCATTACTACTGAGACAGACCAAAGGTATCTGATGGTGCAAGCCACTCACCCCTTCCTCTGAGGCAGCTCAAAGATCTTCCTTCTGGTGTTCATCATCACACCTTTCCTACCTTCAAGTATCCACTATCACCCCTTCCTTATCTTCTGTGCCAATCTTCTCCCCTTCTTTACCCCTTTATGCTGCCTATCATATCCCCTTCCCTTCTCTATCCTATCCTTCCAAGGTGTCCAGTATCTCCCATTTGTACCTTATTCTCCTTGAGGTGTCTAGCATCTACCCTTTCCTCCCTTAACTCCTCCCCTGAGGAGCCCAGAACCACTCTTTCCCTTCACTACCGTATCCCCCTTCCAAGATATCCCTCACCTTCCCTTCCCTAACCGTGCCCCCATGGAGGTGTCCAGTATCTCATACTTTTTCCCAAACTGTCCAGCATCTCCCCTTACCTTCCCTCCCTCCTCCTTCAATTATTCAGCATCACTCCTTCCCTTCCCTCCTCTTCCCTGTGACATCCAGCTTCTCCCCTCACTTTCCCTACCCTCTCAAGGGTGACATCATTTGGTGGGCAGCACTGGCGCAGCATCTGTGTCTGTAAACAAAACTCAGCACAGCTGGCATGGGGCCTTGAACATTCATGCATGCTTAAGGCCTGTCATATCTTGCCGTCTTCAATTTTCCTGTTTCGGAGGAGGTGGAATGTGCAGGCCTTAATTCATGTGGGTGATCAGAGTTCCATGCCGGCCATGTTGAGTCTTTTGTTTCAAGATTATGACTGCTACACTGATGGTTCCCCCCCACAAAAAAAAAAAAAAAATTGTGTTGACTCAGTGGTTAGGCTGGCTTTGCTACCATGATATATTACAAGTCTTCTAAGCTGATGTTCTGCTATACTTTACTAATTTCTTTCCTATTAAAAGTAATTATTTTTCACAAAGCATCCAAGTTACAGATATTAGCGGGGCAGTTGTCACATGTTAAGTTGAAGGGCAGTTGTTACCTGCAAGATGGCTTCTGCATATTAATCAAATGTTCACACTTTCCATGCATACAGTAGCCATCATAATTTTCAGGACAAGGGATGTAGAGCCCTCTGGCATTTTCTTCTAATTTATTTGCATTCTCTGTGAAGAGAAAGAAACCCTTTAAGGAAATCAAGGGTAGTCTGCATGCAGCACTCAAGATATCTGAGTGTAACAACAGAGAAAGAGGTAATGTAGACACTCTACCACAAAGTAAGTGTTTTATTCCATAGGTCCTCCATGAAGGAATCAAAAAATCCTCTACGAGGTTGCAGAAGCCCTATTTTTCTGTTTTAAAAGTAGAATCTTAACATGCAATAGCTGACCCACAAGTTCAGTTTATGATGTTTCAGTTTTTGGATCTGTATAACCAGAGCTGTCAAGCAGTTAGAGATGTGAGATTTTAAGTCAGTCCAAGATTTCTGACAAGTCCACCCTGATGCACTATGAGACCTGCAGCAATTTATTTTTTATTTATTTCTGGACATTCACTATACTGCTCATTGGGCTAAAAAGCACAGCAGGGCATTTCACAATAAAATCAAAATTAAATAGGAAACAGTTCAAATTGAACAAAAGCAGAAAAAAAATTGAGAAGAGCCAAGGGCGGAGAAAATGGGGCAGGGCAGAGTTAAGACAGGAAAGGAGGTGCCTAAAAATCATCGCTGAAAAAACCCCGCTTAGGCAGTATTTTATAAGCTGCGCCTAAAGTTCAGCATGGTATATAGAATATACGCTTAAGCAGAAAGTCATGTGTAAATTTAGGAGCGGCCATGTGCACCAACAAAAACGTGGTGCAAATGCCCACACCTAAATTTACATGTGGAACACTATTCTCTAGTTATGAACGTAACTGAAAGCCATGCTCCCGTTCCGCCCTGAAACACCCATGACCCTCCCATTTCCGTACCCTTCTTTGGAACATGTGTACATTTTAGGCGTGGATCCTGTGCCTAATTTTATGCATGTTGGGTCCTATTAAATCTGATTAGTTCCAATAATTGATTGTTAAAAAGACAATTATTGGCACTAACCTCCGGATTCTATATAGCGAGCCTCGATATCTGCACCGAAATCCAAGCATATTATATAACAACACACATAACTTAATTGGCTTAACAAGCTAATCAGCACTGATACCAGCTCTTAACAAGCAATAATGAGCACTAATTGGCAAAAATTCGAATTTACATTTATTTTATTTTAGTTACATTTGTACCCCGCGCTTTCCCACTCATGGCAGGCTCAATGCGGCTTACATGGGGCAATGGAGGGTTAAGTGACTTGCATGCACAACTTGCTAAGCACATGCTGTAATGCAACGCGTCTAACTTCTAACGCACGCAGGTAAAAAGAGGCATGGTTATAGGCAGGGAACTGGGCATTTTGTGGGCATTCTGAAATTTACGTGCGTAGTTACAGAACATGGCCCAGTGCGTCCTAAATCTGTGCACCGGGATTTACACCACATTTTCATTGGTGTAAATGGAGGCGCATAGTTTTAGGTGCTGAGATATCAAATAAACATATTCTATATACCACACCAAAATCTAGGCGCTGCTTATAGAATACGCTTAATTGGCACTGATTTCCACGCTGATTTTTTTAGGCACCATATATAGAATCTCCCCCTTCATTGACTTGTTATTCAATTAAATTATATGTGCAAATCAGGAATGAGCCTAAATTTTCGCATAAATTTTGGCAACCTTTACAGAATCATGGGGTCATTGGGTAGAATCAGGGACTACAAATCCCACACTGCTTTGGGATATAGGCTCAAAGCCATGGCTGGCTAAAACATCTCCCTCCTTGAACTGGTAACTTGGCAGCTCTGCATACCTTTAGGACATGAAACATAATTGTACATTTAGAAATATTAATTCTTTAGGCCAGTTTTAATTCACGTGCTTTTGACTGTCTTCTGATCTCTGCCACTGTATCATGGACTTGTAAGAGTAGAAACAGCATTTTATGTACTACAGTGGGATCTTACACAATTGCCCAGGGATCTACAAGGGGACAAAGTACGCACACAGACACTTACTCCCTGATTCTATACAGGTTGCTCAAAGTTTGGAACCAGAATTTGTGGGCAGATCTGAGATCCATGTGTAACTCAGTTGATTAATGGGTGATAACAAGAACCAATGAGGCACTTAATTGGTGTTAACATGTACATAATTGAAGTTGCATGTGGATCTCCTCTGCAGGCCATTCTATAACAGGGGCGTAGCCAGACTTGCATGGGAGGGGGTCCACAGCTCGAGGGGAGGGGGCACATTTTAGCCCCCCCTGCCGCCGCCATTGTCGCCCCCCGTCTCTGCCGACCCCCCTCCCGCTGCGAACCCTCCCCCGCCGCCGCCTACCTTCCGTTTTGCTGGCGGGGGACCCCACTCCCCGCCAGCCGATGTCCTCTCCCGTAGAACGCAGCGGCACTGTCTGGCAGAGAAAAGTCTTCTTCCTTGCATGCTGACGTCCTGCACATTGTACGTGCAGGACATCAGGCTCAGAGAATAGAATTGTTCTCTGAGTCTGACGTCCTGCACATACAACGTGCAGGACGTCAGCATGCAAGGAAGAAGACTTTTCTCTGCCAGTGCCACTGCGTTCTACGGGAGAGGACGTCGGCTGGCGGGGAGTGGGGTCCCCCGCCAGCAAAACGGAAGGTAGGCAGCGGCGGGGGCGGGTTCACCGGGAGGGGGGGTCCCCACTGAAATCTACGGGGGCCCAGGCCCCACGTAGCTACGCCACTGTTCTATAACATGGCACCTAACCTTTTCCATGTGCAACCCAAAAGGGGGCATGGTCATGGGAGGGGCCTGGGCATTTCCAAATGTTAGGTGCTATGTCATAGAATAATGCTTATTCACACCTAACTTTGGGCATCTGATGGAACTAGGCGTAAATGCGGTGCCCAAAATTAGGCGTAACCTGCATGCTATGTCATTATTCTATAAAGGTCAGGTGCTGTTTTTAGAATACGGCTTCGTGAAGATCTTCCTGGTGCCTAACTTTCGGCAGTACATACAGAATCCGGCCTTTAAAGTGTTAGTTTTATAATAGGTGCGCCTATAAAATGTTCAAAAATGCACCTCTTTTCTGCTCAAAATACTTTTGTATGTGTCTTTAAGCTCTCAGTAGTGCACAAATACACTTGCATAGTTACACCTGTTTTGAGGAAGGCACAGCTACATCTATGTAGTTTATGCGGACACACACATATTCTATACAGTATCTGTGCACCTGTGCAATTTTACAAACATCCGTTTTCTGAGTGTAGAAAATGCTTATAAAGTGAGGGGTTAAGGAGTAGCCTAATGGTTAGTGCAGCAGGCTTTGATCCTGGTGACCTGGGTTCATTTCCCACTGTAGCTCCGAAGGGCAAGTCACTTAACTCTCCATCACCCTAGCTATAAAAACTTAAGGGCCATTTTACAAAGGCATATAAGGGCTTACGAGCGTTTAGCATATTCCAAATCAGCATTACTGCCAAGCTACCGCGTGCCCCGGACAGTAATTCTGAATTTGGCTTGTGCCTCAAACATGTAGTGGAAAGTATTTTCTATTTTCTACCGCATGGTGCTTACCCAGCGGTAAACTGCAGTGGGCGTGCACTGCATGCCTACCGCCCAGGTAGCGTATGAGACCTTACCGCTAAGTCAACGGGCGGCGGTAAGGTCTCAGGCTGAAAAGGGACACATGCTGGTATTTATTTTTCCACACGAACATTTTCTGGCCCCTTTTCCCCACACTCGAGGTTACCTGCCTTCCAGGCCTCTATTCTCTCAGCTCATGACTACAACTCCAGTGGCACTACAGCCCCTTGTAGCAGACTACACACTCCAGTGGCATATGCCTCTTGTAGTTGAAGAACATAAACATAGACATATTGAGTCAGATCAATGGTCCATCTAGCCCAGTATCCTGCTTCCAACAATGGCCAATCCAGCTCACAAGTACCTGTCAGAAACCCAATTAGTAGCAACATTCCATGCTATCAATCACGGGGCAAGCAGTGGCTTCACCATGTCTGTCTCAATAGCAGGAAGGAATGGTAAGCCAGAAAATGTTAATTTTGTGTTGTTTCCTGTGTCGTTTCCAGGAATTTTCATTTTATTTGTTTTTGTTTGGTTGTTTTGTTAGTCACTGACAATAGTGTGCCCTAAGTGGAAAGGTGCACTTTTTTTCCTGATCAGCAGTGCATGCATGGATGACTTTGAACATGCACAGCAGTTCACATATACATGTTGGTTCGTCTGTCAGGAAATAGTGCACCCTCGTTCTATATAGGGGAGAATTCTATATATGGCGCCTAAAATATATGCACCAAAAAGGCGCTATTCTATAAGCTGAACTTAAAGTTAGGCGTGGTTTACAGAATAGCGCTTAGGTGCTGGGGTTGTGCATAGATTTAGGCGTGGCCATTTGCATCAATGAAAACATGGTGCAAATGACTACCTAAATTTGCACACTGTGCCCCAATTATACATGTAAAGCAAAACCATGCCTACGCTCTGCTCAAAGATGTCCATGACCCTTCCATTTCCATGCTCCCTTTTTTGAGCCATGTGTAAAATAGTGCCAATTAGTGCTTGTTTAAAGCCAATTATTGGCAATAATTAGTTCATTATTCAATTAAATTCCATGTGCAAATTGGGTGCGTGCCCAAATTTGCACATGGAATTTTTGGCAGCTTTTATAGAATCAGGGGGATTGCGCACACTATTTCCAAAGAATGCACATTATTATTGGCAAGCAGAGCACAAACGTTTAGTCCAATGGTTCCCAAACCTGGTGCTGGAGGCACCTCAGCCAGTCAGGTTTTCAGGATACCCACAATGAATATACATGAGAGAGATTTGTATGCACTGCCTCCTTGGTATGCAAATCTCTCTCATGAATATTCATTGTGGGTATCCTGAAAACCTGACTGGCTGGGGTGCTTCCAGGACCAGGTTTGGGAACCACTGGTTTAGTCTATTCTGCTCATTATCGTTTGGTAACAATATGCAATAACATAGGATGTCTCACTGCAAACAATAGCCCATCCCTAGTATCTGCCACCTGCACGTACCCCAAAGCAGGTGCAAAGGCTGGCACAGAAATTTATCAAAGCACACATGCTCACAATAAGATACCAACTGGATCGCCCAAACCATGCCCCCTTGGAATCTCTGCATCCTGGCCATCTAGACATAGAAATAGCAACTTTCAGAAATCACCATTTGCACATGTATACAATCTACATGTAACAGTACCCCCATTTCCATGTATATGTAAAATGACTTACTAACTCTCATAACCAAGGTGTACATGCAAAAATCTGAAAAGCAAGGCAGCAGATGTTCAACAGCAAATCAAGTCATAACGAGCTTTGCAGTGGGGCCAGCCTTGTTTCGTTTTGCATAATCTTGATTGCTGCATGGCAACTAGAACTGAATGTGAACGCTGCACATTTAGGTCAAGGCCCTTTCTAAACATAGCAGAATGTGAGAATTTGTTTCTGAGAAACCCCATCGCAGCCAGATTTCTAAAACTTTCACAGCAAGGGAGCTCTTCCCTTCACCTCAGCCCTTCCTGCTTCTGCATGCTATTTTTAATATTCAGCAGAAGCCTCATATTTTCAAAGCTTCAGTCTTCTCAGTATTTATATGAGAAGATGTATTTTGTGACTCATATAATATGATTTTACTGGTTGTAATTGCCAAACAAATGCAATCATTTGTCAAGTGGGTGTCAGCAGTGCTGGTAAACATAATGCCTACTGAATATATAACTACTGTGCACTGCACAATGCAGTAATGATGAGGCCATAAAAGGTAATTTTGTTGGAGATTACTTATGTAAAACTTGAGGAACTACACACAATACTATTTAAAAATAATTAAGCATGAAACCTTGTATGTAGAGCTAATCAAGGAACTAAAGCATACTGTACATATATTACTCATTCAACAATACATTTGTACCTCAAGATGTGTAGGAATTTCAACTGCAGATCTGTACTTAGAATAAGGCATGGACCAGGTGAGGCACTGGCTCAAGGTGCTAAGCCTCCAGGGCACTAAAAGCCTAACTCGACTGCTCCTCTGCAGCGGCCAAAACCTCCCCGGGTCCGGCAACCCTCCCTCTCTTTCAGGCCATCCTTCTGCTACCTTTATATGCAATAGGTGAAATGCTGCCAGTGCTCAGAAGAAGACTAACGCTATCCGTACCAACTCTGGTATCTTCCCTCTGCCACGCTGCACCCCTGCAGAAACAGGAAGTTAGGTCAAAGGGGGAAGGGTGCGGCAGAGGGAAGACACCAGGACTGGTGCGGGTAACATTAGGTGAAATGCTGCTGGTGCTCAGGAGGAAACAATCGCATATAAACATAGACCAGGGGGAGGGTGGCCTGAGAGAGAGGGGCAAAGCCAACCAGAAGTTGGCTCAGGGTGCCACAGTTACTTGAGCTGGCACTAACTTGGAAACAAACATCTAACCAAGTTTATACATTGATATAACCACAGACTCCACTATAAACAAACCCTATTTATAAGACTTGTTTTCAACCTCCAGTTAAGTCAGAGTTAATATACTTCATAGTCTTCTCTTGTCCAGAAAGAAAAAGTTAAAATGGCCTTGACTTACAATATAGAATAATTAAAAAAAAATGGAGATAATGCAGTTACAGAAATGGTGTGTGGGGAGGGGGAAGTGCTAAAACAACAACTCTGTAAAACGCCATTGTGCTTTTTGTCATTGAGCTGAAATAGAGCAAGATACGTGTAAGGGACCACAGCAATAATCAAGGCAGCAAGTGGGCGGTAATTCTACAACACTGTGCCTATACTTAGGTGCCTACTTTCCTAGCCTAACTGGTACATACACACCTTTAATTTAGTGTAGCTTCCTCATCTCAGAAGACCCTGTAAGCTCTACTATTACCCGTGGCCAAATACCTCAAGCCTGCAGTTCACCTCTGAGCTTGGAGACAATTAAACTAACCTCGCCTCCAAAGTCCTAGACCATGGTGAGGAAAGAAAACTAAAAGGATTTTAGGACCCAGTAACCAGACAGATGGTAAGTACAAGTTACTAGTGGTTTATTTAAATCCAATTTGGGGTATGGAAAATGTGATGTTCTTAACACATTAGGTTCCTTTGTTTTATTTATTTATTTATTTATTTATAATTTTAATATAATTTACATTCAGATGAAAAACATTCAAATGTATAGAAATAACACAATAACTATAAAGCGGTAATTCCACTTCTAAAGAAATTAACTCTTATAAATTTGTCCACAATTTTTGATCCAAGAGTTTAGGAAATAAAACAATATATACTTTAGAATATTCTAAAGAAGATAAGAAATAACAAAATTTCAAAAGAACGGAAGGAACATTGATTCATGCAAGCCTACTACAGCACTCTAACTAAGGGGTACCATCACAGGAGTTTCTCTCGTACTCTCCTTAGCTACTATAAATTCCTGCAACTTCTTAGGGCTAAAAAAAAAGGTAATTAACAGCATTTAAAGAAATAATACATCTGCAAGGAAATTTAACAACAAAAGTTCCTCCCAGGGAAAAATTCTCGGTTTAAAAACCATTAACTCTTTCCTTCTAATTTGTGTTTCCTTAGCAAGATCAGGAAAAATCTGTATTTTTGCACCCATAAAAGAAGCATTAATATGGCAGAAATAAGTACGTAAAATTATATTCCTGTCCATTTCCAGGGCGAAGGTTACTAGTAGTGTTGCTCGTTCTGATTCTACAGATCGTTCTAGAAATTCTGATAAATTTTTCTCTTTAGGAATTATGGTTAATCCCTGTATTTTCATGTACTATTACTGCTATATTGCTTTGACAATGTATAATGAAACTTGTCATTTATTTTTTGAAAATTATAAATAAATAAAATAAAATGTGAACTAGTTCACATTCAAACAGCTCAGACAGCTTCCTACATGTAGGAAGCAGTCTGAGCTGTTCTATCTGTGGCCTACTTCACTATTCTGCTCAAAAAAAAAATTCCCATTTTAGTTTGATAACCTTCAACCTTGGCCGACACTTGTTGATAATTGACTTTAAGTTCTCTAATTTCCCCCTGAACAGAATCAAAAATCTGTTGGAGAGACGTGTTTACCCCCTGAATGGCATTCCTAAGAACATCCATAGTTACTTTTTCAGGTTTTATCGATCCGCTTCGGAACCTAGGCGAAAAAACTCCTTGGGTTGTATAGGGAGATAATATTCTCCCTTCTGCTGTTAAAGTACCTGGAGTAGATGCTAGAGCGGGACCTCCTCCTGTTGTCGGGAGAACACCAACTTCGGACGTCTCCTCGTGCGACCCAAATTCTGCTCCGCTAATCCTTCCAGGTTGCGGAGAGGTCAAACCAGAGGGAAAGCTTAATGTAACTCCCTCAGTGCTGTGTTCTGCTGTTGGCGTTGCGGAATTTCTTGAAGCTTGAACCAGTGTTCCCAGTGTTCGGATTCCAAAGCTCTCCAATGTAGGCTGACTCATGGTGGGAATAACAAGTACACTCGAGGAGGTAGGAGCAATAGTTTTTACTTTCCTCTTCCCCATAGTAACACGCGGAGTGTGCCGTATTGTCAGCACAAACACGGGTTCTCAGGAGCTCAAAAACACATGTCTGGTCTAGCAGCCATCTTGGATCATCATTAGGTTCTTTTGTAACATAAAAATACATTTAAACATAAACTAATAACAGAAAATTTCCTAAGTGAAACCAACAGATAAGTATTAACCCAAGTACCTTATTTGTTCTCTCTCAATCTATAAATTTCCTTTATAGTGTGTGTCTCAAGAATCAATTATTTTGAATTACTTTGTCTTTTAGGTGTGAACACCCAGATTCCGTCTCTACAACAGGTAAGTCAGATTAAACTGTGACCTTTCAGGGTCCTTTTTGCATAGGAGTGAAGACTTATCTTTGGCCTTTCTTGCAGCTCCTTCTTTCTTCTCCTTGCTTATACGTTGGAGCTCAGGATCTTCTCTTTCAGTACAGGAACCTACTGTCTCACCCTTTAAATGAAATCAACAACAACAAAAAAACCTTCCTTCCTAACAGCAGGAACAGCAGTAGCTGTGATTCAGGGATAACTGTGGCTTGCTAATAAAATAAATAATAATTGAATATCCTTAAATAGTTTCTCTGTTCTTGTACTGAGTTCCCTAACTAAGGAAGGGCACTCTTCATTGGATCTTGTAGTCACATTGCCCACAGCAGCGTGGTCTCTCCAAACTCATACAATCTTCCACACTCATGCACCAGCAGACCATGCAGAACACACATACTGCAAGCCCAATCTTAAACTTGGAGACCAGTTTTCCTAGTGGCTTAACTGGGATTAATCCAGTTGCATAAACCTGTTTTACACAACCTTGCACAGGGTCTCTCCACCACAGTCTTAACTGCAAAACTTTTAAACAGTACACAAACAAACAAAAAAAAACCCAACAGTTTAGTTCTTTCTTTCTCTTGTTCAAATCCAAGACCTTTCACCTTCAGCACACTTCACCTGCATTCAGTGTTTCACCACTAAACACTAGCAAAGAAATTCCCTTTCAGATACTTAAACAGTACACAAAAAACCCATCAGTTTTAGAACTTTCTTTCTCTGCTCAAATCCAACACTTTTCACCTTCAACTCTCTTCACCTGCATTCAAAGCTCACAGAAAAACTTACTTTCACATACTTTTCTGCCTAGAAACCTTGTCATGCACTCCTAAACAGGGTTGCCAGGTGGAAAATTTTTTTCCCACCCAATCCCGCACAAGAAACAGCCCAAAACCCGCCCAAACACAAACCCCGCCCCTGACACCCCCACCCCCGCGTCATCACCCCCGCCCCCGCCGTCACCGGCCCCGCCCCCGCCGTCACCGGCCCCGCCTCCCCTGTCACCGGCTCCGCCTCCTCTGTCACCGGCCCCGCCTCCCACGTCATCGGCCCCGCCTCCCACGTCATCGGCCCCGCCCAAAACGTCACTAACCCCGCCCCCCGCGGCCGAAAAAAAACCCGCCCTGAAGCCCAAAAACCAGCCCAAAAAACCGCAACCCGCCGCGGGCAAAAATTTCCCGCGGCGAGTCGCGGAAAACCGCCCACCTGGCAACACTGCTCCTAAACACATCTTTCCTCTTCAGTGTCTTCAGCCCCTCCTCCACTTCCTGGCAAGCTGTTGCCAAGGGATACTGGGTCTCTGAGTCACCAGCTGCTAGCCAATAAGGCTTTAGAACACAGGGTGTTTGCCTCATGGACCTTAATTAACATTTTTTCACAATCTCCATTTTGGAAAATAACTTTCCATAGGAAATAATAGAATAGTTATATTTCAAGACAAAAACCCATTAAATTTCTGTGCAATCAGATCAAAATATCTTACAATCATTGGTGCCATCAAACTATACACACAGTGTATTTTTTATATGTTTAAACACACATTTAAATATATTTACATACTTTTATCATAAATCTGTCAAAACTCTTATAAAACTAGAAATGTTCACTCAAATTAAATGCTGCAGCACCCCACATACATGCCCAAGCGATGCCCACTCAAAAAACAAACAAATCAAACGCTCAGAGCATTGGGGCAAGCCGCAGACAGTGCAGCTCCGTGCAGGAAGTCCAGAACCGCTTCTGGAGTCACAGCACTGGCCACCAACAATCTCCGGGAGCCCAGAGCCTCACCGAACCCCAGGTAAAAATAAATAAAAAAGAAATATAACCCACCGGGTTACATTAGGCATGAGCACTTTCACTAGCCATAGAGCTGGTGTAAGTGTTCCTGCCTAAATGCAAAAATATAAAATAATATAAGTTATGCATATAAGTTTCTTGTGTAAGAGTAAGTCCCACCCATGCTCTGACCAGACTCCATAAGATATGCATGTATTTACAAAATAGTACTTAGTGGATTTTTGGCATTCATGCACTTATGTGCACACCTCAGTTACTCCTACAGGGGAGGGGGGGAGGTAGGTAATGTTATAAAGCTTTTTTTCAGATTGTAAAGCCTGTTTTAGATGCAGAAAAGGGCTTTTATAAAATTGTGTGACCTCATAAGCACATAAAAACTGTCCCCTGGATTCTATATAGTGCAACTTAAGTTGCGCATGCAAATCAAGTCGTAGTCTGGATTTGTGCGCACAACTTAACTACAAGCCAATCAGCACTGATAATTGCCACTTAACAAGCAATTATTGACACAAATTGGCATTAATTAGGATTTTATGCATAGAACTCTCCCAAGCATATTCTATAACGTGCTGTGGGTAAATTCTAAGTTGCATAGTTGAAAATAGGGCGTGACCATGGGCGTGGAATGGGCGGGTCATGGGCATTTCTGAAATCTACACGCATTGTTACTGAATACACCCAATCCGCGCCTAATTTCGGCGTTGGCATTTCCACCAAGGTTTACTAAATTTAGTATTGCAGACAGGCACTCAGTGTATTCTAACAATTGTGCAAAAATTTAGCTGTATTCTATAAAGTATGCCTAAATTTAGGCGTATGTTATAGAATACTAGTAAAAAAGGCCCGTTTCTGACTGAAATGAAACGGGCGCTAGCATGGTTTTGCGCGGAGTGTGTATGTTTGAGAGAGTGTCTGTGAGAGTGACTGTGTGAGAGTGAAAATGTGCAAGTGTGTGTGTGTGACAGAGAGTGGGTGTGAGTGTGTCTGTGAGAAAGCGTGTGTGTATGTGAGAATGAGTGTGTGCGAGTGCGTATGTGAGACAGTGAGTGTCCTTCCCTGTCCCCCCTGTCAGGTGTCAGGACTGGGGGGACTGTGGACAGTCATGAAGGCAGCCCCTACCAAAATAATGAAAGCAAGACCATTTGTATAATAATCACTGCATTCCAGAGAACAAAATGGAGCAAGTTCCCACATGCTATCTTTTGCTTTCTGTATTCAGTAGCTGACAGGCTTGCTAGACTTACCTAAGTGGCTGCAGCTGCAATACACTGAAAAGAAAGCAAGGAAACCTATGAGACGTAGATATGGCCGTCCCCTTGGCCTCTGACGCTCCTCCCTTCTTCTATTTGACTTCCCTTTGATAGGTCCGTCATTCGGTGTGACACTCCTCCCTTTTCCTGTTTCAGTTCCCATTGATAGGTCAGAGCGGTGCAGCTGTGACACTCCTCCCTTTTCTGATAGGTCAGGGCGGGGCAGAGATGTAGTGTGCTTAAAAATGGTTACAGAGCTTCGAACATACGAACTGTTGAAGCCTCAGAGTGTGCTTTAGAATGTTGAGGGTGCTTTTTATGTGCAGATGGGGCATGGCCTACGGCCCAGATGGGCGTGGCTGAGACTGAGGGTGAGTAGTCCGAATAGCCTAGCCTACCAGGAGGACAGGAGTTCAGGACAGATGGAGTGAGCTTCAGAATGTCTGAGGGGGGATTTTATTTATATAGATGCCCAGGAGTATTTTGTTTTGGCATTGATTTTTTAGTCGTCATATATAGAATCTTGTCCTATATGCACAGAAAGGGCTGGGTGTGCCAAGAAATCAGTGCTGGAAATGATCTACACTCTTTAAAGGGCATGTCACCTTTATAGAATAGTAGCAAGTCACACCTAATTTTGGGTGCCGGACTTATGCCTTATAAAAGCAGGTGTAAATCACTGTCCAAAGTTAGACACAGATAGGACTTATTCAATAAAACAACGCCTAACTTTTAGAAACACCCCTAGCCTGCCCTTGCTCCTTCCATGCCCACACCCCTTCTTGAGACCCGCACAAGACCAGTTAGGCACGGGAGGTGGAGAAGCCCCTCATTGATGTAATTAAATGCTTAACACTAATAATTGTACCAATCAGCAATTAAGTTATACACAGATCTCCGATCCATGTGCAAATTCTGGCACTGATTTTTCAGCAGTAAAAAAGCAAGCAGACAATATGTGCAGTTTGTTAAAACAATCACTCGATGTGGGCACGTATTGCCCATAGGCCGCATCAGGGATAAAAACTAATACATAAACAAACAATTCAATTAAAATCATACAAATCATAAATAAAATTGGTCCAAATAAAATCTTCAACTCATAATACAATCATGTTAAAATTAAAAAAAAAGAATTCTTAAAATTGAAAAAAAGTGACAAAAATAGTTCAAAACGTGCATATGTAAGTCCACCGTAAATAATGTGCAATATCTTTTTGACAAAAT
Organism: Microcaecilia unicolor; assembly: GCF_901765095.1. NCBI lineage: Eukaryota > Metazoa > Chordata > Amphibia > Gymnophiona > Siphonopidae > Microcaecilia > Microcaecilia unicolor. The sequence goes on along the minus strand of NC_044037.1, from coordinate 204,462,339 downwards.
CTACCATGTCATTCAAGTGCACAGCATAAGCCAAATCCAGCAAATGTGGAAGCCAAGTCATGCAATGCAATAGCTCAAAAAATTGAAAAAAAAAAACACTAAATGTTTCTCAGAAATATTTCTTTCTATGGCACTACTTATTCAGCGCGCTCTTTGTTTTCCCAACATAAAGTAATTTGCATGGGCAGACGATTACATACACAACATGGGCAGACGATTACATACACAACATGGATAGTCTTGCAATTGGAGTACTGGCATAACTCAAATCTATCTCCAGTAATTGGATGAACAAAAGCCAAAGGGCTATGTTTACTAAGCCGCGCTGTAGGCATGCTAACTTTTTAACTTGCACTAAAAATTAGCATGCGCTAACAATAGAGACACCCATTATATTCCTATGGGTGTCGCTAGCATTAGCACGCGCTAATTTTTAGTATGTGCTAAAAAATTTGCGTGCCTACACGCAAACAGAGCCCATAGTTTTAGAATTAACTTATTTATTTATTAGGATTTATTTACCGCCTTTTTGAAGGAATTCACTCAAGGCGGTGTACAGTAAGAATAGATCAAACATGAGCAGGAGGCAATTAGAGCAGTAAAAATATTCGAACAACAATACAAAGTATGGCATGGTATACTACTTGCAATGACAAGACAAGCCTGCTTATAATCGAAAGAGAAAAACGCCTATATTGTGACCCAAATCGGGAGATGGGCGTCTTTCTCCCGTGGGCGCCCAAATCGGTATAATCGAAAGCCGATTTTGGGCGTTTCCAACTGCAATCCATTGAGGAAACGGGTAAAGTTGACAGGGGCGTGTCGGAGGCGTGGTGAAGGCGGAACTGGGGCGTGGTTATCAGCCAAGGAGAGATGGGCGTATTTAGCTGATAATCGAAAAAAAAGGCGTTTTTACCGCGATTTTGGGTCACTTTTTTTAGACCCTTTTTTTTTCACGAACAGGTCCCAAAAAAGTGCCCCAACTGACCAGATGATCACTGGAGGGAATGGGTAATGACCTCTCCGGACTCCCCCAGTGGTCACTAACCCCCTCCCACAAAAAAAAAAACACTTTAAAAACTTTTTTTCCAGCCTGTATGCCAGCCTCAAATGCCGTACCCACCTCCATGACAGCAGAATGTGTTCTATCCTGTGACAGCCTTTCCCTGGTTCTGATGTGGCTCTCGGGTGAGTGTGACACCTTTTCTGTTATGCGCACTGCAGAGTCACATGGTGGGTGTAGGGTATTGGGCTCCTTGATTCCACTAGCTTGTGGCAAATGCTCACGATGTTGGTAGTTGGTAGGCTGTACTCCCATGGTGCTTTTCCCCCTGCTTAGTGGGTCAGAGTGTGCCCTGTTTTGTTTCTGGTAGTCCATGAGGTAGTGGCTATTTTTGTAAGCCAGTTTTAGATCCCTTTCATGTGTTAGCCACGTTACAGAATGTAGTTCTTACCTTGAATGTGGCTGAAAGAGAGCATTGTACACTATTCTGCCAGCTCGGACCTACTGCTAATCTCAGTACCAGGGAGACTCGTTGCCAGTGGGGCACAACCTCTGATCTGCAGTTAACTGTGAGTAAGCGTGCTTATTCCAATAAAGGATGTTTTCGGAGAGATTAGTCTTCAGGTGTCAACTGGTGTGCCAATGTTATATAGCAGCAACAAGTCCTAGAGGCCTGCTTGTATGCAGGTCCCTGGAGCACTTTTAGTGGGTACCGCAGTGCACTTCAGCCAGGTGGACCCAGGCCCATCCCCCCTACCTGTAACACTTGTGCTGGTAAATGGGAGGCCTCCAAAACCCACTGTACCCACATGTAGGTGCCCCTTCACCCCTAAGAGCTATGGTAGTGTTGTACATTTGTGGGTAGTGGGTTTTGGGGGAGGGGGTTGGGTGCTCAGCACCCGTGGTAAGGGAGCTATGCATGTGGGAGCGTTGTCTGAAGTCCACCGCACTGACCTCTAGGGTGCCCAGTTGGTGTCCTGGCATGTCAGGGGGGCGAGTGTACTATGAATCGTGGCCCCTCCCACGACCAAATGGCTTGGATTAGGACGTTTTTGAGCTGGGCGTTTTTAGTTTCCATTATCGCTAATATTCAAACACATAGGGCCCGATGCACAAAGGGCCCCTTTAAATATGGCAGCTGTGTGAGAAGTTAATGAGTTGCAAACAGTGACCGATGCACAAAAAGGATGACATGCAGATGAGATGAACAGATCCCCCCTGTGTGCATTGGTTACTGTTTGTGACTCAAACCTGTTGAATGCATTTGACAGTAGATCATCAAGGGGTTTTTTGAATTGTGCGAGTGGTGGGGGGGGGGGGGTGAAGGCTGAAGAGGGGGTCCACTGGAGGAATAAGAACATAAGAATAGCCATACTGGGTCAGGCCAATGGTCCATCTAGCCCAGTATCTTGCTTCCAACAATGGCCAATCCAGGTCACAAGTGATTGTAAGCTCTTTGAGCAGGGACTGTCTTTCTTCTACGTTTGTGCAGCGCTGCGTACGCCTTGTAGCGCTATAGAAATGCTAAATAGTAGTAGTAGTAGTAAATACAATTAGTAGCAACATTCCATGCTACTAATCCTGATGCAAAAAGTAGATTCCCCCATGTCCATCTCAATGACACACTATGGACTTTCATCCACGAACTTGTGCAAACCTTTTTTAAAACCCAGATATGCTAACCACTATTACTACATCCTCCGTCAAAGAGTTCCAGTACTCAACTATTTGTTGAGTGAAAAAATATTTCCTCCTATTTGTTTTAAAATTATTTCCATGAAATTTCATTGAGTGTCCCCTGATCTTTGTACTTTTTGAAAGAGTGAAAAATCGATTCACTTCTATCTGTTCTACACCACTCAGGTTTTATAGATCTCAATCATAACACCGCTCACCTGTCTCTTTTCAATGCTGAAAAGCCCTAACAACCAGAATTGAAAGTGAGGTTGAACCATGGAGCGATACAGAGGCATTATAATATTCTCAGTCTTATTTTGCATCCCAGTGGACCCTCTCTCGAGCTTTTCCCTTCTGCAACTGAAAAACCTCCATGGTGGTCTAGTGACCCCCCTCCCTTTCTACAAAATTCTTGATGGCCCAGTGAACCCCTTTCTGGCCCCCCTGTGCCCAAAGGACCTCCACAGGCCCAAGAAGCCCCCTGGGGGTCCAGTGGACCGCCTCCTGACCCCCCATGACTCCCCAAGCCCTAAAAAAACTAGGTAGTCCAATGGGCCCCTTCTTGAGTCCCCTCACACAAAACAAGTCCATGGTGGACTAGTGACCCCCAACTCTTCCTCTGGTGCACATAACTCAACAGTTGGAGGCAGGAGCAATGCCTCCTCCCTCCTGCTTATGGGCCTGCCTTCTCAAAATGGCAGCACCCAGCCCCTGCCCAGTGTGGGGTGCCACCATTTTGAGAAGGCGAGCCCAGACCCAGGAGGGAGGAAGCATTGCTCCTGGCCTCCTGCCTCTAACTGTTGACGTATGTGCACCAGAGGGGAGAGTCACTAGACCACCATATGGTAATCGTAGCTGCTATGGGGAATGGTAAAAGGGACATAGAACCCCTTTGTGCATTAGACAGGCTACAACTGGTCTAAAGCAAATGTTCCAAGCACAGCAAGCCTAGTGCAACAGGTCTAGAGTGTCTTATTTATTATCCCTGTCTTTTCAAAATGTTAATTTAAACAGTATTCTGCGTTTCATTCAAAATATTGTGTAAGCATCTGCATTTTTGAAACTCTCAACGGAATCGAGGGATGTCTGCTAATTCTACAATGTAAATGCTTGAATTCACCATAGGACAAATTAAAATTTGGTTTCAAGCTGTGAGTTTATACTAGTTGTTGATTTCACAAGAAGAAACCTGAAATAGAAGACAGATCTTTGTAGATTAGATTCATATGTAGATGTCTTTAAATGGCAGATTAGAAAAGAGGTTGGTAAAGATAAAATTGTATAGAAAGTCCCTTAGTTGAAGTACTTGTGCTCTATCATCCATTCACTCTATAGTTAGATGCAGTAAGCAGTCTCTTCGGCAGGAAATTTGCATATAGGAATTACAAGTAATTGGAGTTGAAGTTCATTGGAAAGTAATTTTGGGGGCTAATTTGCATTTCAATGTCCTACTTTCTAACTACATGTGTAATCAGGGAATTGGCTGAGTTTTTTTTTCTTTTAAATATAAATAAATAAATATTTATCTCACTGGGCCTCAAACAGCAAATCTCAAGTAGCTATAGACCTGGCTCTGTCTTTTTATCTGGAACCTCTCTGGTTTATTGGAAAGCATATTTATATTTTGCTGAGATTCAACCTATTTCTTGAATGTGTGACACTCTCTAGTACATTGACTCTTGACTGCTAAAGGTTAAAGGGGAAATTCTATATATGGTGTCTAGAAAATCCACACGGAAAACATTTCCACCTATGCATATTCTATAAGGGGCGAGTACACAGAATATTCTTAATTAACATCCTGGCACCTCAAATGACGTGCCTGCATTTGCACCCACAAAAACATGTCGTAAATCCCCCATATACATTTAGGCACGTGTGAGTTTTGGAACGCTCACAAAATGCCCATTTCCCCACCTATAACCACATCCCTTTTTGCCTGGACACATTAGAATTTAGGCAGTGTGTGTTACAGAACACGTTTAGCAAGTTATGTGTGTAAATTCTAATTATTGCAAATTAGTGCTCATTATTGCTTATTAAGTGCTGTTAACAATGCTGATTGGCTTAATAAGCCAATTAAGTTATGAACGTTGTCACAGAATATGCTTGGATTTCAGCACAGAATGCTAGGTGCGCTATATAGAATCCAGAGGTATACGCTCTCCCCCAGATTCTATTTGGGTGCCCAAAATTAGGTGCAGATCCAAGATCAGTGCCAAAAATAATTAGTTAATGGGCTCCAATGATTTAATTACTGGAGTTGACAAGCACTTTATTGGCACTAATTATGATTTGGGTGCTGATCTGGCTGTACTCTATAACAATGGACACCTAAATTGGATAGTGCTCAACTCAAAAGGGGGTATGACCATGGGAGGGGCATGGGTGGGTTTGGGTGTTCACAAAAGATGCATGCTGTGTTACAGAATAACTGAGATCTGTGTCCAATATGCAGGCCAGGATTTACACTAGGTTTCAGCTGACATAAGTTCTCATGGCTAAAGTTGAGCGCAGAATTCAGCATTCAATGGTCTTCTATAAAGAACACTCATACCAGAGTGACCTTTACAGAACAACATTGAGCATTAATTTTTATCGGCACCATTGCTAGAATTTTTTCCTCTATGTGCAAACCGAAGAAATGATGGTTTTTACATTTAAAAGAACTTACCAGCATAACAGCACCTGCTACAAGCATAAGTTTTCCCAAGACAGATATCCAGCAGCAATAACACAAAATATTTTTACAGGCTTCCTTGGCACCATCTGAATAATAGTCCAAAAGCAAAGGAAAGCCAAACAATCCCAAAGAGTACCTTCAATCAAGCTGAGTACGCTACTTGTTTTTACAATCTGGGATTGAGCATTTGTTAATAAAGGACTTGTTAATATTGTTCCTGGAATATCTGTCTGGTCATTCCCACTCCCTTTTGTTTTTACCATCTGAATAGTGCCAGGGCAATCCAGAAGTGGAGAAGAGATTGAGACAAGACTTATCTGGGTGGTGGTGGTTCCCAGCCTGGGCTGATACTCCGCAAGGCTTATCCAGGTAGGAGTGGATCTTACCCCAATAAGTCTGTTGACTAGGTCATACCCAAATTTTCAGTGGCACTTAACCTGGACAGTGCTGCTAAAAATTCAGGCAGATTGCCTAAGCACTATAAAGGCAATGCCAGGGTGGTCTGAGAGTGGGGTCTGGGAAGGCAGAAGCTACCCAACAATATTGAGTCTACTGACCGGGCAACTTTCCAGAAAAAGGTAGGCTGACCTAACTTTATTTGGGTCTTTATTCAGGTACTGGCCTGAATATTGCTGGTATCCAGGTAAGTGCTAGCACCCAGTGAATACCCAGAAATCCAGTGCTGGAATCTGGTATTGTCTGGTGATGAATATCCAGATATAAAAAGCCCATGGTGGCCATTGTTAAAAAAAAACCACTGACCACTGTGAGGTGAATAATACCAACGTTGCTGGTGTCTATTCTATAAAGGAAAGTAGCGCCTACTTACAACTGGTGTATTCTCACACCTAAGTTCTGGTGATAGTCGCATAACTTACAATAGTCTGTAACTTATGCATGGAACCTTGCCCTTGCTGCACCCATATGTATGCACACCTGCAAACTATTGCTCTAACGAAGAAACCGTATGTGTGTAGTTGCAGAAGAGGTGGTGTATTGTCATATATGTGTGTATGAATGCATACGTATGCATATGCTAGTATTTTAACCATTTACATGTGTAACAAGCATGTAAATATTAGTGTCTACTGTACAGAATTATCCCCCCCCCCCCCAATAAACAAGGGCAATGAAAACTAACCTTACAATGTATGTGCATAAGTAAATTACAGCAGCGGAAGAGAGTGTCAAAGTATACACAACAATGAAAGAACAAAAAAGCAACAAGGGCCATTCAAGCTTGGGCTAGTCAAGAGTCTTTTTTTTTTTTTTAATATATTTTTATTGATGACAGTCATGTACAAATTACATCTGCTATTTATAACATAGCCATGGGTTCCCTTCAGTCTCCTTACAATTATATATCGGCTGTAAAACTGTGCATGTCATCTTAATATTTCCAATTTTCTCCCTTCCCTCCCCCCTCTTCACCAGTCTTTTAGGTTCCCCTTGGTACGTTATCCATTTAATATTCTACTACGCGCTCGTGGCAGCAATGTGTCCAAAAATGGCATCCAACATTGTAGGTATCTCTCCCCTCGTGTGGTAGCCAGATCACGCACGCTCCTTCGTTCCAAAGCGCAGAGTGAAATCAAGTATCCCCTCCAGAGCTGAATTGTTGGCTTGTCCTCCTGGAGCCACAACTTGAGTATTGATTTTTTCCCCATCAGTACTGCCCTTCTCTGAAACTGACGTTGGCCTGCCTTGCTGGATCCACGGTTAATGAATTCATCAAACAAAAGTCCTGGGTTGTCTACCCATTGTGTCTGCCACATCCGAGAGACCTGCTCACATATCAAAGACCAAAAGGCTCGTATTGGAGGACAGTGCCAGAACATGTGTGGTACCGCTGGAGATTCCCTACATATTTGGCAGGGGACCCTGACTTTCGCAGTTTTCTAGAACAGAAATGGGAACACTACGCAGAGGAAAACAAATTGCACTGGGACACGCCTGGGCTATTCTGGGAGACATCGAAAGCGGTGCTCCGGGGAGAAATTATAAGCTATGTAGCAGGAAGAAATAGGCGGATGGCCCAGGGAATCATACAATTAGAACGACAATTCGCGGCCTTGAAACGTAAGCATCAACAACAACCAACACAAGAGCTAACACAGGCCATGTTTCAGCATCACACACGCCTTTTATATAGTCTTCCAGGTTTGTATGATTTTTTATTGCTTTTATTAATCTATGTATGTATAGTTATGTTACATTTGATATTTGTTTTTGCATTGTGTTTATCCATCATTTTTATCTTGATTTGTAATTTTATTTCTTTTGATCAGACACCTAATGAAGGTGTCTGATGCTGAAACATGGCCCATATTGGGTCTATCAATAAAGACTTCTTAATTATCCGAAGCTTGAATGGCCCATGGTGTTTTTTTGTTCTGTGAATAAGTAAATGGAATTATAGTGGCTAATATTCAGCTGGCATTTAATTTAATCCGTATTTTCAGTGCTGCTATCTGTATAGGTGGTGTTGTTGTCTATATGCAGTGACTGTAGTGGCGGTTGAATATTGTCCTATCTGGATATTTGTTTGACCCAACCTTGCCTCATCCCAAACCTGACCTGCTTTTACACAGATAGTATCAGGCTATTTAGTGATTTGACGTGCCAATACTATCTGTATAGTTTTTGAAATGTATGGATAAAGCAATTATAAATTTGCCGGCAGCCAGTGAATACATAATTTGACTTTGAATATCAGCCTGATAGCATTTAGTGTATTCTCTTTTAAAAATGCATTAGAATTTGTGGGTTTGATAAAGATTTCAGGGTCAATATTCAGTTGATGGCTGTGAGCATTTTCTTAGCCACTGTTGGCGTTATTCCCAGATATTGAATGACAGATAGACATGAGGAAGCAATTGCTTGCCCTGGGATTGTTAGCATGGAATGTTGCCATGATTTGGGTTTCTGTCAAGTACTTGTGACCTGACTTGGCCAGTGTTGGAAACAGGATACTAGGCCAGATGAACCATTGGTTTGACCCAGTATGGCTACTCTTATGTTCTTATGTCATGTCAAGTGCAATATTTTATGCAGTCTGATTTAACCTCTAAACTTAGGCAGTTAAGTGCTGAATATAAGAACTTAAATCCATATGTGCTGACTCCGTCCCATACCACCCACCAAATAGCCAGTTTTGAGTTTAGTGGTTTGTGGTGATATTCAGCGGCACTAACCAGTTAAATCCAACTAAATATCAGTGGATAGTCCCATAGAAGCGATTTAACCACTCAGGAGCCATTTCTGACCTGTTAAATCGCTTTGAATATCAACCATTTTATGTTATTGGACAAAAAATGATACTAAAATACACGAGCTTTTAAGACCACATTTGTCCCTTCTAAAACATCTTGCATTGGAGACAATTTTGAAAAATTTACTGGACAGCACAAAATCCAACATGCATTACCCATAGCTGGATACAGTGAAGGTGTTCGATCAGTGAGCTCTGCCCAGGGCCTCTCCTTTTCTTCTCAATGCAACGCAATAACCACTACCTACTCCTGCTCTCTGATCTTGGGAAACATATGCAGAGGCAAAGTATGTGGCATAGTCCCCAAAACTGTGAAAACCTTAAGGAGCAGCAGAGTTGAACCCAGAAGGAGCCACTCAGCACTTGACCCATCATTTTGGAGGGAGGGGAGGGGAGGGAAGGGGGCAGAGCTACATTGTATGTAGCAAATTATGCCATACTATGTGTTGTTATTTGGATATTTGTACTTTTGTAATTGTCTATTGCCTGTGTACGACTTATTCTTGCTGTATACTGTCTTGAGTGAATTGCTTTTAAAAAGGTGGTAAATAAAAAGGGGCCCTTTTACAAAGGCACAGCAAGCCTGCCGCGGGCATGCCATGTGCCAATTCAGCACCACCGCTGGGCTATTGCAGGAGCCCGGTGGTAGTTCCTGCCCCCACCGTGTGTATTACTGGCACTTGAAAAATATTATTTATATTTTTACTGTCAGGTTAGTGCAGGAGCTCTTACCGCCTCCTAAATAGGTGGCAGTAAGGGGTCCCCTAGGCAGGGGCGTAGCCACGGGCGGGCTTGGATGGGCCCAGGCCCAGCCACTTTCCATCCAGGCCTGCCCACCCAACACAGACCTGCCAAGTCTCCCGCGAAACACGCGGCGCCAGCTCCCATTTCCGGCCACTGCTGCTTCTCCTGTTGAGCAGCAGCGGCCGCTACAAAAACAAAAAGAGCTAATTTAAACAACCAAAAAATGTTTTTAAAAAGCAAGCGCAGCACCGCAGGCAGCCATCAGGCATTGGCTGTCGGCTCTGCAGCCGCTCCTCTCGCCTCTCACGTCGCTGTGATCCTCCGGGGCTCTGCTCCAGGGGCAGTGACGTGAGAGGCGAGAGGAGCGACTGATTAGTGTGACTAAATTTTGCTGGGGGAGGGGGGTAGAGAGAAAATTTTGTGCCCACCCACTTTGGGTTCAGGCCCACCCAAAATTGGCAGTCTGGCTATGCCACTGCCCCTAGGAAATGTCAGCGTGGCAAGCATTTAACTTACTGCTTGGACATTTCCTTTTTTTAAATAGTCTTTTACCTGCTGTGGTAAAAGGGGGCCTTGGTGTGCAGCAAATCCGCGTGCCGACACCACCTCAAGGCCCCTTATGCAGCAAAAGGGAGACCCTAAATAAATAAACAAATATCGGGGATTGTAATAACATAAATAAATACATATTTGGGGTTGTGATAAGATTCATAGATAGCATATTTGCTATCTAAGGGGTTCCTTTACTAAGCTGCAGTAAGCGGTAGCATGCACTTACCGCAGCTTTAAATGGCTTACCATGGGATGTGCTCAGGCATCCTGTGGTAAATTCCTAATCTGTACATTTCTACCTGCGTGCAAAGAAATATATTTTGTTTTTGTCTAGGATTATCGCATGAATCCTTACCACCTACAGAACAGGTGTTGGTAAGTGCTAACATGATCATTTTTTTTAAATAGCCTTGCGCTAATGGCGACATTAGCGCATGGCTGTTAACGCAAAAAAAAGGAAAATTGACCATTTTACTGCTGCGGCAAAACTGTCCTTAGCGATGGGAAAAACCCATGTAAGGGTGCATTAAAGCCACTTTATACCACAGTTTAGTAAAAGGACCCCTATGAATATTACCACAACCTACAAAAATTTCTGTTTTCAGCTGACCCCTAGGGCTTCCAGAACTTTACATTGCTCTAAAACCAACCAAATTTTCTTGTAGTTTTAAAGTAAAAAAAAAATATGAACGTTATCCTTCCGTTGCTACTGAATAAAATGCTAATGTCAGCCCAGCACAAGATCATGTACTGCAAGACCTGGTTCTCAATTTGTGATAAGAGCTTTCTAACCCTATTATGGAGCTCAGGTTTGCACTGCTAAGGTTCATTCCATTTGCAAAGACGATAGAGCTCTTTAATGCGTTGAATGTTTATTCTTAACAGCTATTGATTCTGTAGAAAAAAAACTAAAATGTTACGGTTGGCAAATGACTCTAGGAAGAATATAAAAGAAAAGAATATAAAACAAAGTGAGGTGCTTTACGATGCTAAAATGCACAGGAAAATACGAGAAAATTAGTTTTCAGTTTTCTGTTTCAGGACTGCATTAAAACACAGGGCAGGATTTTAAGTAAAAACAAAACAAATGTGTTGAAGTTTTAGACTGAAAAAGAAAATAGTTTGCATTTATATTCTCTAAAGAGCTAACCTCACACCAGTGCAAGTCTATTAATATCTTACTTGGTTCTTGCCTTTTAGCATTGGATTAAATTTAGGGGGAAGCAGTCAAACTGCCTACATATTTTAACCCACCTGTTTTCAAAGGGAAAGTATGGGGTGATGTTCCCTTTTGAAACTGCTGCAGGTACAGTACAAAAGTCATGTGGAGCATCTATACCTTTTTTGTGTGTGGGTAGACTTTTGCTTGAAAGTGTACAAGTAGATTTAAACAGACCAACAAGAGAGGCAATAATCTGCTCACAAATAAAACGTCAAACAAGAAAAGGAGATTGAAGAATGGATAGCTGAGTTGACTTATTTTCAGTTACCCGACATGGCTGCGTCAGGGGTTTACAGCAGACTAATAAAGGACAAAAGGTGTTTCCCCTTTAATTAGTACATCTGCATCCAAGAAATCAAGTCACTGCTCTTGAACACATAGAAATAGCAGGAATGCTGAACAGCAGTTCTCTCTCACTCTCACTGTGACTGAACAAAGTAGATTTACATGCAATCTGTACACATACTTTTTCTTCCTGTGAAACAAAACCCTGAGAATGACTTTTCTTAGTGGCCCTTTTACTAAGCCGTGTAAGCATGTAAGCGCGCCCAAATGGAGTTACCGCATGACTACCGCATGGCTGTTGCTATAATTTCATTTTTGGCGTGTATCCAATACACGCGTTCAAAAAATAATTCTTCTTTTTGGATGCGCATATCGGATGCACGCCAAGTGGCACTTGACGCATGTAGGTCATTACCACCCAGTTACCGTGTGAGTCTTTACCGCTAGGTTAATGGCTAGCGGTAAGGTCTCAAACACAAAATGGATGGGCGGCAATTTTGATTTTGCCGCATGTCCATTTTTGGCAAAAATGTTAAAAAGGCCTTTTTTACAGGCACGCTCAAAAATGGATCGGCACGCGCCCAAAACCCGCACCAACACTACTGCAAGCCATTTTCAGCGTGCCTTTGTAAAATGACCCCTACAGCAAGGCACCTAAAGTTAGGTACAAAGAATAGGAGGAAAGTCTCTGCAGGTGACAAAACAAGAGAGGAAGAGAAATAACAAACCAAAACAAGGAAAGGAACAGCCAGGGAGTCCAGGCTCAGTTCTTCAATATTTATTGCAGCAAAATTGAAACTATACTATACATTGCTTCTATTCTGCAAACACCTGAGCAGTTTGATGTGGATTACATAAATAAGAAAACTGGACCATAACTTTCCAGGAAATGCATACTGGTTCGTAACAAAATGAGTTAATTAACTGAAAACTATTTCTCAAATAACCAAGTTTTTAAGATTTTACAAAATGCCAGATAGTTAGAATTAATACAAATTTCCAAAGGTAATGAATTCCATATTGCAGCAGATTGATAATACAGTGAAGAATTAAGTATACATTTATATTTAAGCTGTTTAATGGATGGAAGTTGCAACAGCATCAAATTTCGTGTATTATAAGAAGACACTGAATGAAGTAGATTAGCCCAGTTAGCAAGAAGGTGCTAACCAATTTAATACCTTATAAACAAAGGAACAAAGTTTAAACTAGACCCTTGCCTCAACTGGAAGCCAGTGTAATTTCTCCAAAAGCGGAGCAGTTGACTCAAACCTGGAAACTGAACATATCAAACGTGCTGCAGAATTCTGCAACAATTGTATTCGATTTACTAGCGATTTTAAACAACCCACAAATACAATATTGCAGTAATCCAATCTGCTCAAAACTAATGTTTGAACCAGCAACCTGAATCCAGCAAAACCAAAGAATTTGTGTATTGCTCTTAACTTCTGCATAGTATAATAAGATTTATGAATTACCTGTTTAACATGGCCTAAAAAGGTCATTATTACCTTCAACTCCTAACATTCGTGAAGCCTTCTCAAAAACCCAGTAGAAGTTTGTTGGGTATCATCTACTTTGTCACCTTCGCTGTGCTCTTCTCTTGGATTTCCCATTGCGGAGGCTTGCTTTCTGCTGTGCTCATTGTTCATCCACATATGTATAAAATGGTATTTTTAGCAGTTCAAGTACTTGCCCCAGAGGTTGAAGCATAACATTAAAAAAGGGAGGAGGATAATGCCAGCTCCTGGGGAACCCCACAACCTGGCATCCAACTCCAAGAAAAACAATTATGCCTTCTCACCATGTAACTTAAAAAAACCTATAAACCACAATAGTACAGCTCCTCCCAAACCTAAATCACTCAGTCGAAGTAGCAAAAGATCACGATCAACCAAACCGAACGGTGAAGAAAGATTGAACTGAATAATAATACCATTCTGTCTCTTGCTCAATAAAGATTTTTTGTAAGCAATCAATGCCCCCAAACCTGTTTCAGTACTATGAGTTTTTCTGAATCCAGACTGAGAAATATGAAGAATATTATAATTATCAATATAATTTATTTATTACATTTGTACCCCGCGCTTTCCCACACATGGCAGGCTCAATGTGGCTTACATAGTAACAATAAAAAGAATTACAAGTCGTAAGAAGAATATACAATTTGTAGTAAATGTAATATTAATGGGGTAACGGATAAGTAAATTGAACATAGGAGGAATTAGGTGTAGAAGGAAATGGGCGTTATGATGACAGTGAGTGCTCCTATAAATTAAAGGCAATGTGCCTATAAGAACTGAGTCTGTTGAGGCTTTTCCCTCCATCCCTGGACAATCGAGTCTGGCATTGTCCATACAGCCAAACACGACCCCGCAGCTACACTGCTGACAAGAGGATACTCCGTCCCTGTTAACATTAAATAAGGACATGAATATTATGGCTCTAATGTCAATTTGAAACAAAACTTTATGGAAGTTGTATTCTGTGATATATGTACCAGCCATTCCCAGGGACAGAGAAAAGGCAGTACAGGGGTTGGACGGCACTTGTCTGTACATTTAAAAATGCATACTTAGTGGCACATATACACTTGTGTATCTACTTCTCATGGGGTAATTTCATAACAGGTACATAGCGCTCATGTTGAATTTATCAAACTGTTGCATTTATCAAATAGGAGGTAGTGTTCTATCGTCCAATAACTTCACTGCACATCTTTCTAACATCATTATAAACAATGGAATGGAGGCAACAGGACGTTAGTTATTAACAGAGTGTAAGTCGCCTCTAGGGTTTTCAAAAGGCGTTTGACAAGGTACCTCATGAAAGGCTATAGAGGAAATTGGAGGGTCATGGGATAGGAGGAAATGTCCTATTGTGGATTAAAAACTGGTTGAAGGATAGGAAACAGAGAGTGGGGTTAAATGGGCAGTATTCACAATGGAGAAGGGTAGTTAGTGGGGTTCCTCAGGGGTCTGTGCTAGGACCGCTGATTTTTAACATATTTATAAACTAGCCGTTAAGCCCGTAAAAACGGGCGAGTATTGCAGCCCTCCTCTCTCCCCTGGCCTCACCCCATCCACCGATCCTCCCCACCATATCCAGCGACCCTCCTCTTTCCCTTGGCCTCCTCCCATGTCCAGCAACCCTCCTCTGTGCCCTGCTCTCACCCCATGTCCAGCAACCATGGCCTCTCCCCCTGCCCTCCCCCTATGTCCAGCTACCCTCATCGCCGCCGCTCCCTCCCCCCTCCGTGCCGGGCCCCCTGCACTGACCTGACAGCGCCTCTCACCTCCGTGTGAAAGCGCTACAGGCAGAAGCAGATCGCTCTGCTGCTGCCTGCAGCACTTCCACACGGAGGTGAGAGGCGCTGTGAGGTCAGAGCAGGGGGCCCGGCACGGAGGGGGGAGGGAGCGGCGGCGATGAGGGTAGCTGGACATAGGGGGAGGGCAGGGGGAGAGGCCATGGTTGCTGGACTTGGGGTGAGAGCAGGGATGGGGAGAGGGTGGAGGTTGTTTCGTGCGATATTCCTTTCCAGGCGGCGGCAATTTGACTCCATTTCCCTCTCTGTTCCGCCCTCTGACGTCATGACATCTTGACGCGAGGGCGGGACAGAGAGGGAAGTCTGTACTGTGCATTTGCAAGTGAGTACGGTCACTTCCCTTTTATATGTTTGATGATTTAGAGATGGGAGTAACTAGCGAGATAATTAAATTTGCTGATGACACAAAGTTATTTAAAGTCGTTAACTCGCGACAGGATTGTGAAAAATTACAGAAGGACCTTACGAGACTGGGAGACTGGGCGGCTAAATGGCAGATGACATTTAATGTGAGCAAGTGCAAGGTGATGCATGTGGGAAAAAAGAACCCGAATTATAGCTACGTCATGCAAGGTTCCACGTTAGGAGTTATGGACCAAGAAAGGGATCTGGGTGTCGTCGTCGATAATACACTGAAATCTTCTGCTCAGTGTGCTGCTGCGGCTAGGAAAGCGAATAGAATGTTGGGTATTATTAGGAAAGGTATGGAAAACAGGTGTGAGGATGTTATAATGCCGTTGTATTGCTCCATTGTGCAACCGCACCTTGAGTACTGTGTTCAATTCTGGTCGCCGCATTTCAAGAATGATATAGTAGAATTGGAAAAGGTGCAGCGAAGGGTGACTAAAATGATAGCGGGGACGGGACGACTTCCCTATGAAGAAAGACTAAGGAGGCTAGGGCTATTCATCTTGGAGAAGAGACTGCTGAGGGGAGACATGATAGAGGTATATAAAATATTGAGTGGAGTGGAACAGGTGGATATGAAGCGTCTGTTCACGCTTTCCAAAAATACTAGGACTAGGGGGCATGCGATGAAACTACAGTGTAGTAAATTTAAAACAAATCGCAGAAAATCTTTCTTCACCCAACGCATAATTAAACTCTGGAATTCGTTGCCGGAGAACGTGGTGAAGGCGGTTAGCTTAGCAGAGTTTAAAAAGGGGTTAGACGGTTTCCTAAAGGACAAGTCCATAAACCACTACTAAATGGACTTGGGAAAAATCCACAATTCCAGGAATAACATGTATAGAATGTTTGTACGTTTGGGAAGCTCACCAGGTACCCTTGGCCTGGATTGGCCGCTGTCGTGGACAGGATGCTGGGCTCGATGGACCTTTGGTCTTTTCCCAGTGTGGCATTACTTATGTACTTATCAGCCGTCTTCTAGATAATTTCTCTGTCTGGCATTATCCATTGCGTTTCAGCAGCACTATCCAGAATATGGCATTGGAAATCCTTGTAGGCCTCCACTTATTGTGGATTCCCAAGCCCCATCTTTGGGCAGGAGGAAATAAGCCTGCTGAAACCTGGTGTAAAGAGCAGTTTGGCGCGGAAATGACCCTATTATTTAACACTGCACCTAAATTTTGGGAATGCCCCTCACCCACCCATGCCCCTCCCCTGGCCACATCCCCTTTTGAGTTGCGTGCAAGACAATTTAGGCATACAGTGTTATATAATAATGCATAGGCAGATCTGCACGTATATCCTAATTAGTGCCAATTAACATCAATAATTAACAGCTCTTTAATTAGTTTGCTTCTGGATCTGGGATCCATGTCCAAATTTGGGTGACCTTTATAAAATCCAGGAGTATTTGGATAGTGCTGGGGTGGTTATCTGTCTAGATAACTATCTGGACAAATGTAGGCCACTGAAAATACTGAATGGTTAGCTGTCCACATAGAATATATTTAAACACCATGGCCAATGTTTAAATATTGACCCATATGTATTGGGGGTAATTCTAGTGGGTGTTTCCAATTAGGCACGCTGATGCTGCACAATGAGAGTCTATTTTATAACGGCATCTAGGCACCCAGATTGCACTATAGAAGACTAGTAAGCCATAATCAATGCACCTTACTTTTACATGCCTGCAGTTATACCAATCATAGACCTGGTGCAATTGTGAGCACCTAAATGCAGAAAGGGCTCGTGTAGCTGACACTAATATGCAAGTGATGTGCGTAAGTGGCAGTACTGTTCCTTCCATGCTCCACCTTTGGAAATGCCCCCTTTGCATTTACACCTATGGGCTAGATTCTATATATGATGGTTAAAAAATCTGCATGGAAAACATTTACAGCTAAGCATATTCTATAAGCAGCGCCTAGATTTAGACATGGTATATAGAATACGCTTAATTGATATCCAAGTGCCTAAATCTACGCAACTCCATTTTCCCAATGAAAACATGGTGTAAATTCTGTTGCGAAGATTTAGGTGCAGAGGGCCGTCTTCTGTAACAGTGCCCCTTTTTATTTGCATGCATTAAGATTTAGGCGCCCTGAATTACAGAATACGCTTAGAGGGGCATAATCAAACGGGGCTCCCAAGTTTTCCTGAGGGCGTCCTCGCAGGACGACTCTGTGAAGGGGCGGGGAAACCCGTATTATTGAAACAAGATGGGCATCCATCTTCCATTTCAATAATACGGTCGGGGACGCCCAAATCTCAACATTTAGGTCGCCCTTAGTGTTAGTTCATTTGCACACGATTTCCTTCCTAAGGAGGGGAAGCCAGTGCAGAGCAGCCAAGCATTATCCATGGCTGCTCTGTGCATGCCAAAGATGGCTTCATACATGCAGACAAGCTGCATGTATAATAGCCATCTACAACCTTAAATTAATTGCCATCTACAACCTTAGAAAATACAAGTCCAGGTGAAAACGTCCAAGTGCTCGTCAGGGATGTTTTTTTTTTTTTTTTTTTTTTTAGAGTATGGGTGAAGGACATCCTTCGCTATGCCTCTGTCCCTGCAACGGCAGTTGAGGACGTCCAAAATGTGGATGTTTCTGTGAGAAGGATGTCCATGCCTGGATGTTTCTGTGAAAAGGACGTCCATGCCTGCTATGCCTCCAACACCCCCTTTATTTATTTGGATTTTGGATCACAAGTAGCAGCAGTGGGATTTAAACCGCCACCTCTGGATTGCAAGACCAGTGCTCTAACCACTAGGCCACTCCTCCACTCCCTTGAAATTTGGCCATCCCTGTGGGAGGGGGGCAGTTCAAGACATCCAAAATGTTGAAAGAAGGACGTCCACGCCTTTGCTGTGCCTCCGCTGCATACTGCTGCGATGGACCTGAGTATGACATTTCAGGCTTGCAAAAAAAGTTTTAAAAGTTGTTTTTTTCAGGGTGGGAGGGGGTTAGTGACCACTGGGGGAGTCAGGGGAGGTCATATGGTCAGTTTGCGCACCTTTTTGAGGCTTGGTCGTAAGAAAAAATGGACCAAGTAAAGTCGCCCAAGTGCTCATCAGGGACGCCCTTCTTTTTTCCATTATCGGTTGAGGATGCCCATCTGTTAGACATGCCCCAAGCCCGCCTTCGCTATGCCTCCGACACGCCCCCAGGAACTTTGGTTGTCCCCGCGACGGAAAGCAGTTGGGGACTCCCAAAATTGGCTTTCGATTATGCCGATTTGGGTGACCCTGAGAGAAGGACGCCCATCTCCCGATTTGTGTCGAAAGATGGGCGCCCTTCTCTTTCGAAAATAAGCCTGATAGTGATTTGTGCATGTAAATTCTAATTATTGTCAATTAGTGCTCATTATTGCTTCTTAAGTACTGTTAACAACACTGATTGGCTTGTTAAGCTAATTAAGTTACATGTGTTGTTATAGAATACACTTGGATTTCAGCACGGAATGCCAGGCAAGCTATATAGAATCCATGGGTTTGCCACTTAACATGCACCCTTACTGAATATCGCTTAGCTGTTTTGTTGCCACTTACCCACGAAAGTGCTGGTATTCTGTACGTTTGCGACTACAAGCACACGTAAATGCACCCAGTAATAGAATTGCCCTTTATGGAATCCTTTTACTAAGGTGCACTGAAAAATGGCCTGCACTAGTGTAAGCACGTGTTTTGGATGTGTGCAGATCCATTTTTCAGCACATCTGTAAAAAATGCCTTTTAAAAATTTTGGCTGAAAATGGATGTGTGGCAAAATGAAAATTGGCGTATGTCCATTTTGGGTCTGAGACCTTACCACCATCCATTCACTTAGCAGTAAGGTCTCATGCGTTAAGCAGGCGTTAATGGTCTATGCGCGTAGAATGCCTTTTACTGTCCGTTAGTGCTGCGCACCAGAAAATAAAAATTATTTTCTCCTGTGCGTAGTGAACATGTGTAAAAAAATGAAATTACTGCCTGGGCCATGCGGTAGCTGGGCAGTAATTCCAAATTAATGCGGCTTAGTATAAGGGCCCCTATGTGATTAGGCATATGATTAGAAATCATTCCTGTGTGTCCTGCTTCACGCTGGGTGAAAAGAAGCACTACAGTGTGGCAGACAGGTTGGAGTCCCTCTGAAATCTTGCCTATGACAGGGGGTGCTCCATCCAGTCCGTACGAGCCACCTAGCCAGGTTTTTAGGATATTCACAATGAATATGCATAAGAGAGGTTTCCAGTCACTGAACCCACTGTTTGCATATTCTTCTACATATTCATTTGTGAGCATCCTGAAAACCTCACTGGCTGGGTGTGTCCTGTGGAATGGTTTGAGATCCCCTGACCTGTGATTATTTATGGCCATTTTCTCTTCTCTTCATATTTTTTTTTCTGATCCCTCACTTCAATTGAGTTAATCCTTCTCTCTCTTACTCCTTTCCTTCCTCAAAATAGTAATTGCTTCACTCATTTCCGAAACGCTCCCTTACTGTTTTCAGTGACATGAACATGTTGTATGAGTCATCCCTTCATAATGCTCCTTCCTTTTTGCTCTCTAAGTATATATACCCACAGACAAGTACAATATATGTATTAATATGATCTCGTACATTGCTTTGTGAAAAGGTGATTGATAAATTTTAAATTCAATTAATAGGGCATGGCAGGTTATATGTTGCTGAAGGATACTGGTTTGCTTCATTTATATTGTGAGCATTTTAATTACCTAAGAAGCCTGGGTAGCTCATTAAAGCAGTGCTTCTCAGCCCTCTGCCGGAGGCATACATAGGCAGTCAGGTTTTCAGATTTACCACAATGAATATGCATGAAATACATTTGCATATAATGGAGACCCATTAGGAGTAACTCTATACAGTGCTAACATTTGCATGCCGAATAATCACATACAATTAGAACATCAGCATATACATCGGTATCTCTGAATATATGTATTTAAATACCAAAAGTCTGCCTAAACGCTAATCTGTAAATATGTGCAATTCTGACATAGCATGTACAGATGCATGCAAAGGGACCCTTTTATTTAGCGCATCTCAACAGCAAAAATTAAAATATGCTAAGTGCAAAGGCTTTTGTGGTAATTCTTCGCAGCCTGTCCAGAATGTCCTTTGAAATTACTGCACTACAAACTGCACTGGCATGCGTAAACCATATTTGGAAAAGCAAAATACGAAAGCGCCAGGCCCCCTAAGAGAAAAGCTACATTGGCTCCCACTGAAAGAACGAATTACGTTCAAAATTTGTACCCTGGTCCATAAAATCATCCATGGCGAGGCTCCGGTATATATGTCAGACCTCATAGACTTACCAACCAGGAACACAAAAAGGTCTGCACGCACATTCCTGAATCTCCACTACCCCAGTTGTAAAGGACTTAAATACACATAAACTTATGCATCCTCCTTTGGCACACAACTCTGGAACGTTCAACAACATGTCATAAAAACAACGCACGATCTAACAATCTTTCGAAAATTACTAAAAACCAACCTGTTCATCAAGGCTTACCACAAAGATCCTTCCTAATCACCAAGCAATGATACTCTTCCAGAACTAGATAAAACCGAACTCTCTATACCTGATTGCTTAAACCACTCTGTAAATAATGAACATGAATGTTTCTTTAACTAATCTCTCACACCAGAAATGATCTGATTATATAACTTACTCTGTAAGTTACTTTATCATTCATGTATTCAATCAAATTCCATATTGTATTTTCATGCCGAAAATGGCGATCGCCACTATGGCACACTGTAAGCCATGTTGAGCCTGCAAAAAGGTGGGAAAATGTGGGATACAAGTGCAATAAATAAATAAATAAATAAACCTGGTTTCAATTAGCACAGATGCACATAGCACCTCCGACCGCTTTCACAAAGGTGCGCTAACAGTATTTAGCATGCACTAACAATTAATGTGTGCTGATTTCTAAGAAGCCCATAGGTATAAAATGGGCTTCTTGGCATTTAGTGCGCACTAATCATTAACGCACATTAGTAAAAGGACCCCTAAGTGAATCTTGTTAATCGCAAAAGTGACGGTTAGTGCAGTTAGTACAGCTAGCTAACTCTAGTATGCAATCCATGCCCATTCTCCAGCCATGATTCATCTACTCCCCACCCTAACACAACATACTGTTATTGCATAAATTAGTGCATGCTAACCGTCACTTGTGTGGAAGCAGTTGACACACACCAGTGGCGTAGCCAGAAGGCAATTTTTGGGTGGGCCAAGAGGTTGGGTGGATGGGCACTAGAGAAACACCTGCAACCTGATATGCCCTGCCCATCCCCTACTCCTACCGCACACCTACCCCACTCCCAATAACTTCAATAGGAGTAGCAGTGCTGGCCTCAGTGGCTGCAGGCCACATTGAGAGCTAGGGGAAATATAAGGGGGTGCACTCTTCATCCTCCACTGAGCCACGGTCCACCAACACACATATGCTTCCCTTAAATATGCCCTAAATATTACAGTGGGGCCCTAAAATATCAATACATCTATCAAGAAAACTGAAGAAGCCAAAGTACTATAGAATACTACATAGAAAATTGATGCTCACAGAATACTTTGGTCACACACACAGAACACAAATACAGAATAAGTGACCACAGACCATAAACAAATTAAATCAAAATCCCAAGGGGCCAGACCTTCCATTTAGCACAGCACAGAGAAATACAAAGAGATGCATTTTCTCCTATACTGTGCAAAATCTCATGCAAGAGACAGTGTTAGGGGAGGTACAACTAGGGCAACTGCGTTTGGCCCCCTAGCCAGAGAGAACCCCAGGCCAGCTGGATGCTGAAGAAGGTGAAGCCTGTTAGTAAGCTTTTGTGTCCCCCTCCCAATTTCTGCCTTGGGCCCCAGCCATATCTAGCAGGATGTACATTTCAAATCTTATTCTAGTCACAAAATCCACTATCCATCTTCTTCCATCTCTGTACCTCTATCTTCCTCCATGTTTAGTATCTCCCTTTCTCTGTGTCCCTGTATTTCTCTGTCCAGCTTCTCCCCTCTCTTCATCCCCAGTGCCAATATATCTCTACCCTCTCTGACCCTACCCCATCCAGCTTCTCTCCCTCTCAATCCCTCCCCTTTCCAGCATCTGGCTTGGTTGCTTGATTCCCTGCCTGCCCACCCACCCCACCCTCCTTTCCTCCCTCACACTGTAGGTTTAATATGTGTTCATCTCCTTGGTCTAGTATCTCTATTTCCCTTCCCTTCCTCCTTGTGCTGTACCAGCAGTTCTCTCCCTTCCCTCCAGTTCTCCTCCAGCAGCTCTTCCTTCCCTCCAGCCCCCTCTTCCTCTGAAGTCCAGCAGCTCTCTCCCTTCCATCCAGATCCCCTTCTCCTCTTCCTCCAGCAGTTCTCTCCCTTCCATCCAGTCTCCTCCTCCTATTTCTCCCAGTTCAGCAGCTGTCTTTCTTCCCTCCAGCCCCCTCTTCCTCTGAAGTCCACCAGATCGCTCCCTTCCCTCCAGTCCCTTCTTCCTCCCTTGTCCAGCAGCTCTCTCCCTTCTCTCCACCCCCTTCCTCCTCTCCCTCCCCTGGCCAGAAGCTTCCATCCAGATTCCCTCCTTCTTTTCCTCCCACCTCCAGCAACTCTCTTCCTTCCATTCAGTCCCCTCCTCCTCTTCCTCCCACATCCAGCAGCTCTCTCCCTTCCCTCCAATCCCCTTCCTCCCACAAGTCCGGCAGCACTATCCCCCCCCCCCCGAAGTCCAGCACTTCTGCCTTCCTCCAATTCATCCTACCCCAATCCAACACCCTCGCTGCCTTTTCTCCTGCGGCTCCAGGTCTGGCTGTCCGGGAGCGTTGCCTGCCTCAAATTCTGCTCCTCCCCGCCGCTGCCAGATGGACGCGGAAGAGGGGAGCGGAGCTGCCTGTGTGAATCGCAGAGCTGCCAGCGACGGGCCAAAAAAAGAATGCTGCAGGGACCGAGGCAGCGGCGGGGAGGAGCAGAATTTGAGGCAGGCAACACTCCCGGACGGCCGGACTCGGAGCCACAGGAGAAAAGGCAGCGAGGGATGTTGGGTTGGGGCTAGTTAGGGCGGGCCTGCAGCAACAGTGGCTGGGCCTGGGCCCGTCCAGGCCCACCCTTGGCTATGCCCCTGACACACACTAATTCATATTAACTGCTTAGCACATTTTAGTAAAAGGGCCCCATATATATATATATATATATATATATATATATATATATTAACACTAGAATTCTATAAAGAAAACTAGACCCCTCGTATTCAAAATCATTCAACTGGCCAGGAACGGCAACTGGCTGGTTAAATGGTACTTAGCTGCTCTCCGGCAATATTTAGTGGAAGACTGCCGGCTGTTGCGCAATATAACCGGCTATCCGCCGATTTTTTTACATGGGTTTGGTGGCCATTTTTGCTCACGTGTATACCTAGAATAGAATATCTTCGGCTGGTCTGAACTTAACTGGCCAGCAATGAATATCGGCTTGGCCGGTTAAGTTCAAACCAGCCAAAAATAAACTGGATATTCAATGCTGGTTACCAGAAATAGCCCAGCATTACCTCCGACTGTGGGAGTTAGCCGGGCTAACTCCCACAGTCTGAATATCGGCTGCTAGGTGCCTATTTTCTTTTACAGAATAGGTGCCATCTAGGCATAAATATATAGGTTCACTGTTATAGATTTGCCCCCATTATATCCAAATTTCATGCATATCTACGTTAAGAAGGATAAGAAACACTGCTTTAAAGCACATAGAAAAGGCAACCACCCAAGGAAGATATTCTATCTCCAGTAGTTTAATCCAGTCTAATGCTACATTTATTTTAATTATTTTTATTTATTTTAATCATTTGTAACCCGCATTATCTAAACAATTCTAGGTGGCTTAAAAAATAACATTCACATTCTGGTAAAAGACAATTGACATTAAGGGGGGAATCTATATATGGTGTGTAAAAATCTGCATGGAAAACATTTTTGTCTAAGTGTATTCTATTAGTGGCATCTAGATTTAGGCACAGTACTGTATATAGAATATGCTTAGTTGATATCCCAGCGTCCATTTACACTAGTGCTGTCCAATTCACGATTCAAATTGATTTCAGTCAGAATAAAATTGGGAATCCCGATTTGGGACTTCCCCTCCTCCCTCCCGCTATTACCAAACCACTGCTGCTGCTTCCCTCCCATTCGCTGTAACCCAAGTCACTGCAGCTGCTTCCCTTCCTCCTTCCCCTTGTCACCCAAGCCGCTGCTTCTGCTTTCCGCAGCAGCAGTGGCAACATGAAGATAAATTAACTTACTCAGGGCCAGTCTCTCTATTGGCGCAGGTTGCCGGCTGTACCCCAGAACAGGAGGAAGTGACAACATAGAAGTGGAACCAGCAGCCTTGCCAAGCTGCCAATGGAGAGTCCTTGAAATCTCTGTTTCGCTTCCCCATGCAGCCGTCATCTCCGTACACACAAAACAGAGCAAACAAACCTATTTATTTATTTATTTGTGGCATTTATACCCCACTCTTTCCCGCTCAATAGCAGGTTCAGTGCGGCTTTCAAAGTGTGGTACAACGTATCTCAGAGATAATACAGGTTTGGGAACAATGTATCAACGAGATGACATAATTATATAGAGTAGGTTCAGTGCAGTTTACAAAGTATGATGAAATTGCTATGAGCTGCTGCATCCACGTTGTCATTCTTTATTGTTGCTAACATTTTTATTTAATCTCATTTATATTTTCAAAAATGCCAGCTTGTGAAGCACACGGATGTACACAGAGGAAGTATAATAATGGAATAACTTTTCATAGGCAT
The DNA here is from genome assembly GCF_901765095.1 of Microcaecilia unicolor. Taxonomy (NCBI): domain Eukaryota; kingdom Metazoa; phylum Chordata; class Amphibia; order Gymnophiona; family Siphonopidae; genus Microcaecilia; species Microcaecilia unicolor. Next base: position 204,437,352 of record NC_044037.1, on the reverse strand, counting down.
AGTAGTAATTTGTTATAAATTGTAATCAGTGTGCCATTTGGATGGGGCTGGTTATAGGGACACCCTAGCATGTGTTATATTCATGCAGAGATATTTTTCTGTGATTTATATTTATTTCTTCTTCAAGTCTGGTTGTAAAAGGCATTTTTTGAAGGGTGGGGGGGTTAAACTTTGTCTCCCGGCTGTGTCTTTGTACATAGATTAAGTTAACCACTTCAACGTCAAGCTTCCTAATATGATTTGATAATAGCATTTTCTCAGCTATTACCCAAATGTGAACACAATTATAATGTTAATTAATAAGTTTTGGATGTTACTGAATTCTATTCTAAGTTATGCACATTGTTATAGAATCCACCTGGATTTCGGTATGGATTTCTAGGAGCGCTATATAGAATCTGGGGGTAAATAATAAAAGCACAAGGAATGCCATTTATGTATATTAAAGGCACCATAAAGTGTTAGACACCTTTGTGAACTTAGGCGCTATTCTGTAAGGTAGCGACTAAGTGTCATAGTGCCTAACAGCATGGGGGTTGTACATTTGGGCAGAGATTGGGTGGGGCACTGGGGGTGTCTTTCAGTTACACATGTAGTTTGTTAACTACTCGTGATACTTGGTATGCCTACACATGCGCACACCAATGCCGACCTTATGGCAGTATTCTATAACAGAATCTTGGCACCAAGATGCCGTTATAGAATTGATGCTAAGCACACAGTATTGGGGCATGTTTTTAAAGTCATTTTGTTTAAATGTTGTTTTTATGAGCCATTTTTATGATGTAAACATGTACATTCTGAGAGCTGAGTATAAATAAATCCTCCTTCTTTGCACTGCACTGCATATGTCCCCTTCATTCCCTGCTCCCTCAATCCTTGGTTTGTACTCTCCTTTTTTCCATAGTAATCTCTCACCTCGACTACTGTAATTCCATCTTCACCGGTCTTTCCCTCTATTCACTCAAGCACCTTCAACTTATATAGTCTACCATGGTCAAACTGCTTCACCTCTCCCATTGCTTAGACCGTGTTACCCCACTTCTTTTTAAAGAACACTGGCTTCCCATCTCAGCCTGTGTAAAGCTCAAAGTCCTGCACCTGGTCTTCAAGGCACAAGTAGAGGATGACAGAGAGACTTCCAAACCAGGAGTAAATATGCAGGACAACTTTATTGAAAGCACGAGGAGAATGTCTCGACATGGGTCTGTGTTTCGGCGGATGCGGCCTCAGGGGTCACAAGAATGCACTCTATAGGATGCGGCGCCGTGTATAGGAACAAATGCAACAGTTGAATCTGACTCTCAAGGTATAAAAATAGAACAATGCTCTCAACACAGTGTCAAAGAAAAACACCAACATCAAATGTGCCACCTCAATCAGAGATATCAGTGTTCTATTCTTATACCTTGAGAGTCACATTCAACTGTTGCACCAGTTCCTGTACACAGTGATGTATACAGCAGCTTGATCCCTAGCAGTAGTACCTGAAGACTAATGCTAGGAGTCACTGGTACCATTTTGAACCCAGCTCCAACAGTGGCAGGAGAGACTTGAGATTGCTTCTGTCTCAATCCCACTAGACCCTAGGGATTGCTAAAGGTAGTCCTGGGTTGAGGGGGCTTGGAAGGGGAGAGGTCTCCTTCAAGGAATTGGATGTTGAAGGACATCAAGGGGATCAGATATTAGTGTGAGCATCAGGAGGGGAATAAGATGTTGGTGGGAATTTGGGAGGAGGATTTCGGGGGGGGGGGGGGGGGGGGGAGCGACATAGGCAGCTCCAGAATTCGTGTGCCAGTCCCTTTAAGAAGCAGCTGAGACTATCAGGCCACAGCTTTGTGGCCTGATGCTCCTGACCAGGGAAAATAATGCCAGTTTTTTGCTGGTTTTATATTTCCAGGAATAACAGAGCTTGTATTCCCATAGTGTTTTACATCTTATTACTGTGTATTCTGTGATAATTTAAATTAACACATTACAGTAATATAACACATATTATTGTCCTTTAATACACATTAAGGGGCAAATAGTGGGTTATAGCCCTAATGCACCTTAATAACTACCCTCTCTCCCCTTAGTGCATGTTAAAATGCTATAGTGCCTGGTAGCGCTATACAAATGTTATTAGTAGCAGTAGAATAGTGCATGTTTAAAAAATCACCATTTGATTTAGGTTCTACACTAATGATAAATAAATCACAAAAAGCAGATAAAATGCAGAATATTCAAATAATAAACCAATCCAAATATCCAGATGCTTAAATTGTAAACTCAATAAAGTTTTTCTAAATGTAGCTTAGTAAAACATTTTTCCTCTGCTGTATGAGAATAAAGTTCACTATTAGTAGAATTATTCCTTTAAAATCTGCCTTGTCTGCACTACTTCCAAAATAATAATAGATCATCGTCCATTCTGCCTAATGTTTGTGCTCACTTCATTGTTTTTCTGAGTAATAAGCCAGCAGTTGTAGCTGAAGTCAATGAACGACTTCAGAAACCATCCTCTCAAATGTTTGACCCACTTGTATGCCTCCAGTTCTTCTTTTGAACAGTATTATTCCATTTCTCTATTAATATGTCTTCCTACCCAGGAATTCGGAGAGCAGCTTATTTATATGTAGATGCAGCCTTATGACATTTTCAAATGCCATACATTTGCATACGAAGGTCTTTCTTTTCAGTAAACAGGGGCTGCTATACTTCCAAAGCAACGTTCCAAACAATGTCACTTTTCCTGGTAAGCTCTTTCCTAAATGAAATAATTGCTATGCATTACGGTGCAGAAGATGTGTGGCTGTCAAAGGCGGCCCAGTGCATGCCTCCTGATTTATTCCTGGACCTTCGCAGCACTGAGGACTAGTAGACAGGAAGACCAAAGGCCAGAAGGTGCCGTATGAATCAGTTAAAGACAATCAGCAATCCAAATCAATATATGGAAATGAATATTCAGCATATGGTGTGACTTAATTATCATCCTAAGAAAGACACTGGCTCTGATTCATTAAAAAGAATGCAATTGATGCTGGTTTTTGGTACAGATATTCTATGTGACAATCACTGTCTATTGCATATAAAAATCATACAAATGGAAAGATGGGCTATGTGATTGTATATATAAATAGTATGTAAAGTTTGCCTAGTTGTGTCCAAGGATACAATTTCATAAGAAATACCTAGCATGGGAAGGCTGCCTTTATTCTGGAACAGGACTGCTAACTGCATGTCATTTAGTAATATATTTTAAAGTATGATGAATGTTCAGCCTGCCGACAGCTGAATTTAGCATGCCTCTTCACCCTCTGACTCCATCGTGCAAATGGCTTTTGCTGACCTTACACGATCCTTTGCCCAGTTTCAGTCTGTTGGCTGAAATGTTTTCAAGTTAATCTGCTAGTTAATTGACATCGATTATGATTGGGGTTTTTTTTTTGATACATGTGAAGAGCAATTTCATAAAGACTCTTCACTTGCGCACCATAATTCATAGCACTTATGCATGAATGATGTCATAAATTGTATTTACATGCATATGTGCTAGGAGCTATCCAATAAAATTAAAGCGCAAGTCATATTGGGCCGGATTAATTCCCGTGCCCAAATTTGGATGCCAGGACTTACGCCTGCTGAAACCAGCTGTAATTCTTGTTACTCAATTTGGGCATGCATCTCTGGTATTCTATAACACTGCGCACAAATTTCAGAATGTTCTGTCCTACCCGTGCCCTGCCAATGGCCACGGCCCCTTTGGAGTTGTGCACTATGGGATTTGGGTGCCCAGTGTTATAGAATAGCTTGCATCCAGATGCACACACAAATCCTAATTACTGCCAATTAAAGTCAATGATTGTTAGCACCCAATTATTGCTGTTAATTGACTCGTTAATCAATTAAGTTGCACTTGACTCTCAGGGTAACACACAGATTTCGGCACGCAAATTTGGGTGACCTTTATAGAATCCAGTGGATGGCATGTAACACCAAATGGGCTGTACCACTGGCTGGAGCATGAATGTGTCATAGGCGTTCCGCCTAGCAATGTGTGTACCTTTTAGAATTGTATGAGATTTATGCACTGCAAGTTATTAGCTTATGCCTGCCATTGACCCGGAATAAGCTGTCATGCCTAAGTTTTGGCCCTAAAGGGCTAGATTCTATATATGGCACCTGAAAAATCCATGCTGAAAAAAAATATGCTTAGGTGTATTCTCTAAAGTATGCCTACATTTTATAGAATGGACTTAAATTTCTGCCCGGTATGTAGAATACATCGAGTGTCTCTTCACGATACCAAATTTGGTAGTGTCCATTTAGGCCAAACATGGCATAAATTCTGACACCTAAATTAGATGCAGAGCAGGTGTATTCTATAATAATGCGCATAGATTGTAGATATGCCCACGCCCTGCCCATGGCTACTCTTCCTTTTCAACTATGCAACTTAGAATGTAGGTTCATCACAGAATACATTTAGAGGGGCATTTTCAATATGTCTAATTCAAACTTTGGACGTTTTGCTAAAAATGTCCAAACTTCAAGTGGGGAATATAGCCATTTTGAAAACAGAAAAACGTCTCGTCTTTTTTTTTTTTTTTTTGAAATGCTAGATGTTTTTGTGCTCTGTGCATTTATTTTTTTGATCCATTTTTAAAAAAAAAGTGTCCAAATGAAAAATGCACAAAATCATGCCATTGGGATGTAGGAGGAGCCAGCAATCTTAGTAGACTGGCAACACAGACATCCCAGGAGAGCAGTGGGGCACCCTAATGGGGACTGCAGTGGACTTCAAATAAACACTTCCATGTACACATCTCACTTTTGCTCCCTTATTTTGTTGGCTGAGCCCCCCAAAACCCACTACCCCTATCTGTACACCACTGCAATAGCCATTACGGGTGAAAGGGGCACCTATATGAGTACAGTAGGTTTCTGGTGAGTTTTGGAGGGCTCACAGTTTCCACCACAAGTGCAACCGGTAGGGAAAGGTATGGGCCTGGATCCACCTGTCTGCACTGCACTGCATCCACCACTAGACTACTCCAGGGACCTGCATGCAGCTCTACCAGACCTAAGTATTACATCTGAGGCTGGCATAGAGGCTGATAAGTAATGTTTTTAATCACATTTTTTGGGGGGGTGGGAGGGGGTTAGTGACCACTGGAGAAGTAAGGGGAACAGGTCTAGACCAAAATGTCCAACTTATAACCCTGCATGTTTTTGTTTTGTTTTGTTCCATTATGACAGAAAAAGTGTTAGGAATACCCAGATCCCATCCTTAACATGCCCCTGACACACTCCCTTGTGATTTGAACGCACTTCTGATGGACTTCATAGAAAAACATCTAAAAACTAGTTTCAAAAATACCAATTTGGACGTTTTTGTGAGAAAAATATCCAAATGCAGATTTATGCCACTTTTTGGATGTTTTTCTCTTTTAAAAATGAGCCCCTTAGGGTCCTGTTTACTAAGGTGCACTAGCGTTTTTAGCGTGTGCTAAAATTAGTGTGCGCTAAATGCTAGAGTCGCCCTAGTTCCTATGGGAGTCTTAACATTTAGCATGTGCTAATCATTAGTACACACTAAAAATGCTAGCGCATGCTAAAAATGCCAGCTCACCCTTAGCGCAGCTTGGTAAACAGGGTTCTGAGCGAGTTGTGCATGTAAATCTCAAGTAATGTCAATTAGTGCCTTACAAAACTACCTCACTAATCCACCCAATTATTAAAGTTCACCTTCTATCCTACCTAACACCTCCCTCCTCTCTTCCCTTACCTAATCTTTGTACAATACTAATTGTATCTGATAACATGGAATGATTATGTCATAACCAAACTCTGTAAGCCACATTGAGCCTGCAAATAGGTGGGAAAATGTGGGATACAAATGCAATAAAATAAAAAAATAAAATAAATTAACAGTGCTGATTAGCTAGTTAACCAATGAAGATATGTGCATTGTTATAGAACATGCTTTGATTTCTGTGTGGAAATCAAGGTGCAATATTTATTTATTTATTTTATTACATTTGTACCTTGTGCTTTCCCACTCATGGCAGGCTCAATGCAGCTTACATGGGGCAATGGAGGGTTAAGTGACTTGCCCAGAGTCACAGGGAGCTGCCTGTGCCTGAAGTGGGAGTTGAACTCAGTTCCTCAGGACCAAAGTCCACCACCCTAACCACTAGGCCACTCCCCCCCTGGGGGGAAGTGGCTGTTTGCTAGTATTCTATAATGGGTTAGGCATGCATTCATAGCATTATAGCATTGGCGCTAAATGGTAAATTCTATATATATGGCGATAAAAAAATTGGCACCGAAAAAAGCATTATTCTATAAGCTGTGCTTACATTTAGGTGTGGTTTATAGAATAACGCTTATATCTAGGACTCACGTCTAACATTAGAGTGGCCATTTATACCAATGTAGTGCAAATGTACACACATAAATTAGGCCTGTATCCCCGTTATTCTATAACAATGCTTGTAAATGCTAGAAATGGCACTAATTGGCTCATTATTGCGTGTGCATATTGGAGCCACGCCCACATTTGCACGTGCAATTTTTGGTGACTTTTATAGAATCAGGGGGATAGTGTACCCTTTTGCGCATGCACAACCTTTTGGGATAGAGTGTGAACTATGTGCAAAGAGGCACTATTAATGACATTTGTTGGAAATGCAAAACATTCCAAACGAAAACGACATTAATATGTACATCTGCTCTTTTTGTGTACATTTCTTCTACTAACAACATAACTGATGGAAATGTCAGTGCACAAATTAGAGGATGTGTATTCATCTGATGCTGGTCTCCTTATACAATCAATTCCAAATCAAAAGCAAAGATTGCTAGAAATAATTGAATGAGCAATTCTCTGTTTGCCACTCTCGCTAGTACAAATCTGTAATGTGTTAAAGTCTTACATAACCTTGCCCTTCATTTGTTAGACTCCGGTGAGTGCCCTGTGCTTCATTTTCTCAAGACATGTAGGAAAACGATGACCGGTGATAGCGGTTTCAAGTAGCATTCAAGTAACAAACTGGATGAAGTGACAGTGAAGAGATGAATATTTTTGATGTAGCTCTAAAAACAGCAAAATGAGGTTTGGGTGATGACTCTTTTTTAATAGCAGATGGATATATATGACCTGAGTTTTCAGACAGATGCCAAGAATTTTGACATGTGGAGGAAGAGAGATCATTTCACTGGTATACTTGAAAGCGATGGTTTGTATGATTAATGATGTCTTTCTCTCCTTGCCTCTTTCATTTTCTTCATTTTCTCCCTAAAGGAGGATGCAAGGGAGGAAAATACAATAGTTTCGCTTTTGCAAAGAACACTGAATGATGGCAAATACAACTGCCTGCCTGCAAAGGATTTTGTTTTCCTCAAACAGGTGAAGAAGGATCTTATGCCTATTATAGAATTGATAGTCAAAAGACTTGTTCAGGGCTAATTTAACTACCGATGAAGCTATGAGCAAACTTTTGTGGATGGGCACCCCCCCCCCCACCCCGCCTTCCAGCCTAGCAGCACCTTTTCTCTCTGGCTTAGCAGTACTCTTTTCTTCCACTACCCCTCCCCTTTGTTTCAGCAGCTCTAGGGCTCACTGCAGTGTTCATGGGTGTCTAAACTGCAAAGGGGGTGGGGGAGAGGGAGATTTGGATGTCTGTACAGTGGGAGTTGGAGGGATAGACCTGGATATCTGTATGGCAAGGGGGTAGAGGGGGGAAAGAGAAAGAAAGAGCTGGCTGTGTGCTGCAGGAGTCAGAAGGCGGAAGAAAGAGCTGCAGTGGTGATAGGGGGTTTAACAGGAAGGGAGAGAGACAACTGTCTGTGCTTGGGTGCAGGAGCTGGGGATATGTGTTCAGGTGGAGGAGAGAGAAAGCTTCAGAGTAGTAAAGAGGATGGTATACACCCCAGGGTACTGAAAGAACTCAAATATGAAATTGCAGATCTTCTCTTAGTGATCTGTAACCTGTTGTTAAAATCATCTGTTGTACCTGAAGATTGGAGGGTAGCCAATGTATTTTTAAAAGGGGATCCAGGATTGATATGGGAAATTAAAGACCGGTAAGCCTAACATCATTGATGGCAAAACAGTGGAAACTATTATAAAGAATAAAATTACAGAACACATAGTCAAACATAGTAATGGGACAGAGTTAGCCAGAGTGGTAGTCTTGCCTCAACAATTTGCTTCATTTCTTTGAATGTGTGAATAAGCATGTGGATAAAGGTGAGCTAGTTGATGTAGTGTATGTAGATTTTCAGAAAGCATTTGACAAAGTCCCTCATGAGAGACTCAGGAGAAAATTAAAACCCCATGAGATAGGAGACAATGTTTTGTTGTGCAGGGGTAGGAGGCTAGCCCCCTGTGTAGGTATCTGGGGGGAGGGGTGTGGGGGCATTAGGCCACCAGGGCCTTAGCCATTGGGGGGTCCGAAGGGTCCAATGGACCCTCAGGACTGACAGTGGCAGCTCAGGCTGTCAGAGACAGATCAGGCTGCCTGGCTTGGTGGGGGGTGGTGGTGGTGGCAAAGAGGGAAGCCTTAATCCTAATGCCAGCTCCGAGCTGGCCTAGGGTTTAAGAAGCTATTCTGCCCATATGATCAGAGCAATGTTCTCTGATCACATGGACGGAATACAGCAGAGCTCATTTAAATTGTGTGTACTGGAGGCAGTGGCGTAGCCACAGGTGGGCTTGGGTGGGCCCACTTAGGGCTCAGGCCCATCCAACAGTAGCACATGGTAATGAAAATGCTGCTCTCCACAATACTGGCACCTTCGCATGCTCAGTTTTCAGCACATGCCTGCTGCAGACTACCAAGGTGGAGACTGAAGAGAAGCATTTTCCCACCAGCTGAGATATTTTTTTGATGTGGGGGTGGGAGAGAGGACATTTGGTGCCCACCCACTTCTTGCCTAGGCCCACCCAAAATCTGCTGTCTGGCTACGCCCCTGACTGGAGGAGGTTTTGAGAGAGAACTCTGAGGGGGTGGTGGTGTGTGTGCTGGGGGAGGCAATGAGAGCCATGGGGGGATGTGTGTGTGTGTGTGTCAGGAGCATGGATAGAGATAGAACTGGTGGGGGGAGGGGCATGGCTGGAGGAGGGAGAGAGAGAGAGAGAGAGAGAGAATGTTAAGGGAGGGACTGTCCACCTTGGAACGGAAGTTCACATGGAGCAGAAGCAGCCTGTAAGGAGCATTATTGCTGAGGAGGAGATCCTCCAGCGGTCCTGTTGGTAGGATCAATTTAAAATTTTAAAGCCCGATTCCTTTTTTTTTTGGGGGGGGGGGGAGGAGAACAATTGAAAGAGGCTACTCTGGATTGGGGGAAAGGGATTGTGGGAGACGGCAATAGGTACTGAGAGAGGCTGTTGCCTGGTGGTGGGGGAGATGATTTGGAGAGGCTGCTGCTGGGGGCTTGGAAGTAACACCAAGGCTGCTGGGGTGGCTGGGTATGTGCTGAAGAAAGCTTTAGGTGGCAGCTACTGGGAGTGGGTGGAAGAGCAATGGAGAGAGGTTAAAACCTGCAGTTGCTCGGGGAAGGCAGGCAACAGGGAGAGGTTAAGGCTGCATCTTCTAGCAGTAGGTAGGTGGGTGCATTCCCTGTCTACCCCTATTAGCTGCAGCTTTAGCCTCTCTCCCATTGCCTTAGCAACTGCAGCCTAAGTCCTCTTTCCATTGCCAGATACACTGTGGGTGGGTGGGCAGTGGAGAAGAGCAGTATCATCTTATCCATTCCTTCCCTGCTTCTGTAATAGAGAGCTTGCTGTACATCACAATGAGCGTGTTATGAATGTGTGATTTATAAATGGGCATAAATAATTCCATTCAATCCGAGTCTTGCTCCTAGATTTCTGGGCTGGCTCCTAGATCGTAATAAAGAGGCCTGCATTAGTCAATTAATTTAGACATGATCTCCGATGCGTGCACAATGTTGGGCACAGAAATTTGGGCATAATTTATAGAATCTGGGGGATACTGGGTGCCTAATTGTTAGTACCTAAGTTACAGAATTGCCCCATTAATGAATTTCGGAAATTTGCTTATATATTTTGTCTTTTGCCTATTTTTTTTTTTTTACCTAAACAATATCTTGTTTCTTGACAGACTTGTTTCTTTTGGAGTGTTTTTCATTCTTGAATGTTAATTCAGCAAAGGCCTTAGCGCATTCTGCCTTCCTCATCCACCTGAACCAATACTTTTCATTTTTGTACATTTCTTTTATATATCCCTCTGGGGATACCCTCACCCCCTTTGTGAGAAGGTTGCAACACATGCTGCACTTTTACTAGCAAAAAGTCCAGGTAATTTTATAACAGACCATTTGAGTGCATAAACCATTGATTTATGAACACTTTGAAAATTATCTCCTTAAGACCTGATTTTATTATTTTTTCAGAGTTTTTGATGAATTTATTCAGTAATTGAAATAAACTCCCATGAAAATACAAAGGAAAAACAAAACATACAAATATAACAAAACCCCACATAATATTGCATCTAGTCCACTTTACAGGAAGAACACCATTAGCTGAAAAAATTCATCAAGTTAAACCCAACACAAATTAAAACTCAGACCATTTAAGGGGTCTTTTACTAAAGTGTGCTATCATTCTTAGCTCGCAATAAAAGTCAGCTGGCGCTAAATGCTGAGATGCCCATAGCAATATATTGGGTGTCTCAGAACTTAGCGGCAGCTAAAACCACTAGCACACCTTAGTAAAATATCCCCTTAATCTATTCATAGACAGAAGAAATCAGAGACTTCAAGTACCATTAACAACAGATTTTTCAGAAAGAAAATTTTCTGAGCAAGGTCCAGAAAAACATATCAGTTCCCTTCAAATGTGACCAGAGACTTAAAAGGAAATTCAAGAAAAACTGAGACCACCAAACCTAAAGCAAGAGGCTTTAACTCCAAAAGAGATCCTATGTACCTAATCGATCTGGCCACACCTGGATAATATTGATCTGGCTACAAAATAGAACATGCTTTTTTCTTTAAAAAGAACTTGAACCTTTATTAAAATTTTCAGAGTAATACAGTCATTACTACATAACATCCAAAATACAGTAAAAACAACAACAAATATCTCAAATAAGGCAAAATCCCACAATATCTTAAGGAGCATCAACCATATAAGGCTATGAAATTACAACCCCCCCCACCCCTTTTTCAGTCTCTCCCCTCCACATCCCCCTCAACAATCATATACTGTACAGATAATTATGTAGTAATTCCCATCTCGTTTCAAGTTTCTTCAAGCTGCCCTTCCTTAGCAACAACAACAAAATACAATTTCACAACAGAGTGGAGCAATAGCCCAGTGGGGAGCAATAAGGGAGCTGGGTTTGATTCCCACTTTGAGGGGCATAATCAAACACGAACGTCCATCTCCATGGGCATCTATGTCCGAGAACGGGTACGTGAAGGGGCGGGACAGACCATATTTTCGAAAAAAATGGGCGTCCATCTTTTTTTTTTCATAATATGGTTTCTGCCGGGCAGATGCATCGGATTTGTGCGGATTTGAGCTGGGCGGTTTCATTTTCCAGCGATAATGGAAACCGAAGGCGCCCAGCTCAAAGACGAACAAATCCAAGGCATTAGGTCGTGGGAGAGGCCAGGATTCATAGTGCACTGGTCCCCCTCACATGCCAGGACACCAACCGGGCACCCTAGGGGGCACTTGTAAAAAGTAAAAAAAAAATTAAATACCTCCCAAGTCCATAACTCCCATCCTTTGGGTGCTGAGCCCCTCAAATCCCCCCCAAAACCCACTGCCCACAACTCTACACCATTACCATAGCCCTTATGGCTGAAGGGGAGCACCTACATGTGGGTACAGTGGGTTTTGGGGGCGGTTTGGAGGGCTCCCATTTACCAGCACAAGTGTAACAGGTAGGGGGGGATGGGCCTGGGTCCACCTGCCTGAAGTGCACTGCACCCACTAACAACTGCTCCAAGGACCTGCATACTGCTGTGATGGAGCTGGGTATGGCATTTGATAGTGGCATACCGGTTGGAAAAAAAAGTTCTTAAAGTTTGTTATTTTATGGTGGGAGGGGGTTAGTGACCACTGGGGGAGTCAGGGGTGATCATCCCCGATTCCCTCCGGTCGTCATGTGGTCATGTGGTCAATTAGGGTACTTGTTCGTGAAAAAAAAGGGTCCAAAAAATGACCCAAATTTGCGGTAAAAACGCCTTTCTTTTTTCGATTATCAGCCGAGGGCGCCCATCTCTCCTCGGTCGATAACCATGCCCCAGTCCCGCCTTCACCACGCCTCTGACATGCCACCCGTCAACTTTGCCCGTTTTCGCGACAGATTGCAGTTGAAGACGCCCAAAATTGGCTTTCGATTATACCGATTTGGGAGCCCACGGGAGAAAGGCGCTCATCTCCTGATTTGGGTCGAAATCTGGGCGCCCATCACTTTCGAAAATAAGGCAGTTTGTCTCCTTATGACCCTGGCCAATCACTTATCTTCTTTTGCCTTAGATACAAAACTTAGAAGGTGAGGCCCACTAGAAACAGAGAAAGTACATATCTCTCTATATAAAAGGCACCTCCAATGTTCTAATTGAAGCCTCCAGCCCAGGGGCGTAGCCAGACCTGTCATTTTGGGTGGGCCTAGAGTTTGGATGGGTGGGCCTTCTAAAGTCCCCCTTTTGTCCTGCATCTATCTCCCTCTTCTCTGCCCCCAGATCCAGCACTTCTCTAGCCTCCCCCCTGCAACCTAGCAATACCTCTTTCTCTGAAACAACCCCCATACCTTAGTACTTTCGACAGCAGCAACAGTAGTGATGTACATCCACTGCCTGCACCAGCCCCGTAGACTTCCCTCTGCCACATCGTGCCAGAGAGGAAACAGGAAGTGACATTGAGGGCAGGATGTGACAAAGGGAAGACTGAGTTTGGTGCAGGCAACAGACTGCATCGCTGCTGCTGCTGCTGCTGCTGCTGGGAAAAGCGACGAGTTAGAACATGAAAGGGGAGTGTTGCCAAGCTGTGGGCGGGGGGCAAATGCTAAGTCCATGGGTGGAGGAGAGGGAGAGAAGGGAGTGAGGCAACTGCTGCTGAACTGTTTTGGAGGCCAGACAGGGTGGGCCCGAGCCAAGAATGGGTGGGCCTCTGCCCACTCAGGCCCACCTGTAGCTACGCCACTGCTCCAGCCGGAAACGTGAGGTGGCATAGATATCCGGTTTAGCAAGTACTCAAAGGAAAAGAGAGTTGCAAGTAAAGCAATTAACTCCTGCCACAGTTGTTTTCTCAGGCACCTGGAGTGGTTGCCCTGGGTGATTAACAAGGTCAGCTGGAGTAAAGCAATTAATTCCTCCCAGAGTCTTGCGCTGGGTGATTAACAAGGTCAGCTGGGGTGCACAGGGAGGGGGGACGGAGTGATGGGCTCCTGGCACACACTCTGATTCTCATACATACACTATCACTGTCACAGACACACTCGCAGCCAGTCACACGCTCTCTGTCACACACACACACACACTCTCGCACATTGCCTCTCTCTCACACAGTCAATCTCACACACACTCTCTCAAACATACACACTCCGAGGTAAACCTTGCTAGCGCCCGTTTCATTTCTCAGAAACGGGCCTTTTTTACTAGTATGAGATATATAAACTGCTTTGGCTGTACCACGGAAAGACAATATATTAGGAATTAGGAACAAAATAGCTTTCTTCTGCATCTCAAATTATAAGGAGACTAGCAAAGTAGCATATGTTGAATATTATCCAGTGAGGAATCTAGAAATTCTGATAGTTCCAAACTAAGCACTAAAGCAATATAAACCACCTTTCTTACCAATGCCCACTCTAGACCCTCTAGACATGTAATAAATGTCAAGCACAATGATTTGAATTCAGGATACAAATACTTAAACAATTCCAAGGGGTCAATGTACTATAACATGTAATAGGAATATTTAACAACCTAAAATTTCTAGATCTCAAAAACCATAAACTATACTTAACACTTGAAACAGCAACTGATTGCAGCATAGTAGTTTGGGCCTGCATTTGCCTATCACATCTGGATAATTTTAATACAGTCTCCTCTTAAAATTTAGAAAGCTGTGATAAAGTCCCTTGGAGAGAAGCCTTAGTCTGAGTCCTAATATTCCAAATATCTTTTAAAGAAGACTCCTTTTCCTGAGAGACAGCACTTATCTCCACTATAGTGCTCAGAAAATAATTCCCCAGCTTCTAAAGTAGAAAAAGCAGGATGATGGGGGGGGGGGGGGGGGGGGGGGGGGGGAAGTACTTACAATTCCTGAAGCGCTAACCCCTTGGGGCATAGATAAAGATCTTCAATGTCAATCCACTGTAGACAATGCCTTTCAAAGTAGACAAGGATGGCCTTCTAGCCTTCTTTCCCCATCCAAAATTAAAAATAAAATATTCTCTCCTGCTCCTTGCTCCTCAGGTGCTCCGAAAGAGCTCCAAAGGAGGATTCCTATTTGGGCAAACATCTTCGAGCACATGCCCACAGACACACACCCACAGCCATGTTTTGTAGTCAACATCTTCTTTTAAAGGGCCTTGTTGACCCATGATAAATCAGGGAGGCACCCAAGATCTACCTGTGGAATGTCTGGTGAAAATCAACAGTGAATCCAGCAACAGACAGTCCACCTATGCCAGACAGCAACTCCCAAATGTTCTGTAGTTCATATCTTTCTTTAAAGGGCTTTGTTGGCCTTTGATGATGTCAGAAAAGTGCCTAAATGTTGCCTGTGGAGTGCTTGGTGGAAATCAACAGCAAATCTGGCAGCACACAGTCCACCTCAACCAGACAGAAGCTCCCCCTAGCCTTCTTTTGTATCAGGATGCCTATATGAGAAGTTCAAAAAGGCACATATTCAAAGTCTATGTTATAAAAGTTGCTCAGATGCCTATGGGCCTTTATAAAGTAGACTGTCAGATCTAGCTCCAATAGTGTGAAAATGCCAATGCACACATTTGCACCTGCTCCAAGGCAGGTATAGATATGTGCTTCTACTCTACCCATGTATTTTGGGATTTTATAAAATGCATGCATATGTTACCCCCCCTTGCTAACGTGCCTAGGCAGATGCCAGGTGAAAGCCTGGTATTATAGGAATGAGGGACACATGATTACGTCTGTTGATTAAGGACAGGGCTACGACTGGTTGAGACAAGCAGGCTGAACAAGCAGGCATCAGACTTCTAGCACACTCCACATAAATGACAGCCCACACTAAAGTTTTTTTATCTGAAATAAACTTTTACTGTATCCTTCATCTGGTCAAACAACTCCTTCAGTTCATTTAACAAGGGGCCAACTATATACTAATCTAATCTAATCAGAGATTTATAACTCACTATATTCCTAAATAAGTGCAAAGTGGCAAACAATCAGATGTTATTAAAGTACAGCATCATCCATGATAATATGACAATTATAATAATATAATAATGCATAAAAATGTTTCACTCTAGCTTTCAAATATTTATTAACTAAGTAGGTTTTCAGTGCTTTACGAAAAGAGGTATAGGAGGGAAGTTGTCTCAAGGCTGGTGTTAAGCCATTCCAGAACAATATTTCCCCACAGGAGAAATGAATTCCTTTAAAGGATGGATAATCCAACTCAAATCTGTGTAAAAATTGATTGGTCCTCTGTCCATATGAAATAAGGATCAGCTCAATAAGATGTAGTGTTGTTAAGCCATACATGATCTTCTAAATATGAAACAGGAAGACTTAAACAAGATGTGAGTGCTTAAAGGAAGCCAATGCAATTCCAGTAGCAAAGGTGACAGATTATCTTTATTAACTTTGAAAGAACAATTTCCTTTACTCTTTAAACCTTCTCACCTGGATGGTGAGGGTCACACTCAGATTCTAATTACTGTACTTCAGTATGCAGGATGTTGAAATTATCAGTGCAGCTTATACTACTGGGTCGGGTTGCTCTTCCTTACCAAGACGCTGGGCAACCGGCACTTCTTCCTCCTCCTCCCCCTTTGTTAGTCTGGGCATGCGCTCAAGAGCTGTGCTTAATTCACCAGGCTTAACGCACAGCTCTTGAGTGTATGCCAAGGTACAATCCTCCTGCATAAGTCCCTAATGCTAAACACTAACAATGTACCTAAATGTGCATGTCATTAGAATTGAGCATTAGGGAGTTCCTTTCCTGTGCTGTTGTGGCGGTATTTTTCTGGTGCTGTTTAGTACAGCGCCACAGTTTTAAGCATCCTCTCCTGAGGATTCAGACAGTCTTATTACTGCTGAATTCCTTATGATGTTACCACGGCTTTTTCTGAAGGGGTACTTGGGGGTACTGAGTACCAGCACCTTTTCCATTGTCTGCTAAAATTGACCCATGGTCCCCAAGTTTTAATGAAAGAGCTCAGGCTCTACACAACAGTTCTGCCTTGTCATAGATTCTGTGACTGGCTGCGGGGGGCCTGGCTATTGTGGGGTGGGTCCCTCAGTGATCACCCCACCCCTGAATGGTGGCCCGGCATTTGAGTACCGGCACCTTTTTTGTTAGAAAAAATGCACTGGATGTTACACATTTTTACATTGTCTCTGCTCTTTTCAAACTGTCCTGTGAATGTCTATACACATATATGTACATGCCATCTTATTGGTGCACGAACCTATGCACACATGTACTGCCTCACAATTTTATGAAAAGCCTCTTCTGCATGTAAATAGCCTTTACAGATGGAAAAACTGCATAAAATTACCCCTTTAGGAGAAGATTCTATAAATGGGGCCTAAAAAATTGGCGCTGAAATCAGTGCCAACTAAGTGTATTCTATAATCGGCACCTATATTTAGGCTCTGATTATAGAATATACTTAGTTGATATTTCCACGTCAATATCTGCGCGCATCCATTTACGCCGATGAAAACTGGATGTAAATCTCAGCACATATATTCAGGCACACTGGGCCATATTCTATAACTAGGCACCTAAATTTTGGAAAGCCCATGAAACGCCCATTTCCCCGTCCATAACCACACCCATTTTTGCCTCCACACGTTAGAAGTTTGGCACACATCATTACAAAATATGCTTAGCAAGTTGTGCACCTAAATTATAATCAGTGCCAATTAGTGCTCATTATTGCTTGTTAACTGCTGTTATCAGTGCTCATTAGCTTGTTACGCCAATTAAGCTATGTACTGTGTTATAGAATCTGCGCTGATTTTGGCACCTAAATCTATATGCAGTATATAGAATCCAGAGGTTAGTGACTAGAATAACATGTATCATGCACATTAAACCAGTCTGCTGTCCAGAAAATGTATTATATAATGATTGTATTTTGGGGAGGTAAAAGTGTTTGCAAACTTACGAAAGGTGTATAAGAATCCTGGGGGGGGGGGGGGGGGGGGGGGGGGGGGAGGTAATACAATTTTGAAAGAAGATAAAAGGAGGTTTGGATTGTGATATTCATACTGTAAATATGATTGTAGAGACCCCTAGGTTTTTGCCTTACTTAGAAGGCAGAGACCTCTAGTGGCTCTACTGCAGTATTGCATTGTGACTTGCTTGTACCCTTGCATTTTCCAAAATAAGGGAGGGCTGTCCTGACTAGTGAGGTAGTAGTATGAGGAGGTTTCTTTTGGAGTGAATTTGGAACAGGTTTAAATGTCAAGCCTGAATGGTGTTTTCTGTCTTTGGTTCTATAGCTGGTCAATCCATTGAATAAATGTGCCTATGTAAATCCAGTACACAATAAGGTTACAGAGGAGAGGGGAAGCATGCATCTCTGAAGTACAAGGGAGTAGCACGGAACCACTGATTCTGGAAAAGAAGCGTATGCCCCTTGGATCTGGGCAAGGAGGGCCAAGTAGTCAGAAGGAACTGTATCTTGACCACATCGGAATTCAATCAAGCTCTGCAAGGTATTCTTGGGGAAAGGAGATAGTAAAGAGGAATTCTTAACCCAAGAGTGATAATGAGGGACTAAAAGGAAGGGCTGTAACTGGAGCAGCCAGTGTTACATCCTGAAGATGTGCCCCCAGTATGCTGCTCTGAATTAAAATGGCTGCTGTGGCGGTCCCCAAACTTGCAGGGTTTACATGATTTTAGATACCGGAATATGCCAAAATGGTTTTTAAAAATTGAGTACTGGTATCCCTAGCAGGAAATGCTATAGTGATGCTGTAAAATTAACTTTTGCATTGGTTTGTTCAGGCAAGCTGTTTGAATCGATTACAATTTTTTTTTGCTTGTGTTATCTTTTTCATATATTCATTCTCTAAGACCAAAAGGAGTCTGGGTGAATTGATTCCTTTCTTTCACATTCTCTTTGAATCAGCTAAGACAATGTATTTTTTGATAGGGTGTATGCTACTGATACTGCAAGAAGAAGTGTCTGAATTTATGGGGTGGAGAAATTTAAATAATCTAATGCAAGTTTTTGTGTATGCAGTAATTTCCAGAATGTTCCCTCTTTCTATTGGATGGAAAAATGAAATCAGGTTAGAGCCTGGAATGTTGCATATGTACATACAGTCATGAGTGTTCCTGTAAAAGCAGCTCAGTAGTGTTCGATAGCAAAGTAATTATTGAGACAAATTGCTGCAGTCTTGTCAGCATGTGCTTGTCAAACTGCTTCTATACCGCGTGAGGCTTGGCAAAATTACTTTCTGGTTGCTGTTTTTCTAAAATAAATTTTTATTGTCTTTATTAAATTGTTGCTATTTTTTTTCTTTCATACACCACTACAGTGCCACAGCTTGACAGCTCTTCTGAAACCAAATGCTTATGCTAATTAAATGAGTTTCTTTAAAAGAGGGAAAGAAGACCAGGAGGGGCATAATCGAACGGGACGCCCACGTTTTCCTGAGATCGTCCTTGCAGGATGTCACCACAAAGGGGCGGGGAAACCCGTATTATCAAAACAAGATGGGCGTCCATCTTTCGTTTCGATAATACGGTCGGGTACGCCCAAATCTCAACATTTAGGTCGACCTTACAGATGGTCATCCCCGGTTTTCGGCGATAATGGAAACCGATGCCCATCTCAGAAATAACCAAATCCAAGCCATTTGGTCATGAGAGGACCCAGCATTCGTAGTGCACTGGTCCCCCTCACATGCCAGGACACCAACCGGTCACCCTAGGGGGCACTGCAGTGGACTTCAGAAAAAGTGTGCTGAGCCCCCAAAACCCACTCCCCACAACTGTACACCACTACCATAGCCCTTAGGGATGAAGGGGGGCACCTAGATGTGGGTACAGTGGGTTTCTGGTGGGTTTTGGAGGGCTCGCTGTTTCCTCCACAAGTGTAACAGGTAGGGGGGGTGGGCCCAAGTCTGCCTGCCTGAAGTGCACTGCAGTACCCACTAAAACTGCTCCAGGGACCTACATAGTGCTGTCTTGGAGCTGGGTATGATATTTGAGGCTGGCATAGAGGCTGGAAAAAATATTTAATTTTTTTTAAGGGTGGGAGGGGGTTAGTGACCACTGGGGGAGTAAGGGGAGGTCATCCCCAATTCCCTCCGGTGGTCATCTGGTCACTTAGGGCACATTTTAGTGGCTTGGTTGTAAAAAAAAATGACCAAGTAAAGTCGCCCAAGTGTTCGTCAGGGACGCCCTTCTTTTTTCAATTATCGGCCGAGGACAACCATGTGTTAAGCACGCCCCAGTCCCGTCTACGCTATGCTTCCGACACGCCCCCATGAACTTTGGTTGTCCCCACGATGGAAAGCAGTTGAGGACGCCCAAAATCGACTTTTGATTATGCCAATTTGCGTGACCCTGTGAGAAGGACACCCATCTTCCTATTTGCGTCGAAAGATGGGCGCCCTTCTCTTTCGAAAATAAGCCTGTTAGAAACCCAATCATATTGCAGAGAGGGGATTTTCATCTTAAATGCTGTTTGTAGAGGAACTCCTACAGGCAGTGCTGTAATGCACTGCAGTCTTCACCAGTAGTAATTGAAGTATTAGAAATACAATCTGAAATCTCACATTTAATAAAGTATATCATATTTTTCCTTTTTTTATTCTTCTTCTAATTGCCTGTCAGCTTAACTTGTGCTCATTACTATATATCAGCAGCCAGGAGCCTTCATTTGTAGAAACTAGAAATTTTCATTGTTTAAGTGTCATCATCCCCATACATGTCAACACAATAGTCCTCAGCTGAGAATATGCCTTCAGAGCCTAACATGAGCATGTTTTATTTTGGCGGGTTCATATCACAGCCATAATTTTATCCTTTATAACTAAGTACTGTGAAAGCTACTCCCCAGAGCAAGCCCAAATCCAGCCCCAGCTTGCCTGAGGTGGAGGAGCTAGATCAGGTATCAACCTAGCTCTTGGAACACTGCAGCTATGTGTTTATGTGTATTCACGATCTGATATATTGCCATGCTTAGAAATCAATCGAGGTGCTTTACAATTCAAGAAGAATGAAAACGAAAATAAATGACTAATTTTTATGATAGGAAATCCAGAATTCCATACATACCACAACAATCATATATACAAACATTCAGGGAAAGGCCTGATATCATGGACCGCACATACTTCCCAGAACACCATAATAAAATAATACATCTTCAACAGTTTTAAACCTGTGAAAAGAAAGTTCTGCATGAAGCTCAACTGGCAGCCTAGTCCAAAGAATAGGTACCATCCAGAAAAAAAGCCCGACCCTGTATAGACTCTAGATGGGCCCTGGAAGGCAAAAGAATTGTCAGTTTTTGGCCAGAAAGGGATCAAAGCTCCACCCTAGGCACATAAGAAGGGTTGGCATCATAAAGGGCCTCTTTTACTAACCTATGCTAGCAATTCCTGGTGTGGCAAATGAGAGGAAACCCATTCAATTCTGTAGGGCTTTCGCTTATTTGCCGCACAAGAATTGCTAGTACAGCTTAGTAAAAGAAGTCCAAAGTGCTTTATAAGTAAGAATCAAGCTCTCTACTGTACTGGCAACCAATGACATAAAATGAAGAGGGAAGCCACATGATCAAACTTTCTAGTCTCTAAAAAAATAGACCTCATCTTTTTGCAAACATTTCAAATTTGATTTCATGACATCACATAGGCTATATTGCAATAGTCTATCAGGCTTATTTTCAAAAGAGAAGGGCGCCCATCTTCCAACACAAATCTGGAGATGGGCGTCCTTCTCTCAGGGGCGCCGAAATCGGCATAATCGAAAGCCAATTTTGGGTGCCCTCAACTGCTTCCCGTCACGGGGACGACCAAAAGTTCACGGGGGCGTATCAGCAGCGTAGCGAAGGTGGGACTGGGGTGTGCTTAACACATGGGCGACCTTGGCCGATAATGGAAAAAAAAGGGCATCCCTGACGAGCACTTGGCCGACTTTACTTAGTCCATTTTTTCTTGCGACCAAGCTTCAAAAAGATGCCCAAACTGACCAGATGACCACCAGAGGGAATCGGGGATGACCTCCCCTTACTCCCCCAGTGATCACCAACCCCCTCCCACCCTTAAAAAAAAACTTAATTTTTTTCCCAGCCTCACATGTTATGCCAAGCTCCATCACAGCAGTATGCAGGTCCTTGGATCAGTTTTAGTAGGTGCAATGCACTTCAGGCAGGCGGACCCAGGCCCATCCCCCCCTACATGTTACACTTGTGGTGGTAAATGTGAGCCCTTCAAAACCCACCACAAACCCACTGTACCCACATGTAGGTGCCCCCCTTCACCCCTTAGGGCTATGGCAGTGGTGTATAGTTGTAATGTATGCACACAGGGGTAATTCTATAAGTTGCGCCTAAACATTGGCATCAAAAATGAAACATGCTTAGTGCGATTATTTAAAGAGTATGTGTCCTTTACAGAATCGCGCTTAGCACTATGCTGCACTTAACTATATGTGGCTGCAGTTAGGCCTGCTATAAGCAGGCTTAAGTACTGGTGCCTCAGGGGCCCTTTTACTAAGGAACGCTGAAAAGTGGCCTGCGCTGGTATAGGTGCGTGTTTTGTAAATGCGCATGTCCATTTTTCAGCACACCTGCAAAAAAGGCTTTTTTATTGTGGCTGAAAATGGACGTGCAACAAAATTAAAACCAGCAGCGTGCGTCCATCTTTGGCCTGAGACCTTATCACCACCCATCGACTTAGCAGAGAGGTCTCATGCATTAACCGGGCAGTAAGCGTCAGCGTGTGTAAACTGCCGATTACCGCCGGGTAAGCGCCACATAGTAAAAAATAGAAAATATTTTCTACCGTGTGTTTTCAGCATGCATCAAAAATGGAATTACCGCCCTGGGCATGCGGTAGCCAAGCAGTAGTTCCAATCTGACACATGTTGAACATGCATAGGCACCTATGCGCCTTAGTAAAATGGCCTCCGTGTTAGGCGCAGTTAGGCATGATTCTGTATCAACGCACATAAAATCTGGGAACGCCCCTAAATATGCCCCCAAATTCTTATATGGGATAGGACTTAGGCGTATTCTGTTGTAGAATCGGATATGCACGCAAATCTTAATTATTGCCAATTAGTAATGATAATTGGTTAATTGCCAATTATTGGCACTGATTGACTTGTTCAATTAAGTTGTGCGCACAGTTTGGCCGCGCAGCCAAATTATAGCAACAAATTTAGGCGCCATATATAGAATTTGGGGGATATGCATGCCCACAAAAGGTAGAATTTGGAATTCAGACGTCCAGGTCAGGAAGTGACAAATTCCAGTAGCATTTTAGAAATAGATGTAGGAATAAACATGTTTGTGCTGGTTAGGCATGGCAGGAATTACCATTTTACATCTGTCAACTTTTAAACATCAACAAGATCTACGTGACTACATACATGTCAAAGTGTCAGCAGTAACACATATATGTGGGTATTTCAGAACCTAGACATGCAAATACCCACAAATAGATATGTATGTCTGTTAGTCTAGAAACCTACACATTAAGTGATGCCTACTAAGTACAAAGTTCACAATTATTCAGCACAAAAACAATAGTATGATGGGCAAAAAAACTCAAACAAACAAACAAATCCACTGGGGAATGAAGACGTGACCTCCCCTACAGTAGAGCTCTGTCCAAAATGAGCATTTTTCTAAAACCTAGATGTGCCTGGGTGCAACTGTAAATGCCAACGTTGTTCTCAGCGAACACGGATGTGCTCCCCACTTCTGAAATGGGGAGTATATTTTGGCCTTGCCCTAGTCCCACCCAAACCGTTCCCCCTTTCCTTATACACATAGGGCCAGGTTCCTTATATGGCGCCTGAAAAATCCACGCAGTAAAAAAATATGCCTAGGCATGTTCTCTAAAGTACGCCTTCATTTTATAGACTAGGCTTAAATTTTTGTGCTTCTCCTCATGACCAAATTTGATTGCATCCATTTAGGCCATGTTTTACTTGGCGTAAATTCCTACTCCTCAATTAGGCAAAGAGGTGCATAGATTTTAGAAACACCCACATCCATGGCCATGCCCCCTTTTCAACGATTAGCGAGTTGTGCACATAAATCTTAATGCCAATTAATGCTGATAATTGCTTGTTAATATCCAATTAACAGTGGTGATTAGCTAGTTAAACAATTAAGTTACACACATTGTTATAAAATACACTCTGATTTCCTCATGGAAATTAAGGCGCGATATATAGAATTTAGGGGATATTGCAGATTTCCACGTTTAAATGCTGGCTTTCTAAAATTGGGTTTTCTACATGTATCCACTTGTGTAAATTGCCAACAGGGCTTCTAAAATAATGACCATAGACCACACGCTCACATTCACAGCTGCCTCAAAGCAGGTTTAAGTTTCTTCATGTGCATTTGTGTATTACTGGGGTGGGTTCCAGGTGCCTATTTTATATAGGTGCCTAGGCACATATAATGCCTCTATAAGCATAACATAGGTACATTTTTCCCACATTTTTAAGGCCCACATTACAAAAATAAACCCTTAACTTGTTGCTGCTGTGAGTCACTGCTTACAGGGCATTTCACCATGTTGCCCGTTATACTAATCCAATCTGAAGAAAGAACCTGAGCAGTTTTCGGAAGCTCAGAGATAGCAACCCTGAATTATTCTTATGTTCATAGCTCAAACTGGGCAGGCGGCACCATGGCACTCTCCTTACATCACATCAAAACACTCCATATATCAACACTTGACAATAAAATATCCGATAAAACAGTGGAATTTATTATGGCCGCAGCATTCTATTACTTACATGTGCACAACAGCTACAGTTTCACGCAATTACATTCAAGCATGCACCTTACAATGTCAAGCAATTAAATACATGAATCGAATTTCCTATCTAGAGCATTTGGGCAGGGTGTATAGCCTTTTGAGTCTCACAACTCCAACTTTTTCAGTCTTACATGCCCACATTCCTGCGCCACCTGTGACATATACCCAGTGCATTTTTTCTAGCGAAAAAGGTGCCGGTACTCAAATGCCAGGCCACCCTTCAGGGGTGGGGTGATCACTGAGGAATCCACCCCACAATAGCCAGGCCCCCTGCAACCAGTCACAGGATCTATGACTAGGCAGAATTGGTGTGTAGAGCCTGAGCTCTTTCACTAAAACTTGGGGACCATGGGTCAATTTTAGTAGACAATGGAAAAGGTGCCGGTACTCAGTACCCCCAAGTACCCCCTCAAAAAAAGCCCTGCATATACCGTAGACATACCGAGGTGCTACAATCACTTCCTTGATAGGGGTTGCCATAAAAGCACATTCCCCTTCTTAAATGTTGACTCTTTTTTGATGCCTTCAGCCTCCCCATTCCATCCAAGTCTGAGGTAGGCACAGCTGACTTTCTCTTACTCTGTCACTGGTCCTCCTCCATTCAAGAGGGTGACCGCTTGTAGTTTTGCATCATCCATGGAAATGTTATCATGTGCCAACACAACTTACATATTTTACCACTGTTTAAGCTTAATTTGGTCTGAAACCTCTGGCTGTGTGCTCTGTTAGACTACAACCCACTGCCGAATGCTGCGACAATGACTCCTAACTTTCTTAAATAGGGAGGGTGGGGTGGGTGAGCCTTCTGGAACAGTCTGCGAAATGGTGACTGCACCTTTGGAGATGCCCTTCTTGCTGCCTCACATGGCCACCCCTCTTTTTGCCCTGGACCTGTGTTTGGAGTAATTTTTGTACAAGGGTACTACATAGGTATCTGA
The DNA here is from genome assembly GCF_901765095.1 of Microcaecilia unicolor. Lineage (NCBI taxonomy): Eukaryota > Metazoa > Chordata > Amphibia > Gymnophiona > Siphonopidae > Microcaecilia > Microcaecilia unicolor. The sequence goes on along the minus strand of NC_044037.1, from coordinate 204,412,204 downwards.
AAAATTAAAATGATGAAATGTACAAGCTTCTTCAAAATGGGTTCACTGACAATTTCATGAATTTTGAAGGCTCATCAATCTGATGAACCTATGTTGAAGAAATCTGAAGAGAAGTTTTTCGAATCTTAATTTTTTGAGTATCTCTACTAATCTCTCAGGTACCCTTTTGCAACACTATATTCATAATTAATGCAGAACCACTTGTAGATAGCAATTTAAAGCTTTACAAATGCAAAGAAATGTAAATTCATAATTTAATGTTATGCTAAGGCAGATGTTTTGTAATGCAAGAACACTGAAAAGGAGGTGGTTGAAATAGGTGGAAGGAATAAAAAAAAAAACAGCTGAAGCTAGACAGAAACTTTCTTCATGGTTTTGTATAGCTTGAAGATTTCACAGCAAAGCACCACAAGAAAACAAGATTTCCAGACAAATAAACTCCTTGGAAAGTATTTGTGTTTGTGAAATGTATTTCTTATAAAAAAAGAGTGCAGTTTCAAAACAGGCATTTCATTGAGTTTTGTACAGAGACTGATTTCTGCAAACAGACACACATCTGAATAGAGCATATGGATTGGTATAACTACCAATTTTTGCTGTTAGAGCAATAGCCTGTGGTCAGCTACTGTATAGATATTATCTGCCATATTTAATGCTGAACCTCTAATCAGTAACTAATATTCATTGTCACGGGACCGGGCCATGCCCGGCGCCCTGATTTACCTGCGGGTCTCAGCAGGGTCAGGGTCCATGAGGAGTTTGGGGTCCAAATCTTTGGCGTAGCAGACCACTGGCACCACAACACCTGGTGTCCAGGCTTTTCAGGGTACTCCTGCCACGGCCCATGTTTTAAAGGGCCAGAGGCGAGAGACCCATGGAAGCACCCAGGATTAACATCATAGCCATAGACCTATTTAAGGAAGCCCTGGATTCACCAGCACTGCCTTTGCAACAGGTCGCCTAGTTGGTTCCACAGTGTGTGTCCTCTTGCCTGCCTTGTCTTCAGCTCTCACCTTACCTGACCTCCAGCCTTGTCTTCTGGTTCTTGCCTTGCCTCCTAGCCCTGCCTCACCCATCTCCAGTTCAGGTTGCCTGCTTTGCCTGTCTCCAGTCCAACCTTGTCTCCATCTCCAGCCTTGCCTACCCTGTCTCCAGTTCAAGTCTTGCCAGCCTTGCCTAGTCTCCTGCTCTAGCCTCGCCTGCCTTGTCTCCAGTTCCAGCCTTGCCTGTCTTGTCTCCAGTTTCAGCCTTGCTTGCCTTGTCTCCAGCTCCAGCCGAGGACGCCCATCTCTTAACCACACCCCATCCCACCTTCAGTACACTGCCGACATGCCCCCGTGAACTTTGGTCGTCCCTGCGACGGAAAGCAGTTGAGGATGCCCAAAATCGGCTTTCGATTATGCCGATTTGGGTGACCTTGAGAGAAGGACACCCATCTTCCGATTTGTGTCGGAAGTTGGGCATTCTTCTCTTTTGAAAATGCCCCTGATAGTGTTAAAAACATACCTGTATACTAGACCTGGGGGGATTCAGGCTTTTTACTTATGTATTAAAAAGTATTTCTCTGCTCAGAACGTGTGTAATTCCTGATGTTTGCTGTCAGTTTCTTATTTTAATTGAATGTAATTTGCTCTGAATTTTATATTAGAGAGTTGGTGAGAAATAAATCCCTGATAACATAAGATAACAAAAAAATGACCTCAATTTACCCACACAACCAGTTGATAGGAAACCAGATATAGAAAACCTATCCCCAAGGCTCATAAAAAAGAACAGTTGGAGGCAATGTCAGTCAACCCCCTGTACTTAGTGAAACACCTGATACTGACAAACACTTATTGGATTGCACAGATATCTCAGTCAATCCTTTCGTAACCCACATATGTTTATCGATTGGCCCAGTTACTGCTGTAGAAGAAGCAGAAATGCCCCTAAACTTGTTCTTATGTTAAGCCATGAATAGAGATCACAAATCATCACCTTAATACAAGCAAGTCAATACTGAAGATTCCTCCGTGGCTTGGAAGGGGTGTCCAAGTGTCATGGTATGCCCCTTGAGGCACACCTCTTCAAGCACATGCCTGAGGCCACATGTCTGCAGCTGTATGCCATAGGCAAGACACACTTTTATCTCAATAGTTGGCTCTAAATGATGTCAATGGGTTCACCTTGAATCACTGGGTGGGGAGGGTGTCTCTCCTAGATCCCATGTGCCTCAGTAGGGGTACAGCCAAGATGAGCAACAATAATGAAAGCATGACGACTCTAACTCCCATGTACCACAGGCAAGGTACATTTTCATTTCAACTACTGACTTAAAATGATGATTTCAATGAACCAACCTCAGCACTTGGGTGGGGGGGGGGGGGGGGGGTGTGAAGGGGAGGCTTTCCTGTGTCTGGTGCACTCCAACTAGGGTAAGTCACAAAAATACAGGCATGCTAGCTTTAACTCCCTTAAATAAATATAATCTATTATTGGATACTAGTAAAAAAAAAGGCCCGTTTCTGGCACAAATGAAACGGGCACTAGCAAGGTTTTCCTTGTAGTGTGTATGTTTGAGAGAGTATGTGTGAGATTGACTGTGTGTGAGACAGTGAGAGTGAATGTGCGAGTGTGTGTGTGTGAGAGAGAGCGAGAGTGCTGGGTGCGAGTGTGTCTCCTCTGGCCCACCTGCAGCCACCGTGCAATTCTCCTCTCTCCCCTGCTCCCCCTCCAGCCACCCAGCGATGATACTTTTTCCCTTGCCCCCCTGCAGCCACCCACCGATGGCGTTCTCTCCCTTGCCCCCCCTCCAGCCAACTTGCGAGTCTCCTCTGTCCCTTGGCCCCCTGCAGCCACGCAGCGAGTTTCCTGTGTCCCCTGCTCCCCCTCCAGGCACCCAGTGAGTCTTCTATATTCCCTGCCCCCCCTCCAGCCACCCTGCATTTGTTGTCTGTCTCCTGCCCCACCTCCAACCACCCAGTGATTATCCTATCTCCCCTGCCCTCCCTGTAGCCACCCTGCTATTGTCCTGTGTCCCCTGGCCCCCCTGCAGCCACCCAGTGATTGTCCTCTGTCCCCTGCCCCCCTCCAGGCACCCAGCGATTGTGCTGTCTCCCCTTCCCCCCCCATCCAGCCAGCCAGTGATTTTGGTGTGTCTCCTGGGCCCCCCCCCCCCCCCGTGCAGCCAACCAGCGATTATATTGTGTCCCTGCCCCCCTGCAGCCTCCCTGTGAATTTTCTCTCACCCTGGCCGTTTTGCCATGCCCCCCAGCGTCCGTCACTGTTCCCTTCCCCCCGATGTCTCTGTAGCCAGTGCACCCCCTTCCACCCCCACCGATGTCGTCGCTGCCGGCGCTCCCCCCTCTTCGAAGGCCCCCTCACCCCACTGACCTGCCGAAACAGAAAGAGAAGATTTTACTGTAATGTCAATTCCCCTGCAGTACGAACCCATAGAGTAATGTCTGCCCCGCCCTCGATGTCATCGAGTTTTGACGCGAGGGCGGAGCAGAGCTACAGTGCAGTAGAACATTGGAGATGAGAATGTGCTCCGCCCTCAACGTCATAACGTTTCACGCGAGGGCGGGACCCAGAGACTGTGATTTTTGTGGCTTCAGAGCTTCGAACTTACGAACCTGGCTTCAGTGACGTCAGTCAAAATAGAACGTTGAGGGTGAGTTTTATATATATAGATATCTGAGAAGTATATAGAATTCAACAGGTAGCCAATCTAGGCTGGGAATTTTACCTGGTCTGAGGGCTTTGATTGCCCCCAACTACTTCTTATGCTATTATAGGGGCTTCTAACAAAGCTTCTTTCTGCCAGTGATCTCTGGAAGGTATCAAGATTTTAAGAAATTGGAAAGTGTTTTTTCTTTTGCCTTTCATGGTATCCTCTTCTGATGTGGACCCTGATCCTGTGGCAGTCTGGATTGTTGATATTCTAACCCTGGTTCTACTTCTTTTTAAATACTGGGCCAATAATCTTCCCGTCTTGTTATTGTGGGCATAGTAATAAGTTTTAGAATTAAATATACAGTAGACTGGGTTGTAGATCTGCTTAGGATCTTTTTATACCAACATTTAAGCTTCTGAAGCTTAGTCAGTTTATTTGCACTCTAAATGAGCAGTAGCCTTCTCAGCTAGAGCCTCTCTATGCTTCCTTGCTGCAACCCTATAATTTCACCACTAATGAGTGACTTAAATACCGCCCATACTGTGCTGACTGCTATCTCTTTTGTCTCAGTGCAGAAAAGCTCTAATATAGGCTTTGTGCATGGGTGCCTAAATCAGGATATTCCAATACAGCAGGATTCAACTGACATATAGGAATGTTAAAACTGCAGTCCTTCCACTGTAATTTGACAGCTTCAGCACCATGGTCCACTATTATAATATCATGAATCCATGAAATCATTATAGAATGCATTAAGGGGGTATTTTATTAAGGAGAGTTAGTGTTTTTAGCATGTGCTAATATTCAGGGCGCGCTAAACATTAGAGATGTCCATATATTCCTAGCATGCCTTAGTAAAAGAGGCCCTCAGGGCCTTATTTTATAAAGGTTATGCTCCTAAAATTTATGCTTCTAAATTACGAGCATACTCTATGCTCCAAAATTGATTATGCTCATAATTTAGGAGCATAAATTAAGGAGCATAACCTTTAAAGAATAAGGACCTAAGGGGGTAATTCTATAACAGTGTGTCTATATATTGATACCCAGAGGGCACTTGATGGTGCTTATTCTATAAAGGAAAGTAGGTGCCTACTTTTCTTTATACAATACTAGTGTAACTGAATATATTCATGTACACACACTAAGGCACGAGCTCATATGCATGTCTGAAGCACCTTGTCATTCTGTGCTCTGCTTCCATTGACTCCAGGAATTCCTATAGATCTGCCAGTTGTCCAAAATGGAGCATGATGTTAGTCCATGTGATTCTCATTTTTGCAGGATACAGCTACCCAAACTATGCATCCAGTGTCTTCAGCCATGGTCTCATAGACAAGAATCAGGGCCGCTGAGACGGGGAGCAGGGGGGACAAAATTCCTCAGGCCCAGGATTCCAAGGAGGGCCCGGCCCCAGGGTCTCTCGCCCTCTTTTGCTCCCAGGCTGCCGGCGCCGCAGTCCCCAGTCTTCATCTACCTTCCCTCAGCTCCCTTCTGTATACCATTCGACCCCCCTTCATTAAAAAAAATAAATAAATCTTGAAATCGGCAGCGCAGCGCCTTCTGTGTGAAAGTGGCAGATCACCTCGGGCAGGCCTTCCCTCACTGTGTCCCACCCTCCTCTGATGTAACTTCCTATTTCCATGAGGGTGGGACACAGCGAGGGGAGACCCACCTGAGGTGATCTGATGCTTTCACACAGAAGGCGCTGTGCTGTCGATTTCGAGATTTTTAAAAAAATGAAATGGGGGTCGAATGGCAGACAGAAGGGAGCTGAGGGAAGGTAGGAGGAGACTGGGGACTGCGACGCCGGCAGCCTGGGAGCAGGAGAGGGAGGCAACAGCAGTGGCAATTGGGGGGAGGCGGGGGTGGGGGCGGCGTTGCCCTGGGCTCGGCTCAGTCTCTCGGTGGCCCTGATAGGAATTGTTTCCTTTTATGGGCTGTAGATTTTGCCAGGTCAGGAACTATAAATCTTTCTACTGCCCACCCTTAATGGGATTTTTGTTTTTGCTGTTGTTAGAATCTGCAAAAGTTGAGGGTACCTTAAAACTTTAGCAACTATGGGCTGTAGTTGAGTATTGCCTGGTTATGCATGTGATACAGTCTAGTGGGTTCTTTTGTACTTGGTCCTTTAATAAATTGGATATTCAGATATTTGGGTATCACTGCCACCGATCAAGTAACCATTCATAAATGTCAACCCAGTGGAGTAGACATTTTGGATCCTGGAGCTTACTTTTCATTGAAATAGATTACTAAGGGCCCTGTTTACTAAGGTGTGCTAGCGTTTTTAGCATGGCCTAATAATTAGTGTTTAATGTACGCTAAAAACGCTAGCGTGCCTCTAGTGCAGCTGTGGAAATGGCCTTAAGTTTAAAATTAAAGAATGAGGTTTGCCTAGTCTCATATCTGAAAACACTATTCAGATGATTTGAAATTTAAAAAAAAATCACTGCAAACTGCTTTAGCAAAGACACGAGGGTAGACTTTGTTTGAGCACTTTTCTCTGTGGTTGTGGGTGATCAGCACCCCCAGTGGTCATTAACAGTAGTGGCAGCCAGCAGTGGCTTTCCCTAGCATAAAAGATATTTTCATATTCTTGTTGCTGCTGTGATCATTTATCCTAGTCTACTAATTTTGTAAGAGAACACCTATACTCATGCAGCAAAAGGATACTTATTGTATGCCTTTTTTTAAAAAAACCTGGCATAAATGTACCAATTTTTTTTTAAACATTTACTCGATAGATTTGACCTTGTATACTTAGCGTATGCCTTTCCCAGTAGTTCAAGGCACACTGCATTCAACTGTACTAGGCTCTTGCCTGCCTCTGGAGGGCTTATAATCTAAGGGGACCTTTTACTAAAGATTAGCGCATGCTATCTGCAGCAGGGCCCATAAGAATAAAATGGGTCCTGTAGTAGATAACATGAGCTAATCTTTAGTAAATGACCTCCAAAGTTTATACTTGAGGCAATGGCGGGTTAAGTTACCTGCCCAAGATCACACGGAGCAGGCAGTAGAATTTGAACCCTGGCTTCATTGGTTCTAAGCCTGCTGCTGTAACAATTAGGCTACTCCTCCACTCCCTCATTTTATCAAATACTCATGTACGTTGGCAATTCTGCCCTTGTAGGTGTTTCTGTGGTATATTTTGGGTAGCCAAAAAGAACTCATATTAGTATACGTGATCTTGTAGGCATGTGTACATGTATGTATGTATTATAAACAGTGGTGCATTTTTATAAAAATGACTTTACCTCACATGAAACCAGCTTTATAGAAGGAAAAACTTTAATATATTACCCCTTCTCCCCCTCCACTATATATTAATGCACCTGGTGGATGGAAATGATGCCTGTCTGTTGCTTTTGGGTGGGATGCACATTGCACACCACACTGGCAAGGGACAGACACATGGGGAAATACCTAGCTGGAAGAGCAGAACAGCAGTTTTGGAGCTGAGAATCTATAGCTGCAGGTGAACAGGCTGCCATAAATAGGTATGAGTGTTAGGGACCAGGGAGAAGAGGAGAGGAAGACAGAGACAATGTTGGGAGTGGGGGGGGGGGGGGGGGGGAGACAAAGTGCCTTGGTGAGGAAGAGGAGAAGGGGGAAGAGAGAGAGGGAGTGAGAGAATGGGAAAAAGAGGGGGAGAAAAAAAGAGATAGTGCTATGGTCAAAGGAGATAGAAATAAAATATTTGGGGGAGGGGGAGCACAGGGAAGGAAACAAAATTGCCCTTGAGGAGTGGGGGAGGGGGAGGTAAATGCTGGGACCACCAAAATGTTTCATGGGTGTACGATGGTAGTTCTGTCTGTAATGACTGCTCCTTTGCTTGCTCTATCTCTGTGTTCTAAACCTACAATTCTATATTGTAGGTTATTAGTATTTGTAATGATGGGAAGAATAAAAGATAAATCTTATTTGGTAACACAACAAAATGATTATAGCCATGAAAGATTCTTGAATGTAAATGCAGCAGGAATGCTTTTCGCTACAGTTCTCTAAAAAGGTGACTTGGTATCTCTCATGGCAGGCACATTGGTATTATACAGTATATATTACTGTCCCTGCTTGCTTTCTTTCTTGCCCTTTTATGAACAATGCAAGACAGCTTGAATAATGTTGTTTGTTGCCACAGATCTCTATGGAAGGTCTGTCCCACCCTCCCCATACTCCACTTGTTCATTGTATGCACACACTCTGCCTGCCAAGAGCAGGTTGAATTCCTTCTTCCTGTTCTTTCATCCTCTTTGGGGCACACATTCCTGTATTTTAATTTCACCTTTATATTTCTTGCTTAGCTTCTTGCTTACATATTCCTATGTCTGTGTCTTGTGTGCCCAAACCTCCTGATGGCAAGAAGGGCCCTGTTGAGCCTCCCCTGTTGAGAACTGCTCTAAAATGAAGCAGGCAATAGAGCAGAGCAAGTGCAAAAATCTTGGAGGCCAAAATACTGTGAAAATACTCATTTTAGCAGCATCCCATCAGTGAGCTATTAATAATAATAATAACAACAATAAAAACAAAACTAATTGAGGTATACATTCATGGTTTATGTTTCAAGTGATCTGTTTCACCAGGTTATTTATAGACCATATTAATCTTATTCACCTCCTTGTAAGGAATTCTAATGAACAAAATATAAATATGGCAGCCATCTCTAAAATGGAACTAAGATGGACTCTGCCACTTTCTGAGATGACGCATCCCTTAGTTGCATAAGCCAGACATTGCCACAGATGTGCAGGCAAAGGGGGTCTAATGAGTATTCATTTCCAAGGATTTGCTTGAAAAGATGTGGTTCTGGCTTTTCAGATATGAAAGAACCTCGAAAATGATGCATAATGCATGTACGAATTGGAGCATGTCGGTAGACGTGCCAGCAGCTCATGAACCCAGTACTAGTTGTGTAGTCTGAAACTTGTTTTAGGATTATAAATGAAGGTTGTTGCTTTTTTTTTTTCTTGCTCTAAGGTGAACAGTATAACTTACTTTTACATTTGCCTGCATGACATTATGCAAGGCAACAAAATGAAAATGATGTTGAAAGGAGGAGAGCAATGATACCAAAAATCCAGCTTTGTAGCCATCTACATGACACCACGGCTAACCTTGGAGGACAGCAGAATGGATTTCTGAAATTGTGAAAAACTTCTACCATCCCTCTCTCTATCCCCTCCCCCCCCTAAAAAAATCTTTAAATCAATTGACATTTTAATTTATTTCCTGTAGTTAAATATTTAAAGTAATTTGTTGACATTATAATAGCCGGAGCCATGTGTTCATTCACTCTGCCACTGATTATGGTCCTGGTACTACAAGCAGCTGTTTGCAGTTGCTGTTTGCTTATTTCTCACAGATCAAGTTATTAACCCAGGCATATAGCATTTTCATTTTTCGGATGTATTAGGCTGCTTCCATTTTTACTGTTCGCCTGCCACAGAGCTAAATCCATTCGTTATGTAAATGAACTGTAAAATAGGTCTGTGCTACTTAAGGTCCAAACTCATTAATAAGCACTGTGAGAAGTAAACCTTTAAGGCAAAGTCTATTAAAGCCACTTCCTAGCAGAAGCATAATTGTGATTTCATTTGAATATGGAAAATTGTATCCAGAAATTAATCTAAAGCCATAAACTAATTTCTCAACAGATCTTACCGGATTTCAAGGGCATTATGATAGGTCATGCAAAGAGACAGCATCTTGAAGATGAATTTTTGGGGGTAGTCATGAGAAGGAGGTTTTATAGCTTTGTTTTCTTACACTAGCACAGTGGTTCCCAAACCTGGTCCTGGAGATAGTGGAGGCAGAGCGTGCGAATCTCTCTCGTGAATATTCATTGTGGGTATCTTGAAAACCTGATTGGCTGGGGTGCCTCCAGGCCCAGGTCTTGGAACCACTGCATTAGCACACCACCAGAACATTGTTCCCAATGTAAAAATCAGTCTACAAGAAATGTATTCCTGAAATAAGAAATATACATCATGCAAACAATAGCACGTGACAGTGTTTTACTGAGATGCATGAGTAACTCAGGTGCACTGTGTGGGGCTCATTAGCCAATCAAATGATTTCCCGTCTGTGGGGTATTTTATAAGTAAAAATATTATTTTTATTTCAAAACAGTTGATCATTGGTGGTCCTATTCAGCTTCCATCTCCTCTGAGAGTCATATATCCTCTATGCTGTGTAGATAATTACTGACGGCTCTGCAAAGGAGCTTGGTTTTGTAAATGGTCAAGATGCTGTTGATGAAAGGAAGCCACTATCTGGGGTAGCCAAAGGAGAACAATGATCCATATGGAAGCGCTCTCCTCACAGTACTATATCAAACCTATAGGACTTGAAAGATGAAGATGAAATTTTCATCTGAAAGCTTGATTAATTTGGCATCATACCCTGTGGAATGAAGGATCTTGGCCAAATGTATTAGACTCGTTTCCACACTTGAATTTAAAAATGATTTTATAAAGAGATGACTTGATCCATATGACCTGGAAGGTACCTGCACCCTTATTTTATATATAACATCTTATAAATGCATTCCAGATTCAATTAAACTCTGATCCTGCCTTCTTTTCTCCCCTCATATGCTCCTCATTCTTAATTTACCTATGAACTGCATATGAGCAGATAAAGCTGGGTCTTGCAGCTGTAGATGTCATGGAAGTATCAATTCAATCAAAATGGTAGGTTGATAGAACAACAATTCATACAGAGAGTTCCTTGATCCTCCCTCCTACCAAATTGATTTCCAAATAATGATACACTCTGATCTTTCTGCTTGCCTTTTTTTTTACAGATTTACCTAGCTAGACTTATGCAAGATTTCCTTGTGCTTGTTTGCAACAAAAAAACAGCACCGAGTACTTTGACCCTCTCTGAGTTCCTGTGCTTGTTTGGATATCTAAGGGGCCCTTTTACTAAAATATATGTTAGGCATGTTAACATCTGGTTTAGTATGCAGTAACCAGTACTGCACAAATGTGGTAATACGTTTTGCATTATTTTGACAGTTACCACACACTAAACAGTGTGTTAAGGATATTTGGTGTTTGGAGGCAGTAAAGGCGGTTCACGGATGAAGAAAATTAGGCATGAAAGGCATTTTGCTAGATTCTATATATGGCACCTGAAACTTCTGTGTGGAAAGAAAATATGCCTAAATTTTATAGAATAAGCTTAAATTTCCATTTGGTATACAGAATACACCGAGTGCCTCTCCGTGCAACCAAATTTGATTGCTTCCATTTAGGCCATGTTTTACTTGACGTAAATCCCAATGCCTAAATTAGGCGCAGAGTGGGTGTATTCTACAATAATGTGCATAGATTTTAGAAATGCCCATGCCCTGCCCATGGCCGTGCCCCCTTTTCAACTATGCAACTTAGAATTTAAGCGCACCATGTTACAAAATACATTTAGTGAGTTGTGTGTGTAAATCTTAATTAATGCCAATTAGTGCTAATTGCTTAACATTCAATTAATAGCACTGATGAGCTAGTTAACCAATGAGCATTGTTATAGAATACACTTTGATTGTCACATGGAAGTTAAGGGGCGATATATAGAATCCCGGGGACCATGTGCTATCAGTTCTGCAATTAGCGCAAGCCCACTTATCTCCAGATTCTATATAGCGTGTCTAGAGCCACGTGCAGTTCCATATGTAAATCTAGGCGTATTTCATAACTACGCACATAGATTAATTGTTTTAACAAGCTGTTAAGCATTGTTAACAGCTCTTAAGCAATAATGAGCACTAAATGGCAAAAATTAGAATTTACACACGTACATTGCTAAGCGTATTCTGTAATGTACTGTGCCTAAATTCTAATGCACGCAGGCAAAAAGGGGCATGGTTAGGGGTGTGGAAATGGTTGTTTCATGGGCTCTCCACAATCTATCCTCGTTGTTATAAAATATGTGTCAGTGCGCGTAACTCTATGCACAGAGATTTGCACCAGCTTTTCGTTGCCGTAAATGGATACACGTAGATTCAGTCACATTAACTACACCTAAGCGTATTCTAAATACCACTAAATACCATGCATAGATTTACATGTGGTATTTAGAATAGGCTTAGGTGTAATTACCTAGTGTGTCTTAATTTTAGGTGAAATATATATATAAAATTGGACCCTAAGTGCCTCCTAAATAGGAGGTGCTACGTGCTTCCGGGCTATCTGAATGCCACTAAACACTTGTCCTGTCTTCTACAGCTGATCACTCTTCGAGCTGCTGAATTTAGTCATTCAACCAGAACAGTTTTCAAAGGGAGTGGTCTAGCTGCCTAGATCCTGAAGCTAGATAGCTAAAGAAGGGACGGTCAGCCAGTGATTTTGGTTTGTATTTGTGGGGATGGGGGGGGGGGGGGGTTCTGTTTGAAAATGAATGTCTTTAATGGCATTAAATGATGCCAAAAGTTAGGCACTAATTCCGCGTCCAACTTTCAGTGTGGAAACCTATTTTATTGGATGCAAGAAGCCAAAATGGGGCTGAAATGGCAGATTTGGTGCAGAAATACACTTACGTGCTCAGTTATTGGATGGCATTTAAAGTGTATTCATACACAACTACAAAGGGATGTTCCCATGGGAGGAGAATGGGCAGGTCAGGAGCATTCTGGAAACTTGCATGCAGTGTTATTGAATACCACTGATGCGTACCAGGATTTTTTCTTGGTTTCAGTTGGTGTAAGCCCTCACGGCCAAAGTTGGGTGCAAGATTCAGAGTGCTCTTCCCATGTTACAGAATACGCTAAGACAGTTTGTTTGTGTAAATTCTAATTGATGACAATTAGTGCCAATAATTGCTTAAGAGGCAATTAGCGCTAAATAGCTTGTTAAATAATTAAGTTGCATGCTCGAATCCAGAATATGCCTAGATTTGCGCCCACAAGTTAAGTCGTACTATATAGAATCCAGGGGTTAGCTTGTTTATTTTGGCCTCAATTTGTTTTGCGCCATTTATAGAATTTGTCCCATACCCTCAAATGAAGAAACTGAGAAGGGCTTCCACACATGGCCTTTCTGCTTCCTCATAAGAAAAAAAAAACCAGATAGAAATGGTCCAATGCCATAATAAGCAGCAAAGGCAGAGTTGCTCCAGAATTGCCATGACATGCTCCTCAACATGCCACCATATTGGCTGATTTTCTCCTGACACTTTGAATCTTTACCTCAAAGTCACCATTACAATATATCATACAGACCTAGAGAAACTCAGCCAAAGAAAATATAGTTTGAAACACCTAGGATGATTTCAAATCATACATATATGCAATTCATTTAAGTAGCTCCACTCAAAATCCATGTATAAGTGAAAATGTCCAAATTAGACATTTCCAGGTCAATATTCATGCAGCAATGGTCAGCGTTTCTAACACATGGACATTTTTCAGTCATAATGGAATAAAATAAAACTGTCCATGACTAAAACTAAGACGTTTTGAGCTAGACTTGTTTTTATAAAGGGATGACCTCTCCTTAATCCCCCAGTGGTCACTAACCCCCTCCCACCCCCTACAAATTTGATTTAAAACATGACTTGCCAGCCTCAGATGTAATACGCAGGTCCATTAGAGCAGCATACAGGTCCCTGGAGTAGTGTAGTAGTAAGTGCAGTGCAGTGTAGACAGGTGGACCCAGGCCCACACCTCCCCCTACCTGTTACACTTGTGGAGGAAACCATGAACTCTCCAAAACTCACCAGAAACCCACTGTACCCACACTTAGGTGCCCCCTTCACCCATTCGGGCTATGGCAGTGGTGTATAGTTGGGGATAGTGAGTTTTGGGTAGGTTTTGGGAGGGGCTCAGCAGACAAGGTAAGGGAGCAATGTTGAAATGTGTACCCAGGAGCTTTTTATGAAGTTCACTGCAGTGCCCCCCTAGGGTGCACTACTGCTGTCTTGGGATGTCAGGGGGACCAGTTTACTAAAATTGCTGGCTCCTCCTACATTTCAATGGCTTGATTTTGTGCATTTTGCACTTGGATGTTTTTTTTTTTTTCAAAAATGGACCAAAAAAACCAAAACGTCCAAATCTCAAAACGTCCAAAAACCAAAATGTCCAAATCACAAAAGAGTAGTTTCAGATAAAAAGATAGACATTTTTCTTTTTTTTGAAAATGACCTTCTTTCCTATCTAAATTTTGGACGTTTTCTGCAAAACGTCCAAAGTCGGACTTAGACGTCATATCAAAAATGCGCCTCCACGTAACTTTGTAAGTCTAAGTGCTTTGAAAATAGGCCTCTTAATCTCTTTCTCTCCCTGCCCATCGTGGGACACAAACCATAAAAGTCTGCACAGCACCAGTCCTACTTCCCAAATACTGGAGTTGCCACTAAACCCCACTCCAGTCTTGATCCTGACCTGTCTTTGCCATTTACGGGATCCAGACCGTAGAAGTCTGCCTAGCATTGGTCTTACTTTCTAACCTCTGAAGCTGCCATCAAAGCTCACTCCAGTTACGTCAGGCCATATAAAGAGGGCACACTCTTAACAAGCAGGGTTTAAAAAAGGTTTGGATAATTTCCTAAAAACCATTATTAAAATGAACTAGGGAAAATTCACTACTTTTTCTAGGATAAGCATCATAAAATCTGCTTTCCTCTTTTGGTATATTGCCATGTACTTGTGACCTGGATTGGCTACTGTTGGAAAAAGGATACTGAGCTTGATGGACCTTTGCTCTGTCCCAGTAGGGCAAGGCTTATGTTCTTGTTTTCAATATTGCTCCTGCTAAATAGTAGTAGTAGTATAATGAAAAAAAAAATAGGAAAAAGCCCCAAGCAAAACAAAAATTCTTGTAAATGATACAGGACACAATACAAAATAAAACATTTGGGGGCTGCACACCCCTAACTCAATTGGCCTCTCAGTCTGGGTCAATTACTCTCCACATAGCTACTACATTGCCAATTATATGTACAAATTATATATCTAAGTGGTGCTACCCCCAGAATGAATTGTCCATTGAATGTCTAAAAATCTAAAACAAAACAAAATAAAACAAAATCTGTGTGGCTGCTCCACATAAGTGCTTTTGAATTTTGATATCACAATGTTTATAAATGTCTTGCTCAGTACTGTACCAAACACTAGTAGAAATTTTAAACAGTGACTCATCCTATATTAAGAATCATAAGTACATAAGTGTTGCCATACCGGGACAGACCAAAGGTTCATCAAGCCCAGTATCCTGTTTTCAACAGAGGCCAATCCAGGTCACAAGTACCTGGCAAGATCCCAAATCAGTACAATACATGTTATGCTGCTTATCCCAGAGTCCATTTTAATAATGGTTTATGAACTTTTCTTTTAGGAAGCTATCCAAACCTTTTTAAACCCCGCTAAGCTAACTGCTTTTACCACATTCTCTGGTAGCGAATTCCAGAGTTGAATTACATGTCGAGTGAAGAAATATTTTCTCTGATTCATTTTAAATTTACTACTTTGAAGCTTCATTGCGTGCCCCCTAGTCCTAGTACTTTTGGAAAGAGTAAACAAGCGTTTCATGTCTACCCGTTCCACTCCACTCAGTATTTTATATACCTCTATCATATCTCCCCTCAGCTATCTTATTTTTTCCACCTAAAGGTACAAAGCTTGATTTCTTTACATTTAGAGGAAGACATTGTACTGTTGGAGTTCTACCTCTATCATGTTAGCATTTTTGCAACTACAGAAAATCTTGTGACATTACATTAGGAAGCAGGCACACAAGTGAACATTTTTCTCTTCAAAACAGCCTGCTGAGAAGTTATTTTGTAGCCTTGACAGATGACAAACTCCTTATTGTATTTTTTATGTCACATCCTAAGTCCACACATTGTTCCATGTCTATATTTGCAGAGGAGATTGGAAAATTTTTAATAACATGGAACATAAATTACAAAATAAACAGAAAATGCTGCAACTGCTTGTGGACCGCTAAGTGTACCTATAACACAGAGTACTGGGGCAGGAGATGTTCTGTTTTTGGCAAGAAGGAAGGAAATGTGGAACAATTCTAATAAGCTACAAAGCTGACAAGAAGAAATAAAACAGGAAAGGCCCTCGGTGCAAGTGGAAGGAAGAAGGGCCTTTGTGTCTCGTTAAAATGAAAAAGTGAGAGAAAGCAAAGCCGGCATTGATGATCCAGCAAATTCTTCGACATTTGGAAGCTGAATGTGTGCACCTGTGAGAATAATGAAATTCATGACTGCACATTTGCAGCAAGACAGTTTATGCACATTGCTATCCTGCATATCAACGCTTGGCTGAAAACTGTGTAGCTGGATCTTTATGTAGATATATCTATCTGAATATCATGTAGCCATTTCCCTATGTTCGTAAAAAGCCTGCTTCTTGAAAAGTGCCATTTCTTAAAAAAAAAAAAAAAAAAGCAGAAATGTAAATTTATAACCAATTCATATGGGTAAGCAAGCTTCCTGATTTAGAAACAGAATAAATACATCTATTAAGAAGGATCAATCTTGTTTTGAAAGAAGACCTCCAGGGACTGGTGATTTAGTCAGCACGTTAGCATGTAAAAAATCAGCTCTAGTTTGAGAGACAGTGGAGGTCATTCATTTAGACCTACCACACTACACACTAGAAAAAGGGCAGTGAGAGCTGGGCTTTGAGAACAAATAAAAGGCAATTGCATCAGTAAATTAGCATAATCCACCCTGGGCCTGTTATGAGTCATTAAGGTTGACACAATTCATTTTTCATTTTTATACAATGATCAGGAAATACTGGCACAACCTTTACTGCTGTACCTTTATGCTGGGCCGCCGAGAGACACAGCCGGGCCTGGGGCAGAACCGGACAGTTGTACTCTCCCCCCCCCAAACTCATGTCACTGCCCCCGCCTCGCTCATGCTGCCGCCCCTGCCCGCTTCACAAGCCGGCATGATTGAGAATATAAGTGGGATCAAATAAAAATGTTACCGAGTAACAAAGAACCCAACGTGGATGAAGCAGCTCATAGCAGGGGCGTAGCTACGGGTGGGCCTGGGTGGGCCCAGACCCACCCAATTTCAGCTCAGGCCCGCCCACCCAGCTGATCTCTCCAGACTGGCAGCAGCTGCGAACTGGCGGGCAGCGGCAATAAAAGCATAAAGCAGCGAAGCTCTTTGATTCCGTCCTTCGCTTTCTGTTTCCTGCCCTCTCAGCGTCCCGCCTTCCTTTGATGTCATTTCCTTTCGGGTGGGTGGGACGCTGAGAGGGCAGGAAATGGAAAGTGAAGGACGGAATCAAAGAGCTTCGCTGCTTTATGCTTTTAATGCCGCCGCCCGCCAGTTCGCTGCTGCGACTACAGAAGGAAGCCATTGATTTAAAATCTCTGTTTCTACTCCCCTGCGCAGCCGTCGCCATTCACTTAAAGCACAGCAAGCAAACCAGTGAGTTGCTGTGCTGCCTGCATCCACGTTGTCTTCTTTATTCAGCAGAGGGTGGTGAGCAGAGGGAAGGATGGGACTGGGAGGGGTAGTGAGCTGAGGGAAGGAGCAGAAGATGGATGGGACTGGGAGGGTTGGTGAGCAGAGGGAAGGATGGGTCTGGGAGGAGTGGTGAGCAGAAGGAAGGAGCAGGAGATAGATGGGACTGGGAGGGGTGGTAAGTACAGAGTATGGGGAATGGGGGACTAATGAAGTGGGTGAAAGATAGGGGAGGAATTTAGGAGACTGGGTAAGGGAGAGACAGAGGGGGGAATGGGAGTGCTGGAGAGGGAATGAGAGGGAGATGGTCAAAGGGGAGAGAGGAGCATCGATGGACATGGATGGGAGGACAAGGACCAGGGAGAGAGGAGAAATTGCTGGACATGGAGGGAGGGCAGGGGAGAGAGGAGAATTTCTGGATATGGATGGATGGAGGGGGGCAGGGAAGAGAGGAGAATTGCTGGATATGGATGGATGGATAGATGGATGGAGGGCAGGGGAGTTGCTGGACATGGGTGGATAGAGGGGAGGGCAGGGGAGAGGAGAGTTGCTGGACATAGGTGGATGGAGGGGAGGGTAGAAGAGAGTTGCTGGACATGGATGGAGGGAAGGGCAGTGGAGAGAGGATGGTTGCTGGACATGGATGGATGGAGGGGAGGGCAGGGAGAGAATTGTTGGACATGGATGGAGGGGAAGGAAGAGAAGACAGGAAGGAGATGCACATGGATGGAGGGGAGAAAGAAGAAATTCTGGACATGGATGGAGGGAGGGGAGGGAAGACAGAGGAAGGAGATGCACATGGATGGAGGGAAAGGGAGAGAGAAGAAATGCTGACATGGATGGAGGGGAGGGAAGAGAGAGGAAGGATATATGAGGGAAAAGGAAGAGAGGAGAAAAACAGCTCATGGATGGAGAAAATAGGCAGAAGCTGGATCCACTGGACAGGCAAGTCTGCGGAGGACCCAGCTTTTACTTACGGATGTAGAGCAAGAAATGAAGAAGAAAGGAGGAAAGTAAAGAAATAAATGGAAAGGAAGCTCTGGAAACGGAGTTAAGAGGACAGATAGCAGCAGAATCAGATACTGGGCCAGCATGATCAGAAAAAGAAAGTCACCAGACAACAAAGGTAGAAAAAAATCATTTTATTTTCATTATAGTGTTTGGAATATGTCCACTTTGAGAATCAGGTGCTCAACATTAAAAGTTTATATTTATTTATTTACTTATTTATGGCATATTATCCCACATTAAACATGAATTAGATTGGAACCTGGGATCATTTAATTTTTTTTTTCCTGGAGAGAGTAATGCATTGCCTCCCCCCCCCCCCCAGTCTCTCTCCCCGACTATAGCCAGCTCTGCAATTTTGAGGGGGGGGCGCAGAGGTGGTCCGGGGAGAGAGCCTGTTGTTAAACATTTACCAGCAAACCACTGTCTAGTGCCCACCCATCCAACCTGTTGGCAAACCCAAAAATTGACTTCTGGCTATGCCACTGGCTCATAGGTTTGTTTGCTTTTTTTTTTGTGTGTGGGATGACTGCTACGTGGGGAAGGCGGAAAAGAGACTAAACTAATTGGCTTCAACTTTTTGACATCATCCCATATCCTGTTTTCATCCATCCTCCTTGATCTGTCTCCTCCTATTCATGCTGGGAGTTGGGACCCTGATTGCATTAACGCAATATTGTGATAATGCAAACATCCGGGTCCTGTGCAGCACACAGGAGCAGGAGAGGACAGACCTGGAAGAAGCAGGCAGGCATGAAGCAGCTTGCTGCCGGACCGGGCCCAGGGAATTTTGCTCCGCCTGTTCTTCCCTCTTAGCAGCCCTGCCTTTATGTGGTCAGAAAGAGGTCCCGAACTGAGGGGGAACAAAAGATAAAACACATTTCTTCTTGTTAACAGAAACACAGTTGTTCCCCTTGCCTTCCATTACAGGCTCAAGCCCCACTTCCCTTCACAGTCCCCTGCCTGACTGTGATCAAGAGTCACCAGCCCCAACCTCTCCCCAGTAAGATTAATATTTCCATCCTTCCCAGCCCTTGCCTCTCAAATAAAAATAAGACTTCTATGTTTCCTGCAGCTCTGCTTGAGATCACAGGACTGCTTTGAAGAATATGGCACATGCAAGAAAGTTCTGCAAGAATATCTAGAGGTTAATGGGGTGCCACAGACCACTGATCTGTTTCCTCCTAATGCCACAGCAAGATAAGTGTAGCTCCAGGAACAGATGTTTTACCCCAGGTAAAAACTTGGATCACAGCTGAGAGAGAGAGAGAGATCAGGACCAATTAGGTGGGGGAACTAAGGTATCTTTTTACTAAGCTGCAGTATAAAGTGTCCTTAGCACACTCTTACGCAAGTTTTCACTGTGTAGTACTGTCATTTTTATTGCAGCAGTAAAATGGCCAATTTTCATTTTTTCACATTAATGGCCATGCACTAAGGGCCCCTTTTACTAAGCCGCAGTAAAAGGAGGCCTGCGCTAGTGTCAGCACGTGTTTTTGGTGTTTGCCAAGGCCCCCTTTTACCACAGTGGGTAAAAGGCTGTCTTTTCTTTTTTTTTTTTAAAGAAATGGCCCTACGGTAAGTGAACCACTTACCGTGTGGCCATTTCAGAGGGGAGCACTTACCACCACCCATTGAGGTGGTGGTAAGGGCTCCTGCACTAACCCAGTGGTAACCAGGCAGCGCACGACATTGCCCGCTTACTGCCAGGTAACCACCAGCACTAAAGCACCGGAAATGGCATGCGCTGGAGGTGGGAACTACTGCCGGGCTGCAGTAGCCTGGCAGTAGTTCCGGAATAGCGAGTAGTAGAAGACCCCCTAATTTCACCATTAGCATGCGGCCATTAAAATAAATTGCCACATTAACACTTACCAACATCTATTTTGTAGGTGTGCAAATAGCACACGCAGATTAGGAACCTACCACAGGACGCCTGCAGCTTAGTAAAAGGATCACTAAAAGACATATAGAGACTGGGGGAACAAAGAAATGGAGCTATGGGGGTACAGAAAGAGGATGTTGGGGGTTAGAGAGAGACAGATGAAGACTAGGGAAGGGGCAAGAAAGGAGAGAGAGAGAGAGAGAGAGAGAGAGAGAGAGAGAGATGAGTAGTTACTGCTTAATTTGAATATGTACTATCTATTTTTGTTGACTTTTACCTGATTTATTTTTGTTTTACCTGATTTATTTATGAATTTGAATTTGGAATTCAATATAATTTAACGTAGCCTTTTATTCTGTTTAGATTGTTATCTGTTTCAAGGCAATTCACAAATCCAGGATGCTGTTCAGTACAACACATCAGAACCATTATAAAATACAGAATCTAAACATAATAATAAATCTCATAGGACCCTTTTACTAAAGTTAGTGCATGAATTAGTGTGGGCTAGCTATTAACGAGTGTTCATGCTGTTATGGAGCACACAGTAATGCATGCACTTAACGCACAGCCTGTTGTGGGGCAGGAAATTAGTGCACAGCACTTTACCATGTGCTGTCACTCTTGTAGTTAGTGTGAATGCACTTAACATCTAAATAATGCATTCACAGTTACTGTGAATATACAAAGGGGGCAATTCTTTAAATAGGGGCCACGATGTAGGTGCCTAGATGACACATGTTGATGGTAGTTCTGTAATGGCATCCGGGCACCATGATGCTGTTCTAGAATACTAGTTATAAGAGAAAGTGGCATGTTTGACCACGGAAAACTAAACACTGGAGGGATTAATTCTTAAAACAGTTGTTTATTGAGCACGTGGTTTTATGATCAATAAGGTTGGTCTAAAACGGCAAAGCAACAACTGATACAAAACGTTAAGAGCCACGTCGTATAATGATCAATGAGGTTGGTCTTTAAAAAGACCTTTCCGGGAGAAACTTGCTCATAGACAAATGAAATATCAGCAAAAAGCTTTTTGATCAACAAATCACGTGCTCCTAGACGTTTATAACATCTGTTCACCGTTGATTGAGACTCCTAACGGCCGAAACACAACGTTTGTGTCGAGTCTTTTTTATCATCAATAAACAACTGTTTTAGGAATTAATCCCTCCAGTGTTTGGTTTTCCATGGTCAAACATCCCACTTTCTCTTATACCTGTTTTCTCCCGTGGGGCGTTCGAGTTCTCCGCTTTTTGCGGATTATCTGGTTCTAGAATACTAGCATTAAGATGGTATCTGTGTGCCTACATTTTGGCACAACCACTTACACCATGCCAATGGCAGGCGTAAATGAGTGTGCTTAAGTGTGGCAAGCCATACTAGATCCCTCGTATGATTTTTAAAGTATTGAATGGTTGGGTTTCCCCGACACTCAGCTCCATTTTAAGATGTTATCAACCTTTGCACTCTTTGAGATCTTCCCAAAAACAGCTGCTTGAGGTTCTATCAGTTAGGCAGATTCACTTGGAAGAGTATATAGATCTTTCATCTTTTATGTTAAAGGTCCTAAATTATGGAAATACTTTGCCTGCTGAGCTTGGCTCTGTGTAGAATATTGCTGAGTTCAAGAAAGAATGAAAAACCCATATGTTTGTTCAAGCATATGGATTATTGGATTAATGATGCTGTTTTATTTTTGGTAGTGAATGAACCTATATTAGTGTTGAGTTATTTATTGTATTTTATGTTGCTTGGTTTGTATTGTTATATCTTATTGTGTATATATTTTTTGTTCCCTGCTTAGAATGTTTCAGATATAGCAGGTTAGAAATAAAGTTTTATCATTATTATTATTATTATGTATGGTGCTGGGATTTCGGCACTGAACTTTGTTTGCAAATCAAAGATTCATGCACAAAGAAGCTTACAAGCCAATTAATTGCAAATAATTGATATTAACAGTCAATTATTGCAGTTGATTGGCCTATTCTGTAACCCTGTGTTGCTAAATCCCCTAGTGCACAACTCAGAAGGAGGCATGGCCAGGGGAGTGGCAGGGACATTCCTAAAAGTTGTGGACAGGGTTCTAGAATAGCCCTATTTTTGCACTAAAATTCCTGGCATTATAGTAGGTTTCAGTTAGCGTAAATACTGTCGCCAACTCTTGGTATGGAGACAGGCTCTAAGGGCCCTTTTACTAAGCCATGTAGGTGCCTACGTAAGCCAATTTGGAACTACCGCCTGGCTATCGCATGGCCCGGGTGGTAATTTCATTTTTTTATGCATGTCCACTACACATGCTGGAAAATTTCCGGTGTATGGTGCTAACCGGGCGGTAACTGGCAGTGTATGCACACTGACAATTATCGCCTGGCTAACTTGTGAGAGTTTACCGCTAAGTCAATGGGTGGCGGAAAGGTCTCAGGCCCAAAATGGACGTGCGCCAATTTTTATTTAGCTGCACGTCCATTCCCCCCCCCAAAAGGTCTTTTTTTCAGGTGCGCATCCAATACACATATCTACACCAGCGCAGGCCATTTTTCAGCATACCTTAGTAAAAGGACCCCTAAGTGCTGTTCTATAAAAGGCACTTAATCTTGAGCGCTGTTTAAAAATTTAAACAGCACTCCATGCCGATGTTTTGCAGCACTGAAATCTCAACAGCTAGGCAAGAACACTTACACCAGCCTTGACATGGCGTAAGTGCTCGCACTTTAAGTTAGGTGCAAAACTGCAAACTTACACTAGCATTCAATAATGGCAATTCTGCATGGGACTGCTGCTACAGAATTTGCACTCAGCACACATCATCCTGGTGCCTAAATTTCAGCGTCATTTAGAGAATTCACAACTATATGTCTGGCACTTAAGTCTAGAACCTAAACTCTGCTGTTCTTTTCATATACAATAAAGAATGGTCAAAACTGATTCTCACTGTGTCCATAAAATAAAACTCATAGTGGTCATCAAAGAACAGAAAATATATACTTGAACCAAAATTAGTGGTCATCAGAAATCAGCACTACTTCTCTGATAGTATAATGTTGTGCAAAAAAATGATTCCTTTAAAAGAACTCATTTGCTTATCAATAACTATTATACAAATGCAGGTTTGCAAAAAGAATAGTTTTTTTTTCTGTACCACTAGAACATGCTGTTTTAAGAGTAAAATAGTAGCTTAGATCCATTCATTTGCCAATAATAGTTATGATGTCACCAAGAGTAATACCAATAAGGAAAACTAAAGAAGAAGCAGGGAGAAGAAATTGCACTATTGAGAGGAAATCTCAGATTCATGAGCAGAAGAAACTTCATTCAAAAAAGCAGAATCTAAACGAACACTGAGTTCTGGATAGAAGTGTGTGTAGAGGCAATTAAAGTACATTATTGACAGCTTGATTCTGCTGGTGCTGCAGGTTTGTGGTTGACTGAAACAAAACCACCCCAGACAATAAAAAGGGCACACACTATGGGGAAATTCTATACAGGGCACAGAATGCAGCATTCTAAGGGCCGGATTCTATAAATGGTGCTCAAAAATGGGCACTGGAAAAGATTGGTCTCAAGCGCCATTTATAGAACAGTGCTTAACTGTGGATCTCGTGCCTAACTTTGGAGCTCTCTTGCTAAGTTGCGGTAGGGCTAATGCACGGGTAGCGCGCGCTAAAGTGACACTACTGCCAGGCTAGCACAGGCGCCCGGCAGTAATCTCAAAGTTGCCGTGCACTGTTCCCGTGATAGAAAATATTTTTCTATTTTCTACTGCGGGGGCGTTCCCAGCTGTAATCGGCAGCGCAGCCAAATTGGCGCATGCTACCTGATTACCACATGAGTAGCGCATGAGCCCTTACCACTAGGTCAATGGGTGGCAGTAAATGGCCATGCACTAAAATTAAAATTAGTGCGTGGCTATTTACTGCCTGAACTCTTGACAGTAAATAGCCAAGCACTAATTTTAATATTAGCACACGGCTATTTACTGCCCCAGTATAAAAAGCCCCTTTTCTCAGTCATGGTAAAAAATTGCCCAGCATGCCCCAATTTCATACATCCAGACTACTGCAGGCCACAGCTTAGTAAAAGGGCCCCCTTGAGTGCTAGACTAATGCCTGCTGAAACCTGGTGTAAATGCTGGTACCAAAATTGGGCACACTGAACTATTATGTTATATGAACACATGCAATTTTTTTGGAATGCTGTAACATGCCCATGGCCCTCCCATAACCACGTCCCCTTTTGGGTTGAACTCTCTTGGAGTTAGTTGCCCTGTATTACAGAATAGTGTGCAGATACATGCACATATTCAAATTGTAGCTAATTAACATCATATATAGAATCCAGGGGTAGGCGCTAATTTTAACATGGCATCTGGGTACCAGGTCTTCATAATAGGGTACTACTGTAAGTTTGCATTTACATGCCAACATTTAGGAGCGCCCAGTTATGCCATGCCAATAGCAGATATAAGTGCGCACACCTAAATTGACATCTTAGTCCATAACTTACAGTATTCTGGGGTCCTTTTACTAAGGTGCGCTGAAAAATGGCCTGCAGTAGTGTAAACGTGTGATCAGCACAACTGCATAAAATGCCTTTTTCAAATTTTTGCCGAAAATGGACGTGCAGGAAAATGAATATTGCCGCACGTCCATTTTGGGTCTGAGACCTCACCTCCAGCCATTGACCTAGTGGTAAATTCTCACACGGTAACTGGGCGTGCCAAATACGTGCATCTGAAAATTAATTTTGGATGCGCCTATCAGACGCACGCCAAAAATGAAATTACCACAACAGCCACGCAGTAGCCGGGTAGTAACTCCATTTTGGCATGTGTTGGGCATGCGTAGATGCTTACGCAGCTTAGTAAAAGGGCCGCTCTGTAACTTAGCTGCACAAATGTGTGACTGGTCCGTGCTCTGCCCAATCCCTGCCCAAATGTATGCCCCCCTTGCATTTACCAACTAAGGAGGGGATTCTATATATGGCACCTCAAAAAACTGGCGCTGAAATCAGTGTTGACTAAGCATATTCTATAATCGGCACCTAAATTTTGGTGCCGATTATAGAATATGCTTAGTAGATATTTCAGCACAGATATCTGTGAGCATCCATTTACGCCAATGAAAACCTGGAGTAAGTCTCAGCGCATAGATTTAGGTGCATTGGGCCATATTCTATAACTAGGTGCCTAAATTTTGAAACATCCATTTCCCCACCCATAACTATGCCCCTCTTTGCCTCTGCATGTTAGAAGTTTGGCGCTCATCGTTACAGAATATGCTTAGCGAGTTGTGTGCCTAAATTCTAGTCAGTGCCAATTAGTGCTCATTATTGCTTGTTAAGTGCTGTTATCAGCACTGATTAGATTGTTAAGCCAATTAAGTTCAGCACGGTGTTGTAGAATCCACACCGATTTTGGCATCTAAGCACACTATATAGAATCTGGGGAGGGGGGGGGTAAGAGGGTTAAGGCTCTTCAGCTTGGAACAGGGATGGCTGAGGGGGGGATATGATTGAGGTCTATAAAATCCTGAGTGGTGTAGAACAGGTAGATGTGAATTGATTTTTCACTCTTTTAAAAAGTACAAACACCAGGGGACACTCGATGAAATTGCATAGGAAATATTCTTCACTCAAAAGA
This sequence comes from Microcaecilia unicolor, assembly GCF_901765095.1. Lineage (NCBI taxonomy): Eukaryota > Metazoa > Chordata > Amphibia > Gymnophiona > Siphonopidae > Microcaecilia > Microcaecilia unicolor. The sequence continues at coordinate 204,386,572 of NC_044037.1, read as the reverse complement.
ACAGTTCTGGAACTCGCTGCTGGAGGATGTGGTAACAGCAGTTAGTGTTTCTGGTTTAAAAAAAGGTATGAACAAGTTCCTGGTTGAAAGTTCATAGTCTGTTATTTGTTAGCCAATATTTGCCCCAGGATTAGAAGCATGGAATGTGAGTACTAATTGGGTTTCTACCAGGTACTTCTGACCAGGATTGGCCACTGTTGGAAGCAGGATACTGGGCTAGATGGACCATTGGTCTGACCCAGTATGGTTATATTCTTATGAGTTGTGTACCTATGTTACAGACTTTTGCTGAGTGTTTGGCACACACACACATCATTTTAAAAATCACACTTATAAGTACTAGTATTCTATAATTTATGGTGCAAATTGGTGTCTAACTTTAGGCGACCTGAGAATGAGTGGAGAACGAGAAAAAATGTTTCTTGTGCACTTTTTTTAGGTAATAGGCCTATTTTACACAGAACATAGAAATCAGAATGATAGTTTATGATAATTTGGCTTACTATGCTGCCCTTCCTTTAAGCATCACAGGACGGTTTACAATTAATTAATAAAAGCAATACAAGTAAAGCACAGAAAGGAACACTAAATGTAATGGGAAAGAAACAATCGTACACACATGCATAGGGAAAAAAAAGCATAAGAGGGAGATTTTATGTGAATGTGGATCAGTGGACCTTGATCATCCCACTGTCAATCGATGCATCAGTTCTAAATGTATTTTGGAAAAAGTGAGTTTTATGTGCTGAGTGAAATTTGGGATAGGACGACTAACCGCTAGCTTAAGGCGGTATATCAAGTTTAAATAAATAAACAAACAAACGTACCTGTGATGGTAAAGCATTTCACAGTGATGGAGATAGGTAAAAATTCAGTGTGTCTTATTGATTTGAGTAAGGCATCCCTAGCAGATGGGATGCACAGTTGGTGATCATTCAAAGATCAAAGCAATCTTGAGAGAGTGTAGATTATTGTAAGAGATGCCAAATAAGATGGGGTCCTAGAGTGAAAAGCCTTAAATGTAAGAGTAAAAATCCTAAACTGAATATGAAAAGCTGTTGGAAGCCAATGATGAAGAATAAAGAGTGGAGTTATATGGTTGTATCGCTTCGAATGAAGACTCACAGGGCTGTATTTTGTACAGTCTGTAGATGACATAAACAGTTTGCCAGCAGGCCAGAGCAGGGACATAGCTATGAGGGGCCTGGGGGCCAAGCCCCCCCAATCTTGTCTCAACCCTACCCCAGTCGCATGCACAGGCTTAATATCCTGCCAACAGCAAGAGCTAATGACCAGGCTGGTGTCTTTCTCTTTCCCTATCTCCACACTCTTCTTAGTTCAGTGCTTCTGTCCCTCAATCCGACCCCCTCACAGCAAGTTCAGTCTATCCGTTACTCCTCCAGGTCCTCCCACCTGGTTTGATCTCTAGCAGCAGCTGTGATTACAGCAGACTGCTCAGCCTCCATGAGACTGCCTCTGCCAACGTTGAAACTTTCTCTGTGCAGTGCCCTGCCTCTTTTGATGCAACTTCCTGTTTCCACATGGGTGGGACACCCTACAGGGAAAACCTCAATGTCAGCAAACGCAGTCTGTCATAATCATAGCTGCTGCTAGAGATCAAACCAGGTGGGAGGACCCGGGGAAGTGATGGATAGAGTGGACTTGCTGGGGATGGTTCGGGTAGAAAAGTGCCGGAGTCAGGGGGTGAAGGGAGAGATGCTGGACCCATTTGTGTAGTTAGGGAGAGGTAGAGAGATTGGAATTGTCCAGGGCTAGGTGAGTGGGAGGATAGATGTGCTGGATATGGGGGGGGGGGGGGGGGGGGGGTAGGGAGATTGAAATGTGCAGGACATTGGGGGGAAGTTGGGTGATGGAGATGTGATGGACGTTGAGGGAGGAAGTTGGGAGATGGAAGTCTGCTGGACACTGGGGAGGGGTGGGATGTTGGGAGATGGAGGTATGCTGGACTGGTGTGTGTGTGTGGGGGGGTGTGCTTGAGAGATGAAGGTGTGCTGGACCTGGGGGGGAGTGTACAGAGATGGAGATGTGTTGACCCTGCAGGGAGGGGACTAGGGAGATGGAGATGTGCTGGCTTGGAGGAGGGGGAAAGACACATGATGCTAGATTAAGTAGGGAGGAAAATGGGGTATTGGAGGATGCTGGATATTGGGTGAGTAGGAAGACAAGTGAGATGCTAGGCATGGGGGGGTTAAGATTAGACATTGGGACGTTGAATTGGGATGTGGAAAGAGAGGGGGTATGCTGAACATAGAAGGAATAGGGATATGGGGGAGATGCTGACAGGAAAGGAGAAGAGGGGCACGGAGGGATACTGAATACAAGGGGGAGTTGGATGACAGGGAGAGATGTTGGTTGTGGGTGAGGGAAAGAGGATATGCTGGATAGAGGGGGTGAGAGAAAAAGAGAGAAGATACTGGTCAGAGGAGTGAAAATAGAGAGCGGATGCTGTACAGAAGGGAGGAAAGAGAAAAAGAAGGTGCTGGAAGAAACCTGGGGAATAATGGGATGAATAATGGGAGGACTGGGGTGAGGGAGATGAAAAACTGTAGGAAGATGTGGTTAAAAAAATAAGACTGAAGACTGAATAGTAAGAATGAATGAAGTCTGAGAAACAGAGAGGCAGAAAAATAAATGGAGGAAAGCTGAAAGGAAAAGATCAAAGTCAGAGATGGATATAGGAGAGGAAGTGAAGAAGACAAGAAGGGAGAAAAAAGTCACAGATGGACTGGAGATCTTGTAATGAAAATGAAGAAAAGACAGAGGAAAACAGAAACTGGAGAGTGTGACAAACATGATTGGAAAAAACAAAACAACCAGATGACATAGGTAGAAAGAATTTTATTCTTAATACAGTGAATGGAAAATGTCAAATTTACAGTAAATTCACACTGTTTTCTTTATATTTTGCAGAGTGCTGGGTGCTGCTTCTCTTTATCTTGTGTTGCTCTGCCTGCAGATCGTGGCATCTTGGGGTTTAAATTTAATTTTTGTCTACGTATTCATATTTTAACTTTGTGCTCACTTATTCCGTACGTGGCATGGGTCTGTTTGTGAATTAGTCTAGGTAATGCATGCAGTTTCTATTTAAGCATCTGTAATAATTCAGCTTCTTCAGTTTCCCAATAGTAACAGTCCCCACTGCAATATTTACTGTGTTGCATTTTCCTAGGTAGGGTCCTTGTATTAATTCTGTAAATTAGTGGTGTTAAGGTAAAGTAGATTAGCTCTATAGGTCCTAAGTGATTTTTGTAGGTTTTATGTTACAGGTATGTCACAACATGCTTGGGACTGAAGAGGGTCTATGTTTTTACTGAGATTACACCACAATCAATTTTTTTGCATTGTGAGTTCCTGGGAAATTGCCCCTTTTATACTTTGCATCCATTCTTAGAGAAGGAGCTATGGGGGGAGGAGGTGTTCTGTGGATGCAAAAAATATGTTTAAATTTAACAGCTTGATAGTCCAGTGTGCAGTGTTAGGGGTTGGGATTTTTATATATTAGATTTCTTAGGCTATATATTTAAACTACTACTTCAAAAGTATTTAGCTGTTTTATTAATACAGCTTAAAAAGGTGTTTATATTTATTATAAAGCAAGTTGAAGGATATGTACTACTGTAGCAATTGTTTTGCAGACTACCGTGATGTGTGTTGAGATGTTGACCAGATTTAAGTCTACTATAATGCAAAGTTTAAGTTATGGGATAATTTGTCTATATTTAAAAATGTTAATGTCTCCAAAGTTTGTGGGGTTTATGTTGCTGCAATTCTTAGAGGAGGAGCTATGGGGGGGGGGGGGGGGGTGGTTGGGCAGAGTGTTTACTTCAAAATCTATCAAGGGCACTCTAAGGTATTATTTAGGAGCACGCCAAGAACTACTCACATCTAAATGCCTAGTGCCCTCCATGTTAAGTCTTCCCCCCCTCCTCCCTGAAAAAAATATCAGGTCTGGCTATGCCATGGGCCAGGATATACAGTATTACAGTAATCTAACCTGGAGATGACAAAAAGCATATATGAAGGTTTCCTGAGACATAAGTACATAAGTATTGTCACACTGGGACAGACCAAAGGTCCATCAAGCCCAGCATCCTGTTTCCAACAGTGGCCAATCCAGGTCACAAACACCTGGCAAGATCCCAAAAAAGTTCAATACATTTTATGCTGCTTATCCCAGAAATAAGCAGTGGATTTTCCGTAAGTCATTTTAATAATGGTCTATGGACTTTTCTTTTAGGAAGCCGTCCAAATCTTTTTTAAACCCCTCTAAGCTAACCACCTTTACCACATTCTTTGACAACGAATTCCAGAGTTTAATTACACTTTAAGTGAAGAAACATTTTCTCTGATTAGTTTTAAATTTACTACTTTGTCTAGAAGTGGTTGGATAATACGAAACTGATGAAGATGGAGAAAGGCAACCTTGGTCAAAAATGCATTTTGCTCCTTAAAGGACAATTCTTGGTCTTCAATGGTGCCAAGATATTTAACGGATGAAACTAGGTTAAATTGCTGACCATTTATGTGTGCGGCAAGTGAAAGAGCTGATGATTTGCCTGTGATCCAAGTAGCCACGGTCGTTGTATAATTAAGGATAAGGTGATTTTCATCTAACCAGGAATATATTAACAACAGAGCAGAATTAAGATTAGTTAGATTAAGGAACAGAGAGTCAGTACAAAAATTAACATGATATCTTCTGCATAATAAAAAGCATGCAAACCAAGATCTTGAATCAGTGTGGCTAAAGGGCTGAGAAACAGATTGAACAGTTATGGGGCCAATACTGAGCCCTGTGGAACTCAATAGGGAACAGGGAAGCTATCTGAGGTGGAATCCTGAAAGCAGACAGAAATGGTATGAGAGGATAGAAAGGAAGACAACCAGTAGAGTACAGTCCTGGCTAGCCCCAATGTGGGAAAGCCAAGAAAGAAGAAGATTATGGTTAAGCAGCTGTGAGATCTAAAGAGACTAAAATAGAGATATCACCAGGATCAATTGTAAAGTGGTCTAAATGGTTTCACAGCTATGACCACTGTGGAACCCAACAATGACATTTGTTTGCAAAATCTGTAAGTTGTAGAAAGACAAGTTGCTCTGTAACTTTGGAAACATAGCAAAGATTAAATATTGGGCATGCGGAAATGTCAAGGGAAGGCTTATTTAAAACAGGTGAATAATTGCGTGCTTCCATGAAGATGGTACAGAACCCTTTACAAGGTTGTTTCTGATTATAAGTACTAACAAGGAAAGGAGTCCATGGTGTGGGAGGGAAAGCCATCGTGAAGGAATAGGATCAAAGGGACAGGTGGTTGAGCGTGAAGCTAACACAGTCTTTGATAAAATGTTCAAACTAGAAAGCTTAAAAGAGTTCCAACAGCACAAGTTGGTAAAGGCCCCCAGAAGGGGTGAACTGATTGTGACTGACCCCCACCATCTATTTTACACATGCACAATCTACAAGTGTAAATGTCACTAGGTACATGTGGATATATTTCTTTACAAAAATCATAATGTTCTATCAGTTTCAACTGTATTTTGTTAAATCTTTCTACTATGGTTTAACCCTGATGTAGGCATTTTCATTTGGTTCTCTCTGTACTTATTATTTGTTATACATTTTCTCATGAAAGTTCTTCTTTTTTATTAAACAATACATGATTTCTTTTTTTCTGCTTCTTTTTTCTTTTATATCTATCCATCTGTGGGATCCTCGCCTCTTTTTTAGTTATTCATTTATTATTATTCAACAGTAACACTTACGCTGGGGTATACTAAGCCATTAATGCGTCTGGCTATGCGCTAGTGCCGACACAGCCCATTCACTTTGAATGGGCTGTCTCAGCAATAACACATGGAAGCTGCTAGCGTGGCCTAGTAAACGGATCCCTTAGCATATAAGTGTGAGATCCCATTCCTTGAGATGTAGTTTGTGATACTGCTGTGAGCATGGTTGCTTTCAGCTTAGCAGATCTCTAAAATAATGACCTACTAGTTAAAGTTTTAATTGCTAAAACATATGACGGTTATTTGTATTTCGCAAACAGTGTACAAAACACAGAAAGGGCAATTCTATAACCTAGGCATTCACTTTTATATGTCAATGTTGAGAATGCTAGTATTTTGTGCACAAGCATGTAAATACTTGCTTGTCAACTAAGCTCTATTCTGCAGAAATCGTAACTCACATAGAGGGGCATTTTTGATCGGGGATACCCATCTATAAGGGCGTCCATCTCCGAGGATGGCGCCGTGAAGGGGTGGGGCCAACCGTATTTTCGAAACGAGATGGGCGTCCATCTTTCATTTCGATAATACGGTTGGGGTGCCCAAATCTCAACATTTGGGTCAAATGCTGACATTGCCGGCTGTAAAGATGGGCGCCCTCAGTTTTCAGCCATAATGGAAACCGAGGGCGCCCATCTCAAAAAATGAACTCCAAGGCATTTGGTCATGGGAGGGGCCAGGATTCATAGTGCACTGGTCCCCCTCACATGCCAGGACACCAACCGGGCACCCTAGGGGGCACTGCAGTGGACTTCACAAATTGCTCCCAGGTACAGAGCTCCCTTACCTTCGGTGCTAAGGGGTGAAGGGGGGCACCCACATGTGGGTACAATGGGTTTCTGGTGGGTTTTGAAGGGCTCCTATTTTCCACCACAAGTGTAACAGGTAGGGGGGGTGGGCCTGGGTCCGCCTGCCTGAGGTGTACTGCACCCACTAAAACTGCTCCAGGGACCTGCTCCTGCTGCGATGGACTGGAGTATGGAGGCTGGCAAAAAGTTTTTAAAGTTGTTTAGGGTGGGAGGGGGTTAGTGACCACTGGGGAAGTCAGGGGAGGTCATCCCCAAATTCCCTCTGGTGGTCATCTGGGCAGTTCGGGCACTTTTTTGTGACGTGGACCTAAAAAAAAAAAGGGACCAAATGAAGTGGACCAAATTCTTGCCAGGGACGCCCTTCTTTTTTCCATTATCGGCCGAGGACGCCCGGCCGATAAACACGCCCCAGTCCCACCTTTGCTATGCCTCCAACATGCCCCTGTGAACTTTGGTCGTCCCCTCGAAGGACTGCAGTTGGGGGCGCCCAAAATCGGCTTTTGATTATACCGATTTGGGCGCCCGCGGGAGAAGGACGCCCATCTCCCGATTTGTGTCGAAAGATGGGCGTCCTTATCTTTCGAAAATAAGCTGGATAGGGTCCTTTTACAAATCTGTGGTAAAAAGTGGATGTAGTACATCCTTATGTGGGCCTTTCCTATGTGCTAAGGCTATTTTTACTCTAGCTGGACAATGGCCGATTTTCCATTTTCTGAATTAATGGCCGTGCACTTGTTACTTTAGAATGCGGCCATTACCAAAAATTAGTGCATGAGCCCTTACTACCACTTATTTTGTGGGCTGTAAAGGCTCGCACACTAATCTTACATCAATCAGTTAGCACCTGTCACGCCCCTCCATAAAAAAATGTAAACTATTTTTTTAGCTTGTGGTTTGCCCCAGCGTGTCCCACAGTAAGCTCTTCGAAGCTGCAGTAAGCACATGTTAGTGCTTACCACAACTTAGTAAAGGGAGCTCATAGTGTGTAATTGTAAAGGGAGGAGGGTGTATGGGTGGGATATAGGTAGGCCTCTCACTTATGCAAGTAACTTCTAGAATACAGGAAGTTACACTGGTACCTACCACACATAGATGCATGCATTTGGTTTAAAGTCTTTCTTCTTACATTTAAGACACTACATTTAGGCATCCCATCCCATCCTATATTGCTTCTTTGGTTATCCCCTACACCTCATCCCGTATATTCCAATTTCTTGATTCTAACCATCTGGTACTGCCTTCTCCTAAACAGGCTTCTACTCAAAACTCTGTTTTTTACTCTTTAGCCCCCAGTCCTGCCCGCAGACATTAGGTCTGAATTTTCATTAGTCAGTTTTAAGACAAAATTGAAAACCTATTATTCCCAGATGGCTTTTGAGACTGTCCCTAATTAAGGGGTCCTTTTACAAAGGTGTGCTAGCATTTTTAGTGAATGCTAAAAATAAGCATGCGCTCAATGCTAGAGACACCCACATATTCCTAAGGGTGTCTCTAGTGTTTAGCATGCGCTAAAAATGCTAGGGTGCCTTTGTAAAAAACCCCCTAAGTGACGAACCTGTGGGTGTGCACTGAGGCTCCACACTCCGCATTGATCCCCCTCCTTTTTTTTCTTCCCCATTTTCTCTTTTTCTGTCTTCCACTTATACGTATGGTTGTATCCTTTCCTATCTTAATTGGAGTTCTATTTCTCAAAGATTTTATGTGGGATTTTATTTATTTATTTATTTAATACATTTATATCCCGCATTTTCTCACTGAATTGCAGGCTCAATGTGGCTTACATTAATCTGTAGGGAGGCTACAGTGCATGAGATACAATTATACAGTTGATAGTAAGATAGTAAATATCATTTAAAACAACAATGTGTAAAAGATAATAAAGATAATTAGTATCCTTGAACCTTGTTAAGACTAAAGGTTGAACAGAATTATATTGAACCTGGAGAATAAGCTTTCTTAAACAGTACGGCCTTCAATAATTTTCTGAAATTTAGGTAGATCTGAGTAGATTTTACTGATTTGGGTAAAGCATTCCACAATTGTGTGCCTATAAGTGTAAAGTTGGAGGCATACATAGATTTGTATTTAAGACCGTTACAATCTGGGTAGTGTAAATTCAAGTAGGATCATGAGAGACAATCTATTTCTAGATGGTAAATCAACCAGTTGAAGCATATATTCTGGGTCTTCTCCGTAGATTATCCTGTGAATTAAGGTGCAGACCTTGAAGGCAACTTGTTCCTTAATGGGAAGCCAGTGCAGTATTTCGCGAAGGGGCTTGGCGGATTCAAATTTAGATTTTCCAAAGATCAATCTTCCAAAGATCAATTTATATATAGTTAACCACTTTGACCTTCTTCTTTTTTTTTTTTTTTAGAAAAGGCAGCATATCGGGTTTTATAATCACCATAAACATAAGCATGAGCACTTTAATGTAGACATGTTGATAGCCGGCTATGTTAGTATTCGATAATATATAACCTAGGCACCCAGGTTCCATTAGAGAATAGGCTCATACTGTGAGCTCACCGGGCAACTAATTGGAGGTGCCCAGTTATAGAATTGCCCCCAGAACTTATAGCTTTCTTTTTCACAAGGTCTCAACCCCCATATTGGAATAGCCATTTTAAAAATAAGCTGAGTTACACTTTAATGAAAGCTTCATGTCCCCAATAGATGATATATGACAAACCTAACCTAGGTAAAATTTACAAATATGATTGCACATTTTAACCTTTTTCTGCATAAAAAAATTGCCTCCATATAGAAATTTGTGATGGCCAATGAGTTTTGCCTTAACCTCTGAGTGTCTTTCTCTGCTTGGGCCAAGTAGAATACAGTTAAGAGATAGTCAGTTCCTACCTGTGTAATCTGTTCTTGCATAATGTCCATCTTCAGATTTTGTTGTTGTAGTTGTGTTTTCTGTGTGGAAAGAGATTATATAACTTAGAAAAGATCTACATGGCATAAATGAGGCAATTGGATAACAGGTCTCTAACATTTAGGCATCAAATTTCCATGGGCTGCAAGCCTATTCTATAAGAAATTTAGTTCTATATAACCTTTCTTATAGAAGATTAACGTAAACCAGTATTGGAGTATCTAGCTCCTAAATGTTGGTGTGCATATCTATGCCAGGTTTATGGGTGTGCCTAAATGTGGCATTTATGCATGTAAATTACAGTTTTCTGTAAGCTGTAAATGTCCCCCTTACAATTACACATGAAGCCAAGTTAGGCATGCTACTGGCATGTACCTACATAAGTATACACTTACATATATAAATAACAGTATTCTAAACTTAAATTTAGATGATCTGTTATAGAATGAGGTGAAAACTGTCTAGTATATGGGAAGTGAGCATCAGCTGAAGATACTCACCAGATTTTTCCATTTGTTGATATCTACATTTGAGTGAAGGAATTGGAGTTTTTTCTAATTAGAACTTTGCTCTAACCATCTCCAGGGGAATCTCTTTTTCTACTGTCTTGGGCTATTTAATAAGCTCCTTTGGGGCAACTTGTAGTTTAGAATAGGTAGGCATTTTACCTATACTATTATAAACTAGATAAATATCCTGTTTTCTGGATTTTGTTGTGCTCAATGGATTTGCATTTATATATATTTCATTTATATATATTTCTGTATTTATATGTATTTTTGTATAATTGAATAAAGTTTGCATCATTGCTTTTTTGAATTTAGCCTTTACTAATTTTTGTAGCAAGATGCAATATATATCTTGAGGCAAAGACCTGAAAAGGTTTTGCCCATCCACACAGGAAAAGATTTGACTTTTGGAGCTGCCTCTGTTAAATCTCACTGACCTTGAAACACTTGCACCTATGTTTACTAAGGTTAAATGCTAATGCACCCATAGAAATGTGTAGGCTTGTTAGCATTTAATATGCCTTAAATTTAAGGGCGCGTTAAACAAACCCCTTGCTTTGCTAAAGACTAGAAGCGCCTCATTTTGCTTCTGAGATTTTTGAAGTGGCATTTCTACTTTCCAGTTCTTGTAGTGTTGTATTTAAATTCTACAGAACTAGAAATGGACAGTATGGAAAGTGTTTAACTTATCTTTCCTTCAAAAGCTGCAAGTGGTTAATTCATTTCCACTTTGAGAAATAATCAAAAAATATTCACCTCCTTCTACTGAAACATATGAATGCCCCGTAACCAGAGACCATCGAGCAACAATGGAAAGGATTACAGCAATTAAAATGTTTTCATTTTTACAATATATGGATACAAAGGGAGTACCTCACTGGATCAAGTCTTTTTTTCTCCCCAGTGTAAATAATAAAACGTGAACTAAAATTTTAGTGCATATAGCATAGAAGTTTAGACAACTTTCAGTATCCCCAAGGGATTGTGGGACTTTGTACCTATGGGTCTACAAGTTAATTTTCAAAGGGAAGTTAATTTACAGGCTTATTTTCGAAAGAGAAGGGCGCCCATCTTTCAACACAAATCGGGAGATGGGCATTCTTCTACCAGGGTTGCCCAAATCGGCATAATCGAAAGCCAATTTTGGGCATCCTCAACTGCTTTCTGTCACAGGGATGACCAAAGTTCATGGGGGCATGTCGGAAGCATAGTGAAGGCAGGACTGGGGCGTGGCTAACACATGGGCGTCCTCAACCGATAATGGAAAAAAGAAGGGCGTCCCTGATGAGCACTTGGGTGACTTTACTCAGTCCATTTTTTGTTATGGACCAAGCCTCAAAAAGGTGGATGTGAAGCGTCTGTTCAAGCTTTCCAAAAATACTAGGACTAGGGGGCATGCGATGAAACTACAGTGTAGTAAATTTAAAACAAATCGGAGAAAATATTTCTTCATCCAACGCATAATTAAACTCTGGAATTCGTTGCCGGAGAACGTGGTGAAAGTGGTTGGCTTAGCAGAGTTTAAAAAGGGGTTAGACTTTTTCCTAAAGGACAAGTCCATAAACCACTACTAAATGGACTTGGGAAAAATCCACAATTCCAGGAATAACACGTATAGAATGTTTGTACATTTGGGAAGCTTGCCAGGTGCCCTTGGCCTGGATTAGCCGCTATCGTGGACAGGATGCTGGGCTCGATAGACCCTTGGTCTTTCCCAGTGTGGCATTACTTATGTACTTAGGTGCCTGAACTGACCAGATGACCACTGGAGGGAATTGGGGATGACCTCCCCTTATGCCCCCAGTGGTCACTAACCCCCTCCCACCCTCAAAAAAGCTTTTTAAATATTTTTTGCCAGCCTCTATGCCAGCCTCAAATGTCATACCCAGCTCCATGACAGCAGTATGCAGGTTCCTGGAGCAGTTTTTGTGGGTGCAGTGCACTTCAGGCAGGCGGGCCCAGGCCCATCCCCCCTACCTGTTACACTTCACCCCTTATGGCTATGGTAGTTGTGTACAGTTGTGGGGAGTGGGTTTTGGGGGGGGGGGGGGTTGAGGGACTTAGCACACAAGGTAAGGGAGCTATGCACCTGGGGGCAATTTCTGAAGTCCACTGCAGTGCCCCCTAGGGTGCCCGGTTGATGTCCTGGCATGTCAGGGGGAACCAGTGCACTATGAATACTGGCTCCTCCCATTTGGTCATTTCTGAGATGGGTGTCCTCGGTTTCCACTATCGCCGAAAATCGGGGACGACCATCTCTAAGGTCGACATAAATTTTGCAATTTGGGCGTCCCCGACCGTATTATCGAAACAAAAGATGGACGCCCATTTTGCTTCAATAATACGGGTTTCCCCGCCCCTTCGCCAGGACATCCTGCGAGGACATCCTCAGGAAAACTTGGGTGCCCCTTTCGATTATGCCCCTCCACATGATATAGATTTGATTCAATTTATTATTAGTTATCTAATTATTTGGGCCAGAGCATCCACCACTGTGGCTTTCAAGCTTTCAGTTATTCAGGTCGGGCACAGATTCAGTGCACAAGTTCTACTGGACAATCAGTTCAGGAATTTCATCACCTGCTCCTTATTAACTTGAGCAACAGTGTGTTATGAGACTGATAAATCTTCCAGATCTGCCTCAGCATTATTATAGAAAAGACCTCCTTGATTACATGTTTCCATCCTCACTCTAAACTGATCTGCTAAAGCTTCACAAAAAGCAAGAGTAGTTGGACAATGAGGCTCCTTAGGAATGGTGAACCCACACAAAGTATACAATTATAACACCATTATTGGCATTTTTGAACTTATATAGTGTATAATTTATAAAGCTTTTTCTATATAAACTGCATAACAGAGTGAACCTACTTTTACAGGCACTCTTGGGGGATAGTTTGGGTGGAGCAGAGATGGATGTGTGATATCCATGCCTACTTTAGAAAATACAGGTATGCATATGTATAATACGCAAACATTGTTACATCTTCAGAGCAGTTGTAAATTCATGTGGAGGCATTTTGGTGTTATTGGGGCTGGTTTGGGGAGCCTAGTTTGTGCTGCCTTTATAAAATAATCTCTATTCGGCTCAACACTTATATCTCAGGAATCAAACGAAGATCACATATATATAACGTCTCAAGAAATATTTATCTTATTTCTTGGGATGTTATATATATGTGGCCTTTATAAAAGGTAAAAAAACAAGTGCCTTTTGAGACCCCTCACATAGGTGCCCTTTTAAAAAGTTTTGAAAGTTATATAATACCTCTTAAAGGGACACCCATGAGTGCACAAGGATACAGCTACAAAAAATATAACATTAATATGAATGACTGTGATTCTTCAAGATACAGTTCTTTTTTCTATTTTCCTTTCACCTCACTTGTTTTTCAGGAAAGGTTCATAGACCTTTATTAGCTGGGTAGAATAGGGAAAGCCACTGTTAATCCCCGGGGTGAGCAACAAAGAGTGGATTTATTCTTTGGGTTCCTGCTGGTTATCTGTGACCTGTATTGGCCACTGTCAAAGACAGGATGCTGAGCTCAATGGACCTTTTGTTTGACCCAGCATGCCATGTTTTATGTAAGAAAGGCTTTTGTCTACTGAATAAGATGGCAGGTATCCAGCTAGAAGAAACTAGTTGAGGGTATAGGTAAAGTTGTTCAATTTTGTTTCACTACTGCATGGGCGTAAATTTTATTACACATATAAAATTGTATCTACAGGCAGAACATTCTTGGGGGGGGGGGGTAATTCTATAAAATCGGCACCAACTTTAGGTACAAATTATGCACATACATGACCGGAATACTGGCATATATGTGCATGTATGTGCACATACGCTTGTAAATTCTGATAATCTGTCTCCGTGCTGTTCTGTAAAAACACACATAGATTCAGTAAATAGCACCAAAAATTGGGTGCCAAATTGGTGCTAAATGGTATTCCAGGGGTGGACTGACAGTAACCTGGGCCCCTGGGCAGAAAATATCATTGGGCCGCCTCCTGGCTGCTGGCCATTGCCCCCCCCCCCACCATTGTGCTGCCACTGCCACCCCCTCCCACACACTAAAGCCTCTCCTTCCTCCGTAGTTGCTGGCCCCTCCCATACACGACAGTCCTATGAGCCTGATTGGGCCATCCCTGGTCTTACCTTGAAGAGCCCTGGTGGTAAAGTGGCTTCTTCAGGGACAGGGAGTTTTTAACACTTGGGGGGAAAACACAAAATGTAATTCTAGAAATGGCGCACAGCTGTTACACACACCTTGTACATGCAAGGGGGGACTATATGGGCAGTATGCACGCTAGTGCATTACATGCTATTCTATAAGGTAGTGCATAAATGCCAAAGTGTACACCTACAAATGGGGTTTGTGTGTGGGTGGAGAATGAGCAGGCTATGGGCATGTCCACCATCAACACATGTATCTTATAGCATACTATCAGATGCATGCATTGAGTGCCCACTTATGGCTGCCATTGAATTGAAGTTCCTTCCTTTTGGCTGCATTGATGAGGGTTTGCACTAGTTTTCTATAACAGAATCAGGATGCCCTGATTTTGTCACAGAATTGGCACTCCCCATGCTGCATTGGGCACCCAAAAGGAGGTGCCACTTTATAGAATTGCCACCATAGCTCCTACAATGAAGTATAGCTGGGAAACATGTCACCAAAGCTGTTTTCCCCATTATAACATATCTCTCTATCCAGATGGACAGCATGATCCAAGGTGAGGTGTCTACAGGTTGAATCTCTCATCAAACAAGTGGAGAAACTAAGAGTGGAAGTGGCAAGACTGAGAATTGTTTGATGAAATGCTTCTTGAGATATGAAGGATCTACGACACAAGGAAGAGGAGGCTGTATTGAAAGAGGACTCCAGTTCCACCTTTCCTTGAACAGAAGAAACAATATGCTGCCCTGGATGTAGAAGAGGTGAAAACATCCAAAGAACAGGAGGACCAAAGCTCAAAAACTCCATAATTACTGGATCAGTTACTGCTAGGTAATGAAGGACTGGTGATTCTCTTTTGTGGGGTATAGAGAGAAGTCATTCTTCTGGCTAGACATGATGTCCTGAAAGGTGTGCCGTATGTCTGATGCCAAGATCTGAGATGTTATGGAGAGTTTGCTAAGACTCATCAAGCGTATTGAATATTATCCAATGCTACTCATCCATGTTGGCACAAAGGATACTGCTAGGCATCCCTCTGAGTAATCAAAAGTGAAGTGGAAGGGCATAATCGAACAGGTCGCCCAAGTTTTCCTGAGGACGTCCTCGCAGGACGGCTCCGTGAAGGGGGCGGGGAAACCCATATTATCGAAACAAGATGGGCGTTCATCTTTCATTTTGATAATACGGTCGGGGACGCCCAAATCTCAACATTTAGCTCGACCTTGGAGATGGTTGTCCCCGGTTTTCAGTGATAATGGAAACCGAGGATGCCCATCTCAGAAACGACCAAATCCAAGCCCTTTGGTCGTGGAAGGAGCCAGCATTCGTAGTGCACTGGTCCCCCTGACATGCTAGGACACCAACTGGGCACCCTAGGGGGCACTGCAGTGGACTTCAGAAATTGCTCCCAGGTACATAGCTCCCTTACCTTGTTTGCTGAGCCCCCCAACCCCCACCAAAAACCCACTCCCCACAACCATAGCCCTAAGGGGTGAAGGGGGGCACCTAGATGTGGGTAAAGTGGATTTCTGGAGGGTTTTGAAAGGCTCACATTTACCACCACAAGTGTAACAGGTAGGGGGGATGGGCCTGGATCTGCCCGCCTCAAGTGCACTGCACCCACTAAAACTGCTCCAGGATTCTGCATACTACTGTCATGGAGCTGGGTATGACATTTGAGGCTGGCAAAAAAATTTTTTAAAAGTTTTTTTTAGGGTGGGATGGGTTGGTCACCACTGGGGGAGGAAGAGGAGGTCATCCTCAATTCCCTTCAGTGGTCATCTGGTCAATTCAGGTACCTTTTTGAGGCTTGGTCGCAGGAAAAAATGGACCAAGTAAAGTCGGCCAAGTGCTCGTCAGGAATGCCCTTCTTTTTTCCATTATCGGCCAAGGATGCCCATCTCTTAAGTATGCCCCAGTCCCGCCTTCACTATGCCTCCGATAAGCCGCCGTGAACTTTGGTCGTCCCTGCGACGGAAAGCAGTTGGGGATGCCCGTCTCCCGATTTGTGTCGGAAGATGGGCGCCCTTCTCTTTCGAAAATAAGCCTGTTAGTTAATGTCTCTGAAAAAGTGAGGGAAAAATAGGTCTGCAGGTGGTGTTCACATCAATCCTCCCTGTTAAGAGTAAAAGCAAAAGCAGAGAGGCTTTCACCCTGGAGATGAATGTATGACTGTGCAGATGGTATCACTGAAATCATTTTGGCATCCAGGACCAAGGGATAATTTTCTAAGGGCTGATGAGCAGAGATAACATTTTTTTTTTTTTGTTACATTTGTACCCTGTGCTTTCCCACTCATGGCAGGCTCAATGCAGCTTACATGGGGCAATGGAGGGTTAAGTGACTTGCCCAGAGTCACAAGGAGCTGCCTGTGCTGGGAATTGAACTCAGTTCCTCAGGACCAAAGTCCACCACCCTAACCACTAGGCCACTCCTCCACTCACCTATTGTTTTATTCACCTATTAAAGAAGGGATGAACTGTTTTATATAGCAGACTTCCTAACCTGGTTTAAACTAAGATCATCAAGGATGAACGACTAAAGCCCCCAACTAGGTAAGGGGTCCTTTTACTAAGGTGTGCTGAAAAATGGCCTACAGTAGTGTAGACGCATGTTTTGGGTGCACGCAGAATTATTTTTCAGTGCACCTACAAAAAAAATGACTTTTAAAAATTTTTTGCCGAAAATGGACATGTGGCAAAATGAAAATTGCCACATGTCTATTTTGGGTCTGAGACTTTACCGGAAGTCATTGACCTAGTGGTAAGGTCTCATGCGGTAACCGGGTGGTAATGGCCTACGTGTGTAGCTGTTGAACGTCAGAAAATAAAAAATATTTTTCGGGTGCACGTAGTGGATGCTTGCCAAAATTGAAATCATCGCAAGGGCCATGCGATAACCGGGTGGTAAGTCCAATTTGGTGCATGTAGGCACCTACGCAACATCGTAAAAGGGTCTCTAAAAGACTTCAGGTAAGCAAATCATTAAGAGATCCTTTTACTAAGCTGCAGTAAGGTCTAGTGTATGCTTAATTTTTGGATCTGTGTGCGCAAACCATGTGTTGATAATATTTTATTTTATAGCACAGAAAGGGTGTGTCTAGGGCAGACAGTGGGCATTTCCATGTTAATCAGTTAGCACATCTGCATTACCGCACACTAACTGATTAGCGCAGGATTAGCACATGAGCCCTTATTGCCTATAAGGTATTGGTAAGTGCTCACGAGTTAATAGTTTATTAATGGCTGTATACTAATGGTAAAATTAATGCATGGCCATTCATTCCAAAAAATAGAAAATTGGCCATTTCCGGCTACAGTAAAAATGACCTTAGCGTACAGGAAAGACTTGTGTAAATGTGCGTAAGAACACTTTTAGTGCAGCTTATTTTATTTCACAGTTTCTTTACTGCACTAACACACACTCTAGTTGGTTTACAACCAAAACAAGCATCCTACTATATAAATGAGATGTGACCGACGTGCCGCACGTGTCACTTCACAGGTCTCGCCCGAGCCACCCAGCAATTCTCCTCTCTCCCCTGCCCCCTCCAGCCACCCAGCGATTCTCCTCACTCCCGATTACCTCCGTCGAAGCAGCCGCGTCATTGAAAGCCCTGCCCGTCTCAAGCCTTCCCTTTCAGTTCGTTCCCTCAGAGTCCCGCCTTCTGACATCATTTCCTCTTTCTGCAATGGCGGGACTCTGAGGGAATGAATTCGAAGGGAAGGCTAGAGACGGGCAGGGCTTTCAATAACGCGGCCGCTTCGACGGAGGTAATCAGGGGAACGAGGAGAATCATTGGGTGGCTGGAGGTGAGGCAGGGGAGAGAGGAGAATCACACACACTCTCTCACACAGACACACTCGCCCCCAGTCTCTCTCTCTCTGTCACATACACACACTCACACATTCACTCTCTCTCTCTCTCTCACACACTCTCTCAAACATACACACTCCGAGGAAAACCTTGCTAGCGCCCATTTCATTTGTGTCAGAAACGGGCCTTTTTTACTAGTAATAAAATAAAACAAGCACTTATCGATATATGCTCTTTCATCAATACAAACAACAATCACAAGCAACAGATATCTTAACCTATGGTTTTCAAACTTCCAGTTCTATTCCAAAGGTATCCTCAAATAAGAATGCCTTCACCTGTTCTCAAAACTGATCATAATTCTTCAATAAATGAATTTGGTCTGGAAGCTGATTCCACAGCCGTGCTCCTTCTACATAGATAATTCTCAGTCTGTGATCCTCCAACCGTATATGTATCACAGATGGTACATCAAGCAGTAGCTTGTTATTTGAGCGGAGAAACCTTGTTGGACAATAAATTCTTAACAATGAAGCCAGAGGCATTGGAGCTTCATTATTTAGACATTTATAAATTAAAGTCAAAATCTTAAATTGTGAGCACCATTTAATCGGTAACCAGTGTAATTTTATTAAGACTCAAGTGATGTGGTCATATTTATCTGTTCTAGCTACTATCCTCACCAAGGCATTTTGTGCCATCTGAAGAGGATACAACAAGCCCCCCGAAGCTCCCACAAGCAAGGCATTACAATAGTCAAATAACAGAGTACTGTGGGCAACCATTGCTGACCTAAAGTTGTTTTCTGAAAGAAGGGCTCTTAATCTACTCAAAAGTTTTAATTTAAAGAAAATTCACCTCACCAAACTCCTCATATTACTTGAAAATGAAAGAGAAGAATCAAGGAGCACCCCAAGATACTTCATCTCTCGTTTAACATCAATCTTGGAGCCTTCCAAATCAATTTGTGATAAAAACATTGAATCTTGGCCATGTTAATTTTTAAGTGTGTTTGGTGATATCCAACTTTTCATCACTGACATGAAAAGATGCAGACAATCAAGTGCTTCTCCTACAGATCTTTCAATAGGGAAAAATTTTTGGATATCATCAGTATATAGCTGATAGGATACTCCAAAACCATTCAAAAACTTACAAAGTGAAAGCATATAGATGTTAAACAAAACAGGTGAGAGAGCAGAGCCTTGAGGTACTCCTGAACGAATCTCCACCCAACTGGAAACAGTCTGATTAGTTTGCACTCAAAAAGATTTACCATTCAAAAAAACAGCTAAACCATGCAAGAACCTTACCTCCTACCCCTAACTCTTCTAAGTGTCCCAACAGGTATTCATGATGTAAAAAGTCAAGGGCTACTGGGATATCTAGAGCTACCATGATATAACTCAGACCCCTATCAACCCTGGCCCTGATATTGTCACATACTGTAATAAGTAATGATTCAGTAGAGAACTTAGGTTGAAATCCAAATTGGAAATCATCCAAAATCTGGTACTCATCCAGAAAATCCTATAGTTGAACCAACAATAATTTCTCCAAGATCTTTGCCCAATAAAGTAACAGTGAAACTGATCTGTAAAACCCTATCTCAGAATTACCCAGATGAGTATCTTTTAATAGATGTTTCAGTATTGCTTTTTAAAAATGTTCTGTAAAAATCCCTTCTTCAAAAGATTTATCAACTAATTGTGTCAAGAATGGAGAAATCTCTTTTTTCAACATTTTTACTACTTTAGGAGAACAGAGAGTTTGAGGAGTCATTATCCAGACTAAATATTTTCTCTACCTCATATATAGTCACTAGAGAAAAATAACACCCTCTCACTTGATCTATAGTATTCAAGTTCACTTTAGGAAGAGCATGAATCTATAGAAATAGGTGAAAAGCATAGGAAGAGTATAAGTCTATAGAAATGGGAGAAAAGGGCAACATCTGAAAAGCTGTGTACACCAATTTTCTTCAATGTGAGGCCAGTGAGCCAATGGCGACCTTCAGGGACCCTAGGCTCCCTGGGCCAGCCCCTGTTATCATCTCATTTCCTTTTTTTTCCTTTTGGATTCTTTAGCAGCAAGGCTCCCCAAACCCCCTGGATGCTTCTTTGACCTCCCCCAGACATTCCTATGACCCCCTGACTTCTTGATCCCCCAACCTGCCACCAACCTTAAAAGGCAGGGGGTGATGCCCAATTACTTCTGCCTCTACTGCTGCCATCTTTCAAAATGGGAATGCATCATTAGTGGTCATGTGCAAGAAAGGGTGATAAAGACACGATCAGTTGGGCAGCATTGCCTTAAGAGGTGGGTGGGGAGTCGGGAAGTCTGGATGTGGTCCAGTGGGGAAGCTGGAGAGAGAGAAGGAGAGATGTTGGACCTGGTGGGAGGGAGAGGGGAGAGAGAGATGCTAGACCTTCATATGGGGGGGACAGATTGGGATGGGGGAAATAGGAGCCAATGACTCAGTGATAGGGTGTTAGTGTGGAGTAAGGAGGTATGGAAAGCTGAGGACTGAGAGAACAACAGGCACTAATGAGGAGAGCAGGAAGGAGAAAGAACCCTTTAAGTGGAAAGGAAAGAAAGCAGACACCAGAAAGACTGGGAGTAATGAAATTAGAAAAAAAAAATGTCCACACTAGAAAGATAGAGAAAAGCATTTAATTTAAAGTTTAGTAAATGCAATATGTCAGCGTTTGGAAATGTGCATCTCTGATATCTTCATCATTTGCTCAGTACAAAATGAAATGTATTTTTATTTTGGTGTCTCCAGTTTTGCACTGGATGCTGCAGAGTCTGTTGTCTTGGGATTTGCAGTTCATTTTTTTTTTTGTCAAATGTAAAACAATTTAGAATTAAGAATTTTTTTTTGTTTATCCAGGTTCTTGGATGAATGATTGCATTTTAGAGAGGTGAATTACTATTCATTGCATTTATGATGAAGATGGTTTGTGTCAATTTCAATTATGGGGAGAGGATAGCGAGAGACTATAAATAGAAGAGAATGATGGGATGCGCTGGGGATTTAGAGAGAAAGTGGTTAGATAAGATAGGAGTTTGAAAAAGAGAGAAAGAGGGAGAGAGAAAGACTGGTGGTACACAGGTACATAGTGGAAGAGTGGAGAGGATGAGAGAGAGAGAGAGAGAGAGAGAGAGAGAGAGAGAGAGAGAGACTTGTAGCTTAAGCCTGGTGGGGATGGATGTTACTGGCACATTCTGGATATTGAACAGACAGAGAGGGTAGTACAGCATATACAAGAAATATACAAACAAAAAAAGCAACACTGGGCCTTCAAGATTGAGACAACGGGAGTCCTTTATTAACAAATGACCCGACACGGGCCATGTTTCGGCATTAAACAATGCCTGCCTCAGGGGTTTTGAATACAAGTGGATCTTGTAAAAATGCTGAGTACGATCAATCAAAGCTGCGCAAGTGTATTACGTATCTCAAAAACGAGCGTATCTATTTAAAAGAAAAATCACTTGGTAATGATAAGGCTCCTGTGGTCACCTCTTCATTGGCATAACATATTGGTTATAAGAACATAGGGGTCAGACCAATGGCCCATCTAGCCCAGTACCTGGCAGAAACCAAATAGTAGCAACATTCCATGCTACCAATCCCTGGCCAAGCAGTGGCTTCCCCATGTCTGTCTCAATAGCAGACTATGGACATTTCCTCCAGGAACTTGTCCAAACCTTTTTTAAACCCAGACACATTAACCGCTGTTACTACGTCCTCTGGCAATGAGTTCCAGAGTATGGGAAATAAGGTTCTGAATCTAGAGACAGTGATGGAAGAGGCTGACTGGGATTTATTGAGGACATGTAGATGTGGTTCATGGAGAACCATGACTGGGATATAGTTATACTGGGATACAAATTATTCAGGAAGAACAGGGTAGGAAGTAAAGGGAAAGGGGTTGGGATTTGATATACTGCCTTTATGTGTTCACAATCATTAGTCTGATCTCTGTGGTATATAAATTAATGGGCATGATAAAACAGAGGACAGAAAGAATTCTGGAAACCAGTAAATTGGAGGACCTTGGGCAGCATGGTTCTACTAGAGGTAGGTCTTGCCAGACTAATTGGATGTTTACGTTTATATCACCAAGCTTTAGCAGACCACAGCAGTTTACAAACTATAACATTATAATTATAATAATAATAAAAATAGAAAAGAATGTCAATAGTCCAATAGCAAAGAGATTATCATACATTAAATAGAAGAGACATAGGTCTAAACATACAGGAGTCCATGGGTGAGCCCTTCCATTATTATCCAAATTCTATGCTCCAAATGCCTCAGTTTTCAACAGAATCTTGTTTTCCAAGATGACTGAAAATATTGCAACAGGAAGTCTATTCCACAAAGAAGGCACTAGCCCTCATTAAGGGCACCAAACTGATTGACTGGGTTAGAAACTGGTTGACTGAAAGGTGATAAAGGTAATCTTAAATGAGGTTAACTTTGAGGAAAAGGGCCTTACCAGTGGTGTACTGCAGAGATCGGTTTTTGGTCTGGTTCTTTTTAACAATTTTGTAAGAGATATTGCAAAAGGGCTATCAGGTAAGGTATGCTTTTTTTTGTGAACGATATCAAAATCTGCAATATGATAGACATCTTGGATGGTGTGGATAACTTGAGCAGGAATCTAATGAAACTTGAAGAATGGTCTACAATTTGGCAGCTAAGATTTAATGCTAAAAAAAATGCAGGGCCATGCATTTGGGCTGCAAAACCCCAAGGAAGTGGTTCAGTAAAGGGGGGTAAGGTACTTCTGTGCCTGAAAGAAGAGTGGGACTTCGGAGTGATAATATATAGGGATATTTAGTTGGCCAAACAGGTAGAAGAGGCAACAGCAAGAGCCAGAAGGATGCTTGGGTACATAAAGAGAGGAATGACCATCAGGAAAAGGAGGCAATAATGCCTCTGCATAAGTCTTTGGAGACCTCTTTTGAAATACTATGTACAATTATAGAAACCACACCTTCTGAAAGATACAAACTTGATAAAGTTGTCCAGAAGGCAGTTACTAAACACTTCTGTGGTATAAATGCACAAGAGAAGAGCCTTTTCAATTGAAAGGAAACTGTGGAATGAGGGGGCGTAGGATAAAAGAGAAAGGGGTAGACTCAGGAGCAGTGCCGTAGCGAGGGCGGCTGACACCCGGGGCGGGTCACTGCTGTGCACCCTCCCCCTGGGTGCAGCACGGCGCCCCCCTTCGGCGCGCCCCCTCCCCCTCTGGAGCACACCCTCCCCCTGGAGTGCATTCTTACTTGAATTAGGAAGCGAGGGGCGGGTGAGAGGGCCGATCCGACCCGAGTGCACGTCGCTGGGAGCTGCGTCGGCTCCGCTGGTTCCCCTGCTCTCTCTGCCCCGGAACAGGAAGTAACCTGTCCCGGGGCAGAGGGAGCAGGGAACCAGCAGAGCCAATACCCCCCCAGTGGCGTATACCCAGGGAGGACCACCCCACCACCCCCCTTCCTACACCACTGCTCAGGAGTAATCTAGGAAATATTTCTTCACAGAAAGTGTGGTGGTGAATATACATAGCTAGTGAACACAAACCGGCCGATATTTAAAAGCATTTAACTGGCCAGGAATTTGGCTGGTTAAAAGGTTCTTAACAGGCTATCCGGCGATATTCAGATAGCTGGCTATCTCCCACTGAGTATTGCCGGTTAGCGCTTAGCAGATAGCCGGTTATATTGTGCGATATAATTGCCTATCCACCAATATTCAGTGCATCGCCAGCTACGTTTAACAGCAGGTATATCTTTGGCCAGTTTAAACTTAACTAGCCAGTGCTGAATATTGGCTTGGCCAATTAAATTTAAACTGGCCAATATACACCTGTATATTCAATGCTGGTCACCGGAAAGGGCCCGGCATTCAATATCCGGGCTGAACGCCGATCCGCAGGAGGCAGCCCAACTACCTCACCTGATCCGAATATCAGGCCCATGGGCTGCATCTGAATTCAATAAAGCATGGGACAAGCACATAGGATCTCAAACGAAGAAGAAGGGATTTTAAAACTTAGTCCATAAGTTTTTACCTGCTGCTGTTTTCTTTAAATTGAAAATGCAATCTATGAGACCAAAGTTGTTAACATTGGTTGTCACTGCATGTCAATTAGCTCATATTAGTGTCCCATGTTAATGACATGTAAATGAGTAATGCATTTTTTATAGCATAAAAGTTATCGTATTAACACGGACAAAAACTTAACAATATATCTGTGAGGAGTAGCTACATTTCTTTTTTTTCGCATGAAAAGATCTGTATTCACATTTTGATGCATCTATTTTTAATATTCACTAATAGGTACCAAGTCACATTGCATAGTTTTGTATCTCATTACCCCACTATCATCAGATTTGCATTAAATCTCTCATGAGCTAATTAATGCAAAGTAGAGGCACTGGATTGCACACACTGATGGTGTTTTTAACATGCATTAATTCTTGCAAGCCTCTATGAATATTATTTTCTAATCCTGCCTACCCTCTGAGCAATTTTAGAACACGCACTTCTGCATATAAACCTCTATTTTATGCGCATAAGTGGTTTGTAAGTCTCCTCCCATTGTGTGATAAATGTGAATTTTAAAGCTTACTAGCTACTTTTGTGAAGGGGAAAGAATGGTTTCATTTGCAAATCGAGTGAAGTAATAACACAGCACGCACCCCCCCCCCCCCCTCAATCAAAGCTGTAGGACTGTGCTTTCTCATCACTCTTTTGTTTCCTGGGTTCTGAAGGAAGGATGCTGACTGAGACATTCTCCAGATAATGC
Organism: Microcaecilia unicolor; assembly: GCF_901765095.1. Taxonomy (NCBI): domain Eukaryota; kingdom Metazoa; phylum Chordata; class Amphibia; order Gymnophiona; family Siphonopidae; genus Microcaecilia; species Microcaecilia unicolor. The sequence continues at coordinate 204,361,753 of NC_044037.1, read as the reverse complement.
TCTGTCCCATTTGATTTATAGAGCAATGTTAAAAATGACCTTGGAATGTATATCATAATATAACATAACATATTTGTCTTATATTCCGTAATAAACCTTGCAGTTCTGTGCGGATAACAATCAGAAAGAAAAAAACTGGCTATAACCAGTAATTACATAGTCACACGAAAACATTACATTATGCAACATCTAAGTACAATATATAAAATCTAAGTTATAATGGTAGCCTGATATGAGAGACAAATCTAACCCTTCTCTATTAAAATTTTTCGGAACAAGTATGTTTTAATTTGATGTCTAAAGTTCCTATAGTCACTGGCAGTTAATAACATACAGGAAATTTCCCTAAGTTTTACTGCCTGGAAGGATAACAAATTCTTTTTCTACCCCTTGAGGAAGGAAAAACAAACAAAACAGTGTTCCTGGAAGGTCTAATAGGTACCGCAAGAATGACATATTTTGTCACATAATAAGGTGACAACCAAATTCCATATTATTGTGCCTTAATTTCTGTACAGAAATCGAAGTGTATTCTACAACAATGCACGTAACTTAATTGGTTAACTAGCTAATCAGTGCTGTTAATTGGATATTAACAAGCAATTATCATCATTAACTGGCATTAGTTAAGATTTACACGCACAACACACTAAGTGTATTCTGTAACATGATGTGCGTAAATTCCAAGTTGCATAGTCAAAAAGGGGGCATGGAATGGGTGGGTCATGGGCGTTTTGAAAATCTATGTGCATTATTGTAGAATACATCCACTCTGGCGGGGGATTCTATATAAGGGCACCTAAAAATTCCACGCCTAAGCATATTTTATAAGCCTCACCTAGATTTAGGAGCAGTATACAGACTATGCTTACTTGATATCTTAGCACCTAAAACTACGTGCATCCATTTACACCAAAGAAAACATGGCGTAAATCCCGGTGTGTAGATTTAGGCGCACTGGGCCGTATTCTATAACTATGTGCGTAAATTTTAGAATGCCCATTTCCCCGCCCATAACCATGCCCATTTTTGGCTGCGCATGTTAGAAGTTAGGTGCACTAAATTACAGAATACGCTTAGCGAGTTGTGCGCATAAATTCTAATTATTGCCAATTAGTGCTCATTATTGATTGTTAAGTGCTGTTATGAATGTTGATTGGTTTATTAAGCCAATTAAATTATGTGCATTGTTACAGAATATGCTTGGATTTTGGCGTGGAGCTTTAGGTGCGCTATATAGAATCCGGGGGTCTGTACCTAATTTATGCATCAGGATTTATGTGTATTCTGTATACTGTGTGAAAATTGAAGCGGACTCTATAAAATTTAGGCGCACTTTAGAATATGCCTAGGCTCCATACATAGAATCTAGCCCATAATACCTTGTATAATAAGCCAAAAAATGTAAACAAACTTTTTGCAGGCTTAGCAAGCCAGTGATTTTTAACATAAAATGTGAGAGAGTCATGGCTCTCTGATGGAAATAAAAGGGTTCTGTTTGATAGGCAATATTTAAGCAGTACTTCTTTATCATTAGATAACTTCTGTGTTCCCAGACAGTTGTGTCCTGAATAAAACAAGAATCTTCTTTAGGGTCTGTTAATACATGATTCAAAAGCTTTATTTTGCCTTTTATTATAGAAATCTATCATGCTTAATTAAAATAATATCAGTCACCAACATTCTCGCTTTAGGAGAAATAGTTTCTCTCCGTTCCCCAGATTTGTCTTTTTTGATTTCATGCTGTAATACATTTTAATAAAAGATTAAATCACCTTTCTGCTTGAAGCGCATACCACTTAATTTTTGCAATAAAAAGCTGAGGGGAGGCCAGGGAGTACTGAATCAAAATAGGGACACTAAGTGGTGGCTATGCACAAACGTCTGCTAACCGCACGCTAAAAGGCAGTACTGCGGGATGTGCTCAGGCATCCTGCGGTCGTTCTGGGATTGGTGTGTGCCAATTCCATGCTTAAATATCTAAAAGATTTTTTAGAGGGGGTTGTGTTTGGGGGAGGAGTGTAGGCATGCCCTGTGCTAATTGACAAATTGCTGCATGCTGCCGATTAGCAAGAGTTTAGCATGGAAACCCTAACTGCCTAGTGAATAGGTGGCGGTAAGGGTTCACGCGATAATGGCCACATGCTAATTGGGAAATTAACGCGTGACCATTAAGGGGAAAATTGAAATTGCGGCCATTTTACTGCCATGCTAAAAGTGGCTTCAGCATGTGAGAAACCCAAGTGCTAAAAATAGAGCAGCCCACTTTTAGCACAGCTTAGTAAAAGGGCCCCTTAATTTCATGTATTCTATTTTAAAAGGACAATTTTTATACTGGCTGTGGAGCTCGCAGGTTCCTGGGCAATTTGAACTCAGGGGCCTGGAAACTGTCCATGGACTTTCACTTTGAAAATCTACGAAAAGTGGAGAAGATAGGTAGATTTGTACTTATGTATTTCCCCATGTTTAAAATTGGTGCAAAATACACAGGTTGCATTATATAGACTGGTCGATATTCAAAGAGATTTAGGCAAACAGGAGAGGCTCCGGCCTGCATAAATGTCCTGGGGCTACCTAACTATCAATATTCAGTGGCACTTAACAAGGTACAGCTGCTGAATATCGGCTCTGACCACCCATTAAAAATGGGCAAGTCAGAGGTAGTACAGGGGGCAGCATTAGGGAAGAGCTGGCAGTTAAGCAGGTGCCATTAATATACAGTGTCAGAGCACGCATAGTTAAGCGGGTGAATTTAGGACAGTTCAAAACCTGTCCTAATTTGGCCTATGCAGATGCCAGCACGAAATATCAGCCAGCACTAAATATCAGCCATGATCCCCGTCCCACCCCTTGATGCAGCTCCTCCTTTCCTTCCCCTTCCTCCCAGTACCACGAGCTGCTGTGAAAGGTCATGAAAGGTCTTTAAGCAGCTGCAAGGGGCAGGAGCAAGTGGTCTTCACTCCTGCACCCATTATCCCCACTAGACCACCAGGGGTAGAAGGTAGACCCGGGGGGGAGGGGGGAAATTGTGACTCTCATGGGCTGGGAGGGGGGTGGGAAAGAAGGGGGCTGCATTGAGGAGCAGAAGGGGGATTGCAAGACTTTAAAAAAAAACCCAAAGGTTATATGGGTAGTGGCAGATATATGGGCCCTGGTTGAATACTGGCTGGGACCTGCATAAGCTCCGGCAGCCAGCCCCATTTAAATAAGCCCCCGATACTCAGTGCCGGTGCCCAAATATGGCTCATTTCACATCTACATTAGAACTAATCAACACTGAATTCTTTAAATTGGTTACTTTAATCATATTGTCATTTTACTCTTTGCATATCTTGTAATGTAATGTATTAATTATTTCTTTATTTCTAATTCTCATGAATTCCATTTACCTTAATCGAAATAATACTCTGTTCTTATTTCACTAATGACAACTGTCATGGCGGCATAATGTAAGCCACATTGAGCCTGCAAAAAGGTGGGAAAATGTGGGATACAAATTCAGCAAATAAATGAATAAATAAATATGTGGAGTTAATTCTGCCCGTGCCTGTTAGCTGAATATTATCCCCTGGTATCTCCATACGTATTCTTATTTCTTGAAGTGCTCCTTTTCACCATGCGTTTCTGGTACAAATGCAGGATTTGCTAAACCATGGTATTCGGTTAACACAGTTGATAAATCCTTCAGATAATAGCTATGTTAAATAGTTGTTGTTATGTTAAATATGTTGTCCTAATGTAAATCAGTACAGGCTCCTAACTTTGAAACCTTGCCCAGACAGGCCTTGATTTTTTTGCAAAGACAGATTTTAGTTGGGTGGGGATGGAATTTTTTACAGTTTAGTGCCTTTGGCTCCTAACCGCTACTCATTTGCCCTCTTCCCCTGTTCCTCTTTACCCTGTAATTTCCTTGCCCGTAATGTCTTGTCTTTTTGTGTTACCTAGATTGTAAGCTCTTTCAGCAGGGACTGTCTCTCTATGTCAAATGTACAGCGCTGCGTGCGTCTGGTAGCGCTATATAAATGCTATTAGTAGTAGTAGTAGTACTCAAGGTCCATAACCCAGTCGGCTTTTCAAGATTTCCACAATGAATATGCATGAGATTTATTTGCTTACATTGGAAGCTGTACATGCAAATCAATCCTATTCATATTCATTGTGGAAATCTTGACATACCAATTGGGTTATGGCCCTGAAGGACCATGGTTGTCCACCCCCAGGTTAGAGTTATGTGCTTCAAATTCTGAAAATAACTGCATCGTTGCTTTGAATATCAACGCTATTTTAGTATTCTGAGTTGGAAAACATCTGTAAATCAAGGTCTGGTAATTAAACCAGTTGCCTTAAGCATTATTTTGGTCCCACATTCAGGGGATTTTTAACATTCAGTCTCTCAGCTGCTGCAAACATAAGGAGGTTTTCTGAGTACACTGTATTAGCAGTCCAAAGGCATGTACAGTAGTTTTGGTAAATAGTTGTGCATAAAAGTCCTGGGTTGGAGGCCAAGACAAATGTTCTCCAGAGGCAGGCTTTATTTAAAGAGTTTACCCTGCTTTATTATTTTGTAAGTGCACACAAGCACAGTTTTGAATCAGCATGAAGCAAGCTGATGCGCAAATGTAATCATGCCAAGTTGTGAATTTAAATCCCCGGGAAGCCGGCTGAATGAGAATGACAACCATTTATATTGTGCAAGTTGCTTCCAGGAGAAAATAAATACAGTAAGTTGCTGCACTCAGACAGCTGGTCTGTACAAAGCATGCACAATCAGCTGAGGAAAACAAAGGCCGAAGCCCATGGCGGTCAACATTTTTTTAAATACTGACCACCGCGGGTGGAATTAGCCCCAGATATTTAATGTGAAGCCTTGTTTGAGCACTGGCACTGAATATCTGGGGCTATTTCAAAATGTGCTAGCTGCTGGGTCTTATTTATTTATTTTATTTATTTGTTGCATTTGTATCCCACATTTTCCCACCTATTTGCAGGCTCAATGTGGCTTACATTATTCCGTAGTGGCGATCGCCATTTACGGGATGAGAAATACAAGTGGTATTGCATTAAAGTTCATAAGTGACAAGTAAATGAAGTTGTCAAATATAGAGGGTTCGGTTCTGTCTAGTTCTGGTATAAGTTTCATTGTCTGGTATTTAGGATGGATCGTTATGGTATGCCTTGTTAAACAGGTTGGTTTTTAGTGATTTTCGGAAGTTTGTTAGGTCATGCATTGTTTTTATGGCATTTGGTAGTGCATTTCATAGTTGTGTGCTTATATAGGAGAAGCTGGATGCATATGTTGATTTATATTTTAGTCCTTTGCAGCTGGGGTAGTGGAGATTCAGGAATGTGCGTACTGACCTTTTTGTGTTCTTGGTTGGTAGGTCTATGAGGTCTGACATATAGACCGGGGCCTCGCCGTGAATGATTTTATGAACCAGGGTGCAGGTTTTGAACATAATACGTTCTTTTAAGTGGGAGCCAGTGCAGTTTTTCTCTTAGTGGGTGCTGGCCAAATTCAGCCAAGATAGACATAAAGAGAATCTGGTGCCCTCCCATCCTGATTGCCCTTCCCTCTCCCCCCCCTACTCCTGAAGCAAAGAATTGGCCCAGTTTGAGCCTCCCCATAGGCCCCTCCAACCTACCTGGAACTCCCTGGTGGTCTAGGCAGTCCTATGGTCAGGAGTGATGTTTACTCACTCCTGCCCCTCTCAGTGGCTATTTTGAGATTGGACCTGCGACAGACAGGATTGATTGGGCATCAGCCTTGCCCACAGGACTCCCTAGACTACCAAGGAGTTGGAAGGAGTTCCAAGTAGGCCAGGGGGAAAGGTGGGGGTGGAGTCACAGACCAGGCTGATCATTTACTACATGGAGGGGGGATGGGGAATTGAGATGAGGGGTATCAGGTTCACCAATTATTTGCTTTGGGGGGGGGGGGGGGGGAGGAAGGGTGGATCGGGATTGGAGCACCTGACTCTCCTCTTGCCGTTACCTGCCAATATGGGCACCGGCCAATATTCAGACTGGTGCCCAGTTAGCTCCGTGGCTAAAGTTAGGATAGCCTTTTTGCTATCCTAACTTTAGCTGCTTATTTAACCAATTAGTGGTCTGAATATCACTGCTAACTGGTTAAATAGTGACTTTTTTTATTTACATTTGTACCCCGCGCTTTCCCACTCATGGCAGGCTCAATGCGGCTTACATGGGGCAATGGAGGGTTAAGTGACTTGCCCAGAGTCACAAGGAGCTGCCTGTACTTTTCCCAGGCTCCACCTAAGCTCCACCCACGGATGACCCAGCACTAACTAGACAGTGCAGCAGCAATTAGTGATAATATTCACCAACACTGTCTGGATAAATGCCACTGAATATCAGCAGTTTGGTGTCAACAAGTGATTTAACCAGGCAGAAGCCTCTCCTGCCTGGTAAATCGCTTTGAATATCAGATGGATGAGGGCTACTGGAGGCTCTCTTTAGGAAAAGCCCTCTCCTAATGAAATATGTTTTAAATGACCTGGTAACGATACCGATATTTGTGTTATATTTTATAGTAAGGGACAACCCTATACGCGGGGCTCAGTTTGTAGACAAAAAGGAAGTGGAACTATGCAGCCAGGGGAGGTTACGGTGGGTGAAGGAATGGAGCAAAAGGAGAAAAAGGGCTGGACTATTTATTTATTTACTACACTACCCAATCCAGAAAGCTCTTGGTGGCTTATAATAGTAACATACACAGTTAAAAACATAAACAAGACAATAAAACATAATTCTGATATAAAAGTACAAAATCAACCTTAGTTAAATATCAAGTAATAACCCTCCAAAATAAATAAATAGTTAGCTTATGTGCTCTGGTTATGGCAAATATCTGATTAGATAAACACTAATTCCAGGCTCTTTCTCAACAACCACACTCATAAAGATGTGCAACGCTGATACCCAGTTACCAGGAAATTTACATGTATTTTGACCTTTTCTCATTATTCAAGCTACAACATTTGGCTTTACTTTCACTGCCACAACCTTCTTGATCCTTGATCGATAGTGAGAAAATATCAATGATTAGGGATCACAGTAGCTGTTTTCTGCTCCTTGCTCAACAACCCCCTCCCACCCCACACATATACATACAGGGGCTGGCTCCAGGCAGGCTAGAATTTAGGGGCTAGAGTGCAGCACTCTTGCTGCTCTTGAATCTGAAGAGGTGAAACTACATTCCAAGCTGCCCCCCAAATAAGGCTTCATTTATACTTATATGGTAAACTGGCCTTGACTGGTGCATCCCACAATGCATACTGCAGGGTAGTGTGCTGTGATTTTGCAGACGATGGCAACTGAGGCAGAAGTGAGTGGACATTGCTCCTGCCTCGTTTGAGGTACAGGGTTGGGGAGCCTCGGCTTGGGGTCATGGGGTGGGTGAGGCACCCACTAGACTAGCAAGGGTTTTGTTTTTAGATTGTGAGAAGGGGTGGGAGAGGACAACTAGACTATCAGGGAATTGTGTGAGGGGGATGGGGGCCACTAGACCACCAGACTTCTTTTTTTAATATTAGGAAGAAGAGGGGTCAGGTGGAGTTGGTCAGTCATGTGGTGGGATATGTTTTGGGGTGGGGGTAAAGGGCTGTTGCATGCTACAAGAATGTTTGTGTGTATGTTTTTTTAAAATGTCAACCCTGGAGGCCTGCCCTGTCTCCACCCATTACAATGCAGACTTCCTGTTATCTATCTATCTATCTACTTATCATTTCTATAGCGCTACAAGGCATACACAGCGCTGTACACCATACACGAAAAGACAGTCCCTGCTCAAAGAACTTATAATCTAAATAAGACAGGTAAACAGACAGAACAACTAAGAGGCAAGATAATAAAGAGGTGGGGATAAAAGGACCGGGCCAGTTATGGAGTGGGTGGGCTTCCAAGTGCAACCTAGGCTGAAAGGTTCAATGTTTCCTTTTCATCCAAACTTCCACTATCACTGATAAAATGTCTGATAGGAGGAAACTGTGGCATGTGAGCTGGAGAATTGGGCCAAATGCATGTGCCTCAAACCTAATGCATGTGACTAAGTATGTCTATGTGTCCTTATGGTACTAGACCACTAATACCCAAAAAAGGTAGAGTGGTGAGATAAGGAAGATGTGGAGTAGACGAGAAACATAATTGGTAACAGAGGAGAGGCATGTGGAAGAGATGGGGTAGGGCAGAGTGAGTCAGAAGAGACAATGGGGAGAAAGGGAAGATGTAGAAGATAGCAAAAGGAAGAGATGAGGGAGGAGGTGAAGAAGTGGCGATGAAGCAAGATTGAAATGAATAAAAAAAGATATGAAGAGAAATAAGAGGAAGGAGTAAACAAAGGATGGAGATATAGGTGAGTGACTGGAAGAAAAATAAAGAAGACAGATTAAAGAACCAATAAGAGGAAGAGTATCTCCACTTTTTCCCACCTCATTGTTTTTCTGTGCTATATTTACGAGGTATCTATTATAGATTTAATGGTGCTCAGCAACAAATCCAGCTTGAGTACTAGAAAAAAATGGAAAAACCTTTCCAATAATTAGCAATAGGACTCACCTTGACATCGGCCCAAATATCTGACTTCAATTTTCTCCTGTTTCTGGCATGATGCTTCTTTGATTTGACATGGATTATCATAGGATTTCCCATCAGAAGCACAGACTGGATTGAAGCTGATGTGAGAACAGTCAATGTTGCATACACACCTGAATCAAAAGAGAATGCTGACAGATAAATATAGTTAATTCTGCATCTAGGTATAAAAAATTATGCAACCTCTAATTTGCAAATTATAAGTTCTATTTGGAGGGGGGGGGGGGATTATTATCCACATATGATTACTTAAGACTTTCCATACTTCTTTTCTAATGGGAAGTATGAGAAAACAAAATTACAGTTTTTATAGAAGACGTGCATTGGCAGCTGTCTAAGCATATCATATGAAAGTCCTATGATGACTGCCAGAAGATGAAACTTACTTTGCTGGGGGGCAGTTCATCTTCTGAGCTGTTTCCATAAGGCCAGGCCTGTATTAAATACTTTCATAAACTCATGCTCAATAATTAATCAAAATAATAATAAAATCTTACAGTGCAGTAAGATGACTTTATTGAGATTTTTAATTTGCATTTATATTTCCCAAAAATTACACAAGGAAACAAAAAAGAGACAAGTATCTACATCATATTACAATGACCAAGAGAAATAATGTTTTCCATTAATATAAACATCTTTGAAATTGCCCAAATTAAGGGAGAAGAGAAATTAAATACGCATCATAACTACTAAAAATGATAAAACCCAAGAAATCAAACAAGATATCATCTTGACCTTAATGGCTTAAATTGTACATGTGGAGAGGCATTTTTGACCGAGGACGTCCATCTCTGAGGACGGCGCCGTGAAGGGGCGGGGCAGACCATATTTTCGAACGAGATGGCCGGCCATCTTTCGTTTCGATAATACGGTTGGGGCCGGCCAAATGTCAGAGATGGCCGGGTTTGAGATGGCCGGCCTCGGTTTTCGCCGATAATGGAAACCAAGGCCGGCCATCTCAAACCCGGCCAAATCCAAGGCATTTGGTCATGGAAGGAGCCAGAATTTGTAGTGCATTGGTTCTCCTGACATGCCAGGATACCAACTGGGCACCCTAGGAGGCTGGCATAGAGGCTGGCAAGAAAAGTTTTTAAAGTTGTTTTTTTGAGGGTGGGAGGGGGTTAGTGACCACTGGGGGAGTCAGGGGAGGTCATCCCTGATTCCCTCCGGTGGTCATTTGGTCAGTTCAGGCACTTTTTTGGGACTTGGATCTGAAAAAAAAGGGACCAAATAAAGTGGACCAAATTCTCGCCAAGGACGCCCTTCTTTTTTCAATTATTGGGCAAAGCTGGCCATCTCAAAGCACACCCCCACCCCGCCCCCGTCCCGCCTTCACTACCCTACCAAAACACCCCCTTGAAGTTTAGTTGGCGCCGGCCAAAATCGGCTTTCGATTATACCAATTTGGCCGGCTTTAGGAGATCGCAGGCCATCTCCCGATTTGTGTCGGAAGATGGCTGGTGATCTCCTTCGAAAATAAGCTGGATAATGGACTCCATTAACATTAACCCAGCTGAACTCAAGTCTCATGCTCTTGCAAAAACTTTTTCAATGTGTAGAATCAAAAAACAGATAGGATTAGATTCTATACTGTATATGGCATCTGAAAATTGTGCATGGAAAAAAATACACCTAAGTGTATTCTCTAAAGTACACCAAAATTTTTATAGAATAGGCTTAAATTTCTCCTATCCCCTATAGTTTTAAAAATTTAAAACTTGAACTTTCTGCCACAGCCTACAACATCTTGGAAGCCCAAACCAGATACATTCCATGTATTTGCAAAGGTGGAATGAAGAGAAAACAACAGCCAGCATGGTTAAAAGGTGAAGTGAAAGAGGCTATTACAGCCAAAAGGGTGTCCTTCAAAGAATAGTAAAAGGACCCAAATGAAGAAAATAAGAAGCAACATCAGAACTGGCAAGTCAGATGCAAAGCATTAATAAAGAAGGTTAAAAGAGAACATGAAGAGAAACTTGCCACAGAGGCTAAAACTCACAACAACAACTTTTTCAGGTACATCAGAAGTAGAAAGCCTGTGAAGGATTCCGTGGGACCGTTAGATCATGAAGGAGCAAAAGGGGCACTTAGGCAGGACAAGGCCATAGCGTGGAAACTGAATGAATTTTTTGCTTCCATCTTTACGGAAGAAGATGTAAGAGATCTGCCTCTACCGGAAATGGTTTGCAAGGGTGATGATGCAAAGGAACTGAAAGAAATCTTAGTGAACCTGGAAGATGTATTGATCCAAATTGACAAAAACAGTAGTAAATCACTTGGACCAGATGGCATACATCCACGGCTATTGAAAGAATTAAAACATGAAATTGCTGATCTGCTGTTAGTAATCTGTAACCTGTCATTAAAATCATCCGTAGTACCTGAAGATTGGAAGGTGGCCAATGTGACGCCGATTTCTAAAAAGGATTCCAGGGGTGATCCAGGAAATTACAGACTGGTAAGCCTGACGGGCAAAATAGTGGAAACTACTATAAAGAATTTTGGGGTCCTTCTTCTAAGCTGAGTGAGTTGCTATCGCGAGAATAACGCAGCTAAAAATGGAGTACCGTGGGACGCGTGCAAGCATCCTGTGAAAACTCTGAAATGTGTGTGCACTAACATACGTTAAAACATTAAAATAATTTTTGGGCAAAATGTAAACCATTTAGTGCATCTACATTACTGCATGCCAACTGGTTAGCACGGGAATACTGTGTGAACTCTTACCACCTACAGTAAGTGCTCACATGGTAATTTTTAAGTGGCAACATTGACGCATGACCATTAATACAGAATCAGCCATTTTATGGCTGCAGTAAGAATGTCCTTACTGTGCAGGAAAGGGAAATGGGACTTGATATACTGCCTTTCTGAGGTTTTTTGCAACTATATTCAAAGTGGTTTATATATATTCAAGTACTTATTTTGTACCAGGGGTAATAGAGAATTAAGTGACTTGCCCAAAGTCACAAGGAGCTGCAGTGGGAATTGAACTCAATTCCTCAGGATCAAAGACCACTGCACTAACCACTAGGCTACTCCTCCACTCCTGTAGCTACTAGCTAGTGTATCATGGAGGGTCAGGGTGTTTGCAAAAGGAGAGCTAATTTCTTCAAGAAGAACCCTCGGTACCTTTGCTTGGTTCTCAATGATGGCTACACTGGTGGTAGCTATTTCCTCTCCCTCCCTGCCAGTGCTTAAGCATATCACTGCTGTGGGATCTCCTGCAGTGCAGTGTAAAACATAGTAGCCTGTGTCACAGAAGTGGTCCTATTCTGCATGGTAATTTATGTATTTAGTTAATGAAGAAATTATTTCATGATTTGTTCCTTTTAAAGTATCTCTCTGCAATATTTTGTCTAATTTATATGCAGTCTGTTTTATTTTCTTGCTGACATTATGTTCTCTTTTATTCATTCTATCCAAGGCATATTTAATTTATAACTTATATTAGTTTCACTTATTAACTTTAGTTACCTAAAATGTAGTGCGACTTATTCTGCTGATGCTGAGAACAGCTTCAGCGTGTATATAACACACTCTGGAAGAAGAGAAAAAGCTTTCTTAGAAAATATGGGGCCTGATTTTCAAAATAGCCTGTGCCCCATTTTTAGTCAAATTTAGGAATCTAAGGTGCTCATTTTCGAAGCATATGGACTTCTCAAAAGGCTGATATGGATGTCTATGTGCTTGACACGTCTAAATCACGATTTTGAAAAGGCAGACTAGGGACCTTCAACACTGAAGGACATCCATATAGCAAGGGGGTGTATTTTAGGTATCTTTGGTGCAGGACTAGGGAGGGCCTGAAATCTGGACGTTCAACAGCGATTACCGAAGGGGAAGAAATGTCCATGTCTAAACAGAAGGATGTTTTTATTTAGACCTTTTTCAGGCATGTCCAGGGTACAGAAAGGGGTTTGAATTAAGGGTCTGGCAGTTAAAATGTAATAAATATTCTGGGTTTTAGTGAAATTTCGGTTTCCAATCTATAACCTATATATTATTACAGAAACCAAATGGATCAATGACTGACTAAAATTTTTTTTTATAGCAAATAAATCTATAACTCATAAAAATAAATGTGTATATTTATAAATTGTGCTCATGGGAGCTATGAAGAATGGACACTGAGTGATAAAAACCACAGTTTTCTAAGTCACGGAGAAGAAGGGTGTGAGATTTAAAAGTATTGCACTGACCTGACTGGGGACTCGTATTATTCTTTGAATTTGATCATCTACAAAAATGCTAAAAAGATCACTATCCCATCTCTCTCCCCCCTCCCCCACTCAAGCTAAGTAGCTTTTTCATTTTTTTCACTAAGAATGATATAATCATTGAAGCTATATTAATAGAGAGTGGAGGTAGGGTGTGCGATAATAGTGGTGTGGTGATATTGGACACCTCGAGTCTTCGGGTCTTATGCAATACACCAAAAATACTGAGCACAATTTATAAATATACACATTTATTTTTATGAGTTATAGATTTATTTGCTATAAAAAAATTTTAGTCAGTCATTGATCCATTTGGTTTCTGTAATAATATATAAGTTAAAATTTAATGCCAAGAAGTGTAGAGTGATGCACTTGGGGTACGGAAACCCAAAAGAGAGATACCGGATAGGAGGGGAGAGATTAGTAAGCTCGACTCAGGAGAGAGACCTTGGGGTGTTGGTGTCAGAGGATCTGAAGGTGAAGAAACAATGCGACATGGCGATGGCCAGAAGGATGCTAGGCTGCATAGAGAGGGGTATAACCAGCAGAAGAAAGGAGGTGTTGATGTCCCTCTACAAGTCGTTAGTGAGGCCCCACTTGGAGTATTGTGTTCAGTTTTGGAAGCCGTATCTTGCTAAAGATAGAAAGACTGGAAGCGGTGCAAAGAAAAGCTACAAAAATGGTATGGGATTTGCAAACCATACAAGGAGAGACTTACTGACCTGAACATGTATACCATGGAGGAAAGGAGAAACAGGGGAGATATGATACAGATGTTCAAATATTTGAAAGGCATTAATCCGCAAATGAACCTTTTCCAGAGACGGGAAGGCGGTAGAACTACAGGACATGAATTGAGGTTGAAGGGGGGGGCAGACTCGGGACTAATGTCAGGAAGTATTTTTTCACGGAGAGGGTGGTGGATATGTGGAATGCCCTCCCGCAGGAGATGGTGGAGATGGAAACGGTAATGGAATTCAAACATGCGTGGGATAAACACAAAGGAATACTGTTTAGAAGGAATGGTTCCGTGGAATCTTAGCGGAGATTGGGTGGTGACGCCGGTAATTGGGAAACAAAACCGGAGCTGGGCAGACTTCTACGGTCTATCCCCCTGATCGTGACTGAATAGATAGGGATGGGCTGGAGTGTAAATTTTAAGGGGCTTCGATGTTAGCTTCAGAAATTGGTACAAGAACAGTACTGGGCAGACTTCTACGGTCTGTGCCCTGAGAAAGGCAAGGAAAATCAAACTCGGATATACATATAAAGTATCACATACCATGTAAAATGAGTTTATCTTATTGGGCAGACTGGATGGACCATTCAGGTCTTTATCTGCCATCATTTACTATGTTACTAACTCTCCCCTGGAGGGATTAAGGCATGACACCTTCTTAATCACCCAGTAGTTGCAGTCCTCATCACTCTCTCCTGAAAGTGAAACCAGAAGGGAATACTTGGCTCTATAACAGCTCCTGGTACTTTCTTAATAAAAGCAGGAAGCAAGTCTGTGGAGCAGCCTAGTGGTTAGTGCAGTGGGCTATAAACCAGGAAACCCAGGTTCAAAACTAACTTTAACTAATTAATTTTTAATTGTGAGCCCTCCAGAAACAGAAAAATACTTACTGTACCTAAGTATGTATGACACCTGCAAGCCTCAAGGCTATTGAAGTGGTATACATTCAGATATAGTAGGTATTTTTCTGTTACTGGAGGGCTCACAATTACAAAAAAAAAAAAAAAGAGCAAAAGTGGGATATGAACCTGGATCCTGAACCACTAGACAGACCCTCTGCTCTGCAGGACTCCAGTGTGGCTATTTCCTACAAATGCTGCTATACAGACATTCATGTCCCTTGCAGAAGCGTAGCCAGGTTGAGGGCGCAGGAGGAGCAGAGAGCGGACTGCCGCTGGTGCCAATGTGTATTTTAAATACGACAGTATCAAAAATAGGCGCCAGCGCTGTTGGAAGTCTGTTTCAGGGAGCGGCCGCTCCCCTGGCGACCCATCTAGCTACGCCTTTGGTCCCTTGGTTTCCCCCATTCAAAATTTGAACATTTCAGTTTTTAAAACAGATGTTCACGCTAGACATCCACTTCACGTATTTTCGAACAGGCTGTGTATCCTGTTCGAAAATACATGCAGGATGGACGACACTTTGGAACATTCTGACTTGGATGTCCTTTCAAAAATGCCCCTCCATGTTTTCAGTTGAACATTCATCTTAATTTAATAAAGTTATGCTTATAAATTTCAGATTGCCATTATTTGCTTAGATTCATCAGCCTAATTTATGAGCCTAGTGCTGAAAATCCTAGCCTTTGTTTTCTCTTCTGCCTTAAATCTACCCTTATTGCCACCCACTTATTCTGCTCCTAAATTTAGGAGTTTAGTGAAATTTTGAATATAGATTTAGGCATTTAGGACTAGTACATTTTCAAAGAGGCAATTTAGGACCCACAACTGCAAAGGCTTGAAGCGTATATCCTATGAATTTTGGGTCCTATATATTTTTAAACACTATTTATTTTTAATATAATAAAAAATGTATGAATCAGATCATCCTAAGGGTTCAGGGTTTGGTTTACAAAGCTGTGCTAGCAATTCCCGCGCAGCAAATGAAAGGAAGCCCATAGGAATTGAATGGGCTTCCTCTCATTTGCTGCACTGAGAATCGGTAGTGCGGCTTTGTAAAAGAGGCCCTCATTGCGATTTACAAAATACATTATCAAATTCCATCACTCTCATAGTCTGAAATAATAATAAAACCACGTGAGGGGCATAATCGAACGGGGCGCCCAAGTTTTCCTGAGGGCTTCCTCACAGGATGTCCCCGCGAAGGGGCGGGGAAACCTGTATTATCGAAACAAGATGGGCAGCCATCTTTCGTTTTGATAATACGGTCGGGAATGCTCAAATCTCAACATTTAGGTCAACTTTAGAGATGGTCGTCCCTAGAGATGGTCGTCCCTGAATTTCGGCGATAGTGGAAACCGAGGACGCCCATCTCAGAAATGACCAAATGCAAGCCATTTGGTCATGGGAGGAGCCAGCATTCGTAGTGCACTGGTCCCTCTGACATGCCAGGACACCAACCGGGTACCCTAGGGGGTACTGCAGTGGACTTCAGAAAAAGCTCCCAGGTGCATAGCTCCCTTACCTTGTGTGCTGAGCCATCCAACCCCCCAAAACCCACTCCCCATGACTGTACACCACTACCATAGCTCTTAGGGATGAAGGGGGGCACCTAGATGTGGGTACAGTAGGTTTTGGAGGGCTCACATTTACCACCACAAGTTTAACAGGTAGGGGGGATGGGCCTGGGTCCGCCTGCCTGAAGTGCACTACAGTACCCACTAAAACTGCTCCAGGGACCTGCATACTGCTGTCATGGAGCTGGGTATGATATTTGAGGCTGGCATAGAGGCTGGAAAAAATATTTTAATTTTTTATTTTAGGGTGGGAGGGGGAGGACATCCCTGATTCCCTCCGGTGGTCATCTGGTCATTTAGGGCACATTTTTGAGGCTTGGTCATAAAAAAAAAGGACCAAGTAAAGTTGGCCAAGTGTTCGTCAGGGATGCCCTTCTTTTTTCCATTATCGTCTGAGGATGCCCATGTGTTAAGCATGCCCCAGTCCCGCCTTCGCTATGCTTCCGACACGCCCCCGTGAACTTTGGTCATCCCCGTGACGGAAAGCAGTTGAGGACGCCCAAAATTGGTTTTCGATTATGCCAATTTGGGTGACCCTGGGAGGACGCCCATCTCCCGATTTGTGTTGCAAGATGGGCGCCCTTCTCTTTCGAAAATAAGCCTGTTAATATACTTTACCAACTATACATTAACAGGGTGAAGGCAGATTTTAGAAAGAATATATAAATTGAAATTGAGATGTCCAGGCCGGGATGTGTCAATTTCTGCTATTAGGAATGGATGTGTATGTGCTGGCTACGTGTGAAAGAAGCAGCCATTTTGCAATTGGCAATGTCTAAAACAGAAGCCTAACTGACTAGTTTACACGTGGATCTGTGAACATCACCTAAATTTAGGTGACCTATTCAGAATCCGCAGGCATGTGAAAGATTTTGAATAAGAATTGGCTTTCTGGGCATGCTGAGTGCTATAAAACATGATGCCAAAGTATTCAAATGAATTACAAATCAATTGCTGCAGAATCTTAAAAATCTGCTGTAGAATTTGCTGCCCCTGCTACAGAATCCTAATATATCATATGAAACAAGGAGCCTTGAATGTTGCCTTCGGTAGATCTTTACACGTAAACATGAGCTCCTTTTAATTCTGCGATTTAGTTGTGATAGAATATTCTGTCACTGAATATCCTAGAGATCGTCAAGAAACACTTTTTAGGCTGCCTGCTAAATCAGTTCACTATATGCAGCATGGTGGCTTGCATATTTCACATTAATTGTGATGCAAGCCACCATGCTGCTGTGGCAAGCAATGCATATCCTTATGGTACTGCATTATTCTAATGTGTCACATTTCAAGATACTGCAGAGCCTCTAATGTGCCAAGAGCCTTCCGAAGGAAAAAGGGTAAAAAATCAGCAGGCATTTTATTAAACGCCATCAATCACACTACCCCAGTATGCATCTGAACTGCTGCTGTTCTGTGTCAAACTTGCTGCCTGTTTTATACTTTTCCCTCAGTGTGGAAACCACAGGAAGCAGCACAGAAACTGTCACAAAAAGGCATGAATGTCTAAGCTCAATAATGCATCCTTGATTTTTAAGGATTTGGGGGATGGAAAGGATTTAGGGTTAGCAAAAAAAATGCTAGGGTTAAGGAAGAGGTTTTAAACCTTAGCTACACACAGGGGCTAAGTCAGTAAGGGGGCAATTTTCAAAACAATTCTCCGCAGGTAAGCTGGTGTTTACCCACAACGTAGGGCCTTTGAAAATTGTCCCTCCCCTTCCTCTAGGATAAAGCGGTGAGCAGGGCATGTGTCTAGGCAAGCCAGCAAACATAAGCACAGGGGTATTCATTTGAAATTTCTCTGCCAGCTTTTTGCAGGTTTCCCCTGCGTACTTGTAACTTGCAAAGTATAATGTGATGAGAGATAGCTGTGGCACTGGGAGGCTGGCCAAGTGATTTGTTTCAGCCTTACGTTCCTTCTAGGAATCTGAGATCATCTCATCAGTCATTCATAACTGTTCCAGCTCTGGCTGAGACACGGTTGGTACGTACAAGACAGAGGGCGATTAGGTTTTCTGCTCCAATGCTTTGGGATGCCCTCTCTCTATAGATCTGGGTGAAAGCAAACTATCTCCTTCTTCAAGAACTGGTCAAGGCTTGGCATTTTATTCAATGCATTCACTTATTTTCTGTTTCCATTGTTGTTAATTTAATTGGAGATCATATATTACTGGATAAAGAAAAAACCCCAATATTCCTAACAAATCATATTTGGTTATCATATTTATGTTCTTGACTTGCATTATTTATGGTAAGTGTACTTTTATGTATTTTTGATTTGCATTCTGCTGGGTCTAACTGTGAAGGGCAGATAATCAAATCTGAATAAAAAAAAATAGCAAGTTGAAATACGCATGCTGTTAGCATTCTGCAAAAGCATCATTTGCTGATAGAGTGCTTGGTAGGACATGCATGAGAGTGGGTGAGTGAATGGCAAGTGCCTAAATGAGAGAGTGAGTAGATGGGGAAACTATGAGCTGGTGCAGGGCAGAGTGAGTGAATTGGTGGATGGGGACAGATCTGTAGCAGGGGTCTGAATTAGAGAACATGGGGGTTATGAGTACTGGGGGAGGAAGGGCAATTCTATAACATGCCATCCAAATTTACATGTTTCTTGCACATAGACAATTAGAGAGTACAGGCACTTACAGTCATAAGGAGTAGCCTAATGGTTAGTGCAGTGGACTGAGAAGCACAGGGTTCAATTCCCACTGCAGCTCCTTGTGACTCTGGGCAAGTCACTTAACCCTCCACTGCCCCAGGTACAAAAAATAAGTACCTGTACATAACATGTAAATTGCTTCTATTGTAACCACAGAAAGACAGTATATCAAATCCTATCCCCTTTCAATTTCCTTAAGCACTAGCAGGGACATCTAAGTGCCAATCTTTAAGGATATGTATAGATGCCATACAGGGTAAATAAAAAGGGGGCATACACAATAGGTGGGGTCGCCACTTCTGCATGCAATTTACAGAATACTGTTATTTATTTATTTATTTTCTGCATTTATATCCTACATTTTTCCACCTCTTTGCAGGCTCAATATGGCTTACAAGTACCATAGTGGCGATCGCCATTTCCGGAATAAGAAATACAGAAGAATGTTCCAATCAGAGTATATAGAGTACACAGTAAATTAGAATAAAATCGGTAATCAATACATTTCAGGTGCTGAAATCAAGGGTAGTGAAAAGCGTTCAATAATGACAATGTGATAAAGTAACCAAAATAAGAATAATTCAATAATAATTGATATAATAATCTTCTACTATAATAAAACTCACCCTCAACATTCTGAAGACAACGTTCTGAAGTCACTCAGTCACTCCTTGAAGGGTTCGTCAGTTCATGGTGGTGAAGCCACAACACTGACCATGTCTCTCTGCCCCGCCCTCGCATGACGGACCAATCAGAAAAAACACCCTCAACGTTCTGAAACACAAAGAACCATCACAAAACCGTTCCCAGGCAACGCTAGGCAACGTAAGACGGACCTATCAGAGGAAACTAAGAGGCAATAAGGGAGGAGCATTCACCAGCAGAATGGCTCATTATCTGTGCAGCACGGAGAGCACAGAACCACCGCTTGAACAAGAGAAGAATATTCCTGCTGTGGGTATGTGCAAAAATAGACCGGGGGGGGGGGGGGGGAATTTTTAAATGCCTAATGCCGGTACTGAAGAGTGCCGGAGGGCCTATAGCACAGACTATATTTGGGTTCGCTTGACGTGGAGTCGGTGGAGCCGGAGAACAGCATGCCCCTCGCCATCTGGGACGTGGGTGAACAGGACAAACTGCGGCCCAGCTGGAAGGATTACCCGCGACCCAGCCAGCAGCAAACAGCGACCAAGGAAGGGGGAGGAGTAGGGAAACCTACTCCTTCCCTGCCTAGGAATCGCTGGAGACTGGCTGCCAAACTAACGAAACAACCGCACACCGACACACCACCTCCATCATTCGAACAGCATCCACTCTTTCTTCAACAGAAATGCAAACTAATAATACAAAACAAACAAAGAATACCCAGTTTCTCATGCGGCTGCAGGTAACTCCCCACCCCCTTCCTCTTCCCCTTTTACCGGAGCGGCCAAGGACGTGCCCAACCATCCCCAGCCTCAGGCAAGCCATCTCCCACCTCGGGGATTCCCCGAGCACTCCAAAAAAGACGGCGCTGCTTCCAGCAGCGCATAAATGTTCCAGCATTCCCCTGCAGCCGGCCTGAAATGGACCGAACATACCGGATCACCCCCCGATGGCTCGAGACCGTGCTCCTCTCCCTTCCGCCAACTTAAAACAACCATCCCCGTCCTCAGGCAAGCCGTCTCCCACCTCCAGGATGCCCAGAACCCCAGCCAAACGGAAAAAGACGATACTGCTTCCCACAGCACATTTCTCTTCCAGCGTTCCCCTACAGCAGCCCTGAAACGGCCAAAAAATACCGACAGACCAAGAACGCTCTCCTCTACCTTCCACCCATATAAAACAACACTGCTGCCTCAGCACAACACAAAAAAAAAAACCCCGGAAAAAACAATCCACCACTCAGCAAAGGCTGACCCCCCCTACAACCACATTTACATTTCACCAACAGAAAGACCCCCCTCCACAAACCTCCTTGACACACAAAACCACACACACACACACACAATACAACAGAAACACACCCTCAAAGCCTCACACCAATCCATCCCACTTTGCCAGCACAGCACATCCCCCAACCCCCCAAGCAAAAAACAAAACAAACAAAAAAAAAAGACACACATCAACAACCTGCACACACACCCCACCCTCACACACTCACACTCACACACACACACACACACACACACACACACACACACACACAAAATAACTCTGACACATACACACAAAAAAAAAGCCACATGCTAGCGCCCGTTTCATTGGTTTCGGAAACGGGCCTTTTTTTACTAGTAATTCAATAATTCAAAGAATAATTATGCACATCCCTGATGTATTTACATGACTACAATTTGGCAGGTGTTCTTGCAAAAGCATAAATGTAAGGAGCACCAATATTTGGTGCTCCTTACAATGGAATCTGGGTGCCCAGATGCTGGTATAGAATAGGTTTCACCACGTGGCACTGTGGCACCTTGATGGAGGCACCTATTTATAGAATTGCCCCCTTAATGAATATGTGTGAGCAGAGCTTTGAGTAGCAGTGAACCTGTGTCAGGAGGACTGGGTAACCTCGAAATTCTATACATCGCACTTTAATTTCCACGCAGAAATCGAAGGGTATTCTAAAACAACTCGCAAAACTTAATTGGTTAACTAGCTACTCAGTGCTGTTAATTGGATGCTAACAAGCAATTGTCAGCACTAAGATTTACGTACACAACTCGCTAAGCGTATCCTGTAAGATGGTGCACCTAAATTTTATCGCACAGTTGAAATGAGGGATGGCCATAGGCAGGGCATGGGCATTTTAAAAATCTATACGCATTATTATAGAAGACACCCGATCTGCACCAAATTTAGGTATCGGGATTTATGCCAAGTAAAACATGGCCTAAATGGACGCAACCAAATTTGGTCAAATGGAGAGGTGCTCGGTGTAATTCTATATACCATACGGAAATTTAAGCCTATACTATAAAGAATACGCCTAGACATATTTTTCCTCGCAGATTTTTCAGGCACCATAGAATCTAGCATGATTTTTAAGGTATAAATAGAATCTAGCCCTAAGTGAATAAATAGATGCCAAGTAATAGGGACTTTCTGCTAGTTAAGACATAAGACATAAGCATCGCCATACTGGGACAGACCAAGGGTCCATCAAGCCCAGCACCCTGTCTCTGACAGCGGCCAAAAGAACAAGCATTTCATCCCGCCCATCCCAGAAATAGTGGATTATTCCTACATCCATTCAATAACATTCTATGTCCTTTTCCTCCAGGAAGCTGTCTAACCTTTTTTTAAACTCCGCTAAGCCAACCGCCCCAACCACCTTATCCGTCAACGAATTCCAGAGTCTAACCACGCACTGAGTGAAGAAAAACTTCCTTCCATTTGTTTTAAATTTACTACACTGCAGCTTTATTGCATGCCCCCTTGTCCTAGTATTTTTGGATATTTCTGTTCATGTTTATTTTTCTAAAATGGATGGCTCTGCAGCAGACACCTGGTGCATAAATGCCCATTTCTCCTGAATATGAGAACAGGCACTACATCGGCAGATTCTCTTCTAAAAAGTACTGGTGAAACTTGAGACACACTGGCTTACACGTCTCAATTCCTGCTTCTATCTAAAAATGGAGCTGTATTCCACTAGCTACCAGTTCAAATCGAGATCTACAATGCAATATTTACCATTGTGAGAAATGTTATCCACTCTGGTAAATGGTATTAGTGTTAACATGATTTACAGTAATGTGAGCAGGCCATCAGTTTCCAGTAACACTTTTATGTTTTCTCTTGCCAAGGTCAATAACATGTCTCAGCTGTAAGCATTACAATGGGCTTTTGGTTCTGAAACCGAATTTGTCAAATAGGATTTGCAGGATGCATACATGAGATTATTCTATGACTGTCAGGTCATATTTTCTCTGTTTACTTGTCGAAAATCAGATTTTTTTTTTTTTACATATTCAGTTATTGCTCAGAAAAACATGCTAGGATTTGTTTTGAGTCTTGCATCGCTGGACAATGCCTACACAATTGTCTGATGTTACTTCCTGGATAAAATGACACGGAAATCCAAATTCTGTAGTGGAAATGGTTTTGATGAAAAGATCATTTGAAGCAGTATATCCGCAATGAAAACATGGTGGGTTAGAGTCTAGATATGGCGCCTGAAAAATCTGCGCAAATAAATTTCTGCCTAAGCACATTTTATAAGCAGTACCTAGATTTAGGTGCGGGATATAGAATAGGCTCAGTTGATATCCCAGCACCTAAAATTACATGGATCCATTTATACCAAGGAAAACATGGAGTAAATACCGACATGTAGATTTAGGCACAGAGGGACATATTCTATAAAAATGTGCATACATTTTGGAGTGCCCATTTCCCCACCTATATCCACATCCCTTTTTGGCTGCATGCATTAGAATTTAGACACATTACAGAACACACTTAGGAGCCCTTTTACTAAGCCACGTAGGCACCTACACGCGCCCAATGTGTGCCAAATTGGAGTTACCACCTGGTTACCGCATGGCCCTTGTGGTAATTTCAGTTTCGGCATGCGTGTGCTACGTGCATCTGAAAAATATTTTTATTTTCTGATGTGCGGCAGCTACACGCGTGAAGAGGAATTTGACGTGCTTAGACCATTACCGCCCGGTTACTGTGTGAGACCTTAGCGCTAGGTCAATGGCATGCAGTAAGGTCTCAGACCCAAAATGGATGTGCGGCAATTTTCATTTTGCCGCATGTCCATTTTCAGGAAAAAAAAAAAGAGGCATTTTTTTGTAGGTATGCTAAAAATTAATTCTGCGCACGCCCAAAATATGCGTCTACACTACCATAGGCCATTTTTCAGCGCACATTAGTAAAAGGACCCCTTTGCGAGTTGTGTGCGTAAATTCAAATTATTGCCAATTAGTGCTCATTATTGCTTGTTAAGTGCTGTTAAAAAAGCTGATTGGCTTGTTAAGCCAATGAAGTTATGTGCGTTGTTATAGAATGCACTTGAATTTCTGCAAGGAACGCTAGGCACAATATATAGAATCCGGCAGGGTGTGCATAATATCAAGTGCCCTGAAATACTTAAATATTTTAAAAATACCTATTTTATCACATGCATCAAAATTGTTTTATTTGCTGTGAAATACACTGCAATACTTGGCATGTAAAATTATAACAGAAATCAAATCAAATCAAATAAAATCCACCTATTTTTAAATTGCCTGCAGTTCTAAGATACAGACTCTCTCTCAAAGGTACCATCAAACGATCAGATTCTTTTTTTTTTTTTTTTACTTTGATAGGTAGAGAACTCTGCTGTGTTTTACACATAAAGAAAAATCAATGCCATTTAAAACGAGAATCAAAACGTGGCTTGGTATGTGCCAGGAGAGGCAGAAACACTGCACTTTCTTTAGAAATTCAACAGTGAATGATCCTTACCTGGTTGAGCTACATGAATAAAAGAAAACTGATCAAAATCTTTCTCATAGTACTTTCATGGGCCACTTGAGGGAACACACATACTCTCCGAACAGGAAGAGCATTTAAAATGAAGCACATTGTGTTAATCATCTTTGGGCCTGATTTTCAGTGGTGGCCAGCAGCGACACTTTATTCATTTATTCAATGGCACTGTAAGGACAATTCTATAAACTAGGTACCAACATTTATGCACATAAATGTCTACAATTCACACATATAAGGGAAGTTAGGTATTAGGGAAGGAAAGGAAAACAAAAATGAGGACATTATAATGCCTTTGTATCACTCCATGGTGCGACCGCACCTTGAATACTGTGTGCAATTCTGGTCACCTCATCTCAAAAAAGATATAGTGGAATTAGAAAAGTTACAGAGAAGGGCGACAAAAATAATAAAGGGGATGGGACGACTTCCCTATGAGGAAAGGCTAAAGTGGCCACGGCTCTTCAGAGTTGAGAAAAGACGGCTGAGGGGAGATATGACAGAGGTCTATAAAATAATGAGTAGAGTGGAATGGGTAGATGTGAATTGCTTGTTTATTCATTCCAAAATATTAGGACTAGGGGGCACACAATGAAGCTACAAAGTAGTAAATTTAAAACAAATCGGAGAAAATATTTCTTCACTCAGCGTGTAATTAAACTCTGGAATTCGTTGCTAGTGAATGTGGTAAAAGCAGTTAGCTTAGTGGGATTTAAAAAGGTTTGGATAACTTCCTAAAAGAAAAGTCCATAAGCCATTATTAAGATGGACTTGGGGGAAATCCAATACTTTTTTCTAGGATAAGCAGCATAAAATGTATTGTACTGTATTGGGATCTCACCAGGTACTTGTAACCTGGATTGGCCACTGTTGGAAACAGGATGCTGGGCTTAATGGACCTTCAGTCTGTCCCAGTATGGCAACTCTTATATTCTTATTTAAGTCTATAAATGGTGCCCAAAGTTGGAAACTAGAAAACTATGTGCTAAACATGTATTCTGCAAAAGCCATTCTGCTCAGAACACCCTTTTCCGAATAGTAGCTTAGCGCAGACTTAGTGTCTAACTTTGGGTGCTGAAATCTGATATAAATGCTGACATACAACTAATGGGTGCATAAATGACCCTATTATATAACATCACACCAAAATTCCAGGAATACTCTGACCCGCCCATGTCCTTCCCATGGCCATGCATGCCTCTGATAAGCATTGTCTGCTACTGATTGGCTTAGTTAGGTGACAAGCACACGATAAGAAACACAGCATTTTATTTCTTGATAACCAGACATGCCTTTGAGTTATTTTGTGTCCTTACTGACTTGAGACATACTTGAGAAAAGATTCAAAAAGATAAGGGCTTGAAGTAGCATCTATCCCCAGCCCAACAGCCTCAAGGGTAAGGAGAAAAGAATGCCAACACCTGGCACACCCACTGTCTGGGAACCCACTCGGGGGAGCTCCAAGCTTACATAAAATGGTGACCTGTAAGTTAAGGTCGTTTAGGTCAAGTCAAGGGTCAAGTTGGATCTTTTGTGAACTTATTGGAGAGTGTGTCCGTAAAATACCCCAACTGAAATTTCTGTAATAGTTTGGAGAAAAAACCTATTGACTTTCTATGCACCAAAGACAGCTACAGTGAGGCTCAGAGGGGCCAGAGCAGAGATGACTGAAAATTGTGCTCCTCATAAGGAGAATCCAGCAAATCCTGAAAGGAGTGGTAACAGGAAAAGCATGTCCTGATCTTCAGACCATGTTTTAAGTTCCTGGAGGCAGTCAACCAAAGGCTGTTATTTCAGCCAACCTCTCTTGACAGGCAGAAGCTGTTGAGATACAGAAAATTTGATGCAGTTGTACATATGTGTTGTCCACAGCCTAAGCTGCCACCCCTGCCAGCTTCTTCGAACACCCTTCCCATTGATGGATAACTTGAGAGACTCCTGGCAGTTGCCAGTGCAGAAGCATCTGCTGAAAAAAGTGAAAGGGTCTCAAGAATGGTTGGGAATGCATAAGATTCTGTAGGGAAAATGCTGTTGGAGCAACAGATTTACTTCCATCCAGTCCCTCTGAGCCAACTAGAAACCCCGTAGCCCATAGCCGCTGCTGTTATCTACCTCTTTTGACATTTTCTGGGCTACCATAGAGTTTGAGAGATTAGCAAGTGAGGAACATTGCCATCTGAAGGAGGAGCCAAGAATGTACAGGCGCTCTCTGGAGGAAGATTTACTGCCTCACCCACCCAAATAGGCCCCAAGGATAGGGTGATTGAGGTGCTAACCCCTGCTCAAATCAACATGCTTCGAACCTGCTCAGGAGGTGTCCCTGGTTTATATAAGAAAAAATCACAAACATTTGAGTACAAACTAAGGGATATGAACTTAATCTTTGATACTATAAGCAACTAATGAGGTTCCCTCAACATAGATGTAGTACCTTTCTTCATAACTTTCTTGAAAAAACTGCACAGTGGCATTCTGAACTAGCTGAAGTCTATGCACAGATTCCCTTGGCAGTGCTGAACACATGACACTGCAATAGTCCAAATGTGACACAGTGAAGGACAATTTTCAGGACATATTGTTAAAAATAAAATAGGAAAAATCTTTACAAAGGACATTCATGCAACTGAAGAAATTTGATAAAGCAGAATATAACAAAACCCCTAAACTCTTAACCTCATGTAAAATTCTAATGGGCTTGATAGGTCTTTCTAGGTAACTCTTTAGTTTTTTGGATGGGAGATGGACACCTCTTAGGTGAAGTGAGGCTACGTAGCCAAATCAGCCTGCTTTTTTTGCCAGGAAATAAACACAGTATGACTGATATGGGAAAAATGCAATCAAATCATTCTTAATTTCTTCACCAACAATACAAAGTATTACATGGAATAAGGAAAGCAGGAGACCAGGCAGCACAGAGAGCTCCACATCCAAAAGAGCCATGTACTCTATCAAAAGAGGAACACTAATTCTAGGCCATCCTCATAGGAAGTCGGGTAAAAGGCTGGGCATTTTTTGGGACAAGAAATGGCCATGGGGTAAGTGAACCACTTACCGCACGGTCATTTTGGTAGGGAGCCCTAAACACCAACCATTGAGATGGAGGTAAGGGCTCCCGCGCTAACTGGGCAGTTGCGTTCTGGTAGTATCCTGATAGTGAGGTTGCAAAAGAGATTGTAGTAGATCGGGTATCTTTAAATAACAATAAAAATCAGACAAAAGATTGCCAATTAATACTGTCAAGTACTAAGCATGATGTACTTAGGAACAACAAACATAGTTTGAAATGTCTATATGCGAATGCCAGGAGCCTAAGAAATAAGATGGGGGAGTTGGAATATATTGCACTAAATGAAAAATTAGATATAATAGGCATCTCTGAGACCTGGTGGAAGGAGGATAACCAGTGGGACACTGTCATACCGGGGTACAAATTATATCATAGTGATAGGGTGAATCGGATTGGAGGAGGGGTAGCATTGTATATTAACGAGAGCCTTGAATCAAATAGATTGAAAATTCTGCAGGAAACAAAACACTCCTTGGAATCACTGTGGATTGAAATTCCATGTGCAAAGGGGAAAAGGATAGTGATAGGAGTGTACTACCGTCCGCCTGGCCAGGACGAACAGACGGATGCGGAAATGTTAAAGGAAATCAGGGACGCAAACAAACTGGGCAACACAATAATAATGGGGGATTTCAATTACCCGCATATAGACTGGGTTAATGTAACATCTGTACACGCAAGGGACATAAGATTTCTTGATGAAATCAAGGACAGCTTCATGGAACAGCTAGTTCAGGAGCCGACAAGAGAAGGAAAAATACTAGACTTAGTCCTTAGTGGTGCTCATGATCTAGTGCAGGGGGTAACGATACGAGGGCCGCTTGATAACAGTGATCATAATATGATCGGTTTTGATATTGGCATTGAAGGAAGTGAAACTAGGAAATCAAGTACGCTAGCGTTTAACTATAGAAAAGGTGATTACGACAAAATGAGAAAAATGGTGAAAAAAAGACTGAAAGGAGCAGCTCGCAGAGTAAAAAACTTGCATCAGGCGTGGATGCTGTTTAAAAACACCATCCTGGAGGTTCAGGACAAATATATTCCACGTATTAGAAAAAAGGGAAAAAAGACTAAACTTCAGCCGGCGTGGCTAAACAGTAAGATAAAGGAAATCATTAGAGCCAAAAAACAATCCTTCAGAAAGTGGAGAAGAGAACCAACTGAAAGTAACAGGATAGATCATAAAGAATGCCAAGCCAAATGCAAAGCGGAGATAAGGAGGGCAAAAAAGGACTTTGAGAAGAAATTAGCGTTGGAAGCAAAAATACATAGTAAAAATTTTTTTAGATACATTAAAAGCAGGAAACCGGCCAAAGAGTCGGTTGGGCCGCTGGACGAAAATGGTGTTAAGGGGCGATCAAGGAGGACAAAGCCGTAGCGGAGAAATTAAATGAATTCTTTGCTTCGGTCTTCACCGAGGAAGATTTGGGGGGGACACCGGTGCCGGAAAGAATATTTGAAGCGGGGGAGTCGGAGAAACTAAACAAATTCTCTGTAACCTTGGAGGATGTAATGGGTCAGTTCAGCAAGCTGAAGAGTAGTAAATCACCGGGACCTGATGGTATTCATCCCAGAGTATTAATAGAACTAAAAAATGAACTTGCGGAGCTACTGCTAGAAATATGCAATCTGTCCCTAAAATCGAGTGTAGTACCGGAAGACTGGAGGGTAGCCAATGTTACTCCGATTTTTAAGAAGGGTCCCAGAGGAGATCCGGGAAATTATAGACCGGTGAGTCTGACGTCGGTGCCGGGCAAGATGGTGGAGGCTATTATTAAGAATAAAATTGCAGAGCATATACAAAAACATGGACTGATGAGACAAAGTCAGCACGGATTTAGTGAAGGGAAGTCTTGCCTCACCAATCTAATGCATTTTTTTGAGGGGGTAAGCAAACATGTGGACAATGGGGAGCCGGTTGATATTGTATATCTGGATTTTCAGAAGGCGTTTGACAAAGTGCCGCACGAAAGACTCCTGAAGAAATTGCAGAGTCATGGAATCGGAGGTAGGGTATTATTATGGATTAAGAACTGGTTGAAAGATAGGAAGCAGAGAGTAGGATTGCGTGGCCAGTATTCTCAGTGGAGGAGGGTAGTTAGTGGGGTCCCGCAGGGGTCTGTGAAGGGTCCGTTGCTTTTTAATGTATTTATAAATGACCTAGAGATGGGAATAACTAGTGAGGTAATTAAATTCGCCGATGACACAAAATTATTCAGGGTCGTCAAGTCGCAGGAGGAATGTGAACGATTACAGGAGGACCTTGCGAGACTGGGAGAATGGGCGTGCAAGTGGCAGATGAAGTTCAATGTTGACAAGTGCAAAGTGATGCATGTGGGTAAGAGGAACCCGAATTATAGCTACGTCTTGCAAGGTTCCGCGTTAGGGGTTACGGATCAGGAAAGGGATCTGGGTGTCGTCGTCGATGATACGCTGAAACCTTCTGCTCAGTGTGCTGCTGCGGCTAGGAAAGCGAATAGAATGTTGGGTGTTATTAGGAAGGGTATGGAGTCCAGGTGTGCGGATGTTATAATGCCGTTGTATCGCTCCATGGTGCGACCGCACCTGGAGTATTGTGTTCAGTACTGGTCTCCGTATCTCAAAAAAGATATAGTGGAATTGGAAAAGGTACAGCGAAGGGCGACGAAAATGATAGTGGGGATGGGACGACTTTCCTATGAGGGGAGGCTGAGAAGGCTGGGGCTTTTCAGCTTGGAGAGGAGACGGCTGAGGGGAGATATGATAGAAGTGTATAAAATAATGAGTGGAATGGATCGGGTGGATGTGAAGCGACTGTTCACGCTATCCAAAAATACTAGGACTAGAGGGCATGAGTTGAAGCTACAGTGTGGTAAATTTAAAACAAATCGGAGAAAATTTTTCTTCACCCAACGTGTAATTAGACTCTGGAATTCGCTGCCGGAGAACGTGGTACGGGCGGTTAGCTTGACGGAGTTTAAAAAGGGGTTAGATAGATTCCTAAAGGACAAGTCCATAGACCGCTATTAAATGGACTTGGAAAAATTCCGCATTTTTAGGTATAACTTGTCTGGAATGTTTTTACGTTTGGGGAGCGTGCCAGGTGCCCTTGACCTGGATTGGCCACTGTCGGTGACAGGATGCTGGGCTAGATGGACCTTTGGTCTTTCCCAGTATGGCACTACTTATGTACTTACTGTATGTACTTATGTACACTGGGGATGGGAACTACCAATAGGCTCTTGAGGTAGTTCTGGATTGGTGCAAGCCAACCCTTTAGTAAAAGGGCCCCTAAGGAAGTTAAGCGGGCATTTACAGAATAGCATCTAAGTGCCCAGCTAGCATTTAAATGGGTATGTGTGCACCTACACATGTATTGCTAGTATTCTAGACAGATATATACATCACACGTGCACAAATGCGGTGCCTGGAGAGATAAGAGTTAAAAATAAATCCTAGTCACTTCATGCCACATCTTACAGGAGTAGTTAGGGGTTTGCTCTTAGAGCAAGTAGACAATATTCAATTACTTCCATTAAGTGAAGGAGTGACACAACAGTTAATGCAATGGGCTTTGGTCCTGGTAACCTGGGTTCAATTCCCACTGCAGCGCCTTGTAATCTTGGGCAAGTCACTTAACCCTCTGTTGCCTCAGGTACAAAAACTTAGATTGTGAGCCCTCTAGGGACAGAGAAAGTATCTGTGTACAGCACTGACTATGTCTAGTAGCACTATAGAAATGATTAGTAGTAGTATTAAGAAGTAGTAGAGATTTTGGAATTCAAGTCAAAATGGTGATACAGTATGGGTGTGACCTGCTGCACAATTACCCTGTTGTAACGCAGCTACTTTTAATATGTTGTACAAAGTAGCACAGACATTAGCCACAGACTTTCTGACCTTTGTGTTTAAAGCTCTGAAGCTGTACGAAAAGAAAAACATGAGTTATTTGAAATCTTAAATTTCTGTTACTTATACCACTGTTCTGAACATCTGTAAGACTCCCGAGGAGCCATTCTAATCCAAAAATGTTTTCTGCCATTGAATATTCAGTAACATAGTAAATGACGGCAGATAAAGACCTGAACGGTCCATTCACTCTGCCCAACAAGATAAACTCATTTTACATGGTATGTGCTACTTTAAATGTATATCTGAGTTTGATTTGTCCCTGCCTTTCTCAGGGCACAGACCGTAAAAGTCCGCCCAGCACTGTTCCTGTACTAAAAGTTCTGAAGCCAACGTTGAAGCCCCTTAAAATTTACACTCCAGCCCATCCATATCTATTCAGCCACGATCGGGGCGCAGAGTGTAGAAGTCCACCCAGCATTGGTTTTACTCTCCAATTACCGGCGTCGCCACCCAATCTCCGCTAAGATTCCATTGAATCTTAGTGAGATTATAATCTCACTAAGATTATAATCTCATTAAGATTCAATGGCAAGCCCTATCAGAATTACGACAAGATACATCAGTAGTGATTTTGAGGGCCGATAAGGGTGGTGCGATAGCGGTGCAAGACACAAGTTAAATACCAGCAAGAGGCTCAACGGCAACTATCTGATATTCAATATTATAGGCCATTAACCACAGATCCAACAAAAGAATTCCAGTTACAATTACGTAGTATACTATTAACAGCGAACATGGAAGAAGTGATTATGTTAAGGGAATTTAAATATCTGTACAAGTCGTTCCCAGTATACTTTATACCTAAGATCCAAAAATCATTGAGGGATCCTCCAGGGAGACCAATAGTATCGGGGAAGAACTCCTTATTTGAGTCGCTATCACAGTACCTTGACCACTTTACAGGATATTAGGTCTTATTTGAAGGACTCAACGCACTTGCTCCAAATATTGACATCTTGTGGAATTCGAGAAGATGAGCAATGTATATTGGTATCATTAGATATTCAAGCATTATGCTCTAATATACCGCTCCAAGGAGCATTACAAGTAATAGATACGTATGTGCATAAGTTAGAAATATCAGCAGATAAGAAACAATTCCTGATAAACTTAGGAAATCTGGTGTTGCAAAGGAGTTATTTCTGCTTTGAGCAGTTACATTATTTACAGATAAAAGGGGTAGCCATGGGGGCTACGGTGGCACCTACCATCGCTTGCCTTTACATGGCAGAGTATGAAAATAGGTATGTGTACTCTTCAACATACAACCAACACATACGCATCTGGCGTCATTACATTGATGAAGTACTCATGATATGGGGAGGCAGTAGATCTGAGCTAGACATCTTCTTGTCATATTTAAACAGGTGTAATCCAAACATTCAGTTCACATCTCATATTGATAATAAAAGCATAGATTTTCTGGATGTGCATATAGAATTAGTTCTGGGAAGGTTCCAAACATTGCTTTATAAAAAAAACAACCGACAGGAACATGATACTGCATTACTCCAGTTGTCACCCGTTGCCCTTGAAAAAAGGCATTCCAATAGGGCAATTCTTACGAGTTAAACGTTTATGCAGTAATCAACTCATGTTCAAATAACAGGCTAGCCAGTTGGTAGGTAAATTCAGACGGAGGGGTTAAACCAACGAAGTTATTAAAAACACGCGAAAACAAGCCCAGAATGCACATAGGCAGTGGCTGTTAACTCCTCACCCTAGACAGACAAGTGTAGATAGGAACATACATTGTGTCCTTTCGTATTCATCTCATGGGACCAAGGTCTCGAAGATTATACATAAATACTGGCCCATCCTAAATTTACACTCCCAGTTGGTGAACAGACCACAAATATCGTTTAAGAGAACCAGAAATACGGGAGTATTATCTGTATTTCGAGACAATACTGTCTCGACCAGGAGAAATGTCCAGGGGCACACCAGCTGTCATAATTGTACATACTGTCCTTACATCATGGAGCAAGGCTTGGTGATTAACCCCCGTACGGGCAGGAGACAAAATCCGCGAGTGGATATAGACTGTAATTCCATGCAAGTTATTTACGCAGTGCGGTGCCCCTGCCCAAAATGGTATATAGGGCAAACCAAATGCAAAGTAAAACAATGTATAGGGGAACACCTAAGCAATTTAAGAATAAAAAAGCGAGCGGCACCATTCGTAGAACATTGGGAACAACTTAAACATTCAGAATCCGATTTTAAATATACAGTATTGACTCAAATCAATTTACGATGGGGAGGAGATGATTCAACCATTTTAACACAAATTGAACAGCATTATATATATCAGTGGGACACAGTGCATCCTAAAGGACTCAACAAGGAGATCGAATGGCTTACATAAAGAATGACATAAGCTAGAGCGGAATGACATAACCTAATACAGTAACAAACAGAAGGAACACAGTACTTCCATAGTAGTCAAGAGAAAGAACAAGAGGGTGGAAGACCCCAATCAATGGTGTTCTAGGATGACAAATGAAAGAAAATCCAGGCATGAGTTTGATGTTTGACACTACTGATGCTGAAGCATTTGTTCTCTTACATTTGTCCTCTTTATGCGTTGCTGACAGACGCCTGAAGAAGGTCTGGCTGCCGAAACACGGCCCGTGTTGGGTCATTATTGTACACGAATTTGGCTTACTGTTGGAGAATAGTTTTTAGAAGCATTGGACGTTTGGATTTTCTTTTGTTTGTCACCCTGGAACACAGGAAGTTGTTTCCCCATGAATATACTCACCACATAAAAAAGTGCTGCGAGTACTCTGAGCTAATTTGACAGAGAAAAGCATTGATATGCATTCATGTCATAAACTGTAATCCAGAAGAGCAGAACTAAAATGATAGATACCTATTATGCCAGGATTTTATCCTTTATTTCTAATAAAAGGGGAAAAAGAGCTAACCTAATAAATAATTTATATTCACTATTGCTTGCCTAAGCACAGCAATTGAAATTTGCTTTCAGGGTGCATAGAGAGTTTCTTCCCTTTGAAAAGGAAGGATCGTAACTAAAACAGGAGAAAACATTACCTTTTCACATGGTATACCTCGCCTTTTTGTTCTATAGAGCCCTCCTGTGTTAAGTGCTGTAGCATCTTGTGTGCTTATACAGCAGCTCTCTAGGATGTTCTACCTGGAGTTATTGTTCAAATGTTAATCTATATTCAGAGTGGAAAGTTAAGAGGCCTGATTCCCTCTGGGCGCAGCTATACTTATGCATGGTATTCAATAGCTCACCATTATCCAAACAATTAGAAATCAGGCAGACCATGCAGGACATTTTATGAACCTAAGGTATAGAGTTCTATTATTATGTCACACATAATCAACATGAATTGAAGGACCAAATGCTGCATAAAATATCATATAAACCCAGTTAGATAACTGCAGCTGGCTTATATGGCCATAATGCCAAATGGAGTTTCTTTTGATGGACAGCTGTAATATCCATATGTACTAAAGGGAATCAATTATTTATGATTGTTTCATACAGAATTAGAATTAGCTGAATGGTCATAGTACAAATTGATGGTTTCAGGACAGTCAAAACTATGCTATTTGGCATAGCAATTATATCTATGAACCTTATTGAGGGTAATATTCAGTAGAACAGTCTTTGATCAAGATAACAGGATGATTTATTTTCTTACCTATTTGCTTGATATTCAGTGACCCTCTCAGTTTACACAGGGTCACTGGAGGATTAGACCACTGGTTAGTGCAATGGCCTGTGAACCAGGGGAACAGGGTTCAATTCCCATTGCAGTTCCTTGAGACCCTGGCCAAGTCACTTAATCCTTCATTGCCCCAGATACAAAATAAGTACCTGTATATAGTGCTGGGCAGACTTATACGGTCTGTGCCAGAACTGGTGGTTGGGAGGCGGGGTTGGTGGTTGGGAAGCGGGGATAGGGCTGGCCAGACTTATATGGTCTGTGCACTGAAGAGGACAGTACAAATAAAAAAGTAGCACATATGAATTTATCTTCTTGGGCAAACTGGATGGACCATGCAGGTCTTTTTCTGCCGTCATCTACTATGTTATGTTACTATGTTATATACCGTATTTTTCGGACTATAAGACGCACCGGACCATAAGACGCACCTAGGTTTTAGAGGAGGGAAATAGGAAAAAAAAAATTTTCCTTTTTCCCTCCTCTAAAACCTAGGTGCTCCGGTGCGTCTTGTCTGAGTTTTGGACCTCCGTCCCGTACTTACACGATTCCATGTTCCCTGGTGGTCTAGTGATGTCGGGGCAGGAAAGAGCCCCCTCTTTCCTGCCCATCGCGCTGCTCTCCGTGCTCCTCAATGCTTTCTGACGGTCTCGGCGAGATTCAAAATGGCCGCCGGAGAATCTCGGCAGCCATTTTGAATCTCGCCGAGACCGTCAGAAAGCATTGAGGAGCACGGAGAGCAGCGCGATGGGCAGGAAAGAGGGGGCTCTTTCCTGCCCCGACGTCACTAGACCACCAGGGAACATGGAATCGTGTAAGTACGGGACGGAGGTCCAAAAACGCTACCTTCGGACTATAAGATGCACCCCCCATTTTCCTCCCAAATTTTGGGGGAAAAAAGTGCGTCTTATAGTCCGAAAAATACGGTAATTATTATTTATTGCATTTGTACCCCACATTATCCCACCTTTTTGCAGGCTCAACGTGGCTTACAGAGTGTTGTTATGATGTAGTCATTACATGATCTTAAATACAGTCGATAATAGGCTGAAGGTAGGTGATTTAGATGCAAGGTGCTAGGTAAGGTATTGTGAGAGGTGTTTTTTGATGCACCTGAGTAGTTTGAGGAATGATTTATTAAGGATGTCTTTTGTAGGCTTTGTTGAAGAGATGCGTCTTCAAAGATTTGCGAAAGCTGGTAAGATTGTCCATAGTTTTCAGGGCCATGGGTAATGCGTTCCATATCTGTGTGCTTTTATACGCAAAAGTAGTAGCGTATGACTGTTTGTATTTAATTCCTTTACAGCTGGGGAAGTTCAGATTAAGGAATTTGCGGGCCGATCTTTTGGCGTTTCTAGGCGGTAGGTCCACTAGGTTTAACATATAGAGTGGGGCATCTGCGTGGATGATTTTGTGGATGGTTGTGCAGATCTTGAACTCAATTCGTTCCTTGAGTGGTAGCCAATGTAGTTTCTCTCTTAGAGGTTTCGCCCTTTCGTATTTAGTTTTTCCAAAGATGAGTCTGGCTGCGGTGTTCTGGGCTGTTTGGAGTTTTTTAATGGTCTGTTCTTTACAGCCTGCGTACAAAGTGTTACAGTAGTCCAGATGACTTATCACTAATGACTGTACTAGGGTATGGAAGATGTTTCTTGGGAAAAAAAGGTTTTATTCTTTTGAGTTTCCACATCGAGTAGAACATTTTTTCGTTATATTCTTCACGTGGGTATCGAGTGTGAGGTATCGATCAATAGTGACTCCAAGAATTTTCAGATTTTCTGAGATAGGAAGTGTGCAGTATGGTGTGGTTATGGTAGGGTAGTTGTTTGTGTTGTATTGGGAAGTGAGAACTAGACATTGAGTTTTTTTCTGCGTTCAGTTTTAACTGGAATGAGTCCGCCCAAGAGTGCATGATTTGGAGGCTCTGGTTGATCTTTTTGGTCATTTCGTTTAGGTTACTTTTGAACGGGATGTGGATCGTGACATCATCCGCATATATGTAGGGGTTAAGTTTCTGATTGGCTAGAAGTTTGGCTAGTGGTATCATCATAAGGTTAAAAATAGTTGGCGAAGGGGGGATCCCTGAGGAACTCCACATTCTGGTATCCAAGGAGGTGGTGATCTGTCATTATTCGTTGTTACTTGGTAGGATCTGGTGTTGAGGAATCCCTTGAACTATTTGAGAACTGGGCCTCCGATTCCGAAGTATTCTAACAGGTGTAGTAATATTCCATGATCCACCATGTCGAAAGCACTAGACATGTCGAATTGTAGTACTAGTATGTTCTTGCCGGTTGCAATTGTTTTTTTGAATGAATTCATTGCAGACACTAGTACAGTTTCAGTACTATGATTTGATCGAAATCCTGATTGAGACTCATGTAGAATTGAGTGTTTGGTTCGGTATTCCGTGAGTTGTTTCGTCACTATGCCTTCCATCAATTTTGTTATGAGCGGGATAGAAGCAACTGGCCGGTAGTTGGTTAGGTCCATTGTGCTTTTCTTAGCATCTTTTGCCTATGTAAACCACTTTGATTATAACCACAGAAAGGCAGTATATCAAATCCCAAACCCCTTTCCCATTCCCCCATCTTAAATTGAAACAGATAATTTATCTGTTTAAAATTTGGTGCAATCCACTTCGATGAATACATGTATCCAGACTGCAACTGTATGTTACTATTATCTGGATAAACTGAATACCCAGCAGTGCAGCACCCCTCGCTACTCCTTGTTCATAAATGGATACATTTTAGACAAACATTTATTTATTTATCAATCAATATTTAGTTGCCAGCAGTCAGTGTTTTTAAATGCTGACTACTGCCAGGTAAATTAGCCCCAGGTATTCAATGCCAGGCCACGTCCAAGCACTGGCATTGAATAACCAGCTCTCATTGGACATGGGATGGCTATGGAGAGTTATGCGGGTGCTGGCCAATATTTTGCCTCCAATGTTAATACTGTGAAATTACCTTTAGAAGTCACAGTGACCATTTTTAATCCAACAACCACTAGACTAACAGGCCTGGCAAGGTAGGCCGGGGGGGGGGGGGGGGGGGGGAGACTTGAGGGTGGGTGGCAGAGGGGTCTTTTCCAGGGTAAGGATTTTGGTAGGGGTCCACCCATGGTGGGGGGGGGGGGGGTCAGGCATATAAATGGGTCTTCTCATGTTGGGGGAGAGTGGGAGGGGAGATCAGA
The DNA here is from genome assembly GCF_901765095.1 of Microcaecilia unicolor. Lineage (NCBI taxonomy): Eukaryota > Metazoa > Chordata > Amphibia > Gymnophiona > Siphonopidae > Microcaecilia > Microcaecilia unicolor. Next base: position 204,323,714 of record NC_044037.1, on the reverse strand, counting down.
CCTTGTTGTAGGGAGGGGGTGGAAGGTGGGAGGGAAGATCAGCTGCAGGCCAATACTGAGTGCTGGCACCCACATAGCTAAGTGGGCAAAGTTAGGACTGTTTTTTTTTTTATGTGGTCCTATTTGTCTGCTTAGCTACTATGGACATATTGGCACTGAATAATGCTGGTACCCACATACCTGCAGGCTCCTCCATTACTCTGCCCCTGTACCACCATTTTTCTGCCTGGCTTTTACATGGCTGTTTAGTGCTGATCAAGGAAGTTGAAGAAAAAGGAGATGGGATGATGTCAAAAAGTTGAAGCCAATTAGGTAAGTATGTGTTTCCCCTTCCCCCTTCAGCCGTCATCTAGTACACTCAAAACAAAGCACGCAAATCTATGAGCTGCTGCATCCTTGTTGTCGTTCTTTATTGTTGGTAGCATTTTTATTTAATTTCACTTATATTTTCAAACATATGGATGTACACAGAGGAAGTATTGGTTTCATCGGTTAGAATACTAATTTCTTCTACATTTTAAATCATTGTGTCATTTGGAGGGGCTGGCTAAAAGGACTCCATATATTCATGCAGAGATGTTTTCACCTAGTAAAGGGCCACCAAATCAGACATCATGTTATGAAAATCAGGTGCTTAGCAATCAGACTTACTATTTATAAATACATTAAAAAAAACATCAAATTAGGTATAAGTACATTAAAAAAAAACATTAATTAGGTTGAAACTGGGAGCATTTAACATCTTTTTTCCTGTGCCTACATCAAAAGAATAAGATGGCATTTGGGAACTTACTCCTGTTTTGTGGAATGCAGTGGTATAATATAAAAATGCACTTGCTTTTTTTTGTTACTATTATTTCACAGATATGTATTGAATAATGACGTAGGGGCTTCCTTAATGCAGAAGTTCTTTCCAGAGGCAGTCTAAATGTGCCAACATTGCCAGTTCAGCTGCCAATTTCACTACAGAATTAATTATGTTCAATGGAAAATAAATCTGTTGGCTCAGGCTGCTTGTTAAGTGAATATTCCATCACTGTTTCATTATTGATACCAATTGTTACATATTTTTTTTTTTTTTTTAATTTTTTTATTTATAAATTTTTAAATTACATTCATGTGATAACATAAACATAAAGGAATTCGGAAAAGTCATTAATACTTAACATAGAAGAAATTTTGTTATTATTTGTCCACAAATGGATCCAAGCGCTAAGAAAATTAAATTCAAATATATTCGAAAGGAACAAAATAGAAATACAAGAAACGGAAGGGTTTCCTCAAAAGATGCAGCCGATACATAGTACTTCAATACAAAGATTATTATTCTACTCCTTAGACAGAATAAATTCTAATAGCTTGCTAGGTTCAAAAAACATATAATTGGAGGAATTTAAAGAAATGATACATCTACAAGGATACATGAGAAGAAAGGTTCCACCTATATTTAAAAGTCTTAATTTCAATTGTAAAAATTCCTTCCTTCTCTTTTGTGTATCCTTAGAGAGATCGGGGAACATTTGAATTCTTGCTCCTAGGAAACTGTCCTTAATATGGCTGAAAAACAGTTTAAGTATATTATTTCGGTCCAGTTCAAGTGCAAACGTCACTATCATAGTGGTCCTTTCTGTAATAGTTTCCAATGATGTCTCAAGGAATTCAGTTAAATTTAAGTTTGATAGTGGTAAATTTCCGTCATTTCTTGTACCCGATATATATTGAATCCTAGTAATAGGCGGAATATTCTCCGAAGAAATATGCAACACATCTTTAAGGTATCTTTTGAACATTTCTAAAGCGGGTATCAATGGTGATTTGGGGAAATTCAAAAGTCTTAAATTATTTCTCCTTATCTGGTTCTCAAGGTATTCAATCTTACGAATTTGAATCTTATTATCTTTAGAGACAGAGGAAGAGAAGTTTCTAAAAGTTTGCATTTCATTCTCAAGTACCTCTATTTTAGTTGTGTGAGTCTCGAGCTGGGTGGAAAAAGAATCCTGGGTCTGCTTGATTTCAGCCATTTCTCCACGAGTGGTATTCGATATCTGCTGAAGAGTAGCGTTCAAACCTTGTATCGCGTCCCATAAAACATCAAGGGTAATAACAGCTGGTCTTTGTCCTCCGAGTGCTCCAGAGAGGTTTCCCTGTATTTGAGAGGAAAGGGAATATTCATCCTGTCCTCGCGTTGTTACCATAGGTGAAGAAGTCGCTACGGGGCCTCCTCGTGCAACAACAGGTAAATCCCCACTCTCGGGTGTACCGAAATGTTGCTCCACCGAAGCAAACTCCTCTCTGGGTCGCGGGGGGGCTGTAATCGAGGGCGGACTCAAAGAGATACCCTCGGTACTATGTTCCCGTTGTTCTTCCTGGTTTACCGTGGCAGGATTTGAGGCCCCCGGCGTTCGAGTCACCATCTCATCTAGGGTTGCCTGTCGCATGGTAGAGGACACAGAACGGCTCGTGGAGGTAAGCACGTTGATTTTAGCTTTCCTCTTCCCCATTGCCGACACAAAGGGCTCGTAGGGGAGACTCCACAATCCAGGAAATCCGCTAGTGTTCAGGAGACAATGAACGCACGTCCGTTTCAAAACGCCACCAATTGTTACATATTAAAGGCATTTGCTGTAAACTTTTTTAAAAAATTCATTTATCCAGTCCTTACATGCATGTGGTTTTACTTTTTAAACCGAAAGGGGAATCCTAAAGGTGATTGAACAATTAGGTATAAACTGTCTTGTTGTTTGCGTGTGCTTTTTTTTTTTTTACTTTACTTGTTTCAGACTGCTTTGGGTCCTGCTGATCTGTACATCTGCTGTCTAGAATTTTGGAAGATGGAAATGAGAAAATAAAAATTAAATTTGGATGTACTCTGTAGAAGTTTTTGTTTACTTTTACAATGTGTGTATGGATGCCCATTCTGGTGCATGCATGTGATAATATTTGAATAACTAACTGTCTATACGTATGCCTAAGATTTCTGAACATGCGGCATCATTAAAGGACAGACTTTTAAATGTCCAGCTGGGTATATGTGGTAATCTTATTTTTGTTATATGTTTCAGACATATCCATGTACTTGTTCCCATGATATAACTGAATTCTATTATTCTGTCTTACTGTACAAACGTAAGTCACACTGACTCGAGTTTGAGATAATGTGTGATATAAGACACTGCCTATCCAGCTGGATGGTGGTGGCACAAGGAAAGCAAGTTTGGTTCAGTAAAGACTAACTCAAAATAACATGTTTCTTAGCTGGGCCCTAGTATTACTACACTGAAAATGTGACCATACCATGCCTCTGTGGTTATGTTCCTCTAATAAGTTAAACAATTAACTGGCTGTCTTGAAAGGATTATATAACCATTGGATGCATGACTAGGTACACAAACAAACTTATTTATTCAATATCACAATTGCTCATATACAGCCAGAAAACAACCTTTTATGGTGAATAGTGTTCACTATGAGCTCCTTTTATTATCGACCAGATAGAAAAGAGTTTTCAGTTTTGGCACAGTATAAGTCATCACAAGAACAAAAAAATAAGAAAACAAATGAATTGCAATCGGGGTTTATAGCCTATTTAGTTATGTTTTAACAAATGAGATCTGCATGAAACAAACTATTTTTTTTACTTTGACTTATAAAACCAGTTGTCCCTGAAACATGCCTAGAAACAGATTAATCCATTTGTGTATCTAAAATATAAACTTCTACAGAACAGATGCAGATGTGATTCATGTGTCCCAATGGAAGGGGAGTGTAGCTTACTTCCATTTAATTTCAGTATATTCCATATGTATAACATCAGGCTTCCCTAGGCAGATTACAACAGTTAAGATGAACCCATCAAGAAACAGGATATCCACACAGAAATCTCACCATCTGTATTGTATAGAACAGTGTAGAAAAATGAGCACAGAATACAGAGGTTATAACTGCTGTTTCTACCAGCTATAATGTTTTTTAAGCTGTTTTAGTGATATTCAATTTTTATTTCAGGATATTTATATCTTGATATGGGAAGCCTTCAAATAAATTAAAAAGCTGTCAACCAAGTAAAAAAAATCTTTTGTTCTCCACCTTTTAAGGCACTGCCTATCAAACTGGAACAGCTTTAGACTTTTTACAGATGGACCATGCATTTAGTTTTAATAATCTTTTGCTATTGTTTTCAATAGCGTTTGTTGTTGCTTTGGGTGAACTAAAGCTCCACCTACCGTCAGCAAGGTTCACCTACTAGCTTCAGCCTGTATAATGGACTAGATAGGAACACCCCATCTTCTGTTCTCTTCAATATCCTTGGCGCTCAGTGGCACTGCCTAGTTAAGTGCCATTGAATATAGGAGCCAGCCCACTCAGTATGGTTTAAGCAGGTAGGAGCCTCTCCTGAGACAGAAGGTGGCAAAAAGTGATTGTTTTATTAATTTAGTTTACTGAAGTCATAAGGGTTGTAAAGGGAGTCCGCTTCCTCCTCTGGGGGGCCAGCCGGCCAACAGGGCTCTTTGGGGCCCAAGGCAGAATACTGCAGATACGGGAACTCAGGGCCAAAAGCCTTTTATTATCCAGGCAATTTCCCAGCCAAAATCATAACATCTTCTTCATAACAAAAGGTACAGCCTTCCTAACATAGTCTTCCAAAGGAATAAAGATACAGTCCTTATACAATCATCTCCAAAAGGAAAGAAAAGGTACAATCCAGGTTCCAAAATCCCTTTAGCACCCGCTCAGTTTCCCTTTCTTCTCCTTCAGAAGGGCTTAGTCAGAGTCCAGCATACTTTTACTATAGCTCAATAAAGCAGAAAACCGTTCATTCACAGTCTTTGCACAGCCACCAATATCACATATCACCTGCCTTTTACACAGTCTTGAGGAAACCCTGCGAGGAGCAGGGTTGGCAGTATCTCCCACCTCTCAGTACCACCTCCGGTGTGGCCTCCTCCACTGCCTTTATGTGCTGGGTAGGACAACATTTGAATCCTCCCACTCCAAGGTAGCTGATTCCTCTCCCTTGGGTAGCTCTAATGGCAGGCTCCTTCCTTCCTCCACATACTCCATGGAATCTCCCTCTCTCCTGGGGACTGAGAGCCTCCAGGAACTCAGCTCTCTTCTTCCCACAACTGGGGGGAATTTTATACTGATGGCGAAGCCAGGCAAACTGAGCTTCAACCTTGCCTCTCCCCCTAGTGGGGAAGAGAGTAACAGGCTCACTGCTTCGAGCCCAGGCTCCCCCTGCTGGGGCTGGGAATCCATTCCCTTTTTTCAGGACTACTCCCCTCTCTCTTTTTTGCAAGGACTTCTGGGACCCGTAGTTCTGTGCTCAACTGCTTCACGGGGTGATCTCTGGGGCTTGCCTTGCCTTGTCACAAGGTGTAAACAAACAAAAAAACAAACAAAAACAAAATCAAAACATTCAAACAGTACAGATAGGAAGTACTGTTTCTGTCTTAGAGTCAGATAAAAGTGATTTTTAAAATTCCCACAGGCTCTTGTGTTTTCTGAGTCAGAAGAACTGCACAGTCAAAGAGAAAGAACAGAAACAGTTCTAAAAGAGAGCACTGCTGCTATCTCAGTGTCAATCACAAACAAGCAGTCTGGTTACCTTGTTAGTCCATTTTAAAGATAATAAATAGAAATAAAACAAAAGAAAGGAAAATAAAGTGGTACCTTCTTTACTGGACTAAGAATATATTTTTTGACAGACGGACCTCCTTATTATAAGTACATAAGTATTGCCACACTGGGACAGACCAAAGGTCCATCAAGCCCAGTACATTTTATGATGTTTATCCCAGAAATAAGCAGTGGATTTTCCCAAGTCAATTTAATAATGGTCTATGGACTTTCCTTTAGGAAGCCATCTAGACCCTTTTTAAACCCCACTAAGCTAATTACCTTTACCACATTCTCTGGCAACGAATTCCAGCGTTTAATTACACATTGAGTGAAGAAACATTTTCTCAGATTCATATTAAATTTACTACTTTGTAGCTTCACCACAAGCCCCCTAGTCCTAGTATTTTGGGAATTCAGGTCAAGTATGAGCAAATGATGAGAACAGTCTTAGAAAAGGTAGGGATGTGGAGGTGAGAGGAGTGGGAGAGGTATATGGGTAATCAGCAGGTGACAAAGCAGTATATTTATGATTTATAATGTGATAGGAAAGCCTGATCCTTGTTATGTCTTGTCAGATGAACGTAAATATTTCAGCATCTTAACTTCAGTGGTCTTGCCATTCTTGGATTCTTTTAAAGTTACCTCTTAATATTCTGACCTTTAGGACACTGATACAGTGCCCAAGTCCTGCAAAATGGTCATCCATAGAGTTGCTGCCTTTATTTGCATTGTGGTGTTTAATGTGGCAACTGTATGAGTCGATCCTTGTTTATAGCATCTACTACTACTACTACTACTATTTAGCATTTCTATAGCGCTACAAGGCGTACGCAGCGCTGCACAAACATAGAAGAAAGACAGTCCCTGCTCAAAGAGCTTACAATCTAATAGACAAAAAATAAATAAAGTAAGCAAATCAAATCAATTAATGTGAATGGGAAGGAAGAGAGGAGGGTAGGTGGAGGCGAGTGGTTACAAGTGTTTACGAGTCAAAAGCAATGTTAAAGAGGTGGGCTTTCAGTCTAGATTTAATCCTTTTTCATAATTCTTGCATAGAATAATATATAAAACATTTCAGAAAGAACATGAGTGGGATCATTTTATGCTGAATGTTTTCCCCATACAAGTAACTATAGGGTCTGTGATATGACCTGGCCCAATTTGCAGCCTGGTATATTCCAGGAATGTGTGCCATTTTCTTCTTTTTGAGTTTCTGTTGGGAGTTTGTTTTTCACTGAATTTTGCTTCAGAATTGGTAGTTGTTGAAAATCCAGAATTGATGGAACTGGGAATTTCTATTGTAGTAATTCATCCACCTATTATTTTTCTCAGTTTTTCAAGCTCTGGATTGTACAAAAGGAATTCTCTCAGAGGTTTTCCTTTCTTTGTACTGCAGTGATAGGAACTTGGTACCAGGCTCCAGTGTGGAGCTGGACTGGGGGCCCAGCATGCTGGTTTCCACAAATGCTTATGTCAAACACCATCCAGCCCCATTAACCCCAACTGTTCCACAGATCAGATATCTGTTGGCAGCACTGGTATAGGATTGTGTAGAGATTGTGATCCCCCAGGGGACAGATGGCTACAGAGTGCAATGGTGATGTAGATGGGTAGTCAGCCCTATACTGTGACATACAATGCCTGCACATGTCTCAGAAAGATTCCTTGGGCATCTCCTCACCACCTGAGGGCCCAGGGTGCCCTCAGGACCTAGCAGGAGAATATCTGGCCCAAGGTCTCATCTCAGTGCAGAAATGACATCCAGCAGTTGTGCATGATGTCAGTGAAATGTGCATCAGTGCCTATATCGTGCATAATGAAAACAAATTAATAAATAATTTAACATGTCTAAAACAGTATATGTATAAAGAACTTGTATGTATAAAAACCGTAATGTAAAAAATGTAAGTGAAGGTCAGAGAAATTTAAGAACATGATAGGGTGAACAGAGATTACATAAAACAACCATTGGCTAACGTCTCTAAAAGCTGACAGCACATACAGTGTTAAAATATGTGCACAGTGTTAAAAGATTTAATTAAGTCAGCATGCCAAATAAAAGTAATCTGTGATCACATAAACCTCTTAAGAACAAAACAAGGATCCACTAAACATAACTAAACTACCGCAAATATGTATGTGTGGCCAGAAGCGGAGCCAGGTTGAAGGTGCTGGGGAGCGAGACAGTGCGAGAGCAGACTTCTGCCGGCAGAAGTCTATTTGGGGGCGTGCCTGCTCCCCTAGCACCCCCTAGCTACGCCACTGTGTGTGGCCAATTTTTATATAACCACAAGAACCACATGCAAAAGTGAAAAAAAGGAATAAATATACATGGCAGCCAGCCACACTGCTCCCGAACATACAATAACTATCATTGCCGCATCTAGCAATGTGGTAGCGTCTGCAATAATGTGCCTAAAAATAATATTGTTGGCACGGAACCACCGTGCAATCAAAGCACAGAAAACATATATATTTATACCTAATATTGTATAAAACTATCATAATTAAAACAATGCGATGAACATGTATGAAATTACACTGAAACAGAACTTATAATATAAATTAATCATGCCAGATAAATGAATATCAAAAAAAACATAAAAGCAAAAGAAAGATAAAAGGACATGAAAGAACTGGTGAATAATAGCTACAAAGGCCATCAAGAGCAGTGAGGCCATAACATAATAGGATCATCCATAATGTGTTGAAAAAGGTACATAGTACATAGTACCTATAGCATGTATAATACATATGAAAAAAATGAGAGAGAGAGAGAGACCACAGCTATAAAAATGGAACCAAATCAACTTCTCAACTGAGGCCACAAGGGTGAACCGTATTCAATTCAAAAATCAATCTTTGTTACAAGTGCAGCAAAGAACGATCAAAATCTCCTCCCTTCTATCTAATTCTTAGAGTTTTGATCACAAAAAAATCGAAGGTCATCAAAAGTGTGTTGCAACTGTATCCAGCGTTCAACTATGGGTGCTGATGCAATTTGTCTAATAATGCAGCTTCTGTGCTCTCTTATTCTAGTTTTGGCCATCCTCTTTGTCTTACCTATATAAAGAAGGTTACAAAGACAGACAATTGCATATATCACACAAATAGGGTAGGTGTTGACTGGGTCACTCTGCCCCGCCTTATGCCTAACCCCGCTCCTCCCTTCCTCCGCCTTCCCCCCTTTTCCCCCAGGCCAAGGAACAGCACTGGACACCTCTTTCCCGAAAGATGGAATTTTATTAACAATGCAAACTGCACAGTTACAAAGCTAATTTTCAACAGCATATCTAAACAAAAACAATTGTCATACAGTTACTATAACATCTGCATATTTCAACATAACGTTTATATAAAAATTCCTTAGCTTAGTAACACTCTGTGTCTATCTATCTAGGAGAATCAACCTAACTGTGCAGATGCTACTTAGGTGTCTGCATTGGGGAGGGGACCCATTACCACTCAGGTGTCTGTACCCTGTATTTCTGGTGACGGGGTTCCGTTGGGTGCTGTAATTAAAGCTGGTCACCCTTCCATCATCTCTGTCCACCCAGGTTGCTGTATGAAGCTCACCCGGTTCCACCGTGTGCTTGCCACAGTCCCCCCCCTTAACCATCAAAGTCAGTTGGAGGGTACCCGGTGGCTTCTGTTGAGCGCCCCATCATGCTTGGACAATTGGGCCCCCCCCTGTCCGTGAAAGTCAGACGACCACCTTCACATTGTCCTGCCTTAGAGTTCCCCCACTTGCAGGGTGCCAGATAGCATTCTGTATAGGCAATTTCTCCCTTCAAATCTCTGCATCCCTCAGCTACCTCCCTCTAACATGTCAAGGCCCGACACCTCATTTGCCGCGTTTCACCCTCCTTAATAAGTAACTTGGCTGCTGCCATTGACGAAGAGCAACCGGTCAATAGCATAAGTACATAAGTAAGTACATAAGTAATGCCATACTGGGAAAAGACCAAGGGTCCATCGAGCCCAGCATCCTGTCCACGACAGCGGCCAATCCAGGCCAAGGGCACCTGGCAAGCTTCCCAAACGTACAAACATTCTATACATGTTATTCCTGGAATTGTGGATTTTTCCCAAGTCCATTTAGTAGTGGTTTATGGACTTGTCCTTTAGGAAACCGTCCAACCCCTTTTTAAACTCTGCTAAGCTAACCGCCTTCACCACTTTCTCTGGCAACGAATTCCAGAGTTTAATTATACGTTGGGTGAAGAAACATTTTCTCCGATTTGTTTTAAATTTACTACACTGTAGTTTCATCGCATGCCCCTAGTCCTGGTACTTTTGGAAAGCGTGAACAGACGCTTCACATCCACCTGTTCCACTCCACTCATTATTTTATATACCTCTATCATGTCTCCCCTCAGCCGTCTCTTCTCCAAGCTGAATAGCCCTAGCCTCCTTAATCTTTCTTCATAGGGAAGTCGTCCCATCCCCGCTATCATTTTAGTCGCCCTTCAATGCACCTTTTCCAATTCTACTATATCTTTCTTGAGATGCGGCGACCAGAATTGAACACAATACTCAAGGTGCGGTCGCACCATGGAGCGATACAACGGCATTATAACATCCTCACACCTGTTTTCCATACCTTTCCTAATAATACCCAACATTCTATTCACTTTCCTAGCCGCAGCAGCACACTGAGCAGACGGTTTCAGTGTATTATCGATTACGACACCCAGATCCCTTTCTTGGTCCGTAACTCCTAACGTGGAACCTTGCATGACGTAGCTATAATTCGGGTTCTTTTTTCCCACATGCATCACCTTGCACTTGCTCACATTAAACGTCATCTGCCATTTAGCCGCCCAGTCTCCCAGTCTCGTAAGGTCCTCTTGTAATTTTTCACAATCCTGTCGCGATTTAACAACTTTGAATAACTTTGTGTCATCAGCAAATTTAATTACCTCGCTAGTTACTCCCATCTCTAAATCATTTATAAATATATTAAAAAGCAGCTGTCCTAGCACAGACTCCTGAGGAACCCCACTAACTACCCTTCTCCATTGTGAATACTGCCCATTTAACCCCACTCTCTGTTTCCTATCCTTCAACCAGTTTTTAATCCACAATAGGACATTTCCTCCTATCCCATGACCCTCCAATTTAGTAATCCATGTCCTCGGATGTGCTCTGTAATTTTGTTTTTAAAAATAGCCTGTACCATTTTCCCCGGCACTGACGTCAGACTCACCGGTCTATAATTTCCCGGATCTCCCCTGGAGCCTTTTTAAAAAATCGGTGTTACATTGGCCACCCTCCAATCTTCCGGTACCACGCTCGATTTTAAGGATAAGTTGCCTATCACTAGCAGTAGCTCCGCAAGCTCATTTTTCACTTCTATCAGTACTCTAGGATGAATACCATCCGGTCCAGGAGATTTGCTACTCTTCAGTTTGCTGAACTGCCCCATTACGTCCTCCAGGTTTACCGTGAAGTCAGTAAGTTTCTCCGACTCCGCTTGAAATACCATTTCCGACACCGGTATCCCACCCAAATCTTCCTCGGTGAAGACCGAAGCAAAGAATTCTGGATGTCGGCAACAAATATGTCCAGACCTATGTCTGATAGGTGTACCACGTTGGGGCGATACAGGCCTTGGCATGTCTCATGCAGAATGCTACTGCCCCTAATTGCTTGCATAAACTTGACTATCCAGTTGTTTATCTTCCATCTAGTCTTTTGCACTGGCCGCTGTTTCCTCTCCTCCCTCCATACCTGACGTGAAATGATGACGGATTAAACGAAATGGGCAGCTGGACAAAGTCTCATAATGTCAAGGATGTCTCTGTGTATTTTTTGTGTGAGCTCTACGCTACGGATTGATGTTATATTGTTTTCTCCCAGGTGAATGATTAAAACTGTGGGTGGCTATGTGTTTGTAATCGCTGCAGCAGAGCTGGCATTAGCTGATCTCATCAAATACCACGTTGCTCCAGCTATGTCAAAGACACATCATCCGCCAAAAGCCACAACGCTTGCCAAATGGGCGAGCTAAGGCCCTTCTGTGCGCCCAGTGTATGAATGAGTGGCCGAGTATTCAAACTATGTGAGGACCTGTGGGAAGAGCACAGAAAGAGGTGAACAGCAAGAGCAGTGGAAGAGCAACATGACAGCAGTGAAACAAAACATATGCTTTAGCATAGTCTGGATCATAGATTTTATATCTGGCGGAGTGCCACCTAACCAGGGCCATGATCTGTTCACCTGATAGACCCAACTGACTTGCTGTTGTGACTATACCTAAAGGAGTGTGTGCTGAAACCCTTGGCTGTCGAGAGAGATTCTGAGGACATGTGCAAATTAGAAGCATATTAGGAAGTGATTGTTTTCATGTGTCAGGAGCCAAGGGGCAGTGCCCCAACGGATAGTCAAGTAATTGAGAAGGTTCTATACTGGGCATGTAGGAGTGCCCTGTAGTCTACCCAGAGTGATATGTCGATCCCTGGGCCTTTGGTCAGTTTTGGACCAGGATATGAAGATGCGTAGGTGGCCACCCACCCAAATGATGTGACTGACCAACAGTCCTGTGGGTGAGGTTTGCGTAGAAGTGGGGGGGGGGGGGGGGGGAACCAATTTGCTCATGCATAGGACCCTGAAAAATGCTAAAGAAAATGCAAATTGGAACATAGTGGTCTCAAATTGGTTATAGGAAATAGTAGCGAGGGATGCCAATATCTGCGTCAGCAACTGAAGAGTTATTGGATGCTGCTTATCCAGGCTGGGTGGCTGTTCCCTGGCCCACCCTTTCATTATCTGCTTTATTACAAAGTGGCCCTTGGGGTTCACAATGCCACTTGCCTTTAATAGGAAGCTGATACCAGCCAGTTGTGAGCGCATCTCTGCGCAAAGTCACACCTGATCATTTAGCCCTCATTATGAAAGCTAGCAGAGTCTCTGTTGTGAACCATAAGGTTTGTTGTATGTTGAGGCCCTTGCAGTAGTCCAGGAAACTCTGGGACGCATCCTGGCTAGGTCCGCTGCTGGGACGAGCACTCTAAATTCTGCAAACTTGAAGCGAGAGAAACAATCAGCAATCAAGTTGTGGACACCTGGAACATTCGCCGCTCTGAATGTAATATTATAGTGCATGTATGTCAGGACTATCTCCCTAAGTAATGTGATGATGAAGACAGACCTGGCAGACAGTCTGTTTTTGACCTCCAAAATGGACATGTTATCTGAGCGGAATACAATGTGTCTGTTTGTGAGGCATGGGGCCCACATGTACAAGGCCATGAATATAGGAAATAGCTCCAGAAATGTGATATCCCTCATTTCCCCTCATGCATGCCAAGCAGTAGGCCACAGCTCTGCAGACTATGCACCTCAAAAGAAGATACCAAAACCCCCACCCCCAGAGGCATCTGTGAAGAGCTGTAGCTCCTCATTGAAAGCCGGGGCGGACTGCCGAACGTGAGCCTATTGAAGGACGACAGAAAGGAATCCCACACCTGAAGGTCTGCCCTAATTGTAGTCAATATTCTAATGAAGTGATGGGATTTTTTTTAACACCGACCGTCCCTAACGATAGGTGCCTAGAAAACATGCAACCCGTGGGCACAATCCTAGCTGCAAAAGCTAGCAATCCTGATAAGGACTGGAAACGCTTTCTTTGCTCCCAAGAAGGACTTGATTTCTTCTTTTAACTTTGCCAATTTGTCCTTCAGCAAACAGAACACTTGCAGTGCAGCATCAAGCTCGATGCCCAAGAATGTAAGGCATGGCGCCAGGGTAACCGTTTTTTTTTTCCGGGGCAAGGGGTATACCGAAGTGTGTCGCCAGAACCTGGAAGGCTTGTAGCACTGTAGCGCTTGCCATTCTGTCCTTTCCCACAAAGAGGAAGTAATCAACGTAGTGAATTATGCACCAGTAACCCACTGCCTGCTCCAGCACCCAATGCACAAAAGTATTAATAAGTTCAAAGTATCTTTATGATATGGACCAACCCATGGGGAGACATTTTCCATAACAGACTGCACCACCTAGGCGAAAACCTGGAATGTGGAAGGATTCCGGGTGAGCCAGCAGTAGCCAGAACGCCGACTCAATATCCGCCTTCGCTATATGTGTTTGGGGCCCACCTTTCTGTTTAACTGAATAACTTGTTCTATGGATGCATACTATACCGAGCAAAGGGATGGGTAGATGACGTCAATGACCGAAGACCCTTCTGGATGGGAAAGGTTATGGATTAGCCAAAATTTACCCTGTTCTTTTTGGGGAACAATACCTAGGGGAGAAACGATGAGGTCTAAGATAGGAGGGAACCAAAAGGGACCAGCTATTCTGCCCAACTGCAGTTCTTTGTGTATTTGTTTCCTCTGCTACCTTGGCGTGTAGTATAAGTGACTTTGTGTTCTGCGGTTTGAACTCCGCTCCCTCTTCTCCTATTTGCTATTTTTGGTTCCCACCCTTCCCTCTCTATCCCTCCTCCTCCCTGCCCCCGCTCCTAGACCCTGCCCTGCCTCTTTCCTCTACCTTGATTCCCTGCAGCACCACCCTATTTATGGGAGCCATGCAAATTTCTCGGGCTCTCTACCTTCCCTAGTCACACAAGTACTTGAAAAATTCAATTTATACATTCTACCAGTAGATAGTAAATGTAATCATAGTAAATGATGGCAGAAAAAAGACCTGCATGGTCCATCCAGTCTGCCCAACAAGATAAACTCATATGTGATACTTTTTGTGTATACCTTACCTTGATTTGTACCTGTCCTTTCAGGGCACAGACCGTGTAAGTCTGCCCAGCACTATCCCCGCCACCCAACCACCAGCCCCGCCTCCCACCACCGGCTCTGGCACAGACCGTATAAGTCTGCCCAGCACTATCCCCGCCTCCCGCCACCGACTCTGCCACCCACTCTCGGCTAAGCTCCTTAGGATCCATTCCTTCTGAACAGGATTCCTTTATGTTTATCCCACGCGTGTTTGTATTCTGTTACCGTTTTCATTTCCACCACCTCCCGCGGGAGTGCATTCCAAGCATCCACTACTCTCTCTGTGAAAAAATACTTCCTGACATTTTTCTTGAGTTTGTCCCCCTTCAATCTCATTTCATGTCCTCTTGTTCTACCGCCTTCGCACCTCTGGAAAAGGTTCGTTTGCGGATTAATACTTTTCAAATATTTGAATGTCTGTATCATATCACCCCTGTTTCTCCTTTCTTCCAGAGTATACATGTTCAGGTCATCAAGTCTCTCCTCATACGTCTTGTAATGCAAATCCCTTACCATTCTCGTAGCTTTAAGAAGGTAAGTTTAAGCGAATGTCTACGTACAGAGAATGAACCACATGAGCTATATCCTAGATACTGCAGGCTCAACATGGTGTGCTCTGGTAAGACAGAAGGAACCAATCTATTTCTTAAATCTTTATCATAAAAATAAGTAATTGTTTGGATGTTGGTCTCTGAAACGTTTGTGTGACTGTAGTACCAGCCAATGTTTTTTAAATATAATATTTCAAATGTTACATGCCAAATGAGAAAATCTATGAGATTAGTCTTTTCCCTACGGCCTGTTTCTAGCAACTCTTCACGGCATTGTGTTTTAGCTTTGGAATAACCTTCCCTAATGCACTTTAATGGGTTGCCCTATGCTTAAACCTATTTGCTAAGGCTGTAGCCTGGATATCAAAATCTGAAAGTTTAGAATATAACCTTCGAAGCCTCAAAAATTTACAGTATGGTAAATTTGTCTTAAGTTTGTCTGTTATGAAAACTGGTAAAATGTAGGTAATTACTTTTGTCTGTGGGTTCTTATACATAGAGGTGATGAAGTGGTAATGGTCCTTTTTAATTAGGACGTCGAAAAAAGGCATCACATTCTGACCGTACTGCATCTTAAATTTTAAGTTGGCATCCCTGGTGTTAAGTCAAGTAAAAAAGAGGGTTAAATTGATCTACATTTCCCTTCCAAAGGATAAAGATATCATCTATGTATCATTTATACATCTTACTTTCTGAAGAAAAAGGATGATTCCTTAAAAAGAGGGCAGGGAAACAGTCTATGCATGGTGTGCACACTCAGGCCTTGACCAGCACACTATTCCCCTCCCCCCCTGAAAGCATATGACCCTCCCACTGGATCCGGTGAGGCCCCCAGAGAGAACTGCTACCACAGATGGCAGGTGGCAACCAAACAGGTCCTGTGTGGCCCCAGCAGCAGCTTCGGGGAATCCAATAGCTAAGAAAGGGGGCCTCAGCCTCAGAGTTTACTGAACATGAGGGAGAAGACAGGGATACACCTACACAATACTGAACATTGTAAACCTCAATGTTCGGAATGGGTGGCCATATGCCCCAAGCTTTCTGGGATTTATTACACAAATGGAGATGTCGAGGACTGGTGAAGAAAACAGGAGCCAGCTGAAGAGGGATGTGAAAAACAAAGCTGGAGAGAACCCACTGGATGTGGACCCTGTGAACCTCAGCCCTGAGGAGCACATGGTTCACAGACCCATTCCCAGGGAGTCCAACCCCCACTCAGCTTCTCATGAAGGCAGCCACAAAAGGGTGTGTCCATTGTGGTACAATCTGCACGTCTCCACAGTTACTTCATTTCAACTTTAAAACAATAAATACAAAAATAGGGTAAAATGGTTTGTTGCAAAGTCCAACCCACCAGGGAAACGTGTGTGTGTGTGTGTGGGGGACCTCCTGTTTGACAGGTTTGGGCTTTTTTTTTTAACAGCCCGGATCTGTCAAACAACTTCTGTGAGAGGATTGTGCCTTAGGCGCATGCCCAGCATAATCCTTCCTCAGAAATCCCTCGATGATCAAAACTAATAGTGCTCATAAATTTGCATGCTACTAGTTTTGATCATGAGGGCTTTAATCCCCAGTGCTGTTTCAGTGCTAATTTTCCAGTACTGTTTAGAACATCGCAGGAGATTTGATCATCGAGGCATAAGTGATGCATGCAATTGATAGTATTCAATATGTTATGTTTATCGCTTGAAGATACGCCCATGCTCCGCCCACCTATACACCCTCTGCAGTTACATGCCATAGCACTTAGGTACGATCTTATAGATTAGTGCCTAGTGCATATCCATGCATAACTACCAATTATTGGTGCCAATGATGCACGTAAGTAGCACGTTAAGTCTAGGTACTAATTTATAGAACTGAAAGGGAAAAGGGTCATGAATTTGATATGCTGCCTTTCTGTGGTACAACCAAAGTGGTTTACATTTATTATATTTAGAATTATCTCCTAAGTGAGCATTTTCAGAATATAACTCGGGCACCCTGCTGACACTTTCGTGGGTATTTGCATACATACAGGCATAAGTGATAGTATTCTAAACATTTACGTGTGCAACGGCATGGAAATCTGGGTGCCTAGGCTTTAGAATTGCCCTTCACATGCCTTTGTTCATTGGGTATTAGGCCGATCGAATTTTTAGCACATCTAAATTGGCCATCATCTAGGCACCAGTCACTGTGCTGCCAGAGCATGACACAGGCTAAGTGGGTTTGATGAGTGGAGTGGGGGAGAGGATGGCTGTCTTTTTTCCCCTCTTCTTTGCATAGACACAAAACAAACATTACAGCAGAACAGCTCTTCTTGTTCTTCCATGCTGTAATGCCTTGATGTACACGGAAGATTATGTGTCAATACGCATTAATATTTGATGTGCATTATCACATTATCCTTTATGTGCACTTTTCCAAACTGGTGAGGTCAGATTCCCCCAGACAAAAGATTACATAACAAAGTGAGAACTAAGGTTTTATACAAACAGCACATGATCCTGCTCCTTACACAGCTAGAAGTGTGGTTTTATTAACCAAAACAACTGGAAGGATCATCCAAAATATTTTAAGTTCAGGCTGCAGAAATCTCATACATTGGGTCACCATGGTGATATTACATTTTGGTCTGGTGACCTATAATTTGCCTTCAGTACAGCATGAGAACCAGTAAGGGCATGACTCTTGCCTTCATGGTAGCCCCTTTGCCCTCTCCCCTTAGCACATACTTCATCTTTAAATAAAAATCAAATGCTAGAAAATACAAGGAATGGCTACAAGTATGAAGAGAGCTGCTCCTGTGTTCCCCAAACTCTAGCCACCCACTTTCTCCCCACCATTCTGTGACTACTTCTCTAGGGGGCCTGTACTAGTATAGATGTGTGTTTTGAACAGGCGCAGGTCCATTTTTCAGCGCGCCTGTAAAAAGGGCCTTTTTTCTTGGCCCGAAAATGGACATGTGGCAAAATGAAAATTGGTGCGTGTCCATTTTGGGCCTGAGACCTACTGACACCCATTCACTTAGCGGTAAGGCCTCATGTGTTAACCGGGCTGTAATCATGTGCGCACATACAATCCTGATTACCGCCTGGATAGTGCCACATGCTGGAAAATAAAATATATTTTCCGGTGTGTGTGTAGTGGACATGCATAAAAAATGAAACTACCGCCCAGGCCATGTGGTAGCCGGGTGGTAGTTCTGAAATGGAGCACGTTGGGCGCACGTAGGCGCCAAGCAGGGTCATTTTCGAAAGAGAAGGGCGTCCAAAAAGCAACACAAAAGGCACATGGGTGTCCCTGTGAAAGAAGGTCGTCCAAATTCAATCAAAACAGGGCCATAAAGACGTCCTCAGTGCGAGGATGCCCATCTATGGTCTTCCCCACAGGGGGCGTGTTAGAGGCTTGTTCTGGGCAGTGTTACGAGATGGGCGCCTCCAATGTATAACTGATAGGGAAATGGGTTTGCATGGGCGGGAACATGGGTGTCCTTACTTTGACCTGAAATAAAAGTGACCAGGCTAAGGGGGAAGTTGTCTTTAGACCCATCAGCGATTTTGTGGAGTTGGAGAGTGGCGAGATCGTTGTTGGGAGACAAAAGTTGAGTGTTGTTCAGTGCCCTGTTACCTTTTTTTTTTAATTTATGAGAAGTCTTTATTAAATTACCTTTGTCTGTATACCTGGTTTGCTGCTCTATCTGCCCTTCAGTATGCTGGGGCTGGTGCCCACTAAGACCAGCTTCTGTGTCTGACTGATGTCATCACCTGCATAGCAAAAGGGGCGGAAGTGTGTTGCTTAAAATAACCCAGTTTTGTTTTGCAGCATTCATATACATAGCCCCACATGTGAAGACCCAGGAAACAGATGATGAAGAATAGCATTAGCAGTTAATCACAGATGTCATTGTAGATGGTACAGAGCTGGAGACAAGGAGTAGAGTGCACTTTAGATACTGATGTGCAAGAGAGCCACACAGGCAGGTGGGTAGACATAGAACTGTGGAAGAAGTGTAGAGGACACAGTGAAATTACCTCTGCGGGTGGGTGACTGTTTTGGTGCCATTCTGACAATGGGATGCAAAAGTTCGAAAATACTGAGGACGTCCTAAGGACATCCCAAGGACGCCCATGTAAGAGCGGGATGGGCATCCCCAAGATGGGCATCCTAATTTCGATTATGGGCAAAATCCCTAAACGTCCCCAGCTGCTCTCTGTGATTTGGGTGTCCTCATTTCGATTATGGGTGGGAACTATGGACGTCCCCAGCTGCTCTGTGTTTTGGATGCCCTAATTTCAGTTATGGGTGAAAATGATAAACATCCCCAGCTGTTCTTCCGGTTTGAACGTTTGCATTCCCTTTATTGGCACCGCTTTAAAACGGATTTCTCTATGCTTGCACTTTAGAGGTTTTTCTTTAGATTATGGGGTGGTATTTTTAAGCGTTTTACCTTCAGTTATAGTAAACCTTGATTTTGCCACTGTATGCTTTTGTAGACCTGTTTGTTTTTTTTCATTTTTTTTGGGGGGGGGGGGGGGGATACCTTTTGGCCAACTCTTAAATGATAACTGGTGTGTGGGCTGTGTACCTTTCCTTTCAAAAGATTTCTGACTGGGTGTTAGCTGGCAGCTTAGCATATACTCTGCATCTGACCAACTCTCCATCCTCTACCCTCCAGGAGCTGCTTGCTGTGTTTGATGCGGTCCCTCACTGACCCCCATTCTCTCTCCTTAGTTGAAGCAGCCAGCCTCTGGCCCCTTGGAGCAAACAGTTTGGTGTTCCTTTTGGCAATTTCTGGAACCACAAGTTCAAGGTAAGCTCATACCTCTCAGCCACCTCTTCTCCTTCTGCTATGTAGGTGCTAAACAATCAATTCTTGCATCTTGCACTGCAGCTGGTCAACAGGATTGCAAGGGACAGCAGTGGACTCTAATACACTGGACTATAATAGAGATGATTGTTGCTACCCAATTCATTGTACAGATGTCTTGTTCTCTATTGGACACACTCAGTTGTGGCTGCCTGTGGGGTGGGGGAGGGGAAGAGACCCTGAGAATGAATGTGTGCATCCCTCATGGTCAAGGGCTCCCCATTCTCTCTATGTTCTCTGCATTCAAATCTTACCTCTATTTTCACTAGGTTTGCCTGTGGTTGCTGTGCAGTGGTGGAAGGAGATGCCGCTTGCTGCTGCATCAGGGCTGTACTGTGTGTTTGCAGGTCACGCCGTAGAACCTCGATGCTATGCTGCAGCCGTTGGAGCTGCTGTACCGCTTCACATTGGGCCTATCCTTCTTTATGTGGTGAACCCCAGTCCCCTTTTATGACATGCCCACCCATTCTCAAGGTTGCTGGGGATGGGGGGGGGGGGGGGGGGGCGGGGAAGCATATATGCACTGAATGTCTTTTTCACATTATTCAACACAGTCCTACAATCCTCCATAGTTATGCAACAACAGCATTTATGAATTCTATCCTACATTTACAAAGGAGTACATGGGCCCTGTTTATAATACTTATGTCGAGCCCTGGGCGCCATCGCACGCTCCTGATTATATCGGGCTGGTCCCACCATACGCGGCAGAACCTTCGCCTCAGTGACTCGAGGTCCCTCCTAATGCCAAAACGTCTGTAAGATACAAGTTTGTACACCAGGAGTCAGGGGATGGCCCTTCTTGCCTTCACAACATAAAATAATTTGACAGCCAAATTGTAGAGACACACAACACTGATGATGATTGGGGGGGGGGGGGGGACATGACATTGGTACAGGTGATGTCATTGAGGTGGGCATGAGGACAGAGAGTACCGTTTGTGTGAGCTATTGTTGGGAAGTGATAATGTTTTTCCTTTCTAGTACATTGTTTCTATTAATGAATGTGCGTGTGCACATACTGATTACCCTTGAATGCAGACTACAGTTAGTGCTTACATTGCACTTACATTGAGGGAGCTGTTATATGTGTAGCTACAGGAGGGGGACCTGATAGGCCAGGACCAGGGGGGGGGGGGGGAACAAACACTTACCTTTGCAACCTGACTCTTATATGACTCCAGACTTGTATAGAGTCAGTCCTGGGGGGGCAGGTGGTGATGGTGTATAAAGTGTGACGGTGCCACAGACACAGGTGCACCAACAGCAGGGTCTCAGTGGTGCTGAAATTTGGTTCTCTTTGCAGCGCCATCTCAGTGAATAACTGTTGGAAAATGTGCATCACCTTATTTGGACTTCCATGCATGATGGACGTCCTTACATGCACAGTTCCATATATGGACGACCATCCCATATATGGACAGGTCAGCACGTGGATGTCTTGGCACATATAATGGGTCCATTCACGAGTATTGTGTGCAATTCTGGTCGCCACACCTCAAAAAAGATATAGTGGAATTAGAAAAGGTGTAGAGAAGTGCAACAAAGATGATACAGGGGATGGGACGATTTCCCTATGAGGAAAGGCTGAAGAGGCTGGGGCTCTTCAGCTTGGCGAAAAGGCAGCTGAGGGGAGATATGATAGAGGTCTATAAGATAATGAGTGGAATGGAAAGGGTCGATGTGGAGTGTCTCTTTATGCTTTCCAAAAATACCAGGACAAGGGGGCATGCAATGAAGCTGCAGTGTAGTAAATATAGAATGAATCAGAGGAAATTTTTCTTCACTCAACGCGTAGTTAGACTCTGGAATTCGTTGCCGGAAAAAGTGGTTAAGGCGGTTGACTTAGCAGAATTTTAAAAAGGGTTGGACAGCTTCCTGGAGGAAAAGGCCATAGAATGTTATGGAATGGATGTGGGAAAAATCCACTATTTCTGGGATGAGCGGGACAAATTGTTTGTTTTTTTGGCCGTTGTTGGAGACAGGGTGCTGAGCTCGATGGACCCTTGATCTATCCCAGCATGGTGATGCTTATGTACTTAAGGAGTTCCACAGGCAAAGGAGGGCTGTTGATTAGAACATGGGTCTTTTTGACACCTAAAAATTTAGCCAGGGTTCTAGAGTGAAAGTTTCAGCAGCCCACTCTTAAGATTTTATGAAGACAAAATAGCCCAAGCATGTAGAGGCCTTCTTTCTGCCACAGCTTTTTTTGTTTTTTAATTGCAATAATACATTTTAGATCTTTAAGATTCACACCTTAAATATAAGCAATTCTTTAACCATGAAGGATTGATTTAATTTTATAATTATGGATGCTGAGATTTGCAGATATTACTTGAATGAGGAACTGACTTGAAGGGACAGCATCAATGGATTATAATTAATAGGAAACATTTCAGGTGAAATGAGGTGTCAAGTCTGGATTCCACAGGGACTGATCCATGTATTGCTGCTGATGGAATCATCAGAAATGTTGCCATTTTTTTTCCAAAGGACATTGTAATATATCTTATTGGAAATATGCTTGAAGTCTCATGCATTTTACAGAGAACACTACAGAATCATTTATTAATGGGAAGGGGGGATTTTATAACTGCCTACATTAGTGAAAAGTACATGTATGCTTTTCAATATGCAGCTCTGCCACACTTTCAAAGCAAAAGTATGCGAAAATTAAAGCATTTGGGGCCGGATTCTATATAAGGCACACCAAGTAGCATGCATTACATTGTGTGCGGCTAATATACGCATGCTATTCAATTGAGTAATGAGTCATAACTGGCCAATAACAACCAATTATCATCATTAATTGGCAAATGAAATTTACATGCACTCCCTTTCACGCGTATTCTAAAAAGATGTACGCACAAATTGTAATATGCGTAGCTGAAAAGGGGGCACAGTTATGTGAGGAGCATAGGCGTCACAGGGATGTCAATCACATGTACTTGTATTGTTATAGAATTTTGGAAAACACACGTGTATGTAGACTTGGGCATGTACAACCAGTACAGAAGATACCAAACTTTGCAGGGGTGAAGACAAAACAGGAGACAGCGAAGATGACTCAAAAAAGAAACGATGATGCTATGAGGTCTGAGTGAGTTTATTAACCAAGACTCAACACGGCCGTGTTTTAGCCCTACGGCCTGCCTCAGGAGTCTAAATACAAAAGAATCAAACACAAATATATATAAAACATACAGTTAAAACATGCATACATGTTCGTATGTTCCTTACTTTATAAAAAATCTGTTTACCAGTATGTCAATTATAAATCTTTTACCATTTTATTCTTGTGTCAAACTATATTTGTATATTAGTGATTATTAATATACGACTTATGTATGTAATTCATTTATTGGTCTATTTATAATCAAAGGTCATTTATGTTTTTAACAGTACATTTTATATATATTTGTGTTTGATTCTTTTGTATTTAGACTCCAGAGGCAGGCCATATGGCCGAAACACGGCCGTGTCGAGTCTTGGTTAATAAACTCACTTAGACCACACAGCATCATCGTTTCTTTTACGAGTCATCTTCGTTGGCTCCTGTTTTGGCCTGGGCATTTACGCCAGATTTTCAGTGGTGTAAATGGCCATGCTTAAATGTACACATATTTCTCCAGCCTACATCTTACTGTAGAAGCAGTTTATACAACAGTGGTACTCGCATTATTCTGATGCATCTACATTTAAGATGCCTTATATAGAATCTAACCTTTGTGATAGTTTGCATGTTATCACACAGTAAACAGTGCCATAATGAATTCTCTGAGTTTGTCTCTCAGGAGTATATTATGGGTGGGGTAACATTATCCAGTTATCGCATTAACTGAACAATTTTCCAGATTCTATATGGTAATACATCGGTATTACTAATCCAGTTTTTTTCTCAATGTTTTTATATGTTAACCCGTGTTCATGATAGCTTGTTATTGAAATTCCATGTTTTTAAAAATCTTCGATTCAGTCGTCAACTAGGCTCTATGCTTTCTTTTCAAGCAGTTGCTATTTGGAATAATTTATCAGGTACAATTTCAACATTTCAAAATGATATGCATTTATGTAAGATGCTGAAAACTTTTTTGTTTGATAATTGTGATGGATAAAATGTTGTTTTTATGTTTATTTTATTATTATGTAAATTCCTCATTTTTTTTGTTTGAATTTCCTTTTATGTAAACCACCTGGAACCTCCTGTTTGGATACAGCGGTGTATAAGACATGAATCATAGTAGATTAGATATCACACATTTAATGTGGGAGCACTTAGTGCCTCCTAAATGGGAGGTAGCAAGTGCTCCCATGTGATCTGTGAGCAGGTACCATGCGCTAATGGGAACATTGAAGCCCAACCTGAATAAAAGAAATACTATAAATGCTTCCACTAATTGATGCATGGGGGGGGGGGGGGTGGCTTTTCCAAAGTCATGCTAGCATTTTTAGCTTGTGGAAAAACAATAAGCTGGTAGTAAATGCTGAGCCGCCCATTAATGGGCATTTCAGGGTTTACCACCAACTGATTTTTACTGCGAGCTAAAAACGCTAGTGCAGCTTTGTAAAAGGCCCCCTAGATTTGCAGCTAACAAGCAGTAAAATCCCATGTTAAGATGTGTTAACTGCAAACTTTAATTCACTTTAGTAAAAAGACCTCTCATTCTTGCTTTGAAAATGACCTCACGAAGACTATGTGTAAATGTCTATATATCTACTATGTGGTGCATATGAACTTTTTTTCAGGAAAAAGAAGTATTCCTTTTAAAATTTAGAAATATACTTGTAAGTGCAAACTCTAACCCGACTCCATATCCAGGAAAGCCTCTTTACCTGAAAATCGCATGAGCAATTTTGTAAAAGCACACTGCAGGTGGAGGACTGCTGTAGCTGTAAAAATGGCTTTGAAAATTACACTCTGAATATACATAAGTGTAGGACAATGTATAAGTGGATCATACAAATAAGCAGCTACAATCTTCTTTCAATGAACACAAGTCCTGATTCACTGTGGCTTTTGATCCATTCTCTGCTGAATTCTATATAGCGTGCTTAGAGTTACATGCGGTTCCGCATAAATCTAGGCGTATTCAGTAACTATGTGTGAAGATTAATTGTTTTAACAAGCTTTTAAGCGTTAACAATTCATAACAAGCAATAATGAGCACTAATTGACAAAAATTAGAATTTATGCACGCACATTGCTAAGTATATTCTGTAATGTACTGCGCTTAAATTCAAATGCATGTAGGCAAAAAGGGGCATAAGTACATAAGTACATAAGTAGTGCCATACTGGGAAAGACCAAAGGTCCATCTAGCCCAGCATCCTGTCACTGACAGTGGCCAATCCAGGTCAAGGGCACCTGGCACGCTCCCCAAACGTAAAAACATTCCAGACAAGTTATACCTAAAAATGCGGAATTTTTCCAAGTCCATTTAATAGCGGTCTATGGACTTGTCCTTTAGGAATCTATCTAACCCCTTTTTAAACTCCGTCAAGCTAACCGCCTGTACCACGTTCTCCGGCAACGAATTCCAGAGTCTAATTACACGTTGGGTGAAGAAAAATTTTCTCCGATTCGTTTTAAATTTACCACACTGTAGCTTCAACTCATGCCCTCTAGTCCTAGTATTTTTGGATAGCGTGAACAGTCGCTTCACATCCACCCGATCCATTCCACTCATTATTTTATACACTTCTATTATATCTCCCCTCAGCCGTCTCTTCTCCAAGCTGAAAAGCCCTAGCCTTCTCAGCCTCTCTTCATAGGAAAGTCGTCCCATCCCCACTATCATTTTCGTCGCCCTTCGCTGTACCTTTTCCAATTCTACTATATCTTTTTTGAGATACGGAGACCAGTACTGAACACAATACTCCAGGTGCGGTCGCACCATGGAGCGATACAACGGCATTATAACATCCGCACACCTGGACTCCATACCCTTCCTAATAACACCCAACATTCTATTCGCTTTCCTAGCCGCAGCAGCACACTGAGCAGAAGGTTTCAGCGTATCATCGACGACGACACCCAGATCCCTTTCTTGATCCGTAACTCCTAACGCGGAACTTTGCAAGACGTAGCTATAATTCGGGTTCCTCTTACCCACATGCATCACTTTGCACTTGTCAACATTGAACTTCATCTGCCACTTGCACGCCCATTCTCCCAGTCTCGCAAGGTCCTCCTGTAATCGTTCACATTCCTCCTGCGACTTGACGACCCTGAATAATTTTGTGTCATCGGCGAATTTAATTACCTCACTAGTTATTCCCATCTCTAGGTCATTTATAAATACATTAAAAAGCAACGGACCCAGCACAGACCCCTGCGGGACCCCACTAACTACCCTCCTCCACTGAGAATACTGGCCACGCAATCCTACTCTCTGCTTCCTATCTTTCAACCAGTTCTTAATCCATAATAATACCCTACCTCCGATTCCATGACTCTGCAATTTCTTCAGGAGTCTTTCGTGCGGCACTTTGTCAAACGCCTTCTGAAAATCCAGATATACAATATCAACCGGCTCCCCATTGTCCACATGTTTGCTTACCCCCTCAAAAAAATGCATTAGATTGGTGAGGCAAGACTTCCCTTCACTAAATCCGTGCTGACTTTGTCTCATCAGTCCATGTTTTTGTATATGCTCTGCAATTTTATTCTTAATAATAGCCTCCACCATCTTGCCCGGCACCGACGTCAGACTCACCGGTCTATAATTTCCCGGATCTCCTCTGGAACCCTTCTTAAAAATCGGAGTAACATTGGCTACCCTCCAGTCTTCCGGTACTACACTCGATTTTAGGGACAGATTGCATATTTGCTTAGGGGCATGGAAATGGGCATTTTGTGGGTGTTCCAAAATCTGCGCACGTTGTTATAAAATATGGGGCCAGTGAGCGTAAATCTACACTCAGGGATTTACACTAGCTTTTCATTGGTGTAAATGGACACTCATAGATTTAGTCGCATGAACTACGCCTAAGCATATTCTAAATACCGTGCATAGATTTACATGCATTATTTAGAATATGCTTAGGTGTAATTGCCTAACGAGTGTTAATTTTAGGCGTCATACATAGGAGAGGTTTAATCCTATCATATTTTGAAGCCCTACAAATAATACGAGCTGCAGTATTCTGTATCATCTGTAACCGTTTTATATTGATCATAGTAAGGCCTGCATAGATGATATTGCAGTAGTCCAGACGTGTCATAATATATGCATATGTTAAAGTACATAGCGAATCTTTATCAATTGCTTGTGCAAATTCTAATGGAGTGAACTAACTTCAGTAATTGGTTGTTAGCACCCAATTACTGATGGTTCTTAGCTCATTGTTCAATTACTTTGCGTGTGCATTTCAGGGGTGCATCTTAATTGGGTGCACTATATATATATATAGAATCTAGGGTATAATGCCTTCTCTTGTGGAGGCAATAGGTATACCGTCCTACACTGCACAACTGACAGATTCTGGTAAGTACCATGTGCTAATACAATGTGTTGTACACACCCATTTTCTGACCATAACCTACCTTAAACAGGATAATTTCAGGATATCCACAATGAATATGCATGATCTTGATTTGCACACACAGCCTCTATTATATGCCAGTGGCATAGGAAGGGGGGGGGGGTGGTGGGGCTGTCTGCTTCGGGTGCACGCCGGTGGGAGGGTGTCGGCTCCGCTAGTTCCCTGCTCCCTCTGCCCTGGAACAGGTTACTTCCTGTTCCGGGACAGAGAGAGCAAGGAACCAGTGGAGCCGACGCAGCTCCCAGCGACGTGCACTCGGGGGCGGATCGGCCCTCTCGCCCGCCCCTCACTTCCTAATTAAAGTAAGAATGCGCTCCAGGGGGGAGTGCTGTGCTGCACCCGGGCGAGGGGGGTGCACAGCGGCGACCCGCCCCGGGTGTCAGCCGCCCTCACTACGGCACTGTTATATGCAGATCTCTTTCATACATACTCTATTTTTGGATATCCTGAAATCCTGACTGGCAAGGGATACCAGCGACATAACGCAACCAAAGACCATAACTGGACATATCTTAATCCTTCCTCTCCCTCTCTAAGTTCCTCCCCAATGGTCTTTACCATACATGTACCTCAATATCACCTTGTTCATAACGGAATCGGCTAACGCCATTTACGGTACTATGTAAGGCACATTGAGCTTGCAAAAAGGTGGGAAAATGTGG
The DNA here is from genome assembly GCF_901765095.1 of Microcaecilia unicolor. Taxonomy (NCBI): domain Eukaryota; kingdom Metazoa; phylum Chordata; class Amphibia; order Gymnophiona; family Siphonopidae; genus Microcaecilia; species Microcaecilia unicolor. The sequence goes on along the minus strand of NC_044037.1, from coordinate 204,295,747 downwards.
GATAAAAATGTAACAAATAAATAAATAATTATGTGCAAATTAATGCATGAGGCCTGTCGTTGCCATTGCGGTACCCATTACTGTCCTTGTGTGTTAACAGCTCATGCTAATTTGCACATTAGCTGCTGCTTAGCACAGTTTAGTAAACAGGCCCTTTAGGTTCCAGAGCAGGTCTGTCTTTAGAAGAATAGAAACATAGAAACATGACGGCAGATAAAAGCCACATGACCCATCCAGTCTGCCTATCCTCTGTAACCCCTAATTCTTCCTGTTCCTAAGTGATCCCACATGCTTACCCCATGCCTTTTTAAATTCTGGAACAGTCCTCGACTCCACCACCTCCACCAGGAGGCTATTCCACCAGAAAATTAAAAGGATGGCCTTGGAAACATTCAGTTTATTTACAGGCAGAGTTATTCAGGAGGAATAGCCCTGGGCCCCTTTCTACAGCCCTGCTCACAGCTCTAGAGCCTCTTGGCAGATGGAGTCAGCTCTCCCTGCCGTACTAGTCATTTCTTTCTTCTTATTGATCAGGTCACAGCTTACATCTGATGGCCTCTTTCACCATCCACCTAAATATAGGTTTAACTGTGTATGTCCAAACAAATCTGTGTGTAGAGATGGACAAAGATTAAAACAGACCCTCAACAAGCAGTTATCTACCAATGCAACATGCTTAAAACACAAGGGACCACATTTTGCTAACCATATGGTGCACTGCTCTTTTTTTTTAATAGTTGTATTCTTGTATTAATATTGTCTTGTAATGCTTCTTCTTAATTTGTTATGAAAGCCGCACTAAACCTGAGCTTTCTTGGGAAAGTGCAGGGTAGAAATGTCATAATAAATAAACTGCAATTAAAGCATCAGTGTATTACATATTTTCATCACCTGGAATAGCCAACCCTACAATTCAGCATAAAAGGGACAAGAATAATATATTTACCAGTCCAAGACACAGGAAATCATTACCATAAGTGGCAGCTAATGTGCTCAGAAACCGTTGTTTAAACAGTCAACACAACACTTATGCTCTATAGGTATTTGTGCCTGAGTAAAACACTGCCAAACAGCAGCTGAGATTCACAGATGTCCCAAGGGTAAGAACAGCATTAGCTAAGTCCCTATGTCCGGAAGCTGATGGAGTTTCCAGCATACATTGGAACCCCAGCATGGAAAGGTATTACTCACAGTCTCTTGAGACTGACACCAGAGAGGATTCCTGGAAAGAAGTAAGCTCCCAACACAGACTCAAAAAGAAGAGAATGGCACACATCCTTGCAATATATCCAGCTGCAAACTATGCCAAAACATTTCACAGGACACCACGGTCATTCACAAAGGAAAAATATTCAACATTTAGGAATCTTTCACATGCTCATCTTCCAATGTGGTATATATCATTCAGTGTAAAAAATGCAACGAAGGCTGCTACATTGGAGAAACAAGTCAGATGCTAAAGAAGAGATTTAATTTACATAGACACCATATGAAAAATGCTAGTACCAATCAGGATGTCACCTCTGTGGGGCAGCACTTTACAAAACCAGAATACTGTACCAGTGATTATATTTATTTATTTATTTATTTATTTATTTATATCATTTATACCCCACAATTTCACACCTCTGGCAGGCTCAATGTGGCTTACAACATTTAGTTAACAAACAGGAAAGTACAATAAATGGAAAGTGATACCAGGGGTGGAAAGGTACAGGGTTAAGAGAAAGTAGTTAAGTAAGAACTTCATGATAAGAATCCTGAAAGGGAACTTTAAAACAATACAAGAACATAAGACCTTTGAAGTCAGAATGATTAAATATTTTGACACCCACCAGGACTTAACAAAGATCTGGGTTTTCTAGCCCATTATAAACCATAAAATTGTACTGCTTTGTCACCCTCCTATCTCCATGCATATCTCCCTGTCCCTCATCCATCCACCCCCATCCTGTTAGACTGTCACTGAAATGCTCTGATGTTTCACTTATATATATAAAGTCATCTACCAATATTTGCTTATTTCCTATCTGACAAAGAAAGGCAACCTTCGAAAGCTAATCAAGAAATGTATTAAGTTATGTCCAATAAAAAAAGTATCATCTTATTTTCTTTTCCATGTTTTATTTTGTTTTATTTCTATTGATTACCTTTAAAAGTGGACTAACATGGCTACCACACCTCTCTACTGGAAAGGGAGGAAGCTCTGCTGGATGTAGAAAACTTATCTCCTAAGAGCAGAAGATAACCTCCGCCTCAGAATAGGACTGAGCAGCTGGATTTCTCCATGTTGGTTCAGGAACTGCAATGATGAGATGCTAGCTGTTCAACTTCCTCCTGCATCTCTTAAAAATGAAACCTCCAGTCTAGGAGGGTCTGCAAATACATACTCAGAAAGTTGTGGGTTAGAGCTCTGTGCTATTGCTCAGCACAGGGTTGCCTAATGCACATGGTAAAGAAATTTTACAGTAAGCAAATGGTATGCAAATAGGCTGCGTGTAAAACATGTGCACTAACATAGAAGAGAATGCTAGATGCATTTGCACATGGGCCTGCACTAGCGACAGCTATATTTTGTCCACAAAAAAAAGTTATTAGTAGCTGGAGCTGCATTAGTATACATACGATGACGACGACTACTACTACTACTACTACTACTGTTAATCATTTCTATAGTGCTACAAGATGCACGCAGTGCTGTACACCAACATGTAAAAGACAGTCCCTGCTCTATAGAGCTTACATTCTATCTAAGACAGACAAACAGGATGAAAGGGATTAGGGAGTTAACATTCATTATGGGAATGATTAAAACAACATGGGTATCGAACAGGCAGATAAGGGGTTAAGAATTATGAGCAGCCCCAAAAGGTTGGCTTCTAGGGACGGAGCATGGCACACTGACTCAGGAACTCTATGCCAGTCATTTGGTACAGCTAGATTGAAGGAACAGAGTCTACAGTTGGCAGTGGAGGAGAAGGGAACAGGTAAGAGTAACTTACCTGATGTGACCTACGCAGTTCCCGGGGAGGGGTGTAGGGAGAGATTAGAGTGGAGAGATACTGAAGAGCTGCAGAATGGATGCACTGTAAATCAGTATGAGGAATTTGAACTATATATGGAAATAGATAGGGAGCCAAGGAAGCGACTTGAGAAGGGTTACGTGAGTGTAGCAACACTGGTGAAGGATAAGTCGTGCAGCAGAATTTTGAACAGATTGAAGGGGAGAGAGATGACTTCGTGGGAGATATGTGAGAAGCAAATTGAAGTAATCTAAGTGGGAAGTGAAGAGAGTGTGGGTAAGGGTTTTGGTAGTGTGCTCAGAATGGAAGGAACAAATTTTGGTGATGTTATAGAGAAAGAAACAACAGTAATGCTATTCTGTGCATACAACTTTTGCAATACCAGTATTTATGTACAGGAGTACTTTACTCTTTGCTCCAATACACCTCCACCTTCATTTCTGTCTCTTGTTTAACCCATCCTCTTCAACAAAGAAAGAAAAACATCATGGGTTCTTATACTTGTAGTAAAGAGAACAAGCAGGTATGAAATCCTCAGTAATGCAGACCACAGAAGAACTAACTAACGTTTCACTCTTCCTCAGACCCTGCCTTAAAGCTGTAGCATTAACCTTGCTCTCAGTCTTCTTGCCATTTGTGCACTTCTCTGAAGCTGCGTTGAATAGCTAATATTTTCATTACCATGGAATTTAAATTAGTTGTTTGCTGCAAGTCTTTACACACAGCTTATGCACAAAACTCACTTAATCATTGTGCACCATAATAGCACATAACTTGTGCGCAAAAGCCAAGTTAAACTGTGCACAGAGCCTACGTCACTTTATTACATCAGCCTTTTAATGGGGTCTCCTAACCCAGTTCTCAGTGGCATGTATACACAAAACAGTATCCTTCAGCATGTTATTGAGCACCTAACTATGTTGCCAAGGCGCTAAACAAGCAATTCACTAATGTACATTTTTTTACAAGATGAAGCTAAAAATTTTGCCTTTCAATCTCTTTAATTTCCTTATTCAGTGGAAATAGTTGCTGGATAGGTAAGATGTTCTTGGCTTGCTCTTCCATACCTTCCTCACTGGATTCTCCCTCCCCCTTCTCTCTCTCTCTCTCTCTCATTCTCCTTCATGCCTCTTTGCTCAAGTCTTTATTCTCTTTCACTTCTATCACTCTCCCAGGCTCTCCACCCATACAGATTCTGGTCCAATGGAACATTTGCAGTTCATGGCCCCTCTGGTCTCCATGGGCTTGCTGACTCTAATGAAACAGAGAGCTATTTATTATCTTATGATTACTTCCCCCAGCCCACAGGCTGCCCTTGGCAGTCACTTTCATGCTGTACCCTTAAACCAGCTCTGTTAACAATTAATATGATAGCTGGTACATACACGATAATACCTATACACTGACAATTAAATTACCTAAAATAATGTTACCAGTAGCAGCGTTTAATAGGGTGATTTGTTAACATTTCTCTTGTTGCTTTCTCTCTTTTTCTATTTTGGATTTTGCTTTTTTTTCTCTATTAAATTGCTCTCAGCTCTGTTGTTGATTGCGTAAAATCCAGTGCTTCACTCAAGGCTTTTTATAAATAAATAATTAATATGACAAACACATTAAATTTACCTTCACTACTTAAGGCCATGTTGAGTTAGAGCTTCATTTTTCAGGGTTTTCTTTTTTTTTTTTTAATCACAGTAAAGTCTTTCTCTCATTGTGTACCTGTATGAAAAATCCTTTAGTTCCAATTCAACATTTTTACTGTGCTGAGTATTCTCCATATTACCTCAGCAGAAAACATGACTGGCAGAAGACTTCTATCTGGACTGGACCCACTGTCAGGTTATAAAGGGTGATTAGATACATTGTAATCTCAATGTGATCGCTGATGCTAAAATAGCAATGTCTGGAAATGGTTAGTTTTGCACCTACCATGACAATAATGAACCTCACTCTTCAGCCAGTGCGTGTGGCGTATTATCTCAGCCCCTCAAATTAACGCTAATGCTCACCGTAGTACTTGTATCATGCCAAAGATAGCTGTCTTCCAGAGTTTATAAGATGTAATGGACCATATTCAGTAAACTGCGTCCAAATTGGGTGCTGGAAAAAAATCAGTGGGGTGCACTATTCTATAAAGTGAGTTCTAATCTAATCCGAGACTTGTAGACCGCACTAGTCCCAGTGGGAGGTTCAAGGCGGTTAACATGAAAGAAAACTCTGAACAACACGAGAAGCTATAGAAAAAAAATGAGAAAAAACAATCAACATTTATCAAATAAAAAAAGTTTTTAGTTTTTTATGCAGTTGCATATAACCAGCTTCAGATCGAAAAGATAAAGGAAGCACATTCCAGATTGTAATGGCTCAGAAAGAGAACATAGCCTCAAAATGTTTTAGTATGAAATTTTCTTGTAACCACAAAGAAAAAAGAAAAAGATTAGGAAAACATAAAATTAACAATTTCGAGATACTACCATAAAATCTGCACCTTGGTCCACAAAATCATCTATGGCGTAGTCCCAGGATACATGACAGACCTCATAGATCTACCAACCAGGAACAGAATCAGATCATCACGATCTTACCTAAACCTACATTACCCAAACTGCAAAGGACTCAAATACAAAACAACCCACGCATCCAGCTTCTCCAACATAAGTGCACAACTATGAAACGGACTCCCAAAAACCGTGAAAACAATCCATGACCATCTAAACTTCAGGAAATCACTAAAAACCACCCTCTTCAAAAAGGCTTACCCCACTGATCCAACGTAAATCCCTACACCCAGCAACACAACATAACCAATGATCATACTGGACAATACCCTTCGACCCACATGATGCCTGATACACAATCACCTCATTCAACCACAATATAACCTTGTTATTTGTTATCAATCAACTGGCGAACACATTTACGGTACTATGTAAGCCACATTGAGCCTGCAAATAGGTGGGAAAATGTGGGGTACAAATGTAGCAAATAAATAAATAAATATAAAACAGAGAAAAATTATACAAACAAAATTAACAATAACTTGTGCCCTTAACAAAAGTCAATGCAATTTTCTAGCATATTGTGTACAGCTGTGTTTTGAATCATCTGTAATTTACGTAAAAGTTTAGCACTCAACCCCAAGTAGAGAGAATTACAATAGTCCAAATGGGGTAGGACCAACATTTGGACCAATACTGCAAAATGTAAACCAGAAAAATAAGACGAGCACTCTTTATAGAATATAGTTTAGAGCCTATTCCCATGCCCAAATTTGAGTGCCAGTATTTACATCAGCTGAAACCTGGTATAGATCCAGGCGCATTTGGGTGTGGGAATGGTGCTGCTCTATAACTCCATGTTTCGCCAAATAGGCTGCATCAGGGTAAACATAAACAACCAACCAGGGACACACAAAACTTTGCCCTGGCAATAGAACTGAGCATCCGAGATGATTTCAGCAGCTTCTTAGTCACTGATGGCACGTGTGAAGCTGTTGCTCTGCCATCTGTGACTAAGAAGCTGCTGAAGTCATCTAGTAGCTAGTGAAGGGAGAGCAGCAACACAAGTTTATATTTACATATGGGTCACCACTGTTCCCTCTAAGCTGAGTGGGAGTCCTCCAGTGGGGCTTCAATATTGTGTTTTCAATTGCCAGGGACAGGCAATTTCCCTGGAGTCCTGCAGAGCTTGCCTATCCCTCATGATCACTGGTGTAGCTACGGGGGGCCATGGGGGCCTGGGTCCCCCAAATTGGCTCTGGGGCCCCCGGTTAACCTGGCGGGGGTCCCCAACCCTTGCCAGCTGAAGCGTTTGTCTGTCCTGTGCTATCTCGTTTTGCCTGTCCTGTTTTCAGTGGCGCCATGCATGCCCTCGTTTCAATGAAACTGAATTAAAACAAGCATGCAGGGTGCGCTGAAAACAGGAGAGGCAATATGAGACCAGCGCAGGACAGACCAGTGCTTCAGCTGGCGGGGTTTGGGGGGGGAGGGGTTGGAAACGGAGGAGGCAAGCTGAAATGTGTCCCCCCACCTTGGACTCTGACCCCCCTCCTGTTGAGGTCTGGCTACGGCCCTGCTCACTATTGAAACTGTGATAGTGAAACATCACCCCCCCCCACTGGCAGGACTGTAGATGGAGGGACTCCTGCTCAGCTCAGAGAGAACAGTGGTAGTCACAACCAGGGGTACTGAGACACCAAAGGCTAGTGATTGGTATGTTAAATATTGCTGTGGTACAAAGCTTTAGTGCATGAAAAATCAATTTCACGCGCATTAACTTATGAATTAAAATATGTAAAAGTCAATTTGTGCATCCTAAAAAAATCCTAAGCCATGCTAGCATTTTTTTTTTAACAAAAAGGTCTAAATCAAATTTTAAAAAGTTCAAAAATCAAGAAAAATGTCTGAAAATGACTTGTACATCCTGAAATTACAGATACTTACAACTACAGTTACTAACACGTATGACTACTTTACTGCTTGCTGTCACCATGAACATGCATTGTTAGTAACTAGATACCACTAGAACCTGTTTACTAAAGTGCAGTAAAGTTTTGTAGTTACCAAGTGATAATTGTAGAAATGAATGCACCAAAACTACAATGCCTGTGAGTTAACTGTTGGGGGTGTGCCCAGCATCTGCCCTGCCCATGCAGTTACCACACAGGGCAGAAATCTAACACTTCTTAAGTGTTTCACTGCTAGTGCATTTGTATCCGCACTCTTGGCGTTACACAAAGTTGTTGCTGCTGCTAAAAAGAACACCCTACTCCCCTACCCCGGATCCTCCACCATCTTTAGTAAAAAAAAAAAAAAAACTCACCCCCTGGACCTGCCCCAACATCTGCAGTACAACCCTCCCATATCCCTTAGTCCCACAGCATCAGCAGTACAACTCCTACCACATGCACCCCAACTTCAGCACAACCGTACCCCCCTCCCCATATCTGCCCCGCAAGATCCAGAAAAACCCTCTACTACTACTTATCATTTCTAAAGCGTTACTAGACGTCCGCAGCGCTGTACACTTGAACATGAAGAGACAGTCCCTGCTTGACAGTGTTTACAATCTAATTAGGAGAGACAAACAGGACAAACAAGAGAAGGGAATATTAAAGTGAGGATGATAAAATAAGGGTTCTGAACAAGTGAATAAGGGTTAGGAATTAAAAGCAGCATCAAAAAGGTGGGTTTTTAGGTTAGATTTGAAGATAGCCAGAGATGGAGCTTGACGTACCGGCTCAGGAAATCTATTCCAGGCATATGGTGCAGCAAGATAAAAGGAACGGAGTCTGGAGTTAGCAGTGGAGGAGAAGGGTGCAGATAAGAGAGATTTACCCAGTGCACGGACCCCTCTGAGGGGGGGGGGGGGGTCTCTGGTAGCTAGAGACGGACAGGAGTAATTACTGGTTCAAAATGATAGGTCTGAACCCTAGTGGTAGAGTTATGGCACTGACACTAGAGGTCAAGCCTCCAAATAAAGTATCCATTGGGACTGGTGGACTTATCTTGGTAAATAACTAAACCTTTCATATTAATATTTTGATTCTTAATCTGCGCAAGCCACTTTCAATGGAGCTGGAAACGTTTTATTTGCACACGATGATTTACTTATTTATTTGTTTGTCCCTGATTTACATTTGTGCAGGTGTGATTTTAGCACTTTCATATTAATGTGATGAGAGACCATCTCAACATGCACATTAAAACTCTGCCGCATAGCTATTTTTATTCTGCATAAAATGCCCCATAATATGCAAGTGAAATTTAATTTCATACTATAGGCCTCTCATATTCTGTCACAGTATGTGCACAGCAGAAAGACCATGGCACAATTTCTGGGTCTAGGGAATTGTCACCTGCTACGCAGATCAGGGCACAATCATACACTGTACTGCAGAGATGTTTTCAGCATTATTTGCCTGAAAGGCCAGAGAGTGCCAGTAGCTGGCACTTTTCTTAGACACAAAGATTTTCTATGTTCTACAGTGCATTTTAACAAACCTGGGCTGACGCTACATGGTAAGTGTGTGGTAAGTATGGCCGGGGGGCGCCGACATTCGAAGGCACCAAAAGCTGTTGTGCATACCTGTAGCACTGGCTCTGTGAAACACAGACATTAGAAGGGAAGGCCGTAAAGGTACCATCGCTGCTCCTTTTTTTCCACCCCCTCCTCTTTTCAGTCCCCAGCCCAGCTCCCTTCCTCCACCAGCTCTGCATTTAAAAATCATTTGCAGAACAATGGAAGCATCTGTTTTGCTCTCATTACTCTGCTTCCCTTCCATGGGGTCTGGCTGCTGACACCGCATTAGAGATGAACAATTTCCTGTTAAACCGGAAGTAGTTCATCTCTAACCCAGTGCCAGTGACCAGAACCAATGGAAGGGAGCCAGAGCGATGCTCCCATCACTCTGCAAATGATTTTTAAATGCAGGGATGGTGGGAGAAGGGAGCTGGAGCTGGGAGCTCAAAAGGGGGAGTAAGGTGGGAGAAAGAGGCTGGAACTGGGGGCTGAAAAGGGGGAGCCATGTAGGAGAAGGGAGCTAGGGCTGGAGCTGAAGAGGAGGAGCAAGGTGAGAGAAGGGTGCTGAATGCTGAAAAGGGACATCCTTTGTGGGAGAAGGGAGCTGTAGCTTGGAAATGGTCCAGATTTAAGGGCTTGGAGAAAGTGGCTGGGTATAACAAAAGGGGGCTGATGCTGGCAGATGGTAGGGTGATAGAAATGGTCTAACACTAGAGGCAGATGCAAAAAGGGGTTGATGCCAGGTCTGGGGCAGGAAGAAAGGGGTACTCGGCTATCAGATTGGAGTTGTGGATGGGGACAGGAGATATCATCTAATACTAGGCATGAGTAAAGGCAGTTGGGGTCTGACAAGGAGCAGATGGGATATAAGGATTGGGACCTGATGTAGGGTCTAGGAGAGGGTAGAGGAGGCCAGATACTGTGTGGGAGAGGGGGGAAGCAAGAGAAGGTAGAGGGGCAGAAGGGTGGGAACTGGAGATAAAGTGGTGGAAAGGTAGGGTAAATACATACTAGAGAAGGAGGTAGGTGGATGGATGCAAAAGAAAGGGAGAAGGAAGTATGGGAGAAGAGGAAGAAGCAAAGGATGATGGAGAAAGGGGGAAAAAGAGGGCGAGTTGTGAAGAGTGTGAGAGACAAAGAAAGGGAACAGATCTCTTATGGAAGTGAGAGAGGGCGGAAATAGGGAAGGGAAAAGGGGAAATGGGAGCCTGAAAAACAGAATAAGATACAAAGGGACTGGAGGTGGAGAGGGGATAAGTGATGGGAAAGGAGATGAGGATGGTAAGGGATTGGAGTCAGAGGCAGATAAGCTGAGGAAGCAATGAATGCAGAGTGTGGAAACAGGAGACTAGGAAGTGTGTGAAAGACAGGAGACGGGGGAAGAATAAGACATAGGTGAGAATGTGAGAACTAGAAAGATAAGGTAGTCTCGTGATACTACTGCTGGCCCTAAGTTTGTACCTGAGGCAATAGAGGGTAAAGTTCCTTAATGTAAGTGCACAAGGAGCACAGAAAAATTTAAATTCTGGCAACTTCTCTTAGCCTGCTTCTCTCCAGCTGCTTTTATAAAGAGTAATATCTGACAGTTTGGCAAAACGGTTGTGGTTACTTTGTTAGTCTTCCCAGAATATTAAAAGTTTTTGTTTGTAAAGCTTGTCTGTGAAGTTGTTGCTCAGGACAGCCCTCTGTTACAAAGTCAATTAAGGTGCAACACTTGCAGCCTGACTTAGATTTCAACTTGGGGCTAAAGAGCTTCGCCACTGTCCCACTTTAAATATTCATGAAACCCAAAAGTGCAAAATACATTAAAAGTGGGAACAAAGCCAGGAAGACTACAACCTCTTAGTGACAAGAAGCTTTCTCTGACTAAAAGAAAGAAAATGTTGAAGACTTGAAACTCAACAGCCTTTTTTTTTTTTTTAACATAGTGAGAGATGCTCACTAATGGAATGGCGCTTCTGAGGTTTCCATAAATAGTTCACAATGAGTGGAATAAAAAATGGGTAAAAGTCAGGGAGGGGGAGCCACAGAGCTTTGGACGCTATCTTGTGAGAGTTCAGGAACTAAAAGTGTGGGCAGGGCTCAGACAGGCACTCTCTAACAAGCAGTGAACATCACAGGCAACTGTGTGGCTGAATCAGTAGGGGGCGTGCTTTCCTCTGAGTTAATGCCAGATCTCAACCTGAGAATTGTATTAGAAGGCTCTCTACTAATTAGAGTGCTATCTTTTGGATGAGGCATTAAACTGAATTTCTGTTTCCTCTGTGCGTTTGAACTATAATTCCATGTCAGATCAGCAATAATAATTCCAGTGGCATCGCTAATATAAAGAAAATCACTATACTATTTCCTGTATAAAGAGTCAAATTGGGCTTATAAAAAGAATTCTATTTCACTCTCCTGCTGATACTAGTTTAGAGTGCTTCTGAATGAAAGGGAAAACGTAAATGAAATACTGCAGATGGCACACTGTGGCCCTTATTCTAGAAGCATCTAGAGATGTAAATGACACCATTTACATGTCTTGACTAAATGCACATGCAAATAGCAAATTTGCAATCCATTATTTGCACATGTAGAACCTCTCAGAATGTATAGATTTCAAGGGGGCATTGTGGGGGTATGGCTAAGAAATAGATGTGGACTTCCCATTTTAAATGTAAAACCTCCTCTATAGAAAAAATGTGCATGCCAGTTTTTGTATTTGTCCCACGCATTTGCAAGTGCCAACTTGAAGGGGCAGGTGTAATTGCTGATAGAGCCGCTTCACCCCCCCCCCCCCATATCATGGGACCTTCCACCCCCAGAACACCTTTAGGTCAGGCCACCTTCCACTATCCCCTGATATCAGAAGATCCCCTCCCCCCCTTATCTCCCTAAACTCCTCTGACATAATGAATACCCTCCCCCACCACCTGGCTTTTACTAGGTGCTCTTCCCTGGTGTTCTAGCAGGAAAAAGACGTAATCTAGTCACTTTGGCTCCATTGAGTGTTTGGGTTCAAAATAGTACCTCTGACCCCCAGTGGTAGTCTCATGGTATCACTGCTAGGGGTCAGGCTACCATCTGAAAGTGGGAGAGAGGGATTTGATGATGTTGGGAGGGGGGCGTAGAATGGGAGTTTGATCCTACCACTGGTCCCTTTACCAGAGTGGAGGAGTGGCCTAGTTGTTAGAGCACTGGTCATGATATCCAGAGGTGGCCAGTTCAAATCCTGCTGCTACTCCTTGTGATCTTGGGCATGTCACTTAACCCTCCATTTCCTCAGGTGCAAAATGAGATTGTGAGCCCCTCCAGGGACAGAGAAATATCCAGTGTACCTGAATGTAGCTCATGATGAGCTACTACTGAAAAAGGTGTGAGCAAAATACAAATAAATAACAAGCCTGACTTACTGCCTGCTATGTTCCTAACTGCAGCAACATAAAAGTGTGAAATGAAGACATTGTGTTTTTGAGCATCTCTATTTCTAAAATTGCTGCTTCTTCTGGACATGCTGCCAAATACTGAGCCTTGTATAAAATACAGGGTGAACTTAAGCCCAACCTGACCTAGACTTCTCAAATTCTCCCTTAGACAATAATAAAACATACAATACATAAATAAATAAATAAAACAATGCAGAAAAACTACATCAGCTTTACCCTTGGAGGCCAGAGTTAATTTCCCTGCTCCAGAGCTTAAAAGTCATCTTGTTATCTGGAGTGCTGATATCAAAGAGAAACAGGACTAGAGATCCCACAATGCACTGGGAAGTACATTCAACATTTAAGTATGCCGAAGTATGCCATAGTATGATGAAAACATTTACAAAAACTGCTACACCTGGAAGCTTAGCTACTGGGATCACAAATGAATTAATTTCTCTTACCCTTAACTTTGTAGTTACCCAGCTCCTTCTTTAAAAAAAAAAAAAGAAGAGATTTCTAAATACTTCTGCTCTTGGAAACAGAAATTTAAGAATGGAGGTGGCCTGCGAATGGTAACACATAGAAGTTTGCATGTCTAATATTTGAAGATAGAAAAAAATACACCTGTTCTTTCCTCTGATTTCCTTTCCTCCCTCTAGTCTAATATGGTAGAAGGTATAAGATTTGTGTCTACTTCCTCAAGGGCTAATGCAGAAAGGTTAATGAATGGCTGAGTGCATGACTTCTACTGCATGCATTATACCATGCCATGCGGAAAGCTAACTGAATTAAACTTTATGCATGGAAAACTTGCAGCTAATGGGGGCAGTGTGCCAGACGTAGGCACACAAAGATTTTCTGGTAAGTGCAGCTTCTTTGTGCATATATCCAAAGGAAAATGGAAGTGCCAGCACACATCAGTGCCTGGCCTTTGTGCCTAAATATGGATCTTGCAAAATTTTCTTGCATATAAAATTTTTGCACAGCTCATATTTAGGTGCAGAAGAACAGGCACTGATGTGTACCTTTGCTTCTGGATTTCTTTGGACACACACACATGTTTGTAACCTCCTATCTGCCTTCTAAATTTGCAGGCGCTTCTGGTTGCAAAAGAAGACAAACTGCCATTTTAAATTTCAAAAAGCAGCATGAGATCCTCTCTGCAAACCCTTCTACGCTACCCTGATGGCACAAAAATTCTGCATTGCTCAGACTCAGAGTACTCTTTGCACTACATGGAATACTTAAATGAGCCCATTACTATACATTTTAATACAGCGTGTGACTATGACTTCCATGCAAGTTAACTCACACACTCAATCCCTCAGCATTCTGAGGCCCTTTTACAAAGTGGCAGTAAGCCCAACACAGGACTACCGCATGCTAATCTGGAGCTACCGTCAGCCCAATGCAGGTGGCAGCAGTAGGTCCAGCCCCAGTGCGTACCATTTCCCATGCTAGGGAAAACAGGTCCATATTTTTTTAGCGCAGCGCTAACCTGGTGGTAATTGGGCAGCAATGTGCGCTATCCGGTAACTGCAAGGTTCGCGCGGAAGCCCTTACCGCCACCTCAATGGGTGGCGGTAAGTGCTCCCTCCCTGCTTGGCCATGTTGTGAGAGCAATCTGTCCACTTGGCCATGTCTTTTTTTTTTTTTTTGCATTTTTACCCACTGCGGTAAAAAGGGCCTCAGCGTGCGTCAAAAATGGCTCCCGTCACTAGTGCATCCTTTTTACCTCAGCTTATTACCTGCGCTCAATAACGTGCATGCACATCCCCTTGTAACTGCAGGTTAGGCTTGCTGCATCAGCCCCTCAGTCCAGAGATACAGATTCCGCTGAAGCTCCGGAGCTAATTGTACATAATAATTCCCATCACTGCTGGTGCCAGTTGACCCAATTATTTTTCCCTGCAAGGCTAATCAGTCAGGTACAGTAACTGCAAAACTACTATTCTCTATTTTTAACACCACTCGTGCATAAAATAAAGCTAGATTTGCAAGTCACTGCTAGTTACCAAGTAACACGGTAGCATCCTAGAAGCAATCCTGTGAATACTGATAATGAACACTTTTTTTGCTGTGTGGCATTTTAATGAAAAGGTATTTATATAAACAGGTTTCTCCTTATGGCAATAATGGCATAAATGACAACATTTTCTGTCTCATTATTATTTTGACCTTTACATTAGTGGTACGTCTTTCTTGGTTTGTCTTTCTTTCTTAGGGCTGCAAGACTCATTAAAATAGATTTTTCTCCAAAAAGAACTAAGAAAATTATTTATATGAAATGTTCTTACTATTTCATATTAAAGATGGGTTTCACATGTAGATGAGAACAGGGAAATGGAATTTAAATAACTGATCTACAAGTAACTTTGTAGTGATTTCATTATGGAATATTGCTTTTGATTGAAATACAGGGTACCTGTATTCTATTACATGTGCTATGAAGAGTGTTCCAGGTTTTATTAGAAATTTCTGAATAATTCACGTATGAACGCAAACCAGTAGAATACAGCCTGGCTTGGCTTTGATGGAATTTACTGGCTTCCTATCCGTTTCTGCATACAGTTCAAACTCTTCTTATTGACCTATAAGTGCATTCACTCTGCAGCTCCTCAGTACCTCTCCACTCTCATCTCTCCCTACATTTCTCCCCGGGAACTCCGTTCACTGGGTAAATCTCTCTTATCTGCATCCTTCTCCTCCACCGCTAACTCCAGACTCCGTTCCTTTTATCTTGCTGCACCATATGCCTGGAATAGACTTCCTGAGCCGGTACGTCAAGCTCCATCTCTGGCCGTATTCAAATCTAAGCTAAAAGCCCACCTTTTTGATGCTGCTTTTAACTCCTAACCCTTATTCACTTGTTCAGAACCCTTATTTTATCATCCTCACCTTAATTTTCCCTTTTCTCTTGTTTGTCCTGTTTGTCTGTCCTAATTAGATTGTAAACTCTGTCGAGCAGGGACTGTCTCTTCATGTTCAAGTGTACAGTGCTGCGTACGTCTAGTAGCGCTATACAAATGATAAGTAGTAGTAGTAGTACTGTTGGTAATAAATAAAAATAAAACAAGACAAATAAAAGAAAATAAGATGAAACCTTTTTATTGGACTAAAATATACTTTTTGATGAACTATCGAAGGTAACCCTTCTTCTTCTTCAGATCCGAAATTCAGAAATGAGCAAATGATGACATATATCAGAATATATCTGTGAAACTTAAAAGCATTCCAATCACAGTCTCATGGGGAAGTTGGGTCTGTTGGGAAATTTGTAGAATTTTTGCTCATAGAGCTGGATAAAATTCAATGGAAATCTGAAGGAGAATTTGAAATCCTTTTTGGACTGGCAGACCATTCAAACATAGGTTCAACAATCTGAAGTTTGCTTTGGAGTTTGGAGGCACTCATCAGGGCCCTTTTTACCGCAGGTGGTAAAAAGCCCCCAGACAAAGATGGTCATGGGGTAAGAGAACTCTTACCGCATGGCCATGCGGTGGGAAGCCCTTACCTTCACCAAATGAGGTGGTGATAAGGGCTCTCACAGTATCCTGGCAGTAACCGGGTAGCATACGGCGATGCTCGATTACCGTCAGCTTACCGCCGCACAGCCATTTACGGGTTTTTTTTCCTTCCAGAATTGGCGCACACTTAGGGTGGAACTACCGTCTGCCGCCACATTGAGCCAGAGGTAGTTCTGATTAAGCATTTGGTAAGCCCACACTGGGCTTATCGACACTTTGTAAAAGACCCCCTTAGAGGCCTATTTTCAGCCAGTGGGAGGCAGCCTGCCTAAGTGTCGCGATCGGCGCTAACCCCGGATATTCAATGCCAGGTTGTTTCTGGTGACCGGCATTGAATATCCGTTTTTTTTGGCCAACTTAAACATGTCAATATTCAGCACTGGCTACTTAAGCTTATAATGGCCAAAGATACGACTGCTATTTAGGTGGTCCAATTTGGCTACTAAACTTAGCTAGTCAGCCCTGAATATTGCCGATTATTGTGTGATATAACTAGTTATAGTTTTGGAGCTAACCAGTTATTTCACGCTGAATATTAGCAATTAGGAACTGAAAAGCTTTTTAACGGGTCAGAAGCCTTTTCTGGCTGGTTAAATAGTACTGAATATCGGCCAGTTAGAAACCATTTCAGTTTTTGCTCCTTCAAAATGTTGACAATTTAGGAGAACTTTGAGGGGCCCTTTTATGAAGCCACCTAAGCGTCTATGAGTGCCCAATGTGCGCCAATTCTGAGTTACCGCTTGGCTACTGCGTGGCCCAGGCGTTAATTTCATTTTTGATGTGCATCCGATATGCATGTCAGAAAATATTTGTATTTTCTGGTGCACGGGCAGTAATCAGCATTTTGATGCACGTTGACCATTACCGCCTGGTTAACATGTGAGACCTTACCGCTAAGTCAATGGCTGGTGGTAAGGTCTCAGATTTAAAATGGACGTGCGCCAATTTTCATTTTGCCGCATGTCCATTTTTGCCCCCCCCCCCCCAAAGGCATTTTTTTTACAGGTGCACTGAAAAATGATTCTGCATGCGTCGAAAACACATGCTTACACTAGCGCAGGCCATGTTTCAGCACACCTTAGTAAAAAGACCCCTAAAACCTTTTCCAGGTTCAAACTGCTGTATGAACATATTTTGAAAATTTGTTTACATTTGTACTATACACCTTTAGTGAATTTAGCACTAAAATATAATGTTTCTGATAATGTTCCTTGACAGTGATGCTATATCAGTATGGGTTTCCCTTTAACCAATATTAAACAGGAGAGAAGCTATAGAAATCCTAGTGGATCTCCACAGTTAGGAATATGGAGGTCAGAGATCTCACCATTAAATGATACTTGCTGAATTTGACTTTCTTTTCCCCAAAACGTTAGTGATGAGAAAGTGAAAAGCTGCGGTAACTATTTAATCTTTTGAAGCCTGCAGGCTCTGAGCTCCTACCATTAGATTTTAATGCATTTTGCCAATCTGAAAATCCAAGCCCCAGGGAGCAAGCAGAAGTATTGACTCAGGGATAATGTTTTCCTCTCCAATTTTCCTACACTGTCCAAGAGCGTTCGGAGATCTCAGATCCAAGCACTCAGCAGGCTTGGCCTTCTCAATTAGCTCCTAAATAATATCATAGGTCTTTCAGTAGAATGTGGGATAAAGTTGATAGAAACAACACATACATCTTCATTGCACTCCTAGACCATGACCCTGCTTATTTCTGAGACAACAAAATAGAACTGAATTACTTCAAATCTACTCTCATTAAAACTCTTAACACTTTACAGTGTATTGTCATGGTCACAGAAGAGGTTTTACAGTTTAACTGGGACTACTCAGTACTGTAATGTGCAGCATTACACGTTTAGGACTTCACAGCAAGAGGGATTTGATATCACCTCTTAGATGAAATACTGGAAGAAATCTGAAAAGCTCTGCAACTAATTTCTTTTGGCCACACATTCTTTACTAATCATATTTTAAATACTGTGTCAGGTTTGAACACAAAATTCCAGGCTTCCTGTAATAGTTGGGGGTAGATTTTATTGCAAGTGTTGAATATCCCTAGATAACCGTGGCCCAAATAATTTTCTTATCAGTTCTGTGCCTTTTGCCAGTTGGCAACGCAAAGCTGAGGCTATGGAATGAAAAAAGAAAAAAAAAAGAAGACGTGCATTTGATATAAATCTGGATCTCCAGAAGGGGAAAATACAAACTGGCCAACATAACAATACCTAAACCACCTGCACAGTGACAGATGAAAGATTAGCATGATTTAAATGGGGCTACTTTAATAAAGGAAGCATACAGAACTAAAGCACAAACTACAAAGCAGTATTTCTTTTGTTAACTCAAGAGGAGATCTGCTTTAAGGAACAGGTCATTGCAGCAATAGAAAGAACCACTATTTATGCTAGGTTCTGCAAAAAAGAGAACATGGGTTACATTTTTAGCCATCCAGCAGATGCATAAAGATTTAAACTAGCCAGTCAATATTCAAAGTAAGTTAGGGGCCCTTTTACTAAGATACGTAGGCGCGTACGCGCATCCTATGTGCATCAATTTGGAGTTACTGCCCGGTACCGTGTGGCCCGGCCGGTAATTTCGTTTTTTGCATGTGTACACTACGCGCCCCGGAAAATAATTTGAATTTTTCTGCGTGCAGCAGAAACTGGGCGGTAATCGTCATTCTGTGCGCGTAGACGATTACTGCACGGTTACCCCGTTAGACCTTACCGCTAAGTCAATGGGTGGCAGAAACGTCTCAGACCCAAAATGGACACGCGCCAATTTTTTTTTGTCGCACATCCATTTTTGGCCAAAGTTTTAAAAAGGCCTTTTTTACAGGTGCTCTGATAAATGGATCTGTGTGCGCCCAAAACATGTGCCTACAGTAGCACAGCCAATTTTTCAGCACACCTTAGTAAAAGGACCCCTTAAATAGCTAAGAAAGGCTTCTGGCAGTTTATATCACTTGTCCGTGGCTAACTGCCTATATTCAGTGGCACTTAACTAGTTAGTGCCACTGAACATTTGCAGTTAGGGCCCAAGTCGAAAACTGGCTAACTTGTGGGCCTGCTTAAGCGATATTCTTGGTGCTGTGTTTTTTGAGGTATTACTGGATGATTTATCAAAGGTAGCTTTGTAGCTGCAAGATTGCACAACTGAAAATATATCCATAATTGACACAGACACGTGGACTCCTGAGGTAGGCATATCATTTGCCGAAACACAGAACTGTGTCAAGTCTTTTATGTCTGGTCATCGGCAATAAAGATTTTATCTACTCAGCTTTTGGTGACCTGCCTGGATAGGTTGCCCCATGTCCCTTCCCTACTGCTTGGACGGTAACTTGTGGGTATTCCAGAAGAGCAGTTGGCGCTTATGTGGTTAAGTGACACATATGACTTGTCCACATAAATAGCAGTCTTATCTTTTGCAGTTAAAGGCGGAATATTGCACTTAACCGCATAAGTTTTAGTGGCCAACATACAACCGGATATGCATTGCTGGTGTCCGGACATGGCCAACATTGAATATTTGGGAATACAGCCAGCAGCGGACATAAAAATGCTGACCACCATCAGCTGAATATCGGCAGGTATCTGGATAACTTTGTTCAGATTTTCAGTGGTCTAATGTGCTGAATTTGCCAGCCTAACTTTATAGGGCTAAATACTGCAGTCAGTTTTCTTAGGAAGTTATTTATTTCATGCTCCTTTATATCCTGTCAATCCAGGATACAATTTCTTCTCTCAGTGGCCAGTAAGTGTATAACTTTCCTATTCATGTATTCCAACCACTATACGGAAAATATCAGATTAAAAATAATGTAACCACCCTGATTCTATCCAGATCATGGAGGGATGGAGACAGGGTGGCATCCACACATTATCTCCTAGATTCTATATAGGTCACTCAAAGTTGGGTGCACACATTTGGACAAGGATCCCAGATCCATGCATAAACTAATTAGTTAATGAGCTGTTAACAATAAGTAATTGGTGTTAATTGGCAGTCATTTGAATTTACATGTGGATATTCCCGGTGCCTTATTCTATAAAATGTGTACCCAAATTTTATAGCGCACAACTCAAAATGGGGCAGGAGCCACAGGGGGCAGAAAGGACAATGGACTTAAAAAGAGAAAATGAAGAGGTTAGTATGGACTTAATTGACTTTTTGGAAAGTTCACAATCCAAATTGTCATCTGAAGCCACTTTCATTGTAACTTTCGCCCTTGAGCCAGAAAGAAATTGGGTATTACAACTGTATTTTCACCATAAGCAGGAGTCATTTTGGAGATTAAATGTAATGGTATTTCCTGATTTATCTAGGGCTACCAAGAGCAGGTGTAAGGGCTTTTTGACTAAACGAGCTGCAGTGTTGGCCTTAGGGACAACATTTTTCCTCCAATTTTCTTGCAAATATATTGTGAAATATCAAGCTAATACATCTGCATTTCTTGATCTGTTGAATTTACAGAATTCTTTGGATGCTCCATTGGCCTTTCTTCTTCTATTCAAGCTGTTTAGTTTAATTATCTCATAATAAGGGCTCATTTTACTAAGCTGTGATTGTGATTCGCGATGCAGCTAATGTGACGAAGCCCATGGGCTTCAACTCATTTGCTGCGTGGAAATCACTACTGCGGCTTAGTAAAGCATTTCGCAACTTGACACAATCATTGGCACTGAGCCACTTGGACTACTATAATGGATTATATGCGGGTTGTAAGGTCCAGCTTCTGAAAAAACTCCAGACTGCCCAGAACACAGTGGCCAGATTGATAGTCAACAAAACAAAATATGATAGTGCTACACCTCTTCGACTGAAACTGCACTGGCTCCCTATCACGGCCCGCATTACCTTCAAACTTTGTACTCTGGTTCACAAGATACTCTACGGTGCAGGCCCTGGTTATATGATTGCCTTGATTGATCTTCCAGCCAGGAATAGTATCAGATCTTCTCGTACCTATATGAATCTTCATTATCCTAATTGCATTGGTCTTAAATATAAATCGTCCTATGTATCCAATTTCACCTACTTAAGTACTCAAATGTGGAATTCATTAGCAAAAAGAGTGAAAACGATACATGACCATCTAGAATTCCGGCGAACTTTAAAGACCTATTTGTTTTGTAAGGCCTACCCTTCTACATCTGCTTAGCTGCTTCAACCCTGCACTGATTTAAAAGACAATGTTATTTCTTACTTCCTTTATCATTTATTGTTCCCATCTACCTCTACCTTCCTTTACCCTATTTCTTTGTTTAACATTGACCCAATATGGTGTCTTGTAAGCCACATTGAGCCTGCTAGTGTGTGAGAAAACGGGGGATACAAATACTGCAAATAAATAAATAAATAAATAAATAAATAAATAAAGCAGTTTATCTCTCTTTTCCTTATTATTTCCTTGATATAGAGGTAGTTATGTTCTCCTGTTAGTACCACTACTATTTATCAATCTTGAATTCACCCTTATTGATGTCTTTGGTATAACATTCTAGGAGAAAAAGTGGCCTAGTGGTTAGAGCACTGGTTTCAACATTCAGAGGTGGCCAGTTCAAATCCCACTGCCATTCCATAGGAACTTGGGCAAGTCACTTAACCCTCCATTGTCTCAGGTACAAACTTAGGAGGTCTTTTACTAAAGATTAGTTCGAGTTAACTGCAGCAGGGCCCATAGGAATAAAATGGGCCCTGCTGCATATAACTCAAGCTAAACTTTAGTAAAAGACCCCCTTAGATTATGAGCCCTCCAGGGACAGGAACATACCCGATGTACTTGAATACAAGTCACCTCGAGCCACAACTGAAAAGGTGTGAGCAAAATCCAATATTGTCTAGTATTATTTTTATTATATTTTCTGTAATGTGTGTCTGTTCTTATTCAAGTGTTGTGCTTGTATGCTTTCTTGGAAAATTTAGAAATGCAAATAAAAAAAAGCTCCAAACCAAAGAGTTTTCTCCTCTTCTGAATCTCCTTGAAAATGTCTGGGAACATCCTATCTATAAAATTCAAAAAAAGGTACCTCATGGTGTCTAAAATACATTTGAAGTAAGCAGTACCAGTCTATCACCAAAGCTAATTGCAATAATGATGTCCTGTCCGTTAATTTACTTGATATAATGCTTATTATTGAACAATAATGTAATGTACATACAAAAAGATGTGCAGAGGCATTTTCAATATGACATCTAAGTCCAACTTTGGACGTTATGCTAAAAATGTCCAAAATTCAAGTGGGGAATATAGCCATTTTCAAAACAGAAAAACATTTATTTTTTTCGAAAATGGATATTAGCTAGATGTTTTTGTGCTCTGTGCATTTATCTTTTTGGTCTATTTTTGAAAAAAAAGCGCCAAATGAAAAATGCACAAAATCAAGTCATTGGGATGTAGGAGGAGCCAGCATTCTTAGTAGACTGGTACATAGACATCCGAGGAGAGCAATGGTGTACCCTAGGGGGTACTGCAGTGTACTTCAAATAAATGCTCCCAGGTACACATCTCACCATTGCTCCCTTATCATGTCTGCTGAGCCCCCCAAACCCCACCCTAAACCCACTACCCCTAACTGTACACCACTACAATAGCCCTTAGGTGAAGGGGGCACCTATATGTGGGTACAGTGGGTTTCTGGTGAGTTTTGGAGGGCTCATATTTTCTACCACAAGTGTAACAGGTAGGGGGAGGTATGGGCCTGGGTCCACCTGTCTGCAGTGCACTGCCCTCACCACTAGACTACTCCAGGGACCTGCATGTTGCTCTACTGGACTTAAGTATAACATCTGAGGCTGGCATAGAGGCTAGTAGATAATATTTTTAATCACAAATCTAAGGACGTCCAAATCTATTTTCGAAACGAAAGATAGACGTCTATCTTTTTTCGAAAATACGCTTTTCCCCGCCTCCAGATTTGGATGTTTTACAAAGACGTCTAAATCCCAACTTAGACATTTCTTTTGAAAATGCCCCTCTTAATTTCTTATGGAAAAGTAAATTAATTCCATTCTAATCTGATCATATGAGGCAAAAGATTCCAAAAAGGAACCACAGTAACGGAAAATAAGGTATTATAAATTCTCAAAATATGCACTCCCCTAAAAGTCAGGGGAACCCTTATCAAGGGGTCCTTTTACTAAGCCGTGGTAAAAAGTGTCCCACACTAGTTTTGGTGTGTGAAATTGTCACGTGCTAGGTCACTTTCTACCATGGCAGGAAAAAGGCCTTTTTTAAAATGGCGTGGTAAATGGCCGTGCACTATTATTAAAATTAGCACGCAGCCATTTACTGCCTGAGCCTTTACCGTCACATATTTAGAGGATGGTAAGGGCTCATGCACTAACCTGGTGGTAATCAGGCAACGCAGGGCAATGTGGCTGCTCTGCCAATTACCACCGGGAACTCCCCTCCATGGTAGAAAATGGAAAACTATTTTCTACCATAGGAAATGGCACATGCCAAAATCAGAACAACCACTGGGCACCTGGGGGCACCCGGCAGTAGTGCTCTTTTGGTGTGCACTACCCGCATTTTAGACCTACTGCGTCTTCGTAAAAGGGCCCCTAAATGAATAACCAATTCCAACGTAAGTCCATAGAATGTCTGGAACACCAGGCAAGCTGACCTGAACAAAATTTGCTTTCATATGGGAAGCCAATGCAGCTTTGCAAAGATGCAGCACTATCAAGTTTGTTCATTTTATATATTAAACGAGCTGAGGTATTTTGAATTAGCTGAAGCTTGTTCAAGAGTCTTTTTGACAGACCTAAGTATATCACATTACAATAGTCAAGATGAGACAACATCAACATCTGAATCAACAAGGCAAAAGAAGATTGTTCAAAATAGCTTAGTAAAAGGGGCCTCTTTGATATACATATATTGGAGGCAATTTTACAAACTCTTTTTTAGGGTCCTTTTACTAAGCTGCAGTAACCACTAACGCATGCTTACCGCAGCTTAAAATGCCTTGCTGTGGGGCATGCTCAAGCATCCCACAGTGATTTTGGAACTAGTGTGCGCTTTCCATACACTAAAAACAGATTTTTTTTTAAAGCCCTGGGGGCGGTTGGGGTGGAGAGTAGGTGTATTCTCCGTTAATCAGTACAGCTAGATTGCTGCATGCGAATCGATTAGTGCATGAGTAGCGCATGAGCCCTTTCCACCTACAAAATGGGTGGCGGTAGGGGCTCATATGCTAATGGCCAGATGGTAATAGGAAAATTAGCGTGTGGCCATTAATTAGAAAAATAAGCCATTTTATGCATTTTACCCACATCATTCCTACATGCTAAGGCCATTTTGCATGAAGGAATCTGGCAGTAAGGGCTCAGGAAGTAAATGGCCGCAATTTGGTAAAGTAATGAGTAAAACTTGCCACCCATTCCCTGATCATTCCATGCTGCCAATAATGATTTCTGTTTCTGCAATTAACAGTTTAACACAGGCTAACATTTAACACGGCAGTGCACTGTTACTATGCACTAACTCTCGTATTAAACAGCTCATATCCTATATAACAAAACGCACCTCCAACATTCTGAAGCTGACTGCATGGCTGAGGCATTCCTGCTCTCTGTATCCATCTCCTGAATTGACATCACGTACTTCCGGGTTCGTCACAAGCAGAAGTGACCAACCACACGAGGTTTCTCAGCTTCAGAATGTTGGAGGTGCATTCTATTAAATAGGATTGGTCAGTTCCTTGAAGCACAGCCAGATCTCAGCATCCTGCACAGTAACACTCAGGCACCAGAGAGAGAGGGGGGGGGGGGGGGGGGGGGCTGACACCAGAGAGAGGGAGGGAGGAGGGGCCTGACACCAGAGAGGGGGGGGAGGTATCTCTGTCACACACACACTCTCGCTCACAGTCAATGTCTTTCTCTCTCTCACTCTCACACACTCTGTGTCTCACACTATCACATTCACTCTCTATGTGTCACACAGTCACTCACACACTCTCTTGGTCTCATACACTCAGTCTCACAGAGAGTCTGTGTCTCACACACACTCTCTCTCACACACACTGTATCTGTGTGAAACACACTCTCTCTCTTTCACACTGTGTCTCACATACGCACTTGCACACACTCTTTTCACACACTTTTCACACACACACTCTCTCTCTCACAGACACACTCACACCCAGACTCACTCTCTCTCTCACACACACACACTCGCACATTCACTCTCTCTCTCACACATAGTCACTCTCACATACACTCTCTCAAACATACACACTCCGAGGAAAACCTTACTAGCGCCCGTTTCATTTGTGTCAGAAACGGGCCTTTTTTTTACTAGTAGCTTAATAAACAGCCCTAGCTTTACATGTTATAGACAAATGTGAATCAATCATGGTAGCAGTAAAATAATAATAATTCTGCATTTCTCAGACATTGCAATGAACACCAAGAAAGCTATCCAAATATTCTATAATCTGGTCTTCTCATGCTGTTTCCTTTCACCTCTACTATTTTTAGCATTTCACAGAATTTTCATATTGGATCTCTTGGACAAATCTGTTTATAAATGCTGAATTCATTAGACAGTGCTGTTCAGAAATGGAAATAGGTTCATGTGCTAAGTAAATTTATGAAGCAGTTTTTACTGTACAAAACCAGTACAGTTCATCTGGTACTGACAATTCTAAAGCGTGTTGCAGAGAAGCAGTACATGTGATAAAAGTGGAAACCTCAGAAGAGATGGGAGGAAGAAAACATATTTTGCATTATTACACAGGAATGTGCATTCATGTAAAAACAAAAGGAAAAATGCAACAAAGCAGACTTGTTTTGTTTCACTTTCTTTTACATGAACAGAAAAAATCCCAATAACATTCTTTTGTTTACCATTTCTTTTTGTTTTCAGTGCAAAATATTTCTAAATAACTAGAGATAAAAAGGCACTTCAAGTCCACAAACACGGCAACCAGATATTATAACAATTCGTGTGCATTAATTCACATGTTAAGGGAATTTTGTGTTAGGAACTGGTAACTAGGCTGGGCATGGGCAGAGAATGGGTATGCAGCAGGGGCGTAGCCAGACTTCGGCGGGAGGGGGGTCCAGAGCCCGAGGTGAGGGGGCACATTCCCCCCCAAACCCACCTCCCCGCTCCCCCCGTTTTCTATTTCTGTTGATGGCTCTCTCATTCTCCCTGTCTCCTCAGCTCGAAACCTTGGGGTCATCTTTGACTCTTCTCTCTCCTTCTCTGCTCATATCCAGCAGATTGCCAAGACCTGTCGTTTCTTTCTTTACAACATCCGTAAAATCCGCCCCTTTCTTTCCGAGCACTCTACCAAAACCCTCATCCACACCCTTGTCACCTCTTGTTTAGACTACTGCAATCTGCTTCTTGCTGGCCTCCCACTTAGTCACCTCTCCCCTCTCCAGTCGGTTCAAAACTCTGCTGCCCGTCTCATCTTCCGCCAGGGTCACTTTACTCATACTACCCCTCTCCTCAAGACCCTTCACTGGCTCCCTATCCGTTTTCGCATCCTGTTCAAACTTCTTCTACTAACCTATAAATGTACTCACTCTGCTGCTCCCCAGTATCTCTCCACACTCGTCCATCCCTACACCCCTTCCCGTGCACTCCGCTCCATGGATAAATCTTTCTTATCTGTTCCCTTCTCCACTACTGCCAACTCCAGACTTTGCGCCTTTTGTCTCGCTGCACCCTACGCCTGGAATAAACTTCCTGAGCCCCTACGTCTTGCCCCATCCTTGGCCACCTTTAAATCTAGACTGAAAGCCCACCTCTTTAACATTGCTTTTGACTCGTAACTACTTGTAACCACTCGCCTCCACCTACCCTCCTCTCTTCCTTCCCGTTCACATTAATTGATTTGATTTGCTTACTTTATTTATTTTTTGTCTATTAGATTGTAAGCTCTTTGAGCAGGGACTGTCTTTCTTCTATGTTTGTGCAGCGCTGCGTATGCTTTGTAGCTCTATAGAAATGCTAAATAGTAGTAGTAGTAGTAGTAGCCCCCCCCCTGGCACCGCCAACCCCCCTGCCATTGCTGAACCCCCCCCCGCCACCAACTTTGACCCCCCTGCCATTGTCGAATCCCCCCGCCACCAACTTTGACTCCCCCCTGCCGATGACCCCCCCTCCCACCGCCAACCCACTGTCGCCTACCTTTGCTGGCGGGGACCCCAACCCCTGCCAGCCGAGCCGAGGTCCTCTTCTTCCCAATCCCGCACAAGGTTTCGTTCTAGTCTGACGTCCTGCACATACAACGTGCAGGACATCAGACTAGAATGAAGCCTTGCGCGGGATTGGGAAGAAAAGGACCTCGGCTCGGCTGGCAGGGGTTGAGTTTCCCCGCCAGCAAAGGTAGGCGACGACGGGTTGGTGGCGGGAGGGGGGGTTGAGAGGGTCATCGGCAGGGGGTCCAGGGGGAAATCTATGGGGGCCCAGGCCCTCATGGCCCCATACTGGCTATGCCACTGGTATGGAGAGTGGCACATACTGCGTGTTGACAACTGTGCAGTAAGGGGCCCTTTTACTAAGCTGCAATGAAAGGGGGCCTGCACTAGTGTCAGCACGTGTTTGACAAAGTAATGCTGCAGATGCACTTGAGACAGTTACTTGAACTGGTGACTCCCCCTTGAAAAAGTAGCCACGAAACGGGGACCTGTCGGGGTTTTAAGAGCACCAACCTGTTCAAGCTAAGTGCTGCATAAAATTAGATGATAGCATACAGAAAAATAGAAATGCATCTTTACATATAAGATTAGTAAAGGTTGGTGGAGGTTAAGTCAATGATTAGACAATACACACTGATAATACACCCAGACATTGGGTGAAAAATCAAACAATTTTTATCGTGTGTTATATATGAGACTACTCCACTTTCAACAAGCTGAAGAAGCAACAATATACTTGTATTCATGTGTGTTTAAACATTTGGTGCATTAAGTTAGGCACAATTATGCATCTAGGCGCTAGTCTATTAAGTGTGGACACCCTTTATAGAATTGCACTCAACACATACCCCCCAATATTCAACCCACAATGGTCAGCATTTTTTAAACACTGATTGTTGCTGGCTAAATTATCCCCTGATATTCAGTGTTGGGCCATGTCCGGGCACCGGAACTGAATATTGGGTGATAATTTGGGGCGGACAGGCTGCTGGAAGTTATGTGGGCCTGTCTGATATTTAGCTACTTCACATAAGAATTATGTGGCCCCAGCTGAATATCAGGCCGCTCCAGCCCGCATAACATTTTTTTCAAAAAAATAAAAGCCCCTGAGTCACCTCCTATCCCAATGTCCCCTCTTTCCTTCCTTCCCTTGCCCCCACACATTAAGACCATCCCCCGCAAGACCCTCCACCCCACAATGGTGAAGGTAAGCCCCCTCTGGGCTTACCTACATCCCTGGTGGTCCAGCGGGGTTGTTGGGGGCAGTAGTGTAGCTTCCTCGCTCCTGCCCCTTGCAACATCTCAGGAAAATGGCTGCCGTGACCTCTTGTGGCAGCTTCTGGCACTATACTGGTACTACACCACGAGCTGCCATGAGCGGTCGCAGCAGCCATTTTCCTGAGGTGCCGCAAAGGTCAGAGCGAGGCAATTGCGCTTCTGCCCCCAACGACTCTGCTGGTTCACCAGAGATGTAGGAAACCCCAGGGGGGCCTTACCTTCACTGTTGGGGGAGGCAGAGGGTGGAGGATCTTGTGAGGGGACGGTCTTAATGCTCGGGGGGGGGGGGGGGGAGGGAAGGAAGGAAAGAGGGGACATTGGGACAGGAGGGAGCTCGAGGGCTTTTTTTTTAAACCGAACAGTGCCACCCCTGACGTGCCCACTTTTTTTTTTTTTTTTGGCCCGTCTCAGGTGATATTCAGCAGCATTGTCCGGTTAAGTGCCTCTAAATATGCCCGGTTAGGCGCCGTGAAGCTATTTAAGCGGGCAGGAGAGGCTCCTGCCCGCTTAAATCGCTTTGAATATTGGCTCCATAATTTTTTCCACACTGATTTTGCTGCATGATTTACTGAATCTAGTCCCAATTGCAACCAGGGTACCATGCGTTAATGAACATTTTAATGCAGGACCTGAAATGGACAGGCTGAGCACACCCAGACCTACATTGTTTCTGTTTTTCTCTGTTCTTTTAGAATGTGGATCTTTCCTGTCCTATTTTAAATGATAACATACCTTTCTTTTGTGTCTTTTTATATTTTATTTTGTGACCTGCTTTGCTGTGCCTTGCATTAAAGGCGGTATATTAACAAATTAATAAACCACAAACCCATAAAAGTTTATGGGTTATATTTGCAATTACTGTTCATTAATTTATTGCATTATGGTGTGGCAACCACAAAATCTAACATACTTTTGTAGATGGAACCTTTAGTGAAACAAAAGTCAGACCTTCACCCCTCCAAAAAAAGAAAAAAAATCTGATGGGCGTATCTCTACTGTTAAATTCTGTACATAAATGTCAACTTACCATACATCTTCTGCATCCTCATCACACTCTGCCCCAAACTGGCAAATATCACAAGTAGAAGTTTCTTTCTGACTGGTTTCTCCAGAACCTTCAGTAACTGCAGAGCATAATAACAGCAAGAATAACACAATAAACTATTGATTTTCCAGTATTAGGATTTTAAATTATACAGGGGGAGGAGGGATCTTTTTATGAATCTTTTTCCACCTGTAAAGTTTGTTTTATATTTAGTAGAGAGGTGTGGTAGCCGTGTTAGTCCACTTTTAAAGGTAATCAATAGCAATAAAACAAAATAAAACATGGAAAAGAAAATAAGATGATACCTTTTTTATTGGACATAATTTAATACATTCTTGATTAGCTTTCGAAGGTTGTCCTTCTTTGTCAGATCGGAAATAAGCAAATGTTGGTAGATGACAGTATATATGAGCCAAACATCAAAGCATTTCAGTGACAGTCTATATGCATGGAGACAGGGGATGAGTGATGTTGCTTTGATGTTTTCACTCATCCTTTGCGATTCAGCTTCTACAGTCATTTTAAGACGCCTATTAGCTTGCCTTGATCGCAACCATATTTGTGCACGGTCTACAGCTTTAGACTACAGCAGGACTATGGTTTTGAACAATGCTCTGGAATTGACAGTTTGACCCCTGATGCAGACGCCTGTGTGCGTCGAAACACGGCCCTTGTCGGGTTCTTCTTTTTAGTTTCAAAATAAAGACTGTTGGATTCAAATCTCCGGTGGTGATTCATCCTTTGTCATTCTCTACTTTTGCCTGTTGTGCTTTCTCGTCGTAGACATTTTTCCTGTTTTATTTTCGCTCATATATACTGTCATCTACCAACATTTGCTTATTTCCAACCTGATGAAGAAAGGCAACCTTCGAAAGCTAATCAAGATGTATATTAAGTTATGTCCAATAAAAAAGGTATAATCTTATTTTCTTTTCCATGTTTTATATTTAGAAAATAGATTTTATAAATTTGTGTGGCTGCAAAGGCATGCAAAAAGTCCCATGTGCAAAAATACCACACACATTAATGCACGGACCACACATAAGCATTCCTTGGGGGTGTAGTTTGAACAGAGCTGGGATACAGTTGCAATATACACACATAGGAGGAGATTCTATATATGGCACCTACAAAATCAGTGCAGAAAACATTGCCGACAGAGGGAGTCTTTTACTAAGGCACGCTCACGTTTTTAGCGTGGGCTAAAATCGTGAGCATGCTAAACGTTAGAGATGCCCATAGGAATGCATTGGTGTTTCTAACGTTTAGCGCGCCCACAATTTTAGCGCACGCTAAAAACATGAGTGTATCTTAGTAAAAGACCTTCTAAGTGTATTCTATAAGCAGCACCTAGATTTAGTCGCGGTATATAGAATATGCTTAGGTGATATCCCAGTGCCTAAAATAAATGTGGCATAAATCCCAGAGGGTAGATTTACGTGAACTGGGCCATATAATATAACTACGTGCATAAATTTTAGAACACTCATGAAGCGCACAGTTCCCCTCCCATAACCATGCCCCTTTTTGCCTGCGCGCATTAAAAGTTAGGCGCACTGTGTTATAGCATGCATTTAGTTAGTTGTGTGCATGAATTCTATTGCCAATTAGTGCTCATTACTACTCATTAAGTGTTATTAATGCTAATTAGCTTGTTAAGCCAATTAAGTTATGCACAGTGTTATAGAATATGCCTAGATTTCAGCGCAGATCTCTAGGTGCACTCTGAGGGATAATTTGTAAAAAGAAAATTTTTAATGCTGGTGCATGCATCAAATACACACACACACACACACACACACACATTTTCACCATCTTCAAAACAAGTGCAAATTTTTGCTCTACTGGAAAAAGATAGCTATTTGCTAAAGGTACAAAGAGGGGCATAATCGGACGGGGCGCCCAAGTTTTTCTGAGGGCGTCCTTGCAGGACGTCCTCACGAAGGGGCAGGGAAACCTGTATTATCGAAACAAGATGGGCGTCCATCTTTTGTTTCGCTAATACGGTCGGGGACGCCCAAATCTCAACATTTAGGTCGACCTTAGAGATAGTTGTCCCTGGTTTTCAGCGATAATGGAAACCGAGGACGCCCATCTCAGAAACGACCAAATCCAAGCCATTTGGTCATGGGAGGAGCTAGCATTCGTAGTGCACTGGTCCCCCTCACATGCCAGGACACCAACCGGGCACCCTAGGGGGCACTGCAATGGACTTCACAAATTGCTCCCAGGTGCATAGCTCCCTTACCTTCGGTGCTGAGCACCCCTAACCCCCCCCCCTGAAACCCATTACCCACAACTGTACAACACTACCTTAGCCCTAAGGGGTATAGAGGGGCACCTACATGTGGGTACAGTGGGTTTGTGGTGGGTTTTGAAGGACTCACATTTACCACCGCAAGTGTAACAGGTAGGGGGGGGGGGCCTGGGTCCGCCTGCCTGAAGTGCACTGCACCCACTAAAACTGCTCCAGGGACGTACATACTGCTGTCAGGGAGCTGGGTATGACATTTGAGGCTGGCATAGAGGATGCCAAAAAATATTTTTAAAGGTTTTTTTGAAGGTGGGAGGGGGTTAGTGACCACTGGGGGAGTAAGGGGAGGTCATCCCTGATTCCCACCGGTGGTCATCTGGTCAGTTTGGGCACCTTTTTGAGGCTTGGTCATAAGATAAAATGGACCAAGTAAAGTCGGCCAAGTGCTCGTGAGGGACGCCCTTCTTTTTTTCATTATCGGCTGAGGATGCCCATGTGTTAAGCACGCCCCAGTCCCGCCTTTGTTATGCTTCTGACACGCCCCCTGTACTTTGGTCGTCCCCGTGATGAAAAGCAGTTGAGGACGCCCAAAATCGGCTTTCGATTATGCCGATTTGGGCGACCCTGGTAGAAGGACGCCCATCTCCCGATTTGTGTCAAAAGATGGGTGCCCTTCTCTTTCGAAAATAAGCCTAAAAGTGTGCTGGATGTTTTCAATTGATTAAATTATTACAGATAACAAAACATGATTACTTGAACACATGCTGTTAGACTGTACTTCTGAGAAAAGATGGTTTGATTTATTAAGGTTTTTCTCCCATTTTTTCTATAGGAAGAAGAACTCAGTGAATCAAACCCAAGATAAATAGTCAGTCAGCAAAACAACAAAATGGCTGCCATGAGAAATCATTTCAGATACTGCCTATAGAAAGCATTTTCAGTAAGCTGCATACATGCATTCAATGCATAGAAACAGTAAATTCAAATGTTAATATTGCTCACAAATTATATGGCATGGTTTTAATATCACAGAAATAAAGTCAGATTACAGGAATGAAAATCACAACTGATTACTGATTTTAAAATCATTCATTATTCAAGAATACTTAGATTCCTGAACATATTTGGTGCTTTCCTATGATCAAAACTACCAACAGGCTGCTTTCATTCCTTAAGAGGTACTGCTGTTAAGTACTTTTTTTTTCCTAGTCCACTTACAGATATATGCTAACTCTGAAAATCTCATTGGTTTCCTTCTATTTTTACATTTTACTTATGTTAATTAAATACTTTATTTATTTATTTTGAAAACTTACAATCTGCTTCAAACCGAAGTGGCTGCCATAAAAAAGTACATAAAATAGCAATACAAAAATACAATTTCACAAACAGACAATATGCAGTTGCACTCCTGCCCTATATACACATAGATACCCCCATCAAACAATCAAAAATGCTGTGCACCTCTACCTTATATACACCTAGGTACCCACATCAATCAGTCATAAATGCTTGAGAAAACAGCCGAGTCTTAAGAAATTTCTTAAACCATTGAGCATTAGTACAGAGGCATAAATGACCAGGTAAATCATTCCATGATATTGTCCCTGCCATGGAGAAAGCTGAAGCCCTTGTCACAGCATAATGTGAGGGCATCATTAAATTCACTGCTAAACGCTTTGCGGATTCTGATTTTAAACTTCTCCCTGATGAAAAAAGCTAAATCAAAGACTGCACATACCATGGAACCAACCCATAAACAACTTGGTGAATGAGAGACAAAACTTTATACTGTACCATGAATCTTACAGGCAACCAATGCAGTTGCTTTAACACTGGGGTAATATGTTCCCACTTTGCAACTCCACCAAGCAATATACTTGTTAAATAAATAGCAGCTACTACTTAAAAAAAAGAGATAGAGAGAGAAAAGAAATAAAACATTGTACCACATTTATGAAGTTATTACAAACTCAGCTGTTTGGGGGGGGGGGGGGGGGGGATCAATTCCAAATAATAAATAAACCCAACAAATACATAACCTAAAACATATTAAAACCTACTTCACTAGATCGTACAGGAAAACAAGAAGAAAAAAAAAGATACCAGTTTGAGCTGTTTACCCACTAAAAAGTTTGTAAGATGTTATTAATCCCCTTTCATTTCACTTCACTCTGGGTCCACTAGATGTGGCATTGACTGCACTTCTAGGTGGTCCTGAACTGCCTTCCAAAGATCAACCTGCAATACTAGGGTCTCATGTCAGGTCTCCTCTTGGTGTCTTAATAAAAGACTTGGATTTGTTACTCCTGTATGGAAGTCGTTGACCATTAGTGCCCGGCCATTTAAAAAAACTAACACTGCAACCCTTACCGCCTCCTATTTAGGAGGCGGTAAGTGTTCCTGAGTTAACCTCCAGTAATCTGTTAGCATGATTCCATGCCCACTCTCTGCCCATTTCCCCACCCATGCCATGCCCTTACAGACATTTTTTAAAAATAAATATTGCGTGCCTAGCGCACACCAATGGTAAAACTAACACAGAATGCATTTTCACATCTGGTGTTAGGCCATTTTTGCAGCATTAGGCTCGCTTTAGCACCTAACACAGCTTAGTAAAAGGTTCCCTTAAATTCTTAGCAGTTCCAAGTGTTATTTCTGTCCCTCCCTTCCACCTCAGCTTCTCCCCCTTCCAATCTTACCTTATAGACTGATTCACTAATTCGGGTGTTGGATTAGACAGAATTAATAAGCAATTGTTGGTCATTTGTGAAAACAGAACACTTAAATTTTAGGTGAGCTTAAATAATTAGAACATGGCCTTTTTTTCTACCCTAGACAAAAAGAATCTACTAAGTGAACCACACTGCACACCTCATATATACACAAACACTTTTTATAGACTAAGAGAATAAAATAAACCATCCTATACCTTCTAATAATGTGTGACCAAGCAAACAAGGCTAAACTATCCCATATCTTCCAATAACGTGTGACCAAGAAAATAAGACTGCACATAGGCAATCATCTGAGTATGGAGGTGTTAGATTTCACAGAAAAGAAGAAAACTGATTTTACTTGCAGGAAAGCTTTTCTCATTTCTTTCAACAGATTCTAAAGCTCCTTACAGCAGAAGGATGACTGATAATTGTTTGTTTATTGAACTTGATATACTGCAACTCATATCCTAGTTATGTGGTCTACAAAGGTAATTCAATTAAAAATTAGTCATCAAAGCTGTTGACACTGTTCCTACTTCTGCCTCTATCCAGACAGACACTCTAGTTCACAGTGAGAAATTGGTTCAGGTCGAGTCCTTCAGGAAAGAGGTGGTACAAATGAGAAAGGAAGTAGCCATGCTGAGAAGCACCCACACAATGAAATATTGTTAGAGGTATCTAAATCAGTGACGTAGCCAGGGGTGGGCTCGGGTGGGCCCAGGCCCACCCATTTTGGGCTCAGGCCCACCCAGTAGCAGCACATCTATGATGTGGCTGGCAGGGATTCCCCAAGCCCTAGCAGCCGAAAACTCTCAACAACTGTCTCTCCTACATACCTTGTAAATCATCGCCTGCAGTGAGCAGCGACTGATACATACTGTTCACACAGGCCCCACAGCCTTTTCTCTGATGTATTCTCGCCTATGCGGAAACAGGAAGTTGCATCAGAGGGAAGGGTGTGGGGCCAACATGAGCAGTGTGTATTAATTGCTGCTCGCTACCAGTGAAAATCTGCTATTTAAAAGGTATGCTGGGGGGGCGGGGGGCGGGGTGAGAGACCATATGGCATGCAGGTGAGAGAGGGAGAGACCAAATCACTTGCGGAGTACTTCTGCCCACCCATCTTGGGCCCAGGCCCACCCAAAATCGGGTGCCTGGCTACGCCCCTGATCTAAATAGGAAAAAAACAAACCTGTAGCAAATGGGGAGGTGAAACTGGACCAAGTGATGACATTTGGACACAGACTACCAAAGCCAGTAAAACCAATGTTCTTATTCCACCTTCATTCCTGATAAGGAAGCTAATATGCATAAACCCATCAATTCCAGGGCTGCATGGTGGCTGGTGTCTCCTCTGAAGGCACAGAGGCATTCATCTGCCGACCCAACCTGATGTCCTAGGAGGGAGAACTGTCTGCTGGGTGACAAGATTTGAGACTTTAAGGAGAGATTGCTGAGGTTCATCTAGCCTATTGACTATTTTCAAAATGCTGCTCACTCACTTTGGCATTAATTACTATGATCATTATTTTTTAATTTTATTTTTAAGAAATATTTTTTTTTATATAAAAGAAAAGGAAATTCACACACTATTAAAGAAATAAGTACAATTAAGCAATCATAAATACCATCTAAATTATATTACAGAGAAGGAGCATCAAAACCCATAAAATAAATCAATATCAAAAAGGTCAATACTCACGCTATCAAATAAAAAAAAAATTATAAAGCTGTCATTAAAAATAAACTGCTTGTTACTTGTCCAGCAAAAAAGCTTCCAAATTTGTAGGATCAAAACAAACATAATTAGCATCTTCACAAATAATATACAATCTACAAAGGAAATGTTAAAAAGAAAGTTCCTCCAACAGACACAACTCATTTCAGTTGTAGAAATGTTTTCTGTCTCACTTGAGTTTCCCTAGAGTCATTAGGCAATATTGTAACGGCATGAATTTTACTGCAGGAATCCCCTGAAAGTGACTTAATGACTTTGGGAGACAGGGCACAGCAGGTCATGTGCAAGTGATGCTAGTAGAGGATAAAGGATGAGGTAGGGTAGCTCACAGTCTGGAGATGAATGCATGGTGTCGGCAAGAGTGTTTCAGCTTCCTTGACTATACAATCATCCTACAGGTTGCTAAGCAGAGACGGCATTCACCTGATAGAGTGTAGAATCTTCCAGAACAGACTGACCTACTAAACAGCCTATAAACTTGGGATGGGCACCCCAAAATTTGTAGTGCTTGTATTCATTTTTCCATTATCGATTGCCATTACAAGTGAGGACTATATGCACATACCCCCAAATTCTCATTGTTGATTGTCATTACGAGTGCAAACTAAATGCACATACCCCCACATTCTCATTATTGATTGTCATTATGAGTGTAGGCTATATGCACATACCTCCAAATTCTCTTAGTCGAGTGTCATTATGTGTGCAGGCTACATGCACGTATCCCCAAATTCTCATCATTGATTGTCATTATAAGTGCGGACTATTCCCCAGTATATAGCATGCCTAGCATTCTGTGCTGAAATCTAAGTGGATTCTATAACAGCATGCATAACTTAATTGGCTTAACATGCCAATCAGCATTGTTAACAACATTTAAGCAATAACGAGCACTAATTGACAGTAATTAGAATTTATGCACACAAATTACTAAACATATTCTGTAATGCAGAGCACTTAAAGTTTAATGCACACAGGCAAAAAAAGGGCATGGTTATGGGCAGGGAAATGGGTGTTTTGTGGGTGTTGTAAAATTTATGCGCTTAGTTATAGAATATGGGTCAGTGCGCCTAAATCTACGTGCTGGGATTTACACCATGTTTTCGTTGGTGTAAATGGATGCACATAGTTTTATGTGCAGGAATATCAACTAAGCGTATTCTATATACCGTGCCTAAATCTAGGTGCCACTTATAGAATATGCTTAGTGAGAAATGTTTTTCATGAGGATTTTTTAGGTGCAATATATAGAATCTCCCTCTATATGCACGTATACCCAAATTCTCATTGTCGATTGTCATTACGAGTGTGGGCTATATGCACATACCCCCGAATTTCCCCGAATTCTCATTGTCGATTGTCATTACGAGTGTGGGCTATATGCATATACCCTGAATTTTCATTGTTGATTGTCATTACAAGTGCAAACTATATGCACATACCCCCAAATTCTCATCGTCGATTGTCATTACTAGTGCGGGCTATATGCACATACCCCCAAATTCTCATTGTTGATGTCATTATGAGTGCGGGCTATATGCATTTACCCCCAAATTCTATAAATGGTGCCCGAAGTTAGGCATGCAATTGGGTGTGCAGTTATAGAATAGGGTCAATTATGTGCATAAACTAATTGGCTTAATTGGCAATAATTATCAATAATTGGCCTTAACAAGCGCTAATTGGCACAAATTAGCAGTTATGCGTGCCACTGATCTATGCTCTGTTCTATAAACAGCTTGCCTAATTTTTATATCATGCAACTTCAAAGAGGAGCATGGCCAGGGAAGGAACATGGGCAGGCCATGGGCATGTCCAGCATTTAGACGCAGTGTTATAGAATGTCTGCATTTATGTGCCTGAATGCCTGTAGTTGGGCATGAGCATTTACACTAGTCTTTGTTAGGCTGGTGTAAATGTCTAATGTTAGATGCAAAAATACAGACTTAGTATTCTATAATGGCAGAATTCACGCTTAGTGTGCACCATCCTGGTTACTAATTTTGATGACCTTTACTGAATTCATCCCACACTTTTTTTTTAAAGAGGGTGCACTATTTCGAACACAGAGCACACTACTTCCTGAGAAGGCGCACATACATGATGGTTCACGTATACCTACTAGTTTTCACATGTGTACCCCTCAAAAAAGAGTGCACACCAAGTGCAAATAGTGCACCTATTTAAGGAATATGCATACTATGAGGCATATTTTCAAAGCACTTAGCCTCCCAAAGTTCCATAGAAACCTATGGAACTTAGCCTCCCAAAGTGCTTTGAAAATATGCCTATATGTGTTCATAGTCTGTGTTCTTAACTGCAAATGATATTCGTTTTGAATGACTGACCATCCCTACTGTAAAATACAACTATCGGGGATAGGTGAACAGAGCCCTCAGATAAGTAAAACATGAAATACTTGTCTAGAAATGGAAAAACATATGTACCATTTGGAAAGCAATATACACTAATGTCTCTAAAATGGGAATAAAGCGTCAGATCTAGAGGCAGTAATGGATGTAGCCAATGTGGATTTAGTAGCAGACACAGAGACATGGAGAATCAGGACTGAGTTATATAGGAAGGAAAAGGTTAGAAGACAGGGAGGAATGGAATGGAGCTATATACAAAAATTAATTTTAAATCAAGAGAACTACAAGGCTCACAAGAAAAGGAGGAGGAATTGTGGATTAATCTACCAGCAGAGAATAGAGCATCTATTTATATTTGTGAGATATACAAACCTCCTTCACAGATCAAACAAATGGAGAGAAATTTAATGGAAAGCATTCAGCAAATTGCTATGAAAGGGGATGTGCTATTGCTATATAAAGCAATTTCATTTTGTCAAATATTGACTGGGAAAGCCCAGTTATAGTGTCAGATAGCAGTGCAGAGAACTGTTCTAGTGACATTCAGGGTACCCAGACTATTGGCAGTCCTGACAGTAACCATGTGGGAATGTCAGTGCTAGCATGTTCTGTCTTCATCCATAACATGTTAGCATCGCACCCAACCTGCACTAAGCAGCTACCACAGGATTTTTACCATAGTGGCTAGTTTGGGGTTCAGTAGCTATTAGTATAGGCTAACACCAATTCTAACTGCTTAGCACAGGTAGATATGGGTGCCCAGAGAATGATAATTTACATAAGATTCCTCTGCAGAATTTATTGGGTTTGATTTTATAACAGGGAGATAGATATTCAGCCTGCAGCAGTCAGCATTTTTAAGCCACCTACAGCCATAGACTGAATTAAGAATGGATATTCAATGCTGGACCACATTCAGCAGGCTTATATTTGGGGAAAAATGCGTTTTGAAAGCGCCAAACCCCTCCGAGAAAAACTGCACTGGCTCCCAATCAAAGAATATATTGCTTTTAATATCTGCACCCTGGTTCATAAAATTATCTACGGCGAAGCCTCGGGATACATGACAGACCTCGTAGACCTGCCAACCAGAAACACAACAGGATCAGCACGAACATACCTAAATCTCCACTACCCAAGCTGCAAAGGACTCAAATACAAATCAACTTATGCATCCAGCTTTTCCTATATAAGTGCACAACTATGGAACGCACTGCCAGAAGTCATAAAAATAATGTATGACCACCTAAACTTCCGGAAATCACTAAAAACAAACCTGTTCAAAAAGGTATACCCCATCGACCCAACTTAAAAGCCTGACTCCTTGCAACACAATGAAACCAAAGCTCATAATGGACATAAAATAACTCTTCTTTTCTAAGACCCCCCTAATGTGTCTGTCACACATGAACCTTATTCTACCATAATATCACTTTGTATTTATTCATACCGGAATTGGCGTACGCCTTTACGGTACTATGTAAGCCACATCAAGCCTGCAAATAGGTGGGAAAATGTGGGATACAAATTCCCACCATGGACTTTCTCCCCGGGACATTTCCCACCCTCCCTAGCCTGTAGCTTCTTTCTTGTATCGGGTCCCATAAGTCCTGGAGGTGCTTTATTATTTTTTTTTTTAGGGCATCTGAAACAAGGAGGTTAGAGCAGCATACGGATGTACACAGAGGACGTACAGTAACGGGATAACTTTTCATAGGTAGAGTAGTAATTTGTTATAAATCGAATTAGTGTGTCATTTTGAGGGGCTGAATTAGGTTGAAACCTAGTTTGGGGGTGAGTGGGGGGCATGAACTGCACTTTGTATTTATCTATTTACTTATTTATGACATTTAGATCCCAGATTAAACATAAATTAGGTTGAAATCTAGTTTGGAAGGTGGGGGGGATTGCCCCCTCCAGACATGAACTGCATGTCTAGAAGGGGAAAGGGATGTATAAAAGATAATGTTGTAGGGGGTGTGAGGGGGTACTGCCCCCCCCAAACAACGTGGAAGAGAAAAGGGAGGGAGATTATTTGTCCTAGTGTGTTTTCCATTTTTGGGGTTATGGATGGGAATTGTCCTCGCTGGTGTGGTGGAAACTGTCCAGGTGGGAACTGACCTAGAACCCTATAAACAGCTCCAAATTCAGAGCACCATTTATAGAATAGCGCTCAGCAGACATTTTTTCCAGTGCCCAAATTTGGGCTCCATATAAAAAATCTAGCCCATGCTTTGTTGGTTTGCGGATTGAATATCACTGCTAACCAGTTAAGTTTCAGCTCTTTATAAAACAGACTCCCAGATCTAGCCTCAGTGGTAAATAAATGCTGACACCAATTTACACCTGCCTCACAGAAGGAGTAAATATGAGCATGTGCATAGATATTTTAATAAAAAAATGCATGTACATTGTAACCCCGTTTCTGTTCCATCCAAACGACACCCCTGGGAATAATTATAATATTTTCAGCACTTGATATACTGCAAGTGATCTCTGACGTGATTATGTCATTTATACTTTCTACTGCAGGTACTTTGCATGGTCCCTAATGGGCTCACAATCGAAGGGGCCCTTTTACATTAACGCCAGGCTACTGTGTGCCCCGGGTCGTAATTCTGACTTTGGCATGCGCCAAAAACACGCAGTAGAAAATATTTTATATTATATAAATATAAATTAAATATATATTATATATATATTTATATTTTATATTTTCTACTGTGTGACGCTTACCCGGTGGTAAACATCAGTGGATGCGTGCTGCATACTAACCAAGCAGCAGCATTAGCCTATAACGTTCAAATTTGCTGAAGAAATATCTTTTATAGGAGAAAAGCCCTCAGAAACTAAAGGACTGTAGCCTTCAGTATGATCTGGTTTAATATTTCAAACCAATACTCTGTTTCTATCATTGGGCAAAAAACTCCATTTTTTAAATATTTTTTCTTTTTCTGTGCATTTATATAAACATTATTAACTCTTCCAAAAGGTGAGAAAAGGCAGCACTTAAGGTGTGCTGCATGCCTACCGCATGGGTTGTGTGTAAGACCTTACTACTAAATCAATGGGTGGCGGCAAGGTCTCAGGTAAAAAATGGATGCACACTGGTATTTATTTTGCCACATGTGCATTTTCCAGCCCCATAAAAGGCCCGTTTTCCAGGATGCAGCAAAAACTGGCCCAGCGTGCGCCCAATGGATATGCTCGAACTGCCGCAGGCCACTTTTTGCTGTGGCTTAGTAAAAGGGCCCCAGAGTTATATATTGTACCTGGGGCTAAGTGACTTGCCCAGGGTAACATGGAGCTGCAAAGGGAATTGAACCTGGTTCCTCAGGATCTCAACCCACTGCTGACTGTCAGGCAGCAGCGGGAATTGAACAAACTTCCTCAACTCCCTGCACTAACCATTAGTCCACGAATACCAATAAACAGATCATATAAAAGTAGACACTTTTTCATGCATATATTTTACATGTATATGCAATTTTCTGCATGTGAAAAGGACCTTACATGTGGAAAAAGCTTTATAAAATTTCCCTGATAACTGGTGAACCAAAGAAATACCAGAGCTAGTATTGTAGAGTTCAGTGCCATGAAAACTCAGCTCTAAGAAAATTATAGCAGTTTTCTGAGGCCTCCCACTCATTTTCTTCTTTTTTTTTGTCTTGGTAGATGACTGTTTTTATCTCTCTTTTTAAGGTGACTGCTCTCTATCCCTTCTCTTTATTTCAAGCTGCAGAGATGGAGTGCTGTGATAAATGTGGACATCTTAGAGTTATTCTCTCAGAATTTTTTTTTTTTGTAGCTAGTTAGCTCCAGGACTGGCACAGCTGATCTTTTTGTTGCAAGGTAGCTGTCTTTTGTGTAGTGGTTTCCAAGATGAAACTAACACCTTCCTATAATCCCCTTGCAACCATCGTTTAATTTTAGCAGCAATTAGCTTTATGTAGAAAATCAGTACAATGTGTTGATAGGTGCTATTGAAAAACTAGGAATTGTAACAGAGCAGGACAATGAATAATGAGTATAACAGTTTCCAATACTGTAAATATTTTGACAACTGGGATTCAATTAGGGCTCCCTATATGCAAATTTCTATCTGTTTTTGGATGAGGTATATTCAGTATTCCATTCATATAAGGATAAGTGGTGGCTAGAAAGAGTTTCCTAAATATATAGGTCAATAATCAGCTAGGGCAGTCAGTGGATTTTTTTTTTTAAGACAGGCCACTATGGCTGAATTAAATCCAGATTTTCAGCACCACTTTTCAGATGCCAGTTGATATTCAGCCCTCGAGACTGGCCTCTAGAGATCACAGTGGCCATTTTGTGACTGGACCCACAATGGGTAGGAGTGAGTGTGCATCGTTCCTGCCTGTAGGACACCCCCTCTCTCCGGCTGAACCACAATAGACTTTGATGTAGGCCCAGTGGGGATTGAGGGGCCTCAGAATTCTTTTTATTTGGAGAGATACAGAATGTGATCTGAGATTGGGTAAAAAGGAACATATGAGGCCATAGCAACCAGTGGGGTCTGAACTAGAGACCTGCATGGGAATGGGGTTCCCGCAGGGATGGAAGTAGTTCTGTGGGGTTCCCGTGGAAGTGTAATCTGCACCTGCATCAGCCTCTCACCTACCGAGTACCAAGTTCCTTGAGTACTGTCTCCTCCTTGCTTTAACAGCACAGATGTGGAAAGTCTTCCATTAAGGAGGTGGTAGAGACAAATGATGACGGAATTCAAAAAGGCGTGGGATGAACACAGAGGATCTCTAATTAGAAAATGG
This sequence comes from Microcaecilia unicolor, assembly GCF_901765095.1. Lineage (NCBI taxonomy): Eukaryota > Metazoa > Chordata > Amphibia > Gymnophiona > Siphonopidae > Microcaecilia > Microcaecilia unicolor. The sequence continues at coordinate 204,252,406 of NC_044037.1, read as the reverse complement.
AAGTTATAAAAAAAACCTAAACTTAAATGACTGCATATGTTTGAATGTGTCGGGTGATGCTTAGATGGCGATTCTGGCTGTGATGAACTAGGGCTGATATCAGGCAGACTTGTATGGTCTGTGTCTCATATATTGCAATCTGGTTTAGGATGGGCTGGAAAGGGCTTAGATAGCAACTTCAGTGGCTGGAACATGACAGTGCTGGACAAATATGTATGGTCTGTGTCCCACAAATGAGAAGACAAATAGGCTGGAGTGGGCTTCAATGGCAATGCCAGTAATTGGAACATAAGAATAGGGCCGGACGGACTTCTATGGTTGATGTCCCAGAAATGCCAAAGAAAGACATAATCAAGTATATAATGGGGCTTATTTTCAAAAGAGAAAAATGTCCAAAAACTGGCATAAATCTACATTTGGATGCTTTTCTCACAAAAAGTCAAAATTAGTATTTTCAAAACCAATTTTTAGATGTTTTTCTATGAAGTCCGTCAGAAATGCATTCAAATCACAAGGGGGCATATCATGGGCATGTTAAGGGTGGGTCTTTGGCATTGCTATCACTTGGATGTTTTTCAGTCATAATGGAACAAAACAAAACTGTCCAGGATTACAACTAAGACATTTTGAGCTAGACCTGTTTTTATAACAACTGTTTGACATATGCGTGGAGACTACCTTGAAACAGCGTTTTATGACACGAAACATGGATCTGTGTCAGTTGACATCTGGTCTCCAGCCTTTGAATATAAGAAACAGCTAAAATCGCTAACATTGAAAAATTGAGAAGCTAAGTACTTTAATATATTGTTAATATATAGAGGAAATATTGGACATAATAATTTGAAAAAGACATCAGCTGTTTAAAACTAAAAAAGAAAGAGAAAAAAATTTGAAAAAAATATATTTAAGGATTGATGAGGATTGTCCTACGCCCCTTTTCAGACATATGCTAGGCTCATTTAGCCTTATTAGGGGAAGGTGCGCTGATCTGATAGATCCGTATATATATATGTATATATATATGTATATATAAAAATACTATGATTTCTGAACCCAGTGGATTGTTATTGATAAATGTATGTTGGAAAATGGACTGAAGCAGAGCGTTTATTTAATGGCTATACTGTGAGCTCCCTTCAAGATAAATAATTTGGTGCTTATTGACTATTTTTATAACGACTAAGGCACAAAACGGTGCCCTACCACTGGAGAGAATCAGGGATGACTTCACCTTTCTCCCTCAGTGGTCATTAACTCCCTACTACCCCCCCAAAAAGAAATGTGATTAAAAATATTACCTACTAGCCTCTATGTCAGCCTCAGATGTTAAACTCAGGTCCATGAGAGCAGCATGCATGTCCCTGGAGTAGTCTAGTGGTGAGGGCAGTGCACTGCAGACAGGTTGACCCAGGCCCATACCTCCTCCTACCTGTTATGCATATGGTGGAGACTGTGAGCCCTCCAAAATTCACCAGAAACACACTGTACCCACATATAGGTGCCCCCTTAACCCATAAGGGCTATTGTAGTGGTGTACAGTTAGGGGTAGTGGGTTTAGGGTGGGGTTAGGGGGGCTCAGCAGACAAGATAAGGGAGCAATGGTGAGATGTGTACCTGGGAGCATTTATTTGAAGTCCATTGCAGGCTCCCTAGGGTGCCCCATTGCTCTCCTGAGATGTCCGTGTGGCAAGTCTACTAAGAATGCTAGCTCCTTCTACATTCCAATGGCTTGATTTTGTGCATTTTTCACTTGGACTTTTTTTTTTTTCAAAAATGGACCAAAAAGATAAACTCACAGAGCACAAAAACATCTAGCAAATAGTCATTTTTGAAAAAAAAAAAAGATGTTTTTCTGTTTTGAAAATGGCTATATTCACCACTTGAATTTTGGACATTTTTAGCAAAACATCCAAAGTTGGACTTAGATGTCATATCGAAAATGCCCCTTAATATCAAGTTCATTGTTGACTTAATCATGAATTGATAATGAGTGTGACTATTGGGCAGGCTGGACGGGCTGTTCAGGTCTATATCTGCCGTCACTTACTATATTACTATTAATCCTCGCTGCTCCCAGGCTGATTCGCAGACCTTAGCTCTGACACAGGCACGAGCATCAGATGTCACCTGACCTACTGGCGTGTGCATGTGGCGACCTCTCAGCACACAGTCCCAGTGAATCAGAGACAAGTCTTACATGTGCGCACCAGTGTTCCAACTTCCATTCCTTCCTTGCCTGCAGTGCTGCAGCTTGAAGCCTGAGAGAGCTGACCGGAATTTTTTAAATGCACCATTAAATTCTTGCGGGATTGGGTGGGGATGGGTTAAATTCTTGTGGGGATGCGTGTGGATGGGTAAGATTCCAGCAGGGACGGGCGGGGATTGGCACAATTTCTGTCCCTGTGCAATGTTCTAGTCTGAGCATCCCCAATTTGAGAAGCTCCTTCACTATGTCCAGGGAGAAATGATTTATATTATGTTTGGCACCCCAATCATTTTGAAATGTCACCTATGAGAGGGACAGAGAAATGGTTAATGGGTGTGGATGGGTAAGGAAAGCAGCAATTAGCTTATGACATAATTACCTATAAAGCACATGCTAATACTATTACAGAAGCAAAATGTGCTACCACCTTTTAAATGAAAACCAATCATGAACTTGCCAATGGCCACAGAACTTGTTATTTTAATTTAATTGCTAATACAAAATTGGGTGGAGTACAGCATGGGATGTAGTCATACTGTAACAGCAAGTGGATACTTTGACAAAAGACTAATGACAAATGAAATATGATGTGTCTACAATTTAGAGATGGTATGGTATGGTGCTCATCAACCAAAGCAAAACAAGTACCTACATGATATTAAGGGCCCTGTTTACTAAGCCACACTGTAGGTGCTCTAACGTTTTAGCACGCGCTAATTTTTAGTGTGCGCTAAAAAGTTGTGCACCTACAGCGTGGCTTAGTAAACAGGGCCCTACATAATTTAAATGAACAAGAAATTGAAAAGTAGCGTCATGAGAGTCCATCAAAAGGAAGTTTGTTTGGAAAAGAACAAAAAAGAACAAGTACATTTAGATCTCTCTACTGTCAGTTGCTCGTCAACATACTTCAGACATTCTTCCAATTCTTTTTGTTCAACTGTAACTTGAAGGCTAGTGAGTTATTATTTTTTTTAAGGAGAATAAAAGATTGTTTAGTATAGAGATGAAACCTACTGCATTGCCATGGTATCTTTAAATAGTTTTAAGCATTATAAAGGTATTATCTCCACCCAAAATTTACGTGTAACACAGTAAAAGACCTGCAAGGTCCATCCAGTCTGCCTAATAAAGGTGGCCAGAGCTACAACTGCCACTCTATGAAGGTTACTGTCATTCATGCTTTAAAATGGTTGCCAATTTACCATCATGCCGACCAAATATAGGCAGTTAAATATGTTGGAGTCTTGGGACAATATGGTGGTTATTTTAGAAGTTCTATTCTTGTTGTGGGCGCCTGAATATTGTATGGACATCCAAATCCTAATTTTACAAGGGCAGGATATGGATGTCTAACATTGCACCATGTCCACATGGCAAGAGGTCATGGTCTGGAAATGCTCTGGGTGGGAATAGGGAAGGCCCAAAATATGGATGTCTAACTCTGATCACAGAAGGGGAAGGGACACTGTTATTTAGACCCGGTACTTGTTAGGTCCAGGTTACAGAAAAGTACTCTGATTGAGCAGCATTTGAGGGATTAAGACACAACACCTCCTTAATCACCCAGTGGTTGCTGTCCTCATAAGAACATAAGCGGTGTCGTACTAGGACAGACCAAAGGTTCATCAAGCCCAGTATCCTGTTTCCAACAATGGCCAATGGTCACAAGTACCTGGCAAGATCCCAAAATAGTACATTTATGCTGCTTATCCTAGAAATAAGCAGTGAATTTTCCCAAGTCCAGTTTAATAATGGCTTATGGACTTTTCTTTTAGGAAGATGTTCAAACCTTTTTTAAACCCCACTAAGCTAACCGCTTTTACCACATTCTCTGGCAACAAATTCCAGAGTTTAATTACACATTGAGTGAAGAAATATTTTCTCCAGTTTGTTTTTAATTTACTATTTAATAGCTTCAGTGCATGCCCCCAAGTACTACTATTTTTGGAAAGAGTAAACAAGCAAATCACATCTACCAGTTCCACTCCACTCATTATTTTATAGACCTCTATCATATTTTTCATCAGTCCTCTTTTCTCCAAGCTAAAAAGCCCTAGCCGCTTTAGCCTTTCCTCATACGGAAGTCGTTACACCCCGTTTATCATTTTCATTGCCCTTCTCTGTACCTTTTCCAATTCCACATCTTTTTTGAGATGCGGTGACCATATATATTTTTTGAGATTCGGTGACCTCTCCCCTTAATGTGAAACCAGAAAGGGATGCCAACCTCTATGACAACTTCAGGTATTATCAGTGGTGTGCTGGAGCCGGCTTGCTCCGGCTCATAAGAGCCGCTTGTTAAATTTTGACTGCTCTTGCGAGCCGGTTGTTCTTTGGAGCGAGCCGGCTCCATTGCAGGAGGTAAGCATGGCAGGAGGGCACCATGCTTACCTCCCCTCCCGCTCCCAAACATGCCCAGCAATTGTCCTTTGCCCCCACCATCCCCTCCCCCTCCCATCCATCTTTTTAAATACCTCCTCCGTTGAAGCGCCGCGTTAAAGTCCTGCTGCCCGTCTCTAGCTTTCCCTCCCTGTTTGCTTCAGTTCGTGAACTTCGTGCCATTAGTCCCGCCTTCTGATGTACATACGTCAGAAGGCGGGACTAAGGGCACGAAGTTCACGAACTGAAGCAAACAGGGAGGGAAAGCTAGAGACGGGCAGCAGGGCTTTAACGCAGCACTTCAACGGAGGAGGTATTTAAAAAAGATGGATGGGAGCGGGAGGGGACGGTGGGGGCGAAGGACAATCGCTGGGCATGTTTGGGAGCGGGAGGGGAGGGCAGGGGAGGGGAGGGAGGAAAATCGTTGGACATAGATGGGAGCGGAAGGGGAGTGGGAGGGGAGGGCAGGGGAGGGGAGGGAGGAGAATTGCTGGACATGGATGGGAGCGGGAGAGGAGGGCAGGGGAGGGAGGAGAATCTCTGGACATGGATGGGAGCAGGAGGGGAGGGCAGGGGAGGGAGAAAAATCGTTGGACATGGATGGGAGCGGGATGGGAGTGGGAGGGGAGGGAGGAGAATCACTGGACATAGATGGGAGCAGGAGGGAAGGGCAGGGGAGGGAGGAGAATCGCTGGACATGGATGGGAGTGGGGGGGAGGGCAGGGGAGGGAGGAGAATCGCTGGACATGGATGGGAGAGGGAGGGGAGGGCAGGGGAGGGAGGAGAATTGCTGGGCATGGATGGATAGAGGGGGGCAGGGGAGAGAGGAGAGTTTCAGGACATGGATGGAGGGGAGGGCAAGAGAAATTCTGGACATGGATGGAGGGGAGGGAAGGGAAGGGAGAGAGAAGAAATGCTGGACATGGAGGGAAGATAGAGGAAGGAGATTAGATAAGGGAAAAGGAAGTGAGGAGAGAAACTGCACATGGATGGAGAAAATAGGCAGAAGCTGGATCCACTGTACAGTCAAGTCTGCGGAGGACCAGAAATGAAGAAGAAAGGAGGAAAGAAAAGAAATAAATAGAAAGGAAGCCCTGGAAATGGAGTCAAGGGAACAGATAGAGAGCAGCAGAATCAGATACTGGGCCAGCATGATCAGAGAAACAAAGTCACCAGACAACAAAGGTAGAAAAAAATAATTTTATTTTCATTATAGTGTTTGGAATATGTCCACTTTGAGAATCAGGTGCTGAACGTTAAAAGTTTATATTTATTTACTTATTTATGGCATTTTATCCCATTTTAAACATGAATTAGATTGGAACCTGGGATCATTTAATTTTTTTTTCCTGGAGAGAGTAATGCATTGCCCCCCCCCCCCCCCGGCTATAGCCAGCTCTGCAATTTCGGGGGGCAGCAGAGGTGGATGGGGAGAGCGCAGTGGTGGACGGGGGGGGGGGGGGGGGGGCGCAGATGTGGATGGGAGGGGGCGCCGAGGTAGACCGGGGAGAGAGCCTGTTGTTAAAAATTTACCAGCACACCACTGGGTATTATGGACAAAGAGAACAGCATGCAGATTTGAGGAGTAGGCTAATGGTTCGAACACTGCATAATGAAACAAGATATCCAGGTTTAAATCCCACTTCAGCTTTTTTTTCTCATTCTGAGCCCTCCAGGAACAGATAAATACCTACTGCACCTGAATATATACGACACCCGCAAGCCTGAAGGCTATTAAAGTGGTGTACATTCAAATACTGTAGGTATTTTTCTGTCCCTGCCTGGAGGGCACACAATTTAACCATGTAACCCTCCTTCTTTGTTCTGAACACTGGCTGCCAGTCTCTGCCTGTATATCCTTTAAGATCCTTCTTCTAGTTTACAAATCCAGGCTTCCCTCATCTCCCACCTACCTTAGTAACCACCTCATCCCTTACGCCCCTCTCCAATCAGCTGACAATAATCTGGTTCTGTCTTCACCTTCCCAAGTCCATCTCTCCATCTCCTTTCACTCCACATTTCACTATGTTGGACCTAAGCTCTTTAACGACCTACCACTACACATTAGGACCTTTTATGCATGTGCAAAAGGGTTTATGTGTGAAAAATCCTTCATAACTTTAGCTCTTTCACAGGGTTACTGAGAGGTAAAGGAGGGGGGGGGGGAGCAAGGTTCCAGGGGCCTGGTGTCAGCAAGGTTTCAAAGAAGCAGACCTTCTTCCTGCCTCCCTGCTTCCGGGTCTGTCTCTCTCCTGCTCCTGTGCGCCAGGACCCAGGGAGGAGCAGACACAGGAAGGTAAGGAGGTGGGGGTGGGGACGGTGGCCCAAATGTGGGGGAGGGGCATGGTGTGGCAGTAGCCCAGGTGGGGGTGGGGGGGGGTGCAGACCGGTCTCAGGCTGGTTGTGTCTCTTTGTGGCCCTGCTCCTACATACATATAATTGAGATATCATACAGCAACCGGTGTAGTTCTGACACTTAGACTACATGATACTGATTAAAAACTATAGCATTACACTTATATGTTCTACAAGGATTCAAAATGTTGTCATGGTTTATCTATTTGACTATAGATACATGAAACACCAGAGCATATTGTAGATCAAGTGACAGATGGACCAGTATTGTCTTGGTAAGTCTTAATTAGCTGTGGTCTGGGAGAAACTTTTAGGTTTCCATAAAACAGGCAAGGTCGTATGTCCTTAAATTGAGTTGAATAGGAGTAAAGGAAACAAAGATGGTATTGCTGTCCCTAATGATGCAATAGAAACTTTCCAGACTATTAAAATGAAACTCTTGATTGCAAGAACATTGTGATCTACTGAAAAATGTATAGGTCTTTTCTCATTAGAATCTGTGGTGTTTGAATATGCTTGGGCAATTAAAGGAGGTCATGGAGGATAACAGCATGGTTGTGAACTTATCCCAGTGGAAACATAGCAGCCAAAGATAGCTTCATTATATCTTTCTTAATATTAATGCAGTTTTTGGAGCTCCTACTGTAAAAGTTTTTATTCCCTTTAGCAGATCTGCTCTCTCCAGGATGCAAAATAAATTTTAAAAAGGGGTTAATATGGTATGATGGAGATGAGATCAGTAGCACAAGTTCAGAGTGTCACGAAACGCTTAGCAATCTGCCTGGGGTTACCCTGTAGCCACAAAGAAGATCTATCCCCAGCACTGCTCAGGCCCACCTGCACCTGCCGCTTGTGTTCCAGACTACCATCCTCCTCCCACCGACTGGGTCACAACTGCCTCTGGGCGAGTCTTCTGCTCTCAAATTATCCCCAGTGATTTCTAGGTTACTGGAGTCACACTCCCAGTGGTCCCACAGTTCCAAGAAAGCACTCACAGACCCAACACACAAACCACCAGGATTCTTTATCGTTCAGACAGAGGTAATAAACTGAAAATTGTTTATTGTCTTAAAGATATTGAACAATAAACAGAAAAGGTGCAATCAGCAAACAATAACTGGTAACTGGAAAATAGATGCATTATAAAACTATCTAAACATTTGTTTACTTTCTAAAAAGTACCTAGGAAAATCAGGACATATAACTGTTCACAGAACCTCAGCAAAGAGATCCTAATCTCTTTTCTTCCAGGCTAAGACTGTGGAAAGGGCAAGTAAAATCCAAATGAAATTGAGCTCCTGGGCCAATCAGAGCCCAGCACAAATTTTAAAAGTATACTGCTCACAGTGTAGATCACTTCCTCACTGAGTGAAACTAAAGAGGGAGCATCCACAGCGCCTGGTGGTAATTCCAAAGTTGGTGCATTCTGTTTCCCATGGTAGAAAATAATTTTCTACTGTAGGGGGCATTCCCGGTGGTAATCAGCACTGTGGTCACATTGCTGCATGCTGCCTGATTACCGCATGAATAGCTTGTGAGCCCTTACCACAAAGTAAATAGGTGGTGGTAAGGGCTCAGGCAGTAAATAGCCGCGTGATACATGTTCCATTTAAAAAAGGCCTTTTTTCCCACCGTGGTAAAAGATGGCCCAGCTCGTGCCAGTTTCACGCGCCCACACTAGCACAGGCCACATTTTACCGCATAGATTAAAGCATGATTACTTACACCAGCTCTATGACTACTGTAAATGCTCATTCCTACAAATTAGCACATATATGTGCAAATGCTAGCATTCTATAATTTACCCATGCATCTGGGTGTCAGGGGTGCAGCTACCACTGAGTGAGTCTGGCAACATGCCTATGGCTCTTCAATGATAGGGACTACCTGAAATTCAAGCCCCCTCTCCCCTGCCCGTGACTGGCATCTGCCCACCTCCAGTCACTTCCCCCCATCCTCCAAACGCTTGATCTCCAACCTCCATACCCACCCACGTTCTATAGTCTGGCATCTCTTTCTTTCTCTCTCCCTCTCTCCAGTTTGGCCAGTGTTTTCCCCTCAGTACTGTATCTGCCCCTCCCTTCCCCCTCCCCTTTTCTTCAGGTGTCTCTCTCCCACAGGTCTCTCTTTCTCTTCTCTCAGCCCCCACCCCACCAGGTCCAGTATCTTTCTCAATCTCTTCCCATTCTCCTTTGATGTAGGATCTCTCTCCTCCCCCCCCCCCCCACATGCCTGGGTCCAGTATCCCCCCCTCCTGGCATCTGCCTACCTCCATATTCCCCTGGTCCTCCAGACGCTGGCAGGTCACGACAGAGGTAGCACTGAAGACTGCTCTCTGTCTGGTGGGGCCTTTTTTTTTTTTTTGCCGCATCTGCCTCTCTAATGCAACTTCCTTTGGGCAGGATGTGGCAGAAGAAACTGTTTTGCACATGCCTTTCCTCTGCTGCATCACAGAGGTGGGACACAGCAGAGGAAAGGTCTTGCTGGACACAAAGCAGCCTTCAGTGCTGCCTCTGCTGCGACCTGCTATTGTTTGGAGGACCTGGTGGGGGGGGGGGGAGGGGGGGAATGGAGGTAGGCAGATGCCAGATTTGTGCGGGTGCATGAGGGGAGAAGCCAGACCCAGGTGTGTGTGTGGGGAGGGTAGAGAGACTGCATCAAAGGAAAACGAGAAGAGAGGGAGAGAGATGCTGACCTGGGGTGGGGAGGGAGTTGAGGGAAGGGGGAAGAGAGGGGGCAGATGCAGGACTGAGGAGAGACACTGGCCCAATTGCAGGGGGGGGGAGAAGAGAGGAATTCCAGACTATACAAGGTGGGGTGGGGGTTAAGGGGATGTAAGAGGAAGGGAAGAGAGAAAAAAGGATCTGAGGAGGGCCAGGGATACAAAAGATATGCTGGCTCTGGTGGAAGCATAGGGACAGGGACACAGACACAAAGGGGAAACACTGGACAGGATGGACAGAGACACATAAGAAAGGTGGCTGCTGGGCATTGAGAAGAAATGTCAAAAGGACGGCTGCTGGGCATTGAGAAGAAATGTCAAAAGGACAGGAGACCCTGGAGAGAGTAAAGAAAAAAGCAGAAGAGACACTAGGACCAAAGCAATGCTCAGACAACAAATGTAGAATTTTTTTTCTAAATTTAGTAATGGTAATATGTGCATCCTCCCCCCTTGGTCCCCACTACCTTGGGAGTGATGGTGTTATAGGGGGCCCTATCTCAATTTTTCCACTCAGGGCCTATTCAGTCCTAGCTACACCACTGCTGGGTGTTCTGCCCAAACTCTGCCCATGCTTACATCCACCAGCAAAGTACACACATGCTGAGTACTTTTCCACTTGTTGGTGTTCTATAAGAGGTCAGTTACTTGCATAAGGAGATTGGGAGACATGATCTAAGGTATAATAATCGTCAGGACAGGAATCATGTGGGTGGGCTTAAAAAGTTAAGTTGAGTCATTAGGGTAAGCTTTCTTGAAGAGATGGGTCTTCAACATTTTTCTGAAGGGCATTATGGACAAGATTCTACATATCACACCTAAAAAACTGGCACTAAAACTAAATATGCCTAGGTGTATTCTATAAAGTACACTTAAATTTAGGCATACTTTATAGAATAAGCCTAAATTTCTGCGCAGTCTATAGAATATGACGAGCGTCTGTCCATGTTACTAAATTTAGCCACGGGCAGTTACGGCGAATAAAACTTGGAGTAAATGCTGACACCTAAATTACATGTGGACTGTGTGTATTCCATAACAAAGTGCATAGATTTTAGAAATACCCATGACCCACCCATTCCACGCCCATGCTTAGGCTCCCCTTTCAACTATACGACTTAGAATTTATGAGCATCACGTTATAGAATACACTTAGACAGTTCTGCGTGTAAATTCTAATTAATGCCAATTACTGACAATAGTTGCTTGTTTAAGTCGCAATTATTGATGCTGACTAGCTTGTTCACTAATTAAATTGTGTACGCAATTCTAGAATATGACTGGATTTGTGCATGCAACTTAAGTCACGCTGTATAGAATCCAGGAGTATATACTTTGATGTATAACTGCAGGAAATTTTTTAAAAAATAATTTGTTTGTTATTTGCTGTCTGAAAAACTTAGTAAAGGTATATGTCTGTAAATCCACTGGACGGGCCATGAGTTTGTATATAAGGAGTATATTTGTATCTAAAACCACCATGGCACTGATGCAGAGTGGTAAATTCAATTCTAGCTTTCCCTTCATATAATAATGCATAGGATTTCATTAACTTGAAAAATGACAAGGGTTTTTGCAAGAAATTTGAAGCACTGAGTGATAATTCTAGGGAGTAACCCCTGTAATGCAGGCTTTATACACACCAAATTACCAGGAAATTAAATTAACTTGCATCCCTTTTCAAACTTCCTGTCTTTTCTCATACATGAACAAAGCTTTACCTCTGAATCAAACTTATCAAAGCACCAGCGACTCCAGTGAATAATGGACTGATAACCTCACCATGCTCTCACATTGGTATCTATGTATATAGAAATACTTATTAATCATACTTGCTTCCTTTCAGTTTACGTCTAACTTACCTGTTGTTGTAAAGCTGTCTCCCATACTTTAATACATAAACTGAAAGTACTTGGGGCCCTTTTATTAAATGAATTTGGGCCTGAGTGGTAATGCAGGATTTTATTGTGTGCTAAACCCAGATTTAATGCAACAGTTTGGAGGAGTTTTTAATATTATCAGTGCAAAGTATCTGCATACAGTTAACCAATAGGAGGTGGTAAGTGCTTCTATGTTAACACTGCATTAGCCAATTAGCATGCATAAAGTATAATGCATTAGCTGGTTAATGCTTCCAAGCCCCACCCATGACATACCCCCTCCAAAAATATTTTTTGAAAATCAGTAACGCATAGATTAGCAAATACAAACAAGCAAAGTTCCATAAAATGCTTTAATGTGCTCTATGATAGCCTGTTTGCATGCGCAAACCCTGCATTAAGGGCTTAACACTCTATAGTAAAAGGGTCCCTTATTTATTAATAAGTATTGTGGTAGGAATAATATTTTGGAGATTTGGAAACATGGTATTTTGCTTAATTCAGAGAACAGTTGATAATGTACAGTGTCAGTTGTGACAGAACATTCCTTTGTTAGATGTAGAAAAACTATGCCATTGTTAAATATTGTATCTTTGTACAATGTAAAATGAAATCCTTTTTTTTTTTCAAATTTTTTACAAATCAAGGTAAGGTATACACAAAAAGTAGCACATATGAGTTTATCTTGTTGGGCAGACTGGATGGACCATGCAGGTCTTTTTCTGCAGTCATCTACTATGTTACTATGGTTTTTTTTTCAAGTCAAATCTCTAAATTACATGTTTTTATTTTTGTATTTGTTTACTATTTTCTCCTCATTTCCAATTCCTCATCAAAGAACTCATACAGATGATGAAAGCAATTTACTGTTCTCCTGATAATCAAACATTTGAAAGTGGTTCTAGAAAACCATTATAAAAATATAAATCTAGGAAACAACTATATCAAAACAAAAACCTTCATGTACTTCTAAACTAGAGTGCCAAGGTATCAGTCACTATTACCAGACATACAGAAGCTGATATTCAAAGGGTTTAGGCTCCTAACTTTCTGATTAAGGAGGGAAGTTATCGATGTGGGCTACAGTTAAGTTGGGTTATTTTTGCACAGAATATCATTGCATAAAATGGGACCTTGTACTAAAATAACCCGACTTGGGGTAAAATAACCCGATTTAACAGTAGCCCACATTGATAACTTCCCCCCTTAGTTTCTTAATTTGACCTCTGAAAATGTACTAGGGTTGATCCGATAGTGTACCAAGGGCAGGGCAGTGGGGGCGGTCCGCCCTGGGTGCATGTAGCAAAGGGGTCCATGGAGCTGTTGGCTCTGCTGGTCTCCTGCCCCCTCTGACATTACTTCCTCTTCTGGAGCTGGGGACCAACAGAGCTGACAACCAGGCGACTGCTCTGTTCACCCCCTTGCTAGAAGGAAGGTTAGTGGGGTGACATGCCTTGGGGGAGGGGCGGTGCAGGGGCAACCCACCCCAGGTGGCAAGCAAGCTAGGTACACCACTGGGTTGAGCACTTAAATTATGCTCCTAGTTTTTCTAGGTTCCTAAATTTACGAGCCTTAAAAATACTCCATCACTGAAGTTACAGTTCAGCCACCTTACGGCAGATGGCGCCAAACCTGCCATGTCAGAGGCTGAACTGAAGAGCCAATGTTTGGCTGCCTGGCCAGGAGGACGTGGCTCAACAGTTAGCAGGAAGTTTTCACAAATGGGTTTCACTTGCGTGCAATGATTATTTAGATTGCTAAAACCTGTAGTTTCTTCCTTTATAATGTCGCCAAAATTCACCCTTTCCTTTCTGAACACGCTATCAGAACCCTCATCCACACTCTCATCACCTCTCGCTTAGATTACTGCAACTTGCTTCTCACAGGTCTTCCACTCAGCCACCTCTCTTCTCTTCAATCTGTTCAAAATTCTGCTGCACGACTAATATTTCACAAGTCATTATGCCCATATCAGCCCTCTCCTGAAGTCACTTCACTAGCTCCCTATCCGTTTCCGTATATAATTCAAGCTCCTCTTATTGACTTATAAGTGCATTCACTCTGCAGCCCCTCACTACCTCTCCACCCTCATCTCTCCCTACACTCCCTCCCAGGAACTCCGTTCACTACGCAAATCTCTCCTAATTGCACCCTTCTCTTCCATCACTAACTCCAGACTCCGTTCCTTTTGTCTCGCCACACCTTATGCCTGGAATGGGCTTCCTGAGCCGTTAAGACTAGCTCCATCCCTGGCCACCTTCAAATCTGGGCTAAAGACCTACCTGTTTGATGCTGCTTTTGACTCCTAACTTGTCACTTGCTCGTAACCTTTATCTTGTCTTCCTCTCTTCAATAGTCCCTCTCCCTATGTGTCCTTCTGTCTGTCTTACCCTTATCCTTATTGGTCCTGTCTGTCTGTCCTGATTTAGATTGTAAGCTGTTTTGAGCAGGGACTGTCTTTTCTTCATGTTCAATTGTGAAGCGCTGCGTATGACTGGTAGCACTATAGAAATGATTTATAGTAGTAGTTATAGTAGTAGCACCCACCTTTACATTGGATCATCGGCATCTAAATGCTGCTGCACATCCTGTTTTATACCTATGGGAGACTTGGCATTTAGCACTAAGCTTTAATAAAAGGGCCCCTAAGTGTGCATTAGCACTTAACACAAGCTTTTTGCACTAAAAAATAAATTTACAATAATAAAAAAAAAAATACAAAAGCTGAGGATGGTCCAGATTTTATATTTTTTTCTTTGTTCACATATTGAATTTTGATTTACAATACAATTCATCTTGAGGTAGATTTGATCAGGTTGAAACATGTTTATGTCAGGCAAAGGCTTCACTTTATATTCCAATTATAATTTTTATAAACGCATTCTTGAAAGCTGGTTCTGTCATTTCTAAAGGTACATTTTATTTTTACAGCTTTCAAAAGGCTGTTGATCTTTAACAACAGTGCTCAACTAAAAGAAGAAACTAGGCCAGTCCGGTGATAGTTGAAAGACTCCAAACAGAAAACACATACAGGCCCTCAGCTGTCACTGTACTGACCTGCTCTTTTCTAATAGATGAAAAAGAGGAAACGCGTGTCAGTTATGATGCTGAATTTTGGATGGACAATGTTTTCTGCAGTCCCCATGACATTTACAGCCTACAGAAAGCTCTGCTAGCTGAGAAAGTTTTCTCATCCTCAAGAGACAAAGCTAACTGGGTATTTTTCTGTTGTATAGAGAAATTCTCTACCCACATTTCCTACTCCCATAAATAGCACAACCTGCAAGTACGTCATCTTAAACTTATTAAACCAAAGGAAAGAGATCCTAGGGAAGAACAAACAAGGAAAGTAAAGGACATGAAAACCAGAGGAATAGAGATGGAAAGGAATACAGAAAGGAAAGTAAGAAGTGATGATGATATGAAAGAGAGCAAACAGCCAAGACAGAAAGAAAAGAGAAATTGGAATAAGATAGGAGACAGATGAGAGAAGGAGAAAATGCGAACAAGAATGACAAACAGAAGAGAAATTTCAAAACTAAGGAAGAGATAGAGAAGGTAAAATGAAAAAAAAATGGTGGAATATGCATGCTCTGAGCTATAACTCACAGAAAGAAATGACAAAGGAAAAAGGTAGAAATTGTACAGCTAACACTAACCATCTGAAACAACAGAAAAGGCACAGAGCAAATTCTGAAATAAGTATAAACTGACATTTTTTAGATTAATATCCTTTTTTATCCTTACAATTACTTCAAAAATTATAAAATGTTAAGAGACATAAGAGAGTTGGAAGAATTAGAAATAGAAGCAAATACAAAAAAAATGAAAAATTGTATAAAAACGGATGGTAATGCACATATGCAAACTTCTGTAAGAGAAAATGAGAGTGAGCAAGAAAAGACAATTGTAGATGGAAATAAGGATAAGCATAGCAGGAATATGAGACATAACTTTTATTATATAAGGCTTTTTTAATCTTGTCACAACTTGAGACAAGGAAAAAGATCAGTAACAGCTGCAGAGCAAAAATCAACATAAAACAGTATCAAGAAGGGGTAACAAGAAAGCACATTCTCTTGTTGTTGAACAGCAAAACAGAAATTTTCCACCCTGTGGCCCTAGAGTAACTTTATATTCTCTATAACATAGTAAGCGTATATTTATGGTTGCTTGCTGGAGCTCATTGAGGTAATTTTATGAAAGCTTTTGCATGCATAAGTACATAAGTACATAAGTAGTGCCATACTGGGAAAGACCAAAGGTCCATCTAGCCCAGCATCCTGTCACCGACAGTGGCCAATCCAGGTCAAGGGCACCTGGCACGCTCCCCAAACGTAAAAACATTCCAGACAAGTTATACCTAAAAATGCGGAATTTTTCCAAGTCCATTTAATAGCGGTCTATGGACTTGTCCTTTAGGAATCTATCTAACCCCTTTTTAAACTCCGTCAAGCTAACCGCCCGTACCACGTTCTCCGGTAATGAATTCCAGAGTCTAATTACACGTTGGGTGAAGAAAAATTTTCTCCGATTCGTTTTAAATTTACCACACTGTAGCTTCAACTCATGCCCTCTAGTCCTAGTATTTTTGGATAGCGTGAACAGTCGCTTCACATCCACCCGATCCATTCCACTCATTATTTTATACACTTCTATCATATCTCCCCTCAGCCGTCTCTTCTCCAAGCTGAAAAGCCCTAGCCTTCTCAGCCTCTCTTCATAGGAAAGTCGTCCCATCCCCACTATCATTTTCGTCGCCCTTCGCTGTACCTTTTCCAATTCTACTATATCTTTTTTGAGATACCAGTATGCATTCCTAAAAAGCCTCTTATAAAATTGCTTCAGGCATAAAATTGTGACTTTAAAGTTGATATCTTCCGGTGACGAGTTTGGGCATAGCATGGGTGGAGCCATGATTTACACATGCATTTATACCCACATTATCCCAAACATAATCGAGTTCAGTGTGGCTAACAGTAAATAAACAACAGACAAAGTTTACAAAGCCATAAACAAAATATCAAATACAGACCTTTGATGGCCAGTGGCAATCTAAGATACTCCATCAATGGATAGAAACCTCTCAAAGAGGTGAGTTTTCAGTGTTTTGCAAAATACGAACTAATCAGGCTGACCCTTGATTGCCATTGACATTGCCACTTAGCACCCTGGTATCTATAGACAGCAGACTGAACTGACTTATAATGCACTCTCTTGCAATCTGGAAGATGAAGTCTAAGGTAATCCCTAGAACCAGAGGTTATATTGCATAGGGGAGCAGTTATTAAGGGCTGCATATAATCTGGTGTCATGCCATATAATATTTGAAAGACAAAAACACATAATTTAAAAATAATCCTGGCTTTAATGGGCAACCAGTGCAGCTTGCATAATAATAATGGAGTGGCTCTATCAAAACATGATACCTTGAAGACAAGCCTAGCTGCAGTATTTTGGGCCATTTGCAGCTTTTTTAGGACACTCTTCTTACATCCAGCATAGATACAATTGAAGTAATCAAACTGAGTTAAAACTGAGGATTGAACTAGCAGTCTAAAGATATCAGGTGAGAGATATGATCTGATTCTCCTCAGCTTCCAAAGAGACCTGAAGGATTTTTTCACTACTAAGGAATCCTGAAGCAAAAATGTGATGTGCCTGTCAATTATAAACCCAGTACCCTAAGCGTAGTGTCTAGGGGGTACGATACGTCAATAGTAAAATTATTATATGTGGTACAGTCGAAGGGGTTGGTTACCACAAGAAATTTAGTCTCATCTCTATTTAACTTAAACTTAAATTCAGAAGCCCAGGATTCCAACAAATCTAGACCAAGCCTAATCTTAGGGACAATTTCTGGACATCATCTGCGTAAATAAAAGTGCAGAACCCTGTTGCTCTAGCCTTTTACCTAATGGAGCCTCATAACATTGAATAGGACTGGAGAAAGCAGTGAGCCCCAGGAGACCAGGAAGGTGAGAGAGAACCTGACAACTTCACCTAATACAATCTAGAATTTAGGAAGCCGTGGAACCATTGGTGGACCTTCCCATAGAATCCAAACTGATCCAACAGGCCTAAAAGCAACTCATGATCAAAGAAGTCAAATGTATTTGACATATCGAATTGCATCACTAAAAACTTAAAGCCTAGACTGACTGCTTTCCTAAAATCAGATATTAAGGTGGTCAAGACTGTCTCGGTACTGTAACAAGGCCTAGAGCCTGACTGGCAGGGCCGCCGAGAGCCGGAGCCGGGCCCGGGACAAGGCCACCCCCCAGGCCCCCCCACTCGAGGTTGCCGCCCACACGAGAACGCCGAGCCCCGCCCACACGAGGTCGCCGCCCACACGAGATTGCTGAGCCCCCCGCCGCCCACCTACCCGAGGTCGCCGGGCCCCCCTCCACCCGCTATCGGGCTGGGCCCTCGGAACTAACCTTAAGCCTCCTTTCACTTCGCAGCAAGCAGCGGTAGGGCAGACCTCTCCTCCTTCCTTCCGTGCCCCGTCCTCGCGGATGTTACGTCAGGCGAGGGCGTGACATGGAAGGAAGGAGTGGCCTGACCTGCTGCTGCTTGCTGCAAAGTGAAAGGAGGCTTAAGGTTAGTTCTGGGAGTGATGGAGGGCGGGCCAGACGGCGACAGAGGGCGGTCCAGGCGGCGATGGCGCCGGGCCCCCCGGACTTTTGTCCGCCCTGTCCCCCCCTCTCGGCGGCCCTGCTGACTGGGATTTATGCAAGAGGGAGAAAGAGGAAAGGTGATTCATAATCCGAGTACCAACTATTCCCTCCTTTATCGTAGTCAACAATTGGATAGACGCGACAGGCCTGTAATTAGTAATGTCTCCCAATGAAGCTGAGGTGCTCTTAGGGATTGGGGCAAGTATTATGGAACCTTTTTGCTGAGGAAAAGCCTGTTAAGTCAAAATAAATGAGATATGCGCTTGAAGAAAGTCAATTAATCCTGCCAGTGAAGTTTTAATAAATAACTCGGACATGCATCTAGAAGGCAATGTGAGGAAGAATATTTTGTGAGAAAGGATTTGACAGTCTCATTTTCGAAAGGGATGTCCAAGTTGCGATTTGGACATCCTTGCAAAATGGCGAATCCAGGGGCAGGGAAACCCGTATTTTCGAAACAAGATGGATGTCCATCTTTTGTTTCAAAAATACCATCAGGGCCGTCCAAATCCTTTCGGCGATTTTCAAAACCAAAGACGTCCATGTCAAAAACGTCCTAATGCAAGCCATTTGGGTGTGGGAGGAGCCAGCATTTGTAGTGCACTGGTCCCCCTGACATGCCAGGACATCAACCGGGCATCCTAGGGGGCACTGCAATGGACTTCATAAATTGCTCCCAGGTACATACCTTGTGTGCTGAGCCCCCCCAAATTCCCCCCAAACCCACTACTGTACACCACTACCATAGCCCTTATGGGTGAATGGGGGCACCTAGATGTGGGTACAGTGGTTTGTGGTGGGTTTTGGAGGGTTCGCTGTTTCCTCCACAAATTTAACAGGTAGGGGGGTATGGGCCTGGGTCCGCCTGTCTGAAGTGCACTGCAGTACCCACTAAAACTGCTCCTGGGACCCTCATGCACTGTCATGGACCTGAGTATGACATCTGAGGCTGGCATAGAGGCTGGCACGACATATTTTTAAACATGTTTTTTGAGGGTGGGAGGGGGTTAGTGACCACTGGGGGAGTAACTGGAGGTCATCCACAATTCTCTCCAGTGGTCATCTGGTCATTTTGGGCACCTTTTTGTGCCTTAGCCGTAATAAAAACAGGTCCGGGTGAAAACATCCAAGTGTTCTTCAGGGACGTCCTTGTTTTTTTCGATTATGGGTCAAGGACATCCAAGTGTTAGGCACGCCCAAGTCACGCCTTTGCTACGCCCCCTTGAACTTTGGCCATCCTTGTGATGGAGTGCAGTTGGAGACGTCCTAAATCGGGTTTTGATTATACTGATTTGGACATCCCTGGGAGAAGGACGTCCATCCTCCGATTTCTGTCGAAAGATGGACGTCCTTCTCTTTCGAACATGAGCCCAAAAGCCATTTAGCACCAATATTCAGTGGCTGGCTGGCTACATTTGATGCCAAATTGGGCCACAAGGG
The DNA here is from genome assembly GCF_901765095.1 of Microcaecilia unicolor. NCBI lineage: Eukaryota > Metazoa > Chordata > Amphibia > Gymnophiona > Siphonopidae > Microcaecilia > Microcaecilia unicolor. The sequence goes on along the minus strand of NC_044037.1, from coordinate 204,232,744 downwards.
TAGTAGGCCTATCTTTGGCTGCTATCAACTTATCCAGCCAGTGCTGAATATTGACTTGACCAGCTATGTTCCTAGCAACCAAAAATAAACCGAATATTCAATGCCAGTTACTGGAAGCGGCCTGGCAATGAATATCCAGCATCACCACCAACAGCAGGAGTTAGCTGGACTGCCTCCCACAATCTGAGTATTGGTCCCTATGTTTGGCTACATAAAGAGTCCTAAGCAGTGGCGTAGCCACAGGTGGGCCTGGGTGGGCCGGGGCCCACCCACTTAGGGCTCAGGCCCACCCAACAGTAGCACATGTTTAGCAGTAGCTGATGGGGATTCCAAGCTCTACCAGCTGAAGACTTCCCCCTGATGGTAATGAAAATGGTGTGCTCCATGCTATTGGCACCTGTGAATGCTCAGTTTTCAGCGCATGCCTGATGCAGACTGCCAAGGTAGAGAGAAGCATTTTCCCACCAGCTTAGATATTTTTGGAGGGGGGAGGGGGAGAACACTTGGTGCCCACCCACTTCTTGCCTAGGCCCACCCAAAATCTGCTGTCTTGCTACACCTCTGGTCCTAAGTTACTTTGCTTAGTTTTGAAGGCATATGAAGCAGCTGCAATAAGGAGAGTCAGTTTCTAGATCTGGGAGAAAGTGGGGATGGGATGACCATTTTCACACCATAAAAAGTTATTAAGGCAAATTGCAATATTTTTGACAGGTTCATCATGTTTGGACTGGTAGGAAAAGAAGAAGCAGATTAGCAATCGTTGGGCAGGCATCAACAAATAAGAATCACTACAGACTAATGTTTGGGTTTTTTTTTCTTTTTTTTTGTGAGGAAACAATGACATAAATGACAGTGGTTTTATCAAATTAATACACTTTTTTTAAAATCAATTTGTTACTTGAATAAATTCAGAGCTAAATCCTGTGCTCACATGCAGCCAAGTTGGCATTTGCTTCTAAATGTTAGGGCCCTGTGTAGCTGAGAGAAACCTTTAGCCATACAATAGAAAGAAAATCAAACAATGCTTCAGTTGCTATTATCCAATCCAGCCAAGGAATAACAAAAGCACTCTACAACCATGATAACCTCTTGGCCTTTCAGAGAAAGAACAGAAACAAAAGACTTGCCCGACATATCCTTTTTATAAGCCTCAGAGTTAAAGTGTCTTTTTGTCAATGCACTACTCTTTGGTCTCTGCTATCTTCTGGGATATTAACAGGATAAGAAAAAATATGTCCCATGATCAGATGAAACTCATGGTAATAAAAAGATGGAGCTATCTCCACAGATTCCCCATCATTGTAAACGTAATGATTCAAAGCCTCAGAGAGTCATCTATGATCACTTATCATATATATTGAACAGATAGCAAGGAGTAAAAATGGACTCCTACAAACATTTCAGTATCTTTTTCAAACACAACTACCAAGTTCATTTCATATGCAGTATCCAATGAAAATATGCAGTTCTGTCTCAAGCATCCAAGAGCAAAATGTATAGCACAGGGTAATTTTTACTTGTAAAGAATAGACAGGTTCATAAATGCATAGAAGTGTAGGTGCCAACAAGAGTATGCACAGGCATTCTCTGGGGCACTATTTGGGTGGAGCTGGGGCAGAGTTGCACAGCATATGCATACTTTATAAAATATATGCATACTAGGGATGGGCAGCTGGAAAATTTTTGTTTCACACAGTAACATAGTAAAAGACAGCAGATAAAACCTCCATGGTCCATCCAGTCAGCCCAACAAGGTGACGAGTCACACCCACCACTCTGTGCAGGTTACAGTAATTCGTGATTGAACACTGGCATCACAGCCAGGGTAGCTGGCAATTTGTTACCTTGCCTTTCACATAAGATCTGTTTTGTTGATCTAGGATCTTGGGTCAATCAAATTAAAGGACTCTCCATTAAAAAAGGTCAATCAAATTAAATGACTCTCCACTGCTCCATTCTTGAAAGCTCTTTTGTGTTTTTTTTGCGCAACATCACACCACCATGCTAATAGAGAAACCAAACACCCACCCTCATAACATTTTGTATACGGAAATTTTTATTTTATTTAGGTTATCTTGGCTATTTTGTCATTGTATAAAGGAAAAGAAGGATGCTATGGGTTTTGAACCAGAAAAACATCCAAAAAATGGCACAAAGCGGCAGATGTACTTTTTTTCACAAAAACATCCAAATCGCTATTTTCGAAACTTATTTTTAAGATGTTTTTCTATGTTTTTCTATGCAGTTCATCTAAATCTCAAGGGGATGTGTTGGAGTAGGGCGGGCTTATGATTTGGATATTTATCTGTGATAATGTAACATTATAAAAACATCCAGGGCAAAAAATAGAACATTTTTAGCTAGACCTGTTTCAGTAACAACTAAGTGCCAAAAAGGAACCCAAACAGATCAAATGACCACTGGAGGGATAAAGCCATGACCCTCCCTTGATTCTCCAGTGGTCACTGAGCAACTTCAAACCCCCACCCTCCCAAGAGGTGAAAGTGAGGGTACATACCAGGCTCTATGACAGTTGCAGATATTATGGCCATTCCTATTAAAGCACCAAGCAGGTCCCTAGAGAAACCTAGTGGTTGGTGCAGTGGACTGTAGAGAAAGGGACCCAGGCCCATATCCAACTCTAAATTTTACACTTTGAGCGGTTTTTGTTTGGAAATGGTTCTTAAAGAAAGATGCACTGAGCCCAAAACCTCTAAAATAGGGTGATTTTCAAATCAAAAAGATGTGCTTTTTATTCGAAAATGACCATGTTTGGCACTGAACTTTTGGGCACTTTTTGGAAAACGTCCAAAATTGGATTTGGATGTCAAATAAAAAAATGCCTCTCCACATGTCTTTAAGAGCGTTTGCATGAGTTTATTGAAAGGTTCAAGAAGTACTTAGGAGATAGATCAACCTGGTGAAGCTATCACTAAAACGTGGCCATGTTTGGTTTTATTCAATTTTAGAAAATTATAAAATCGTTTGATTTCAAATTGAATTGATTGTCTTATTATCTGTTTACTTTTATAAATTTCCTAAACCTCACTTTGGCCATTTCACCTGAAACCTCTATGCTTATCCTCTCCAACTATCAGCTGTTGCTCCTTGCTTAAACATTTGGACCTGTGCTTGCCTCCCTTACTACAATCCTCCTTCCATTATGTTCAGCTGGAGCTCCTGCTGAATCTGGGCCTCTGGCTGAGCTGTTCGGGACTAGTCAGGTGGCCCTACATCTTGTGTACCATTCACTGAATGTCTGATATGATTATGGCAGTCAATTTTCTCTGTGTATGGCCTTATACATGCACCATGCACACCGATGTGCTTTCAGTGAACTTATGCCTCAGAATTACCTTCTTCATGCCCCATTCAAACATAAGATTTAGCATACTGGGTCAGACCAAAGGCTCATAAAGCCCATTTTCCTGTTTCTATGTGCACTGGTAATTCATTTTTCCAAGTAGTGCTTTTCTGGTCTGTTGCCACCTTAATTGCTTGTTTTCCTTCAAAAACATTGTCTGAGGGTTGTGCCTGAGCTGACTCTTTCTATGTCTTTCACTCCTACCATTGTTCTCATTCACCTGTTGGTGCCCCTATCGGACTGACCATTCACTTGTCTATTAGATTGTAAGCTCTTTAAGCAGGGACTGTCTCTCTTTGTTAAATTGTACAGCGCTGCGTAACCCTAGTAGCGCTCTAGAAATGTTAAGTAGTAGTAGTAGTACTGGGCTTTCTGAATCTAGTCTGAGATAGTCCTATGTCAAATCTGTCTTTAAATTGGAACTTGTCTGACTGCTCAGCTGTATTCTTATACTTGGCAACTTTATTCCTGAGATGGTTAGCCAGCATAGAGCTGTAGCTAGCTATGTTCAGCCAGTGCAAACCGCACAAGGTGCAATGGAGGCGGGGGTACCAAAATTGTACTCTGTCCATTGACTTCCCTTGCTTGGCCATAATAAGGTGGGTAGGACAGGAGCACTTGGGGGTGTTCCACACAGAGCGTGTTTCTGGCTCAATAAGCTCCTGTGCCAGTATATCAGAGGGATTCAAGAGAAGATATTGAATGTACCTTCTGATGAGGAAAAGGACAGCAGGACTCCAGTTAACTGCTTTAAATCTAGCTCCAGAGATCACCCTCTCTCTGACGTGGCTCTTCCTGCTTCTCTCATTTCCCTTAGCTCCTCTGTCAAAGCTATTTAGAGCACTCCCCCAAACCCATGTGATTTAAGTGCTAATAAGGTTGGCTGCTCAGAAATGGTGCACCGGCTGGATTCTGTAAATGGTGCCCAAATTTGGCCACCAAAAAAATGAGCGCTATGTGTTTATAGAATAGCACTTAGGGCCTGATTCTATATATGGTGCATACAAATTAATATGTGCTAGGTAATTATGCATAAGCGTATTCTAAATACCGTGCATAAATCTACATGCAGTACTTTGAGTATGCTTAGGCGTAGTGAATGCAACTGAATCTACATGTGTCCATTTAAGCCAGCGAAAAACTGGTGTAAATCCCTGTGTGTGGATTTATGCGCACTGGTCCATATTTTATTGGAATGCCCATGAAACACCCATTTCCATGCCCCTAAGCACACCCCTTTTTACATGAACACATTAGAATTTAGGCGCACTACATTACAGAATACGCTTAGCAATATATGCGCATAAAGTAGTGCTCGTTATTGCTTGTTAAGAGCTGTTAAAAACGCTTAACAGCTTATTTAAACAATCTATGTGCGTATATATAAAGTAAGCCTAGATTTATGCGTGGAATCGTGCATAACTCTAGGCGCGCGATACAGAACCTGGTTAGCACCAGGATCCAAGCCCAATTTTGGGTGCGAGGAGTTACACCAACTAAACCCTGGTGTAAATCCTTGCACCTAAATTAGGCATAGATTTGTCATATTCTATACAATGCACATGATTTCTAGGAATGCCCCTGATCTGCTCATGCCTCTTCCATGGCCATGCTCTCTTTTCAGATCTGCACGGAAAATTTATGCACACATCTATATAGAATCTTGACTAGGAAGATCCGTGCATAAATTTTAATTTATTTTTTATTTATTCATGCTTGTATCGCACAATTATCCAAAAATGAGTTTTGGTTCAAAGTGGCTTATATTTAACAGTTGTTAATGATTACATTGATTCAATTACATTTACAAGGTTATATGATGCTGTGTATTACAGTGGTTGGCAATATAACTATTAGTGCATATGGAATAGTTATAACTATTAGTGCATATGGAATAGTCATTGGGGGGCCCTTTTACAAAGGCATTTAAGGGCTTGCGTGTGTCCAGTGCATGCCAAATCAGCATTACCATCTGGCTACCGTGTGCCCCGGGTGGTAATTCTGAATTTGGCATGGACCAAAAACACGCAGTAGAAAATATTTTCTATTTTCTACTGCGTGGCGCTTACCTGGCGGTAAAAGACAATGGACGTACACTGCATGCTACTGCCTGGGTATGCGCTTGAGACCTTACTGCTAAGTCAATGGGTGACAGTAAGATTTCAGGCCAAATATGGACACATGCTGGTTTTTATTTTGCCATATGTCCATTTTCTGGCCCCTTAAAAAAAAGGTCCTTTTGCCAGGACACGGCAAAAACTGACCTGGCGAACGCCCAGAAGATGCATTCGCACTGCTGCAGGCCACTTTTTGCTGTGGCTTAGTAAAAGGGCCCCTGGGTTTCTTGAGAAGATATATCTTGGTTCATTTCTTAAATGAAAAGATGCATTACAGTTAGAGGTTGCGTTGTGTATTGTTGTTCCAGAATGATGAGTGCATATTTTACTCATAGACTTTCCTAAAGAGATAGGCAATTAGCACCAATAATTGATTATTAGCACCCAATTATTGCCAACTAACCGCTCATTTATCAATTAAGTTGCACTCACAATTACGGAATACGTCCGATGCACACCAAGTTTCAGTATAAAAATTTAGGTACTATGTATAGAATCTGGGGGGGGGGGGGGGGGATTTATGTTAGTCCAATAGAAAAAAAGATAATTGGGAATGCTGAACTCATTAAAAATTATTCCTTCTGGGACATAATGAAAAAGTTTGAATAACAGTAGGGGTGCTCAACCACCCACTTCACCCACAAATCTGGCACCAATGTCCCCAAAAGTGCAGAGTAACTTTAGTCCCCACTGAAATAAATCCCTGTCCTTCTCTGCTCTCTTCTTTCTCTTTCCTCTTTCTCACCTTCATTTTTCTATGTTTGTCTTTGCTTTTTTTTCTCTCTCCCTTCTCCCCTATGTCATTGCTCTTTTCCCTTTTCTTCCCAGCATGCCTCTGTTCTTTCTTTCCACTATACTTTCTCTCTCTGTGCTAAAAGGATGATGAGTAATAAACAAAAGGCTGTATCATGACAGGAAATCATAGATGGGAAGCATCAATTGAAGGCTTTAGCAGTTCACTTAAGGATCTTATGAACTTTTCAGTTATTTAACAGAAAATGACTTCAGATTGCTCACTGCAACTCTGGGAACATGTGAAACGTCCTTCCTAATTGTTCCGCAAAGCAAGCCACATCATTCCATATGACCTTATCTTAATGATTAAGCAGGCTTAAATAACTGTAAAAAGAGTAATACAATTTCCAAAAAGACCCCAAGCAGTAGGTCTGAAATGAATTGTGTTATGTGTGTTCATCTGTAAAATCCATCACAGAAATTTGCAAGCCTAATTGTGTCTAATTGTCCAATAATTTAAACATTTTGCTCTAAAACTTTCCAGGCATTCTAATATCAGGAGAAGCAGTAATCATTAAGGTTTGGCTATGCTAATCCAATTTTCATGTTGCATTATTAACCTATTAAAGCCTGTTTTCCTCAGCTTCCTTTCAATGCCCTCTGCACTAAGTAAGCCAGCAAGAAGAGCATTAACTGATCATATAATACTGCTCTAGAGGATGGATTATGCATTGCTATCACTGACAACCATTTCAATTTTTACCAGTATGGATGCATTTCATTATAGCAAATGACAAAGCTGCTTTCCGGTTTGGAGAGCTAGAAGTCGTTCACACTGGTGTTTTCTTATAGAAACTCATTTTTCTTATTCTGAGGATGTTACACATTTTTTGCATGTTGTTAGGTACAGAATGTGAAGGGAATGAAGGGGTACTATCAGCCTGAAAAAGCCAAAAAACTATTTGTTGCTTCTATTTGAAAAGTTTGTAAAACTGCTGAATAACCATTGAAAAGTTTGTAAAATTGATGCAGAACTATTCCACTCAGTAGTGATTTTAAATTATTAAATGTTTTGCTTTGCTGGCTAGAAAATGTCAACGAGCATCTTTACTATCTGTCATAGGACAGGTAATCGGTATGTTTTAGAGGTAAGCTGTTCATAGAAAGACCAGTATCTCAGTACATCTCTGTCATGTCTTTAACATGATGATTCTCAAACCTGTCCTGGGGGAACCCCAATCAGTCAGGGTTTCAGGATATCTACAATGAATATGGAAGAGATTGATTTGCATACACTGGTTTCTTGGTATGTAAATTTATCTCGTGCATATTTATTGTGGATATTCTGAAAACTAGACTGGCTGGGGTTTGCCCAGGACAGGCTTGGGAATCAACTGTTTTAACTGTCCACTTTAGAATTTCATTCATTGTGGGCCCCTTTTACCAAGCTGTGGCAAAAGGAAGCCTGTGTTGGTGTCGGTGCTTGTTTTTCACGCCCGCAGAGGCACCCTTTTACCACAGCAGGTAAAATGTAGGTCTTTCTTTTTTTTCAAGAAATGGTCATGCAGCAAGTGAAGCACTTGCCATGCGGACATTTCAGCGGGAGCCCTTACCGAATCATAGTTATTGGATGCCAGGGTCTACCTTGGGGGTTAGCACCCAAGAAAAATATCTAGGTGTTGATGTAGATAATATGCTGAAATCTTCTGCTCAATGTGCAGTGGCAGCCAAAAAAAGCAAACAGAATGCTAGGAATTATTAGGAAAGGGATGGCAAATAAGACCCAAAATACTATAATGCCTCTGTATTGCTCCATGATGCGACCTCACCTTGAGTACTGCATTCAGTTCTGGTAGCCGTATCTCAAAAAAGATATAGTAAAATTAGAAAAGATTCAAAGAAGGGCAACCAAAATGATAACGAGGTTGGAACTCCTCTCATATGAGGAAAGGCTAAAGAGGTTAGAGCTCTTCAGCTTGGAAGAGAGAGATGGATGAGGGGAAATATGATTGAGGTCTACAAAATCCTGAGTGGTATAGAATGAGTAGAAGTAAAACAGTTTTTTACTCATTCCAAAAGAACAAAGACTAGGGGACACTCGAAGAAGTTACATGGAAATACTTTTAAAACAAATAGGAGGAAATATTTTTTCACTCAACAAATAGTTAAGCTCTGGAACTCTTTGCTGGAGGGTGTAGTAACAGTGGTTAGCTTATCTGGGTTTAAAAAAGATTTGGACAAATTCCTGGAGGGAAAGTCCATAGTCTGCTATTGAGACAGACATGGGGAAGCAACTGTCTTAGGTTCTTCTATACTGAAAACGTGGCTGGATTGCAGCCCTCAAGGACTGAAGTTGGACACTCCTGTTTTGTGACTATGCAGTGCTGTACCCATACAGTGAACTGGGCATAATAAGAACTGCCTTTTGTGTAGTATAACAAGCCCAGTTAGCTATCTGGGCAGCAGCAGTAATTATCGGCAGTGCATTGATAACTTCCGAGTCTACCCCAACTCTATCCCTAGACCACATGGCACTAAAGATTGAATGCTATGGTGATCAGAGCAGATATTCAGTGGCTCCTGGGTTGGCTATTACAATTTAACTGGATAGGAGCTTCTTCTGTCCAGTTAAATCACTTTCCTGCTTATAATCGAACGAGAAAAACGCCCAAGTTCCGACCTAAATCGGGAGATGGACGTTTATCTCACAAAAACGAATAAAGCGGTATAATCGAAAGCCGATTTTTGGACGTTTTCAACTGCACTCTGTCGCGGATGCGGACAAAGTTGATGGGGGCGTGTCAGAGGTGTGGCGAAGGCGGAACTGGGGCGTGGTTATCTGCCGAACAAAGATGGGCGCATTTCACCGATAATGGGAAAAAAGTATGCGTTTTTAGCTAGAATTTAGGACACTTTTCCCGGACCCTGTTTTTTCACGAATAAGGCCCCCAAAAGTGCCCTAAATGACCAGATGACCACTGGAGGGAATCGGGGATGACCTCCCCTGACTCCCCCAGTGGTCACTAACCCCCTCCCACCACAAAAAATGATGTTTCACAACTTTTTATTTTCACCCTCAAATGTCATACCCAGCTCCCTGACAGCAGTATGCAGGTCACTGGAGGAGTTGTTAGGGGGTGCAGTGGACTTCAGGCAGGTGGACCCAGGCCCATACCCCCTACCTGTTACAATTGTGCTGCTTAATGCTTATTAGTCGTCCAACCCCCCCAAACCCACTGTACCCACATGTAGGTGCCCCCCTTCACCCCTTAGGGCTATAGTAATGGTGTAGACTTGTGGGCAGTGGGTTGTGAGGGGGATTTGGGGGGCTCAACACACAAGGGAAGGGTGCTATGCACCTGGGAGCTCTTTTACCTTTTTTTTTGGTTTTGTAAAAGTGCCCCCTAGGGTGCCCGGTTGATGTCCTGGCATGTGAGGGGGACCAGTGCACTACGAATCCTGGCCCCTCCCACGAACAAATGCCTTGGATTTATTCGTTTTTGAGCTGGGCGCTTTCATTTTCCATTATTGCTGAAAAACAAAAACGCCCAGCTCACACATTGTTGAATAAAACATGGGCGTCTATTTTTTCCCAAAATACGGTTCGGTCCACCCCTTCACGGACCCGTTCTTGGAGATAAACGCCCATGGAGATAGGCGTTTTCGTTCAATTATGCCCCTCTTTGAATGTTAACCCAACAGTTCCTACAAGCTTTACTAATGTAGTTATAGTTTTTGCAAAAACTCTCCCATGAAGGCATTTTTACATGGCAGTTTTCACAATATTCTTTGGGCCTCTTTTACTAAACTGTACTAGCGATTCCTGGTGCAGTAAATGTACTGCAGCCCACTCATTTTGAAAGGGCTGTGTCGCATTTACCGTAAGGGAATCGCTAACATTGCTTAGTAAAAGAGGCCCTTAATTAGTGAGTTACTTTGTATGTTTCTGCATTGCAGTAAAACAACTTTTATGAATCTAAGCAAACTTTTGTACATAGTGGACTATGAATAAAAGTTTATTACACTGAGGGGCCAACAATTAGAAAATTTTCCCAAGTAAATTTTGAGACATTTTATCCCATGTGTAGCACAGTGGCATTCCGAGGGGCGCTGACACCCGGGGCGGATCGCCGATGCGCCCCACCCCCCCCGGGTGCAGCGCCCCCCCCGACGAAGGGACACCCCCCACCCCGGTGAAAGAATCCCCCAGGTGCATGTTGCTGGGGGGGTGCCGCGTGCCGGTCAGTGTCGTTCGTTTCCATGCTCCCTCTGCCCCGGAACAGGTTACTTCCTGTTCCGGGGCAGAGGGAGCATGGAAACGAACAATGCTGACTGGCATGTGGCACCCCCCCCCCCCCCAGCGATGTGCACCCGGGGTGGACCGCCCCCACTGCCCCCCTTTATACGCCACTGTGTAGCATCAGGATCCGCGCTCAACTTTGGGATCCAGGAGTTACACCAACTGAAAGTAGGTGGAAATCCTGGCATGCAAGTTGGGTGCAGATCTGCACCATTCTATAACACTGTGCACAGTTTAAGGGAATGCCCCTGACCCGCACATGCCCCCCTCCCAGGGCCATGCCTCTTTGCAGATCCACACGGAAACACTGAGGTGCTATTCTATAAATGGGTGGATAAGTGTGTTTTTGAATGGATCTGCCATTTCTACCCTATTTTTGGTGCCTTACATCCCTTAGAATTTTTTCCACACCAAACGTTTGGCATGGAAGTGGTGACTAACTTTCAGCGGCATACATAGAATTCCCCCCCCCCCCCCCCCTTACCGTGCCCTAATTCCACTTCAGTCCTATACAGATAGTGATGGAGTGCTTAGACAGACATTCAGTCAGCCACTGTCCATGTATGAGCTGAAAATTTACAGATAGTGGATACTGGCCACCAGTAATCATATAAATCCTTTTTAAAATTGATGAGACTGGTCAACAGTTACAGGAAATGTTTAATGGAAGCTGCAGATCAGGGGGATGCTACCAGATACTGAATGGATTCATAGACTTTTTCACACAAGGATACCTGTTGCCACAACTGTTGAATAAATCATTAAATGATATCCTTTCTGTCTTACTTATCTGTTCAGCATGGCTATCTTTCTCTCTTATCAGGGTTTAGATTAGAATCAAATCTTGTTTTCATTATAAACTGTGCTAAGGAACGTAGGATGCTAGGGGGTTCACAAACCTTTTCTCAGCACCATAGGTCATGTGGCTTAAGTTTGAATAGATTGTAATGGAGATTGATGGTCCAGTGAGAGACCTGTGAGGAGTTAGTTTCAGCGGTGTAAGTGTTTATACAGGTACATATTTTGTTGATGTAATAAGGAAAAAGCAAACTGCCTGATTTTCAAAAGCACTTATTAAAACGGCAATTTTATAACTGGGTTTCTGCATTCACATGCCACTTGCACATGAAAATGTACAGAATATCAGTACTTTTGCAGGTAAATGTATATTTACACACACAAGTGGCAGCAATGATTAAGTGCTATTCTGTCAGAGCACCCATAAATAGTATACTCCTGGATTCTATATAGGTCATCCAGGTTTGGGCGTGGATCCCAGATCTGCGTATAAACTAATTAGTTAATGAGCCAGTAACAATCAATAATTGGTGTTAATTGACTAACACGTGGATTTGCCCTGCACCCTATTCTATAAATGTGCACGCAACTCAAAAGGGGGCGTGGTCATGGGAGAGGCATTGGCTGGTCAGGAGAATGCCTAGACATAAGGCACAAAATTATAGGATAGGGTCATCTATTTGCCCAACTGCCATATTAGTTAATGCCCATTAATGCTAATAATTGCTTGTTAATGTCCAATTAACAGTGCTGATTAGCTAGTTAACCTATTAAGTTACGCGCATGATCCTGCACATGTGGGAGGGATCTCATTAGTTTATAATCCAGGAGCTCTATGGAGAATAGCAGCAGTCTTAGGAGAGATTTTTAGATGGAATGTGCTCGGAAAGGACAACTTTCAATTTCCGATTTTCAGGTATTTTTCCAGTTAATTTCATACATTTGTATTAATAGGGAATTTTTAGTGTGCTCTAAATTGATTTAATGTGCACAAACCAGTTATTAAGGGGTGCACATTATATTTTTTAAGGAACATTAGTGACCCAAACGTGCACTAACAAATTCATTCCCTGCAGTCCACTTTTTTGCAAGTGATTGCCTGTATCTTACTGTTTTAGGGGTCCTTTTACTAAGCTGTGTAAGCGTCTAAGCGTGTCCAATGCGCACCAAAATGGAGTTACCACCCGGCTACCACATGGATCTTGCGGTAATTTTATTTTTAGCAAGCATCCGATACGTGCGTCCAAAAAAAAGTTTTATTATCGAACGAGCATATCGGACATGCGCCAAGTGGCATTTGACATGCGTAGGTCATTAACGCCCAGTTACCACGTGAGACTTTACCACTAGGTCAATGGCTGGTGGTAAGGTCTCAGACTCAAAATGGATATGTGGCAATTTTCATTTTGCTGCACGTCCATTTTCGGCAAAAATTTTAAAAAGGCATTTTTTACAGGTGCGCTGAAAAATGATTCTGTGCGCGCCTAAAACACCCGTCTACACTACTGCAGGCCATTTTCAGCGCGTTTTTGTAAAAGGGCCCCTTAATGTGAAGGCCATGTGTCTTTGCACACAGATCTAGTGGGCTAATTGCTGTATTTTTTCTATTAATGTTTAGGAGCAGGAGAATTTCTTATTTTCCTTTAAGGGAAGAAAGCCCAAACCTGTACATGAGCAAGGATTTCTAACAGTGCACTAAAATTTATAGCTGCCTGGTTGCTTTCTATTTTTGCGTGGTAGACTTCTTTCTCTATCTGCACCTTCTGAGAAGCAGGGGCGTAGCCAGACACCCAATTTTGGGTGGGCCTGGGCCCAAGATGGGTGGGCAGAACTCAGCCCTATCCCACAAATGATTTGGTCTCTCCCTCTCTCGCCTGCATGTCATATGGTCTTTCAAACATCCCCCTCCCCCGCATACCTTTAAATAGCAGATTTTCACTGGCAGCGAGCAGCAACTAATACACACTGCTCATGTTGACCCCACAGCCTTCTCTCCGATGCAACTTCCTGTATCTGCATAGGTGGGAATATAACAGAGGGAAGGCTGTGGGGCCGGTGTGAATAGTATGTATCAGTCACTGCTCGCTGCAGGCGAAGATCTGCTATTTACAAGGTATGCAGGAGAGACAGTTGTTGTGAGTTTTTGGCTGGTGGGGCTTGGGGAACCCTGCCAGCCACATCATAGGTGTGCTGCTACTGGATGGACCTGAGTCCAAAGTGGGTGGGCCTGGGCCCACCCAGGCCCACCCTTGGCTACGCCACTGCTGAGAAGTCTACAACCACTTAAGACAGCCAGTTCTACAAGAGATGACAAGGACCACAGTGTGGCTGCAGAGATTACAGATAACATTGGAGAATCTGTAATACTGACAGAGAAAACTACAGAAGTAATGGGAAAGTCTAAGAAGCCAGTGAGACCAGAGGGACATCCCGAACAGGGATGATAGAATACCTTTTGGTTGGAAGACCAACCTGCTTATAATCGAACGAGAAAAACGCCCAAGTTCCGACCTAAATCGGGAGATGGGCGTTTATCTCACAAAACCGAATAAAGCGGTATAATCGAAAGCCGATTTTTGGACGTTTTCAACTGCACTCCGTCGCGGATGCGGACAAAGTTGATGGGGGCGTGTCAGAGGTGTGGCGAAGGCGGAACTGGGGCGTGGTTATCTGCCGAACAGAGATGGGCGCATTTCACAGATAATGGGACAAAAGTATGCGTTTTTAGCTAGAATTTAGGGCACTTTTCCTGGACCCTGTTTTTTCACGAATAAGGCCCACAAAGTGCCCTAAATGACCAGATGACCACTGGAGGGAATCGGGGATGACCTCCCCTGACTCCCCCAGTGGTCACTAACCCCCTCCCACCACAAAAAATGATGTTTCACAACTTTTTATTTTGACCCTCAAATGTCATACCCACCTCCCTGGCAGCAGTATGCAGGTCCCTGGAGCAGTTGTTAGGGGGTGCAGTGGACTTCAGGCAGGTGGACCAGGCCCATCCCCCCCACCTGTTACAATTGTGCTGCTTAATGCTTAGTCGTCCAACCCCCCCAAACCCACTGTACCCACATGTAGGTGCCCCCCTTCACCCCTTAGGGCTATAGTAATGATGTAGACTTGTGGGCAGTGGGTTTTGAGGGGGATTTGGGGGGCTCAACACAAAAGGGAAGGGTGCTATGCACCTGGGAGCTCTTTTACCTTTTGTTCTGTTTTTGTAAAAGTGCCCCCTAGGGTGCCTGGTTGGTGTCCTGGCATGTTAGGGGGACCAGTGCACTACGAATCCTGGCCCCTCCCACGAACAAATGCCTTGGATTTATTCGTTTTTGAGCTGGGCGATTTCATTGTCCATTATCGCTGAAAAGCAAAAACGCCCAGCTCACAACTTGGCGAATAAAACATGGACGTCTAATTTTTTCGAAAATACGCTTGGGTCCGCCCCTTCATGGACCCGTTCTCGGAGATAAACGCCCATGGAGATAGGCGCTTCTGTTCGATTATGCCCCTCCAAGCAAACTAATCTGTGCTCTGCACCCCTCTTCCCCCAAGTTCCCTAGTTCTTGACAAAAAGTTGGTTGGGCCATGGCCCAGTGTTCCACCCCATGCTACTGCCTATGATCTGAAGTATTTTCACTGTCTTATTCTGGACTGTTTACTATGGGTCTGATATTCAAAACTATTTAAATGTCAATTTAGATCACCTGTCTGGGGCTAACCAGTAATCTTCAGTGGCTCTTAACTGGATAGTGCCACTGAAAATATCTGATTAGCACTCAAGCCAAAACCAACTAGTTTGGGAGTGTCCGGGGGTGGAGTTGTCACTTAGCTGATTAAGTGCTGATTTTCAGCACTGAGGGCCCTGTTTACCAAGCTGCGGCAAAATGGGGTCTGCACTGGCGTCAGCGTGTGTTTTTGACATGTGCTGAGGCACCCTTTTACCGCAGAATGGTAAAAGGTGTTTCTTTTTTGCAGGAAATGGCCATGCAGCAAGTAACGCACTTGCCTATTGAGGTGGTGGTAAGGGCTCCCGTGCTAACTCAGGCGGTAACTGGGCAGCGTGCGGCACTGCCCAGTTACCATCTGGTACAAACTGGTGCTACAAAAATAGCTACTACTAATCATTTCTATAGTGCTGCTAGAAATACGCAGCGCTGTACTTTCTCTATCCCTAGAGGGCTCACAATCTAAGGGTTTTTTTTTGTACCTGGGGCAATGAAGGGTTAAGTGACTTGCCCAAGGTCACAAGGAGCTGCAATGGGAATTGAACCCAGCTAGCCAGGATCAATGCCCACTGCACTAAACATTAGGCTACTCCTCTACTCCAGGCTACTCCTCCACTCTATTTGTGTAGCACCGGATATGACGGCATGTTGGGGGTGAGAACTACCACCGGGCTGCTGCGGTAGTTCCTTTTTAGCGAGCAGTAAGCCTGCGTTGATCTTACCGCCACTTTGTAAAATGGTCCCTTAACTGTCTAAGATAACTGCTGGCGGTCAGCAAAATGCAGATCACCACTGACTGAATATTGGGCCATGACTGAACTGTAATTTGAAAGAACCGCCTTTTGACACTGCTCTAACTTTTACAATGTTTTTCAGTAATCTTTCATTTCACTGATTGGATAAAGAAATTGGTGTGTGCAGAGAATTATTTGAATGACTGAGGTTTTGGGACTAGGGAGTCTCCATCCTTCCTCCACCTCTATTTAGAAGGTCCCTCGGGGACTAAAGTGAGTTTGCTTGGCTTCAGCCATATCCAAAGGTGGCTCCAAGACATGCAGTACACACGTTCTATTCTACAACTAGTAATGTTTAACTCAGCGAGGTATTCCTGTACTATTTATTCCTTGATCAAATCTACACTTTAAATCACTGCAAAGTAAGTTTTCTTTCCCTTCCTTAATCCCTCAGAAAAATGATTCGAATTAGCCTAGAGCCTTATGGGACAACGATGCATTTGTTGAAGCTTGAAATCCTGCAACTGCCCCTGTAACTCTTCTCACATCTGAATGTAACTCTCTCTGATCTACTGAAGAAGGCAAGAGCTAAATCCAAAATCCCGTCCTTTCTTTTTAAAATCTTTAGCATCTCACGTCTAGAGCCAGATTCTATATATGGTGACAAAATAATATCCACTGAAAAAACCATGCTTAGTGCTATTCTATAAACCTCGCCTAAAGTTAGGCGTGGTTTATAGAATATGTATAGCAGCCGTCCCACAACTAAAATTTACGGACAGTCATTTATACCAACTAAAACCTGGAGTAAATACCTGCGTCTTTATAGGCGCAATCGGGCATATTCTGTAACACTGAGCATAATTTTCAGGAATGCCCATGGCCACTCCCCCTTTTGAGATCCGATCATTAGAATTTACCTGCACCACTTTACTGAATACGCATAAATTATATTTAGTACCAATAATTGCTTGTCAGTGGCCAATTATCAGCACTGAGTAGCTTGTTAAACAATTAAGTAGCATGTGCAAATTGGATACATGTGCTGATTCCTGTGAGCAATTTTATTTCGGTTTTGCTCACACCTTTTTCAGTAGTAGCTCTAGGTGAGTTACATTCAGGTACATTGGGCATTTTCCTGTTGGGTTCACAATCTAGTTTGTACCTGAGGTAATGGAGGATTAAGGGCTCCTTTTACTAAGCAGCGGTAAGCCCAATATGGGCTTACAGCTCACAATACAGGAAGTACCACTGGACCACTTCCCATCCCTAGCGCGCCATCATTTCCAGCACTACAAAAATTTCTTTATTTTTGTAGTGCCAGAGTGTATCCAGTGGTAATCAGGCAGTGCCCTCAATGGGTGGCGGTAAGGGCCCCCCTGAAATGGCCGGGGCAAGTGTTTTACTTACTGCCCGGCCATTTCCTGTAGGAAAACATGACTTCCATTTTACCAGCTGCGGTAAAAGATGGCCTCAGTGCACATGTAAAGCAGGCACCGATGCCAGTGCCGGCCCCCTTTTGCCACAGCTTGGAAAAAGGGGCCCTGAGTGCCTTGCCCACGATGACAAGGTACAGCAGTGGAATTTGAACCAGGCACCTATGAATATTAAGAATGATGCTCTAAACAATAGGCCACTCCTCCACTCTTTTAGTTGCATTTATAGAATCTGGGGGCTAGTGCAAAAGGGAAGGAAGTAAAATAATTAGTAGACAAAACTAGAGCTATTCTACAGGGGAGGCAACTATTTCTAAGGAGAAATGTTTGGTTTCATTAGACTGCTGTCATATTTCGACGCAAAGGAGAGGGAAGAAGAAGGGGTAGAAGAATGCCGTAGTGCCTATGTTAGATTGATGCTCATGGGGTAGGTACTTTTGTCTGAGTCTTATATTTAGTACTATAGATATGCACTTGTTTGTACCAGGTATATACTTAGGGTAAAAAAATTCAGTTCATTCTGACATTTTTTGCCGTCAGCTCATACATTCATTTTAAATACAATATTTTAATGTGTGCTCAAACTATTTCATGTATGCTAATCAATGTGCATTAATTCATAAGTTACTATTGGGCTCATTTTCGAAAGAGAAGGGTGCCCATCTGTCGACACAAATCAGAAGATATGACATATAACATAGTAACATAGTAACACAGTAGATGATGGCAGAAAAAGACCTGCACGGTCCACCCAGTCTGCCCAACAAGATAAACTCACATGTGTCATTTTTTTGTGTATACCTTACCTTGATTTGTACCTGTCTTTTTCAGGGCACAGACCGTATAAGTCTGCCCAGCACTATCTCCACCTCCCAACCACCAGCCCTGCCTCCCACCGCTGGCTAAGCTTCTGGGGATCCCTTCCTTCTGAGGAGGATTCCTTTATGTTTATCCTAAGCATATTTGAATTCCGTTACCATTTTCCTCTCCACCACCTCCCGCAGGAGGGCATTCCAAGCATCCACCACTCTCTCCGTGAAAAAATACTTCCTGACATTTTTCATGAGTCTGCCCCCCTTCAATCTAATTTCATGTCCTCTAGTTCTACCGCCTTCCCCTCTCCGGAAAAGGTTCGTTTGCAGATTAATACCTTTCAAATATTTGAACGTCTGTATCATATCACCCCTGTTTCTCCTTTCCTCCAGGGTATACATGTTCAGGTCAGCAAGTCTCTCCTCATACGTCTTGTAATGCAAATCCCATACCATTCTCGTAGCTTTTCTTTGCACCCCTTCCATTTTTTTCACATCCTTCACAAGATACGGCCTCCAAAACTGAACACAATATTCCAGGTGGGGCCTCACCAACGTCTTATACAGGGGTATTAAAACCTCTTTTCTTCTGCTGGTCACACCTCTCTCTATACAGCCTAGCAATCTTCTAGCTAAGGCCACCGCCTTGTCACACTGTTTTGTTTCCTTCAGGTCCTCAGATACTATCACCCCAAGATCCCTCTCCCCGTCCGTACCTATCAGACTCTCACCGCCTAACACATACGTCTCCCGTGGATTTCTACTCCCTAAGTGAATCACTTTGCATTTTTTCGCATTGAATTTTAATTGCCAAACGTTAGACCATTCTTCTAGCTTCCGTAGATCTTTTTTCATTCTTTCTTCTCCCTCCGGGGTGTCCACTCTGTTGCAAATCTTAGTGTCATCTGCAAAAAAGCAAACTTTACCTTGTAAGCCTTCGGCAATATCACTCACAAATATATTGAACAGAATCGGCCCCAGCACCGATCCCTGAGGCACTCCACTACTCACCTTTCTCTCCTCCGAGCGAACTCCATTTACCACCACCCTCTGGCGTCTGCCCGTCAACCAGTTCCTAATCCAGTTCAACACTTCGGGTCCTATCTTCAGCCCTTCTAGTTTATTCAAGAGCCTCCTGGGGGGAACTGTGTCAAAAGCTTTGCTGAAATCTAAGTAGATTACGTCCATAGCACGTCCTTGATTTAATTCTCCGGTCACCCAGTCAAAGAATTCAATGAGATTCGTTTGACACGATTTCCCTTTGGTAAAACCATGTTGTCTTGGACCTTGCAACTTATTTGCTTCCAGGAAATTCACTATCCTTTCCTTCAGCATGGCTTCCATTACTTTTCCAATAATTGAAGTGAGGCTTACCGGCCTGTAGTTTCCAGCTTCTTCCCTATCACTACTTTTGTGAAGAGGGACCACCTCCGCCATTCTACAATCCCACGGAACCTGTCCCGTCTCCAAGGATTTATTAAACAAATCTTTAAGAGGACCCACCAGAACCTCTCTGAGCTACCTCAATATCCTGTGGTGGATCCCATCCGGTCCCACTGCTTTGTCCACCTTTAGATTTTTAAGTTGTTCATACACATTCTCTTCTGTGAATGGTGCTATATCCACTCCATTCTCACATGTACTTTTGCCAGTCCATCGTGGTCCTGCTCCAGGATTTTCTTCTGTGAAAACAGAACAAAAGTATCTATTTAGCAAATTTGCTTTTTCTTCATCATTATCTATATATCGGTTCTCAGCATCTTTCACTCTCACAATTCCCTTTTTAGTCTTCATCCTTACACTAATATACCTGAAGAAAGTTTTGTCACCCCTCCTTACATTTCTAGCCATTTGTTCTTCCGCTCACGCTTTCGCCAGACATATCTCTCTCTTGGCTTCTTTCAGTTTCATCCGGTATTCCTCCCCTTGTTCCTCTTCTTGAGTCTTTCTGTATTTCAGGAGTGCCAACTCTTTAGCCTTTATTTTCTCAGCCACTTGTTTGGAGAACCATATCGGTTTCCTTTTTCTCTTGCTTTTATTTACTCTCTTTACATAAAGGTTTGTGGCCCTATTTATAGCTTCTTTCAGCTTGGACCACTGTCCTTCCACTTCTCGTTCATCCTCCCATCCCATCAGCTCCTTCCTCAGGTATTCCCCCATTTTACTAAAGTCAGCATGCTTGAAATCCAGGACTTTGATTTTTGAGTGGCTGCCCTCCACTTCAGCAGTCATATCAAACCAAACCGTTTGATGGTCACTGCCGCCCAGGTGAGCACCCACTCGGACATTTGACACACTATCCCCATTTGTGAGCACCAGATCCAGCGTTGCTCCCTCCCTCATGGGTTCCGTCACCATTTGTCTGAGCAGAGCACTTTGAAAAGCATCCACGATCTCTCTACTTCTTTCCGATTCCGCAGACGGAACTTTCCGATCTACATCCAGCAGATTGAAATCTCCCAGCAACAGCACCTCTCTCTTCTTTCCCAACTTATGGATATCTGTGACCAGATCTTTATCTAGATCCTCCAATTGTGTCGGAGGTCTGTAGACAACACCCACGTGTACAGAGGTTTTATCATCTCTTTTTAAGGTGATCCATATCGCTTCTTCCTTTCCCCAGGTCCCTGACATTTCAGTTGCCTCAATATCATTTCTCACATACAGAGCTACTCCTCCACATTTTCGACCCTCTCTTTCCTTCCTAAATAGATTATAGCCTGGTATGTTTGCATCCCATTCATGGGAACCATTTAGCCATGTCTCCGTGATTGCAACAATGTCTAAGTCTGCCTCCAACATCAGGACTTGAAGGTCATGAACTTTATTGCTTAGACTGCGAGCATTTGTGGTCATCGCTTTCCATCTACATTTTCTGGTATGTGTTTTAACATTTGTGATTTGGTGTTGTTTTTTGTCTTTGGGTACCTTCATATCTTTTTGTTTCACCTCCATTGCTTGTTCTTCCATGTCAGTTCTATTATGAGGAACATCACAGTGCTGTAATGGAGCAAAAGAATTCTGGGAATCCTTCTCCCAGTGTTGCCCAAATCGGCATAATCGAAAGCCGATTTTGGGCGCCCTCAACTGCTTTCCATCGTGGGGATGACCAAAGTTCCCGGGGGCATGTCGGAAGCATAGCGAAGGCGAGACTGGGGCGTGCGTAACACATGGGCGTCCTTGGCCGATAATGGAAAAAGAAGGGCGTTCCTGATGAGCACTTGGCCGACTTTACTTGGTCCGTAATCTGCAGCTTCAGTTTTGATCATCTATTCTTGGTTAACAAACAGTGGAACTTCAGGGTTCCCTATTCGCCCTCATTTTGGTTAATGATTTCCTGTTTTTTTTCTGCTCTAACCCCTTTGAATAACTGTTAGCTGACAAAAAATTTCTTTTTATAAGGTTCTTATTTAGTTTTTTTAGAATTCTTATATTTTATCAATTTTTTTGTATGGTTGGGTGTTATATAATTTGCATTATTATTTTTGTATCTATTGTTATTATGTTTTATTTTTAGGTTTGTTAAGGTAATTTAATTTTAATTTTGCTATACTTGTTAGATCTTTAAAATTATTTTACTTTTAAGTTTATTTTTTGTTTCTGTAATGCAAATTGGACTGGACTACTGGTTAAGCAGAATATAAATGTCAAATTAATTATATTACCGTATACTGACCTATGAATTAACACACATATAAGTGATTTTCATGCATTGAGCAATTCTAATGAGTTTTAAAATGTTATTAAAACAAATGTGTGAAATAAACAAAAAAAATCACCCAAACTGGTAAAAAAAATTCTCACCTGTGAACACCCCTGTTTAGCACTTTTAAGCTAAAGTCCCACTATGTCTTTCGCACATGATTATGAATGCATTATTTTTTCTTTAAAGATGTTGCATTCTAGAAGATGGAGGGAATGTTTGGACAAAAAATATGCCACTTGAATTAATCCTGTAAGCAAACTTACCTATAGGCTTTTTGTAATTTTGTACCTCACTTTTGCAAAAACTTAAACCCGAGGTCTCAATAATTTTCTGGTTACTGTTTTAGATGGAACCTCTCCTGCTTTCACTTCACATTCAGTCAAAGTCTTCTCCAAATCTTTCTGAAAACATAACCTACTCCTTCTTTCTGTCTCTTTTTGTATTACTAAATAGAAGTTGCACTACAAAGGTTAGGTGCCATTGGAATGAAAGAAATTCCTTCATATCTACTCTCTAATATAGCCTTAGTATTCTCTATAAGCCTTATTTTGCATAGGACATCTAGATAGGACTTGATAGATTCATGTCAGTATTTTACAAAAGGTTCTGCTGAAAATTGAGCCTTTTGTAAAATACATACAAGGGTGCCAGCAAATGCACCTGCATTTTCTAGCATGTCAAGTTGCATCAGACATACTATAAAAGAACATATTCAAAAAACACCAGCATCACTTCAATTCAAATCAAATCAAAATAATTCTTGTCAACCACTATCTCCCCTTTTCAGGGTTCAATGTAGTGTACAGTAGTCTGATCATAAAACATTATACATAACTCAGTAATATTAAACATATTACACATAAATCAAATCATTATAAAATCAAACAAAAAATCAATACCTATAAATCAAACAATATAAGGAATAATACTCATATAAACCTAATTACTGATAATATCAGGAAACAGTAACATTTTAACCTTTTAACTAAAGAGTAAATAATTTTTCTCTAATTTAATATATTTAGGAAAAGAATTCAAAAGTTGAATCGCCATAAACGCAAAGGTAGAATTAGCAATTCTTAAAAATCAGACATTTTTAAGACAAGGTGGTCGTAAAATTAGTTGGTCTTTTAAACAGGATGAACAGCTACACATGTAAGCTAAAAGTGTATTAATACGTAATTCAGAAGTAAATCCATATAATATCTGAAAAACAAACATGCTGCTTTAAAACTAATTCTATCCCTGACAGGAAACCAATGTAACTTTGATAAACGTGATGAAACACTGCTGTATTTACTAAGTTTAAACATCAGTCTTGCTGTAGTGTTGTCAACAAGTTGTAATTTTTTAGAATGTTTGGCCATATCCCCCAGATTCTATATAGCGCAAATTAAATTGCATGCGCAAATCCAGTCATATTCTAGATTTGAATGTGCAACTTAATTATTTAACAAGCCAATCAGCGCCAATAATTGCCACTTAACAAGTAATTATTGACACTAATTGGCATTAATTAGAAATTACACGCAGAACTGACCAAGCGTATTCTATAACATGATACGTGTGAATTCTTAGTCACATAGTTGAAAATGGGGTATGGCCACAGGCATGGAATGAGCATTTCTACATCTATCTGCATTTGTTATAGAATACACCTGGTCCATGCCTAATTTAGGCATTGGAATTTACACCAAGTTTTACTTGGCGCGATTGTCCAGGACTAAATTTTAAACTTGGGGAACTGGGTTTGATTCCCACTGCAGCTTCCTGTAACTGTGAGCAAGTTACCGAGGGGTTCTATTACCAAGCTTCATAGGTGCCTACACACACCCAACACATGTTAATATTCAGTTACCGCATGGCCCTCATGGTAATTTCATTTTTGATATGTGTCCACTACACGTGCCAGAAAATAATTTTTATTTTCTGGTGTGTGGCAGAAACTGGGCAGTAATCATCATTCTACGTGCATAGATGATTATCACATGGTTAATGCGTGAGACCTTACCACTAAGTCAATGGCTGGTGGTAAAGTCTCACACTCAAATGGATGCGTGTCAATTTTTATTTTGCCGCATGTCCATTTTCGGCAAAAATTTTAAAAAGGCCTTTTTTTACAGGTGCACTGAAAATGGATCTGCGCGTGTCCAAAACACACACCTACATTAGCGCAGCCCATGTTTTTGGCAAACCTTAGTAAAAGGGCCCCTTAACCCTCCATTACCCCAGGTACAACATAAGTACCTATATGTAATATAGAAACCACTTTGATTGTAACTGCAGAAAGGCAGTATATCAAGTCTCACCCCCTTCCCTTCCTTAACACTTGGGAAAGAACCTAGACAGAGCACACTAAGGCCTATTTTTACCACAGCTTAGTAAAAGGACGCCATAGTAAGAAAACAATACAGAATCTGTAAGTTTATGAGAAACAAATAATCATGATTGATACCACACAGATCTTAATTTGACTTGATTTTTACAAATTAGCACCATCCCCCTGATTCTATGACAGCCACCAAAAATTGCGTGCACAAATTTTGCCATGCTCCCGATTTACATGCACAATTTAATAGAATAATGACCCAATCAGTGCTGATAATTGCCTTTTTAACAAGCTGACTCATGTTTAGTAGAAATTCTTTTTCTTATATTTGGTATTGGACCTTTTTGATCTCTATATTCCTGTGTGATTTCAGTACTTTTATCAATGCCCCACCTACTCACAAAAACATCTGTTGTATGAGTATATAAGACACAAAAAAATTATTTATAGACACACATATATATAAGAATTGTGTATCTATAAATATTTTTTCTGTCCTTACACATTAAGGGGCCCTTTTATTAAGCCGCAGTAGACACTACTGCGCCAAAACGCACTGCCACAGGATGCACTGAGGTGCCTCGCGGTTGTGTTCAGTGCACTAATCCCACTCTAAAAATGCATAATTGGATATCATGCTTTTACTTCATTTTGCAGATAAATGTAGACACTGATGGTTCTTTAGTTTATGTGGCTGTTAGGACTTACTATTTTGCTTTGACCGCTGCTGCTTTTTTTCTGCCCCTCTAGAAGCTGTTTTCCTAGGTGGCTAACAGTCTTGCCTAATGGTTGGACCAGCCCTGGAGAAAAAACGTGTTGATGGCAGACAAAGCGGTATGTCAAATGTAATAAACAATAAACAATACAATATCTGACTGGAGAATAACAGAAGGTGTAGGGAAAACACTGACGAGGTACATGGCCGCACCAGCAAGAAGAGGTCTTCTACCCTTATGGTTGCTGATTTACCAAAGGGGGCATGCTAGATAGCCCTCTGGCAGCATACTCCACTCTAACCCTGGACCAGAAGACAGAATCAATGTTAGTCTGCAAGCATGGCCACTGGTTGCTCTGTGGCATAGGAGTTTCCTTCATTAGTGCACAAATCTCCCTTCAGAGCAGTGAAAACAGAGGCTATGCAGAACATCCTGGCCTACATGGCTTTATGCCAGGCAATCTGTATGCTGGCTGTGTTCTAGAAGGTACTGAGAATGTTTGCTAGAGTGAGATGGATGAAAACTGCCTTCATTATACTCTGGTATAACTGTTGGAGATGCAGAGCAAGAGAGGTAATGATGAAATCCTTGTGTGTGCATGATAAAAGGCTGTTGACCACGAGCTGTGCTGGGAACTTTAGAAGAAGGATAGATATTTAAGGGGTAATTATGTAAAGGCATTTTTTGCATGTATTTAATAGCTTATGCAGGTATAAAGCAGCTTATAAAATTACCCCCTACCCCCCTTCACAGATGAAAGTATGCAAGGTGACAAGAATGCATGTACTTTTATACAGCTTGGGTGTAGTCATGTTTGGAGGTGGGTTGTGGAATGATGATTTACATGCATATTTGAAAAAATACACATATCATTTACATAAGTTGTCTGTAAATGTTTACCCCTGTTCTCCAGGAAGCATAAAAGTCTGTGGTTTCAATCTAGCTACAATTTCTGCTTCTTTTGGGGGGCACTTTTATAAAGACATGACGCCTATGTATCTTCATATAATAGGTCCAAAATAGGTTCCTATTTGGCCTCCTAATCTAGTTGACCTGTCATAAAATTACTTTCCAACTGGATATCAAAATTGTATGAGTGAAGAATGTGCTGGGCATTCACAAGAGTTTGCATGCTGGTATTATCTCCATCCCTATGGACAGGGGTGTACATTTTTTGCAGGAACAAGGGCAAAAATTTAGGCCTGAATTTTCAAAGGGATTTATATATTTAGTGGGAGGATTCATTAAGCGGTTAGGGCCTTAACAAGTATTAAGTTGCCACAGGCTAGGTAACTAATGAGAAGCAAAATATGCAAATGTATGTTTTGTACTTCATTACTATGTAAATAACCTAATGTGACTTGCAGTGAAACACCACAAGTCGTGTTAGGGTCCAAAACTCACAATAAAATAACCCCAGCTTTTTGCTGGAGTTTTTTTACCATCTGGGAGCATCAGGCCACAAAGCCGCAACCTGATGCTAGTCTGGCTTCCAAATAGTGCGCCTAGCAGTAGTCTTGCACAACTACCTCTAGGGGTCATATTTTCATATAAGGAAGCTGGAGTAGAACAGGGCAGGAGCAATTGGTATTACTACTGCTGAGGACTGCGTGGACCCCTGGAACCCCCCCAGACCCCTGGATGACCCCCTGGACCCATAAACCCCTAAAGAACCCACTGGAACACCAATGAAATTCAAGGGTAGCCCTGTGGGAGAGGGGGGCTGAAGTCAAGGGGGTTACCAGAAGCCAGGGGGGAATGAGCTTTGCAGGCCCAAGAGCATTGGGTCATGGCTCTGTGGTCCGAGACTCCCAGGCTGCATTATTAATCTAAAACAGAATTCAGCAATCAGGGGTACCGGAATCCTGCGGGGATTCAACGTGCGATAAAGGGTGAACTTTTACTCACCTTGATGAATCCTCCCCTTAATGCCAGCCCTAATGTTAATGAGTGTTATTACTTTATCCTAGTAAACAGGCCTCCTTCACCATTATATAAGTCTTTTAAGGCATGTATAAATTATTTTACAACTATTCTAAGTTTCTTTGATGAAACTAAAAATCAAGGTTCAATGTTCAAAGTGATTTAACTGGGCAGGAAAAGCTCCTGCCCAGTTAAATTGCATGTGTAGAACTATCTGCTAATATTCAGTGGCACTTAGTCAGATAGTGCCACTGAATATCAGCATTAACTGCCAAGCATGAAGCTGGCAATTTTGTGGGCAGTCTTGAATGGCCTAGTGGTTAAAGCACTGGTCTTGACATCCAGAAGTGGCAAATTCAAATCCCACTGCTGTGCCTTGCAACCTTCAGCAACACTTAAACCTTCATTGTCTGAGGTACAAACTCAAAGGTCCCTTTTACTAAGCCACTTAAGCGCCTACATGCACCCCACACATATCAATTCCAAATTTTCTAGCGCACATGGGACATTTGAACATGCATTGACCATTACTGCCCAATTAACATGTAAGACCATACCACTAAGTCAATGGCTGGCAGCAAGGTCTCAGACCCATAATGGACATGTGCCAATTTTCATTTTGCCACACATCCATTTTCGCCCCCCCCCCCCAAAAAAAGGCATTTTTTGCAGGTGCGCTGAAAAATGATTCTGCTCATGGCCAAAACACTACCGCAAGCCATGTTTCAGTGCACTTTAGTAAAAGGACCCCTTTACTAAGCAGCGTTATAGGTGCATTTATGTTTTTATCCTGCTTATAATCAAAAGAGAAAAACGCCTCTATTGCGACCCAAATCGGGAGATGGGCGTCTTTCTCCCGTGGGTGCCCAAATCGGTATAATCGAAAGCCGATTTTGGGCGTTTCCAACTGCAATCCATCGCAGAAATGGGTAAAGTTGATGGGGGTGTGTCAGAGGCGTGGTGAAGGCGGAACTAGGGTGTGGTTATCGGCCGAGGAGAGATGGGCGTCTTTAGCTGATAACCGAAAAAAAAGGCGTTTTTACCACGATTTTGGGTCACTTTTTTTGGACCCTTTTTTTCACGAACAAGTCCCAAAAAAGTGCCCCAATTGACCAGATGACCACTGGAGGGAATCGGGGATGACCTTCCCGGACTCCCCCAGTGGTCACTAACCCCCTCCCACCAAAAACCCCCATTTTAAAAACTTTTTTCCCAGCCTCTATGCCAGCCTCAAATGCCGTACCCACCTCCATGACAGCAGAATGTGTTCTATCCTGTGACAGCCTTTCCCTGGTTCTGATGTGGGTCTCAGGTGAGTGTGACACCTTTTCTGTTATGCACACTGCAGTCACATCAGCAGTGCATTGTGGTGGGTGTAGGGTATTGGGCTCCGTGATTCCACTAGCTTGTGGCAAATGCTCACGATGTTGGTAGTTGGCAGGCTCTACTCCCATGGTGCTTTCCCCCCTGCTTACTGGGTCAGAGTGTGCCCTGTTTTGTTTCCGGTAGTTCATGAGGTAGTGGCCATTTTTGTAAGCCAGTTTTAGATCCCTTTCACGTGTTAGCCATGTTACAGAACTTAGTTCTTACCTTGAATGTGGCTGAAAGACGGCATTGTACACCATTCTGCCAGCTCTGACCTCCTGCTAATCTCAGTACCAGGGAGACTCGTTGCCCGTGAGGCACAACCTCTGATCTGCAGTTAACTGTGAGTAAGCGTGCTTATTCCAATAAAGGACGTTTTCGGAGAGATTAGTCTTCAGGTGTCAACTGGTGTGCCGATGTTATATAGCAGCAACAAGTCCTAGAGGCCTGCATGTATGCAGGTCCCTGAAGCACTTTTAGTGGGTACCGCAGTGCACTTCAGCCAGGTGGACCCAGGCCCTTCCCCGCCCCTATCTGTAACACTTGTGCTGGTAAATGGGAGGTCTCCAAAACCCACTGTACCCACATGTAGGTGCCCCCTTCACCCGTAAGAGCTATGTTAGTGTTGTACATTTGTGGGTAGTGGGTTTTGGGGGAGGGGGGTTGGGTGCTCAGCACCTGTGGTAAGGGAGCTATGCATGTGGAAGCATTGTCTGAAGTCCACCGCACTGACCTCTAGGGTGCCCAGTAGGTGTCCTGGCATGTCAGGGGGGGCAAGTGTACTATGAATCGTGGCCCCTCCTACGACCAAATGACTTGGATTAGGACGTTTTTGAGCTGGACGTTTTTAGTTTCCAATTTCGCTAAAAAAAACAAACTTCCAGCTGAAAAATGTCCATTTTTTCAAAAATATGGTCTGTCCCGCCTCTTCACGTACCCGTTTTCGGACATAGATGCCCATGGAGATAGGCGTTCGTGTTCGATTATGCCCCTCTATGTTACCCACGTACGTACCTACAATATCCCTATAGGCTACATCGTTAACACGTGCGCTAAGTGTAGGCGCGCTAAAAACACTAATGTACCTTAGTAAACAGGGCCTTTAGATTGTAAGCCATCTAGGGACAGGGAAATACCCAGTGTACCTGAATATAACTCACCTTGACCTACTACTGTGAAAGATATGAGCAAAATCCAAACAAATAAATAAAATTAAGTACTGATATTCAGCAATGTTAACCAGACAAGTAGGACTGCATAAAACACAATCTTATCATTGTTTTATGTGGTTAAGTGCTGAACATTGCACTTAATTGGACAAGGGATTGCCGGCTGCACAAACTCGGATATTCAGTGCTGGTGCCCGCCATAACCTGGCATTGAATATCCAGGCTTAATACCAGTGGCAGTCAAAATAGACTCTGACGGCTTCTGGCTGAATGTATCTTTTCATTGCCACAGGCATTATTGCTGGGTGTCTTTTCTGGTGGAATCACTCAAGAGTTGTTAGCACAGAAAAAGCACAATAACTGAGGAGAGGATACAAGACAGGTCAGGAGTGTACTAAGGGAAATGGTGCTTTTCTGGTGTTTATCTGGTGCTTTGTAATAGGTCCTATTACAAAACTAAAATAGGACCGCACTACAAAGATATGAAGAAACTATTCCAACTTGTAAATAACTTACTAGACACCACCCCTATCACCACAACCAACACAGACATCCCTCCTGCAGACAAACTTGCTAACTACTTTAACGAAAAAATAATAAAACTAAGCAGCACACTTCCTCAGCATAACACTGACATCGAAAACTTCTTCAGCGACCTGGACCAAATCCCTGGTGGATGCCCAGCTGACCATTTCTGGTCCCCCTGACATGCTCGTCCCCGGTTTTTGCCGATAATGGAAACCGAGGACGCCCATCTCAAAAACGACCAAATCCAACTCATTTGGTCATGGGAGGAGCCAGCATTTGTAGTGCACTGGTCCCCCTGACATGCCAGGACACCAACCGGGCACACTAGGCGGCACTGCAGTGGACTAACTGATGCACTAACTGAACGGAAAAAGACCTTCCCTTACCGTTCCCTTAGTGATTCGGAAAGAAACGGGCATGCATGAAGGAAATCACATGCAAATGAGCTGCTCGCTGTTAGCTCATTTGCACATGATTTCCTTCCTAAGGAGGGGAAGCCAGTGCAGAGCAGCTAAATGTTATGCGTGGCTGCTCTGCGCATGCCAAAGATGGCTTCATACACGCAGACAAGCTGCGTGTATAATAGCCGTCTACAACCTTAAATACTACTACTACTACTACTACTTAACATTTCTAAAGCGCTACTAGGGCTTACGCAGCGCTGTAAATAAATTGCCGGCTACAACCTTTAAAAAACACAAGTCCAGGTGAAAACGTTCAAGTGCTCGTCATGGACGTCTTTTTTTTTTTTTTGAGGACGTCCAAAATGTGGATGATTCTGTGAGAAGGATGTCCATGCCTTTGTTGTGCCTCTGATACCCTCTTTATTTATTCATTTGGATTTTGGATCACAAGTTGCAGCAGTGGGATTTGACCTGGCCACCTCTGGATTGCAAGGCCAGTGCTCTAACCTTTTGGCTGTCCCTGTGTGTGTGTGTTGGGGGGGGGGGGGCAGTTCAGGATGTCCAAAATGTTTGAAAGGATGTCCATGCCTTCGGTATGCCTCCGCTGCCATACACACACCTCCCCCCCCCAGGGTCCTGCATACTGCTGCGATGGACCTGAGTATGATATTTGAGGCTGGCAAAAAAAGTTTTTAAAGTTGTTTTTTTTCAGGGTGGGAGGGGGTTAGTCACCAATAGAAGAGTCAGGGGAGGTCATCCCTGATTCCCTCCAGTGGTCATCTGGTCAGTTCAGGCACCTTTTTGAGGCTTGGTCGTAAGAAAAAATGAACCAAGTAAAGTCGCCCAAGTGCTCGTCAGGGACGCCCTTCTTTTTTCCATTATCGCTTGAGGATGCCCATCTGTTAGGCATGCCCCAGTTCCGCCTTCGCTACACCTCTGACACGCCCCCGGGAACTTTGGTCATCCCCGCGACGGGAAGCAGTTGGGGATGCCCAAAATCAGCTTTTGATTATGCTGATTTGGGCGACCCTGAGAGAAAGAAGCCCATCTCCCAATTTGTGTTGAAAGATGGGCGCCCTTCTCTTTCGAAAATAAGCCTGATAGTATACTACATACAATGTCACTCAAAAAGTGATGGAAGCAGAATTGACAGCTTCCAAGAAGAGCTGTCAACTCCTCCAAAAAGCATGTTAACTGACATTCTGATATATTTTCACTGAGAACCCCATTTTTAAACCAACACATCTTTTACATAATGTAATATTCCAATACAAGGTCATGCTTCCTGTATCTGCTCCTTGTCTTCTCCATATCATCTTGCTGGTTCTGCATTATCTATCTATGCAAAAATTAACCTCTACAAGGTGAGGACTCAGGAGTCTCATCAGACCACTGCTTCAAGTTAATATCCCAGAATAAAAAAAAGAATTAACATCATGTTCTTATTTCAGATATTTTATTAATCTAATAAAGTTTCATACAGTAATACTCTAGCTTCTCAAATTCTCTAGTGTATATGTGTAAGCATGGATCAGTTCAATGCAAACCCAGGAAGATTACCAGTACGTTCACAATATCTCTGTTCTCTGGTGCTTTTCATGTGATTTTTTTTCTCTTTAAAATCTGCTGGGTTTCATTTGTTTTGGAAGGGTAAGGAAGCCTGTGCAAGCGTCTAAGTACCGGTATTGAAAAACAAATGTGTTTGAATCTGACCAAACACAAAAGTGAAAGCACACATTGGCACCTGTTTTCTGTGTTTAAATATAAGATTTTTAAGTGAAATAAAAAATGTTGAAGAACTGCACCGATGTGTGCTTTGTTGTCAGGATTGTCTGGTGCATGCATACAAGAGCTGTGCTCACTGTAAAACTCATCTGCACATGCAACAAGCACATTTCTCCCCCTTCCTTTCACTTTTACAGCACACATATAATTTGAATGCCACTAGCTTTGAGCATTGGAGGGCTATGTTTCTGCACTGTTTCTGCCATATGGGGGCTGGTGCTGTTTGCATCAACACTGTCTAGAAGTGGTTTCCAACCTCTGGTGATTCAAGTTTCCTTTTGAATTAATTCACAGACCAGCTCTTCTCATTTTATACACACTGCAAGATCACTGTAGTTGCAGAAATCGGCATTTCTTGTCCTCGAGTGCCACCAACCAGTTTAGTTTTCTGATGAACACTAATGGATGTGTGAAATAGAGAGCTGCATGGCTTCCGTCCCCGCGGGAATCCCGCGGAACCCGCGGGATTCCCGCAGGGACGGAGGCAGTTCCTGCGGGGTTCCCGCGGGGATGGAACCAGTTCTGCGGGGTTCCCGTGGGGACGGAGGCAGTTCCTGTGGGGTTCCCGCGGGGATGGAACCAGTTCTGCGGGGTTCCCGTGGGGACGGAGGCAGTTCCTGCGGGGTTCCCGCGGGGATGGAACCAGTTCTGTGGGCTTCCCGTGGAAGTGTAAGCTGCACCTGCACCAGCCTCTCATCTACCGAATACCAATTTATTTGAGTGCTGTCTCCTTCTCCTCCTCTTCTTCCTTGCTTTAATAGCATAAATGTGGAAAGTCTTCCATTAAGGAGGTGGTAGAGTCACAAATGATGACGGAATTCAAAAAGGCGTGCTAACCTTAAATGGCTGCATGTGTGTGGATATGTCAAGTGACACTTAGATGGCGACTCTGGCTGTGATGAACTAGAGCTGATACCTGGCAGACTTGTATGGTCTGTGTCTCATACATGGCAATCTGGTGTAGGATGGGCTGGAAAGGGCTTAGGCAGCAACTTCAGTGGCTGGAACATGAGGACAGTGCTGGACAGACTTTTATGGTCTGTGTCCCACAAATGAGAACATGAATAGGCTGGAGTGGGCTTCGATGGCAACTCCAGCAGTTGGAACATAAGGTTGGGGCCAGATAGACTTCTGTGGTCTTTGTTCCAGAAACACGAAAGAAAGACCATAATCAAGTATATAATATCACACTCGTTGATTTAATGATGAATTGATCATGAGTGTGACTATTGGGCAGAGTGGATGGACCGTTCAGGTCTATTTGCTGTCACTTACTATGTTACTAGTAATCCTCTTTGCTCCCAGGCTGGTGCACAGACCTCAGCTCTGACACAGGCACAAGAATCAGATGTCACCTGACCTACTGGCACGTGCATGTGGCGACCTCTCAGCACACACTGCCAGTGAATCAGAGACAAATCTTACATGTGCGCACCAGAGTGTTCCAAGTTCCAACTTCCGTTCCTTCCTTGCCTACAGTGCTGTGGCTCAAATCCAGAGAGAGACTGCGGGAGCTGACTGGAACTTTCTTTTATGTACTATTAAATTCTTATGGGGATGGGTGGGGATGGGCTAAATTCTTACGGGGATGGGTGGGGATGGGTTAAATTCTTGCGGGGACGGGTGGGGACGGGTTGGGATGGTTTAAATTTTTGCGGGGATGGGTGGGGATGGGTAAGATTCCAGTGGGGATGGGTGGGGACGGGTAAGATTCCAGCAGGGACGGGCGGGGATGGGTAAGATTTCTGTCCCCGTGCAACTCTCTAGTGTGAAATATATTTGCATTCTATTGAGGCAGAGTGTATACAAATCTATCCTGCACATTCTTTTGTGATATCCTTAAAACCTGGCTGGTAGCCTTCAAAGATCAGAATTTTCCACCCATGGGTACTGTGTTTCTAAAATCTGGGCTGAGGCTTGAGTCTGAGTTAAATATATTAACAAACACATTCAGTACTTTCCTCTTCCATTTTTTAAACTCAGTTCAAACATCCTGAGAAATTTTCAACCCTTCTCCTAGACTAGGGGGTCCTTTTACTAAGGTGCGCTGAAAAATGGCATGCGGTAGTGTAGACATGGGTTTTGAGTGTGGTGCACCACGATCCATTTTTCAGCGCGCCTGTAGAAAAGGCCTTTTTTAAATTTTTGCCGAAAATGGACGTGCGGCAAAATCAAAATTTGTGAGTCTATTTTGGGTCTGAGACCTTACTGCCAGCCATTGACCGAGCGGTAAAGTCTCTCGTGGTAACTGAGTGGTAATGATCTACACGAGTCAAAAGCCACTTGGCGTGTGTCCGATATGCGTGTCCAAAAATAAAAATTGTTTTTCAGATGCGTGTATCAGACGCGCCAAAAATGAAATTACCGCAAGAGCCACGTGGTACTTGGGCGGTAACTCCATTTTGGCACAGTTGGGCGCGCGTAGATGCTTGCGCGGTTTAGTAAAAGGGCCCCTATGTGGCTTGCTGAAAACTGGAAACCCCTAAATAGGCTGGGTGTAGTAATCTGCAAACAGTTGAAGGTCATTTTCCACCAAAGTTTGGGGCCCTTTTACTAAACCATGTTAAGCGCTAACATGAGCTTAACGTGGGGAAAAAAATCTTCCTGCAAAACAGATTAAAGCATTTTGTGATAATTTGCCTGTCAGCGTGCCCTAATCACATGCTATTTTTATTACATTTTTTTCAGGAGAGGGGTTATCACGGGCGAGGAATGTGCATGGAAGCATTATCCAACTAGCATATTCACATTAGTGTGTGCTAACTGGATTATGCATATTTAACGTGGGAGCACTTAGGGCCAAATTCACTAAATGGCGCCTTAAAAATTGGTGCTGAAAAAACCATGTGCTTACCGTGATTCTATAAACTATGCTTAAAGTTAGGCACATAGTTTATAGAATATGCTTAGTGGCTGTTCTTGTGACTAAAATTTAGGTGCACCCATTTAGGCCACCTAAAACCAGGCTTAAATACCTGTGAATAGTTTGAATAGTTTTTTGAAATGCCCATGACCTGCCCATTCCACACCCATTCCACACCCCTTCTCAGCTGCTTGCATTAGAATTTACCTACACCACATTATAGAATACACCTAGAAAGCTGTGTGCATACCTACACCACATTATAGAATACATCTAGATCGCTGTGTGCATAAATTCTAATTAAAGCAAATTAGTTCTGCTAATTAGTAATTAGCTATCAATTATCGGTGCTGATTGGCTTGTTAATCAATTAAGTTGTGTGAGCAGTTTAGCTGTGCGGCCAATTTAGCACGCACAGCTTAAGGAACTATTTATAGAATTTGAGGGTTAGTGCCATCCATTACTTAGCACCTCCTAAACAGGAGGCACAAAGAGCTCTTGCATTAATATTTTTGCAGGTCTTGTGAGCTAATGGAGAAATTAGCATGAGACCTGCAAAAATGAGAAAGTAAAAAGCCTTAGTTTAGGGACATACTAGATACGGGCTTAGAGAGAAGAAAGAGTAGGATGGACAATGATCCTTCACAAATAAATCAGGATGCTAAGGGTATAGTCTATTCAAAATTTTAATTGCAAAAACGCCACATGTAATCTTAGAAGGCCCGACATGCAACCGGGTTTTGGTGGAATGCCTACTTCTGGGGTTGTAATCTCTATATCTGCAAAAAATAAACAAAATATATCAAAATGAGCAAAGAACAGATCGAGAACCTCAGACTAAAATACATTGACTAAAAAAAGGGGCCTATAAGTTAAAAATCATACAATCTGAATATGTAGTAAAATAGATTAAAAAGACTAAAATAAAGATACGTGGAGGGGCATTTTTGATATGACGTCTAAGTCTGACTGTAGACGTTTTGCAAAAAACGTCCAAAATCTGAATAGGAAAGAAGTTAATTTTCCAAAAAGAAAAATGTCTATCTTTTTATTTTAGAAAATACTGTTTCTTACAAACTTTTGTGCTTTGGATGTTTTGTTTTTTGGTTCATGTTCAAAACAAAAACGTCCAAGTGAAAAACGTAGAAAATGAAGTCATTGGGATGTAGGAGGGGGCCAGCATTTTTAGTAGACTGGTCTCTAAGACATCCCAGAAGATAAATGGGGCACCCTAGGGGAGACTGCAGTGGACTTCAAAAACATGCTCACAGGTACACATCTCACCATTGCTCCCTTATCTTGTCTGCTGAGCCCCCCAAAACTCACTACCCACAGCTGTACACAATAGCCCTAAGGGGTGAAGGGGGCACCTATAAGTGGGTACAGTGGGTTTCTGGTGAGTTTTGGAGGGCTCACAGTTTCCACCACAAGTGTTACAGGTAGAGGGAGATAAGGACCAGAGCCCTCACTCCATGGTGCACTGCAAAATTACAGAATAATGTACGAGCCTAACAAGTGCGCTGGCATTTATACCAGGTGTCAGTAGGCCTAAGTTTGGCACCCAAAAGTTAGGTGTGGGATCCGTGCTAAGCGCTATTATATATAAAGTGCGAGCTCTATACAGAACAGTATTAAGTGCTGAATTTTTTCCGCACCCAAGTTTGGGAGTTGTTTATAGAATTCTCTCCTAAGTCCATTTCTTCATGTATCTTAGTAAAATGGCCTCTTTGAAACGTATGCAAATGGTCATCACAGAAAACTTTAAGTACATAAGTACTGCCATACTGGGACAGACCAAAGGTCTATCAAGCCCAGCATCCTGTTTCCAACAGTGACCAATCCAGGTCACAAATAGCTGGCAAGATCCCAAAAAAGTACAAAACATTTTATGCTGCTTATCCCAGAAATAAGCAGTGGATTTTCCCCAAGTCCATTTAATAATGGTCTATGGACTTTTCCTTTAGGAAGCCAACCAAACCTTTTTAAACCCCGCTAAGCTAACTGCCTTTACCACATTCTCTGGCAACAAATTCCAGAGTTTAATTACATGTTGAGTGAAGAAAAATTTTCTCCGATTCGTTTTAAAAACAACATTTTCTGCTGGATTCTATATAGCACGACTAGAGATCCCTGCTGAAATCCAGGTGTATTCTATAACAACGCGCGTAACTTAATTGACTTAAGAAGCTAATCAGTGTTGATAAGAGCAGTTGGCAAACAATAATGAGTACTGATTGGCAATAATTAGAATTTACAAGCACAACTCGCTAAGCGATTCAGTAATATACTGCGCCTAAGTTCTAATGCTCACAGTTCAAAAGGGGCGTGGTTATGGGTGTGGAAATGAGAGTTTCATGGGTGTTCATGCATAGTTATAGAATATGGCCCAGTGTGTGTAAATATATGTGCACAGATTTACACCACAATTTTAGTGGTGTAAATGGAGGCGCATAGTTTTAGGCGCTGGGATATCAATTAAGCATTTTCTATATACTGCGTCTAAATCTAGGCATCGCTTATAGAATACGCTTAGGTGGAAATGTTTACCATGAGGATTTTTTAGGTGCCTTATATATAATCTGACCCTTTATATGCATTGCTAAGTCCTGGAACTTTGCCCATTTCTGCCATGTAAACACACGTAACATTTTACTTTATATGTGTGTCATACTTGCCTGCCTGCCTTTATATGTTTGTGCCTGCCTGTGACTAGTGGTGCATCCCCAAAACCTTAAGAGAAGAAGCTGAACTGAATTAGTAGGAAGCAGAAATAAATCTTGCTCAGGACTATTAGGATCTCTCTCTAAGGAGTATAAGATTCAGCAGCCAGGAAGTGCTGGCTGTAAGTATTGAAAATGCTTTGCAGTTTCAGCACACACTGTATACAGTAGTCAGCAGCCACAGGAAGGGCACCTGTCACTTCTCTTGCCAGGTCCTGAGTAATGACAGGGCAGCAGTCTGCAAAGCCAAGTTTCCAACATGTATAGTCACTGGATGTTTGCTGATTTTCCGGTGATTTTTCAGTTAGTTTCACCCATTCATTTTAATAGGGAATTTTTAGTGTGCATTAAATTGATTTAACATGCACTAATCGACTAGGGGGGCCCCTTTTATGAAGCTGCACTAGTAAATGGGCTTTCCCACGTGCTTATCTGTTGAATTTCTGGCCTTGAGAATGCAGCCATTGAAAGAAATTAATGTGGGAACACTTGCCACCTCCTATTTAGGAGGCTCTAAAGGCTCCTACATTAAGGACATGCTAACCAGTCAGCGTCAGCGCACTAGCTGAATATGGCTTCTATAGTTTATAGCTTATTAAAATTTGATATACCACTATTACCTAACAGATCACAGCGGTGAACAGTGTAAAAACCAAAGAAAATGAACAGAAAAGAAAGCAACACATTCAGTTTTTGGAACAACACCATTTTGCAGCTTTGACTGTCTTACCTTCACTATTGCAATTCACTTTATGCTGGAATTACAGTTGGCTTGTTGATGAGACAACAGTTGGTCCAAAACACGGTGCTCGTATGATTTTTAAAAAGTCTAGATTTGATCAGGTCTCGCCTCTTTTTAGAGAACTTCACTGGCACCTGCTTTGTAAGAGAATAGATTTTAAAATTTCCTGCTTTGTTTTTAAAATATTCTATGGAGATGTACTGGAAGAGTTTCTTTCATTGGTATGTTTTGTTTTGCTGGAAAGCTACCTCGTAGACAATTTAGAAATCTTATGCTTATGTGTATCCTTCTTTCAAAGGAGCTTGCTCTAAAAAGCTACTTGAGCAATCTTTTTCTTATAAGGCAGTGCCAATTTGGAATGCTCTTCCTGAGATTATTAAATTATTAGACTCTTTGCCGGAGGAGGTGGTAATAGCTGTTAGTGTATCCGGGTTTAAAAAAGGTTTGGACAAATTCCTGGAGGAAAAGTCCATAGACTGCTATTGAGACAGACATGGAAAGCTACTGCTTGCCCTGGGATCTGTAGTATGGAGTATTGCCACGATTTGGGTTTCTGCCAGGTACTTGTGACTTGGCTTGGGTACTCTTATGTTATGATCTTATGTTCTAACAAATCTTGGGGCTCTTTACTAAGCTACACTAAAAGGGGCCATGCTCTATGATTAGTGTGTGGGTTTCCCCACAAGC
The DNA here is from genome assembly GCF_901765095.1 of Microcaecilia unicolor. NCBI lineage: Eukaryota > Metazoa > Chordata > Amphibia > Gymnophiona > Siphonopidae > Microcaecilia > Microcaecilia unicolor. The sequence goes on along the minus strand of NC_044037.1, from coordinate 204,193,789 downwards.
TGAGTCCATTTTTAGTGCAGCTATAAAATGGCAGCATTTCCATTTTTTTCTATTAATGGCCAGGTGCTAATTTCCAAATTAGTGCATGAGCCCTTATCAACACCTATTTAGTACACTGAAAGAGCTCATGCACTAACTATGCATTAATCAGTTGGCTTGTGGCAATGAAGCTGCACTAACCAATTAGCACTGGACATGCCTATTCTCTGCCCTTCCTCCCTCAAACACACCCTGGGAACATGTGCACAGATGCCTAAACTACTGCAAGGCACCTGGTGTTGCATTTTGGCACACGGAAAGTACACGGTACTGCTTACTGATGCTTAGTAAAACGACCCCCTTATCTCTTGTTTAGAAAAAGTTTTAAAACATTTCATTTTAAGGAAATTTGCTGTGATGCTCAGTTCTATTTTTGCTCAATTATATTATATATTTTTTCTGTTTGTAAATTGATTTCATTTTGTAATTCTTTTTTTATATAAACCACTTTGGGATCCTTTTGAGGGAGGAAATGGTATGTAAAAATGTTGAATAGAAGAGAATAGAATATTAGACCAGGTGAACAACAAATTATATACCCTGCTTGACTATTGCAAAAGATACCGACAATAAAATAATCATAACCAAGTTTAAAATAAGTTTATGTGAAGTTACTTGTCAGTCCTAATGCTGAGTGCTCCATGTTTTCATGCAGGCTTCTGCCATCAAAATAATTAAGAACTGCAAAAATGTACATGTTGCATACTTTGTAAACTGTTTTAGGCCAACTTATCAGGTTTTATTTTAAAAGCAAAGTAAACCTAATACTTCAACTACTAGTTGTAATATATACTTGCTTATTTGACTATGGGGTGTAGTTATCAATGTGGGCTACCATTAAGGCCGGTTATTTTACCACTAACTCATGCTGTTTTAGCACAGGTAAATGTTATTCATTAAAAAAACTACTAAACAACTTTTAAATAGTGCTCTTGAACCCAGTTAATCTCCAATGTGGCAGCTTTAAACACATCTCCCTGTTCCTTTTTTAATCTTTTTATTGGAGTGGCAATATTACCTTTGTCCCCTTTGCCCCCTCACTGAATCTTTCCTACTGCCCATCCCCACCAGGTGCCCCAGATCTCACCCTCCTGCTGGAGCACTCTGGAACAGTGGCTTGGCCTGTCACTGCTGTTGGGTTCCAAGAGCTGATTGCACTCCCAGGAGACTCCACCTTCTCTGAGCTCCGAGTGCTAATTCCAGTCCCATGAGCCACCAGGTTCCAAGCCCCAAATGCACTCCTAGAAGACACTGCTAGGGCTTCAAACACTGACTGTGCTCCCAGAAGCCGTTCATAATTTTCAAGTTTTATTCTTAAGATTCATTTGCCTCATATAACATGGATAAAACAGATGCATATAAGATGTTTCTTGCCATCATTTGATAATTTTTTGCTCAGCTCAAAATATACGTAGGAAAAGATGTCATCATTAACGCCATCAAGATTTCCAATACTGCCGAGGCACTGGAGGCACCAAGCGTGAGTGTCGGTCTGCAAGATAGGCAGGCCGCATCGACCACACTTCTTAAATCCACTCGGGACCTTCGAGGACATCGACGGAAAAATCGCGTCGGCGAAGTCAAAGTCGTCGATGGTGGCGGTAAAATCACACCTCGAAAAGAAATCGACCACGCGGCCACAAGGCCGCAACGCGACGCCCCCGCTAGAAGAAGAGGGAAAACCAGTACAGCGCGTTTTTTTTTTTTGGAAAAAACTAGAGGAAAAACGCGGCAACGAAGATAAACGAAAAAATAAACGAAGATTCGCAAACAACGCGATCCGGTTTCCGGGACTGAGAACGAGAGAGGCGAACACGTCTCTCTCCAGGCGCGGAAAAGAAAGGACTGAGCGGGAACGGTCACGCACGGGCGGGAAGACGGCCGCGCATGTGCGGTGGGCGTGCCCTGCGTGCGGGACCGCCCGCGAAGTTTTGTTCCGGTTGGTGAGGGCTGACGCGGACGTCACACAGTCGTGAGAACAAGCAGCCTGCTTGTCCTCGGAGAATGTTTGTTTCACTGATTTAATTACAAAGGGACCGTCTTTGCTACAAATAGATGTGCAAGGGTAAGTTTTATTTTCTCAATTTTTATTATATTCTCACTGCAAGAACTCACTATTGCTTGCAATCTCTTTTCTCACCAAGATGAAGATAATGTTGTTTTTATTAAATTTACATATTTAAGGATCGTTTTTTAGTATCTATGCTTTTCAAAATGATGTATTGCATCATTTATAGATTGCTATCATGACAACGAAGCTTACATTTTGTTTTTTTGTTTAATGAGCCATAAGTAGGATTTTATAAGGTTGCCTCTTTTTACTAATTTAACAATAAGCAGCGGCTAATTTTGGCACGTTTATTTAAATAGTGATGGACACTTTTCAGTAGAGTTTATTTTGGTGGCGTTTTTTAAAAATGAATGACACAATGTGTATTGCATCATTTTCATTATGACATTTTTCAGTACAGCTTATTTTGGTGGTGTTTTATAATTTAAATGGTTGTCTCTGCATTCCATAATTTAACGCGGATTAGCATTTAAATTTATCTTTTCTCAATCGTTATAATGCGGGGCTCTTATAAATTAAGCTTCATTTTCAAACTACTCGATAGAAAGATGATCCACTCAAGCACATACGTTCGGCTCCCCCTTTTTTTTAATAAGCTCATAACAATGTATCAGAGATATGCAGCTAAATTTGGCGGCTTTTCTCAAACAAAGTTTTTAAAAACAAGTTTTTACTTCAAACAATTACACATGAAGTTAAGATTTGCTTCAGTATACTTTACTCTTTCATCTTTAAAGGCGAAAGTTCCATCACTGCACATTGCATCAATTAGATGTCACAATACATCTGGTGAGTCTTTGAATAATTATACAATGCTCATCATTTCTATACACTTTAGAATGATTCCTTCACGCTGTTTGGAAGAAAAATGCACCCCATTCATCAAATTTAAATATGGTTTATTTTTATTTTTAGCCAGACAACACTTTTAATGTACTGATGTATGTTTTCAAATTATTTGGAAGATAAATGCACTCAACTCACAAAATTTAAATATGCATGTTTCCTTGGTCACTAAACACTTTCAATGTTTTCAAACTATTTGACAGACAAATGCACTTAACACACAACATTCAAATATGATTTTTTTCCCTTGCTCACTAAATACTTTTAATATGTTGAAGTATCTTCACAGTGTATACTTAATGCATGTCATAAAGAATAACACACATGCATGTTCACCTTTCATATATGTTATTTCATTATATATGTTATTATTCCCTTTGGGATTCACAAATGATTTCTTGAGAAATATACTCTCTGTTTGATCCACAATGTTGTATAAGTTTGATACAAACCCCTGGCACAGGCGCTGTGCACCGAAACACAGCCCGTTACAGGTCATTTATGGAAGATTGATGTCCAAGTCATATGATAAAAGGAACTGTGTCCTGATTTTGAAGGCTCTTGGTGCTTTGTTCTATACTTTGAACCCTCTCTGTGCTGTTGTGTTCCCAGAAGCCTTTCTGCCACTGGGCCTTTGGCACTGACTGTGATTGATCCCATAGGCTTTGGCCTGAGATGACTCCCAAAGTCTGCTCTGCTTTGAGCCTGTTCCCAAGGGCTGCTCTGCAACTAGGCCACAGGCATTGACAGTGCATCAGAGGACTTCTGCCTTGCCCTGAATGTGGTCCCAAGGGCCTCCCTACCCCGGCTTTCTCCCAAAGGCTACCCCACTTTTTGGCCGTTGGCACTGATCGTGCCCTACATGGTCTTTTTTCTACCATGAGCTTGCTCTCAAAGGCCTCCCTGCCCTTTGCCTGTTTCCAAGGGCTGCTCTAAGACTGTCTTCAGGAGAAGGATCTAGGGGTCCTTTCCTTGTCAGGTCCACAGCTCCTAGCACTTTAGAGCCTGTGAATTGTAGTTCCAGAGTTTACCCAATAGAGAAAAACCTCCTCGCTTAATCAAAAAGTCAAGAGCCAATAATTCTAGACAATCTCTGTATATCAAAGAAAGTTGATTCTGGGTCTGAATTCCAAGGTGGTCATGGTTAGACTGCCCCAAGTATCTCCTAGTGAGGAGTTTTCCCTGACCCCCTACTCAGCTTCAGTTACCTTTATTCAGTATGTGTACAATATTTACCCCAACATTATTTATCTGCTTTAATGGATAATCCTTCTCAAAGTCTGTAAATATGAATAATTGTCTTTTCTCCCAGTAAGCAATTTACATATCCACTGTGTTTCTCACCTTCCCCTTATCTCAGTGATGTAACAATATTCAAAAGGATATATTCCTCTCACAGGCTGCTGCCAGAGCAAAATATGGCAGTTAGAATGCTTTCTTTCTCTCTCAGACAATTTACCTCAGTCACAAAGCAATTCTGCTTTTCAAAATCATTTTAGGCACGAGACCTAGTTACTAATAACTGGGGTTAACAGTAAAACAACACGTGCTAATGGTAGCCAACATTGACAACTTCCCTCCTTAATTAGTTACTACTGGGCATTATAACATTAAAAAAATCCAGTGAAACAATATATAATAAATAAGAAACAACAAAATAAATAAATGGGTCATTCTTTAAACCTTGCAATCATTATTTCTATTTAATGTCTGCCACAGTTTTAAGTATATATTACATACATTCAGCACCACTATCCATACAGCAAGCAGTGCTGAGCATACGTGAAGGGCAATTCTATAACTGGGTGCGTGTAGTTACAGGTGCCTTGCGCACAAATGTGCACAGAATAGTGCATTACATGCTATTCTAGAAGAATAGGGCAGTGCAGGGTTTAGGCCCAGCATTGAATATCTGGGTCAAATTCTGACTCGAAAGCCAGTACTTTTAACAACGCTCATCACCATGGGCAGAATATCAACCTGGTCACCAGTACATCACTAATATTTGAAGAGTTTAGTCTTATATTTATTTAAAAGCATCTTTAAAAAGATTGGTATGTTATGGTACCATCCTGATGCCCTTACAAAGTCTAGCATTAAAATGAGATTTGGCATGGATACGTTACTATGACTAATAATGCATCATTAATGGTCCCTTCACACTCTCCTTCTGAGAATCAGGCTGAAAAACCATCCAGGCGAAAAATAACCCACTCCTTCCCTTTCTTCAGTGCATCAAAGGCCCCTCAAGGCCAAAGGGAAACTCCTTCACTTGTCAGAGTCCTCTCTGGCTGAAGAGACTCTCCTACCTGAATATACCAGAAAAGCCTCCCTTGACGCTGGCCATCCTTTCAAGTCAAGATCAAAGGCCCTCAGTTGCCTGATGGGCCCTTCTAGTCCATCTCCCCTATCCTGGCCAGATAGTGTCCCCCTCCCCTAACTTACCCCATATGCATAGGAGCCAACTTTTCAGAATTATTGGGGGTGCTAAGCCCATTGGAAATAACCCCTCCCTGGACACATACAAGGAATTCTCTCAGTGTTGGGGGTGCTCAAGCACCCACATCACTCACAGAGCCGGTTCCTATGTCCATATAAATATATTAATAGAAATTGAGTCAGACAGCATCACTGCCTCTGGTCATGGTGATTATGAATTCAGAATTGTAGCACTTAACCAATTCATATTTTTAAATTTAGAGTCACCGGGGCCAGAGGCAGTGATGCTGTAGATACCTTTGTATGGAGTAGATGGGTGGGATAGATACCTGACCAGGGGATAAAGTAAGGGCTTGTGAGGGTTGATAGGGCTAATGAGGTCCTGTGATCTTGATATGAATGTGGAGAAGGGAGAGTCTGCCTGTATTAAGAGACTTTCTTGTACACTCAATGGGGAGTAAGGGTCTTTTCAGGTAAGATGAGCTTCTCTTATTCAATTTTTCAAGATAGATAGAAAAGGAAAGACCAAAAGAATCTAAATAATGAAAGAGTATCATCTGTATTTTAGAGTCTGAGAGAAAAGGCTCTGAGATAATCTTCTATCAGGTCCCTTCCATAGCTGTTACAGTCACTCTGTCCTAGCTATTTCCATAAAATGTTTTCAAGCATATCAAAGATCTTTCTCTGATTTTTTCTTAAAGCTCTTCTGATACTTCCCCTTTACTATAGCTAAAAAAAAAACCCCTCAAAAGTTTAGCAGACAGCCATTATTTTAAAGTATTTCTTTCTTCAACCTGCTCAAACTGGATTTAAAGGGGCAATGCCACCTTTGAACATCTGTTTCTCTTTCTTCCTGAAGTCTTTAACAAGTGTCATAAGCCAAATAATTAATCTCCCTTCTTTTTTCCTTGGCTTCTCACACCATCTATTCACAAGATTTACTTTGTTTACAGATTGTGGTATTTATCTAATCCTTATACAAATTCTTTTAGTAACTGATTCCTTAAATGTCCTAATCTACTATAATAAAACTCACCCTCAATGTTCTGAAGACAACGTTCTGAAGTCACTCAATCACTCCCTGAAGGGTTCGTGGATTCATGGTGGTGAAGCCAGCCAGCCTATGCCCTGCCCTTGCGTCAAACGTCGACGGAAGAAAATATTCAGTAAAATGAACGAAGGAATTGCAAAAACATTGCCAGACAACGGTAATCACGTAGGAGGCATGAAGGACCAATCAGAAAATACCACACACAATGTGAACCGTTACCAGGCAACGCAATGCGATGTTAGGCGGACCTATCACAGGAAAGTACAAGGCAAGAAGGGAGGAGCATTCAAAAGCAGAATGCCACATTATTGTGCAGCACAGAGAACAGAGGAGCAACGCTAAAACAATAGCACAATATTCCTACTGTGGGCATCGAAGAGCGGATCAGAACGGAGAGTAGAGGACCACCGCTACCTGTGGGTATGTGCAAAATACTTGCATTCCATTCACGTGGACTAGGTGGAGCCGAAAAACAAAAGCATGCCCCTCACCATCAGGGACGTCGCCGCCCACAAAAAGCTGCCGCTAACAGAAACCTGTCGCCCAGCTGGAATGATTAGCCATGAGCCAGCCAGTAGCAAACAGCGACCGACACAGGAATCACTGGAGACTGGCTGCAAACCTGCAAAACCAACCCCACACCGAAGCACCCCCCCCCCCCCAATTCCCACACCGACGCACCCCCCTTCAAGCATTTCCCTCCAGCGGACTGCAAAAGACAAAATGTTCCGGTTCACCCCCCCCCCCCCGACGCCCCAACAACGTGCTCCTCTCCCTTCCGACTCCGGCAAGTCGTTTCACAAATCCACGATGCCAACAAACCTTCCACAAGACGTTCCCATCCACTCCCCCCTCCCCCACGCCACAACAACGTGCTCCTCTCCCTTCCCACCCGGGGAAATCGTCAAAAAAATCCAGGATGCCCACAAACCTTCCAGAAGACGTTCCGGTTCACTCTCCCCCCCCCCACCCCGACGCCCCAACAACGTGCTCCTCTCCCTTCCACCCCTGGGAAATCGTCAAAAAAATGCAGGATGCCCACAAACCTTACAGAAGACGTTCCGGTTCACACCACCCCCCCCAAAAAAATTTTAATTTGTCATGAGCAAGCATGAGTCTAAGTTTAAAAGTAACCGTTACAGCCTAGAGCATTGAAAGATAGCTCATAGCTGAGCAAAGCCTAAACTTTCTGCCATAGTTTTAAAAATAACCATTACAGTGTAAAGCACTACAAGATAGCTCTTAGACAGTTGTGTCTATATGTTAAAGTTGGGATTGGGTCTAATAATAAAAATTCAGAAGTAAACAGGTAGCTCATGGAATCTTTATGGACAGAAATTTCATGTCTGAAAGGGAAGAGAATACTGATAGAGCAAAACTACTGACCACCAGACCAGAGTGAATAGACATAAAATGAAATGTTAACAGAAATTAGGGAAACTAGCAAATTTGCCAACATTATAATAACGGGTAATTTCAATTGCCAGAGTCATCAAAGAGATGATGCTGAACACATAAACTATGAACATCTATATGTTTACAACTCAAAAGAATGTTTTCTTGTGCTGTCAGAGAAAACAATGAGTAATTAAATTATAGGTATTAACAAAAGTGAAGAAATAAAGACCAAAGTCAAAAATGCTAAAGAGTCCTTGATATAGAAGGCTATAGCATTTGTCTATCACAAGTCAAAAAATCCACAATAATACATTTATCATTTCCAAACAAGCATTATTATCTTCAAAAGCACTAATTGAAAGTTCAAAATAGACCTCTTCAACACAAAAGGTGGAGGTGTATCATATAGCCACCAGTTAAACCACACAAAGGAGCATATAATTTATAAAAATAATAAATCCACAATCTCATTAAAAAAGTACTAGCCAAAACTGCTTTCAAAATGGCAGTAGCTGGAAAGGTTAGGGTTTAAAATCAGGCATGGATGTTGTTCAAAAGTGCCATCTTGGAAGCCCAGACCAGATACTAGCATTTATAATGAGATCCAAGGAAGGTGTTAAAGTTCAGGTCTTAGTGAATCTACATTAAATAGTACATGGAGGAGAGGATAGCTTGCCATTTATTTTACTGTGATTTCTCATATACCATCTATAAGCCCAAAAGCTATCAAAGTGGTGTACATTCAGGTGCAATGCATTAGGTGCTTTCTGTTCCTGAAGGGCTCACAATCTATGTTTGTACCTGAGACAATGGAGGATTAAAGGACCCTTTTGCAGAGTGACGGTAATCTTAACAGTAAGGGCTCCTTAACCAGTTAAGACCTATCAGCAGTTATCTGGTTAAACGTCAACTCCACTTCAGACTACCCACACAATAGCCAGTTTCACCTTTAGTGGTTAGAGGGGATATTCAGTGACACTATTCAGGTAAGCACCACTGAATATTTCCTCAGGGCCTGTTCAGTATCAGTTAACTGGTTAACTGACTTTGAATATCGACCACTGTAATTTAAAAAAAAATGTCCTAAATTTAGGGTGAATTAAGCCAGAAAAGGATAATTTTATGACAGGGCTCATGGTAAGAGCCTATTTGATAGAGTTAAGTATGCACCTACTTTCCTTTACCAAATATTAGCATACCTGGGTATATACATGCTCAGCATTTAGTTCCATAAAATGAGTGTGTGAGCACCTAAGAGCAATACAGTGGCATAGCAAGGGCAGGGCGTTGGGGGCGGTCCATCCCGGGTGCATGCTGCTGGAGGGTGCAGAGAGCAGCCGCGCGCCTGTCAGTTCCGCTGGTTCCCTGCTCACTCTGCCCTGGAACAGGTTACTTCCTGTTCCGGGGCAGAGGGAGCAGGGAGCCAGTGGAGCCGACAGGCGCACGGCTCCTCTCTGCACCCTCCAGCAGCCAAGAATGCACCTGGGGGGGGGGCTTGATGAGCTGGGGAGGGGGGTGTCAATGCACTGGGGGGGGGTGGCGACTTGATGCGCCAGGGAGGGGGTGTCATTGCACCGTGGGGAGGGGCATCATGCTGCACCCTGGGGGGACGGCCGCCACTGCACCTGGGGGGGGGGTGCGCAGCAGCGATCTGCCCCGGGTGGCAGCTGACCTAGGATCGCCACTGGAGCAACAGATACCTGCATAATTTGCAGTATGTAAGTTACCCATGGAAGTAGGAGCCCTGACAATGGTCCACCCCTGTGTGCAATCTAAAACCCTTTAAACCGAAAAAATCTGGGGAATATTGATCGTGTTAACACTATAAGAGTATATATAATATTGTGCACAGTGTGTGGTTGGAATATATGTACATATACTACTACTACTACTTATCATTTCTATAGTGCTACTAGACGTACGCAGCGCTGTACACTTGAACATGAAGAGACAGTCCCTGCTTGACAGAGCTTACAATCTAATTAGGACAGACAAACAGGACAAACAAGAGATAAGGGAATATTAAAGTCAGGATGATAAAATAGACATGTATATGCTAGTGTTAACATTTACGCATGTAACATGCACATAAATGTTAGTGCCATATATGACTTATGAATTTCCATGGAAAGGTAGTGATTAGGAAATGCAGAAAGTGGTAAAGGCAGACAAAGGAGAGAAAGAGGAAGATTGGAATGAGAAGAAAACAAATGTTTCTCTGTATTCCCTATAGTTGGCTTCAGCAACTGACTTGGCAGTCTAGCCAGAAATGAGACAGACTGTAAATATTATTTAACTCAGTGCTTCTCAGCTGGTGTGCCATGACATGCTCACATCCCCTAGAAACATTCTTTCTGTGCTACAGTACCAGCAGCCCCAGAATGGGCGATTTAATGCGTCACGAGAGCTAAGCAAATTTGAAAGTGTGTCACGAAGCAGAAAAGGTTAAGAAGCTTTGCTTTAACTTGCTAATTCAATGAATAATATTTTCTGAGTATGAAAGTCCACCCTTTTGTTCTTTGGCTTAGCTCACACATCATCAGCATCATCATCATTGCACCCCACAGTTGTAGCCAGTGGTGGGAAATTGTCCTTCTTGCCCAAGGTTCGGATCACAGAGTACAGTCAAACATTTCATTCCTTTCAGTGCACAGTCAACCTTCCAACAGTGCATGACTCATTCAGATGTCTAGGTATCACTTCAAAGTCAGTGTCAAAACCACAGTCTGAATCACTATTGCATTAACTTTCTCTGAACCATAGCAAATTTATAGAGAAAAAGAGAAAAGAAATGGCACAAAAGGAGCATGCGGTATGCCTGGTCATGAAAGGGAGCCCAAGAAAAAGCTCTGATAACTTTAATTGACAATATTCATCGAGAACAATTTCCTTCTTTTTCTCCTGTGTTAAGTACAGCTACAGTGATTCCTGTGGCTAGGAATAAGAATTGGTAGCTCTCATTAGATAACATTTCCAACAGAAGGGGAATACAGACTTTCATGTTTAAAATACTGCTGTTAATGGACACTGCAATTATTTAATACAGGAGGTTGTGACTTTGGAAACAGTATGGTATGATTTATTAATTGGTGCCTGCTTTTTATATCGTTCACAAGGCACAGCAACAGTGGGGATTTGCCTTTTGATGTCACAGCAGGAGTGCATCAACAGCAGAAGACGATTTCCCATGATTCCAGTGTCATACTAATATGTACCATGAAGTGATTTTAGAACAGATGCTGTTTCTAAAATCACAACCTTCAAAGGCAAGTGATTACAGTGTTCCTTTACAGTAATACCCTTAAATCTTCTTCTTCAAGGCTTGCAAGCAGACATTGCAATCATAATCAACTAAACTCAGGCCAGTTCACCTTAAGTCTACTGCACAATAACGATGGCCGGCTATTGCAGTTCCTTATAGATCCATGTGTCTGATCTTTCACTAGGAAGGTTAACAATATTAACCATCTTCACTTATATTCCAACATTATTTCTGTGCTACAATGGAGTTATGGTGTCTGAATCTTAAAGATGTACAGTGTCATCTGTAACGCTCTAGCAGTGCGCCTTGGCTAGCCACATGCTTTCCACAAACTATGCTGAGAAACTCAGATGCTAGGGACCCTAGTAGCGCTCTAGAAATGTTAAGTAGTAGTAGTAGTAGTCTGTGACTAGATCTTGGGTAGAGTTGGAAGGTATCATGGCACAGTGCCAGTGCCTTTATAAACTATTGGGTAAATTGGGCCAGACAAAAAGTTGTCTTAACTTGCCCAGATAGCTATCTGGGTACCAGCTCTGAATACTGGTAGTACCCGGATAATTTCTGGAGTCTGCCAATGAACTAGATACTCTGCGCTGATATCTGGTCCAGTGTTGAATGTCCACTGCTAAATCAGGCCTCGGGGTCTAACGTTTAACAAAATGCGGACTGCAGTAGATGATATTCAGATTCTCACTAACATAGATCCCACACATTAAGAATACATAAATACCCTTAATTCAAAGCTTGACATTATTGGTGAACTGTTCTCTTCCCACCAGATGATTCAGAATCCCACAAAACTCAAAGCATTTATCATTATGGAAGACAGCATTATTGAACCTATTATTCCAATTAGAATTCTAAATGTTGACATACCAATTGTATTGACACTCACATTCTAAGGGTTATATTAGATAACACCCTTACTTTTCACTCACAAATATCTTCAGCGATCCAACACTCTTCATAAACTAAAGCTAATACAATCTACACAACTAGGTGCACTTTGAATACATGCTTCTGTAACCAGCAGTTTAGATTACTGTAATGCCTTATAGCAAGGGATCAAGCAGTCCAATATTCGATGTCTTCAAAATATTCAAAATACCACAGTTAAGTTGATCACTGGGGTCAGAAAGTTTCATCACATGATACCCTTGTTCAAACAGGAGCACTGGTTACCGTTATCACATCGCAATGCATACGCTATTTTATTGCTAGTATTTAAAATACAGTAATACTGGCTTTCCACTCTTTCTACTATATTTGATACCTTACTCCCTGAGCAGAATGCTAAGATTCAGTCAACAACAGCTGCTTGTAATACCCATGTTTAGACAGATAAAATATGACCACATACACAATAAGATGTTCGGTGTGATTGCTCCTACACTTTGGAATGCTCTCCCTATTCAATTAAGATCTGAATCGAGCTTAGAAAAATTAGTCTGGACTAAAAACATTCCTATTTAAAGATGCATTCCAAATTTGATTATAGAATATTTGGTAGTTGTTTAGTGGGCCTTGGACCTGGGGTTGGCCTTGGAGACCCCAGTAGAACTTAATTAGGGGCTCTTTTAGCCACGTAAGCGCCCATGTGTGCCAATTCCGAGTTACAGCCTGGCTACCGGGTGGTCCTTGCGGTAATTTCATTTTTGGAGCACATCTGCTACGCACATCCGAAAAATATTTTTTTTATTTTCTGGCTCATCAGCTACGTGCATCAAGTAGCATTTGACGTGCAAAGGTTATTAGCACCCGGTTACCGTGTGAGACTTTACTTCTAGGTCAATGGCTGGTGGTAAGGTCTTAGACCTAAAATGGACACGTGGCAAAATACGCGACTACACTACCGCAGGCCATTTTCAGCTCACCTTAGTAAAAGGACCCCTTAATTTCTTAACATCTTTAAATTTTCTCATAAGGCACACGTAAAAATAAGCTGTTGTTGCATTTATTCAGACCAGTTGATCTTTAACTTTCTCCACTTTTCTTTCATTATAGTCCCTCTCATTCTCTTCATTTGTCTACGCTTGCAGTTCTTGTTGCACATCACACCTGTCAAGTTTCCTCGTATTTTCAGGCTTTCTCTTTCTTAACATCTTGTCAATTAAGTAAGCTTCTGCCAGACATCCAGGATCACTCAATGTTCTCAAGACTGAACTAAAAATGTACTTATTCTGCATTGTCCTATGCTACCTCTCTGGGAACCAATTTTCAATTCTGCTATTTCTGTATCTATTTACTGCTTGTGGCTATAGTTCAACGATTATCTTGTAAGGTGTCCTGGCTCAGAACACCAAATAGTTAAATAATTAGCACATGGCCATTATAGAACAATTCAAAAAATCAGCCATTTTACCCTAGTGGTAAAAATGACCTTAGAGGGCGGAAATGGCCCACATAAGGGTGTAGTAAAGCCTCTTTTTCCCCACTGTTTGGTAAAAGGGCCCCTTAGATTGTGAGCCCTCTGACAACAGCAAACTACCTTTTGTACTTGAATTGAACTTTCATTGAGCTACGCACGAAAATGTTGTGAACTAAATTGAAATCCCTGTTTATATAGAGATTTAACAGTTGTATTTGAATGTAACTTACTTTGAGCTTGGGTTTGAAAAAAGATGAGAAACAAATCCACTTCTGAATTTGCGTGAGCCATTCCACTCTCAAGGACATAACAAGGTTAGGTCAAGTAGCTTTGATCAAATGAGGCCCTTCGTACACATTATCTGCTCCAAGAACACTGATCTGGTTCTTCTCTGTCCACAAGCCCTGTTCACAAATTGTTCTTGAAACAGCTGCTGTGGGAGTGGCTTGGAGCTCTCTCTCTCTCTCTCTCTTTAGATTTGGATTTTGTCTATGTGCATTTTTCTATTTAATGTCTTGTGCCTTTCTCTGGCATCAGTGCTGTACAAGCTTTTACAGATCAGTAAACTCTTTGGCTCTTAGTCTCTGAAGGATATTTTTGGCCCAGTTGCTAATATTCTGTGGTCTCTGGTGGTTCTAGTTGTGTGTTTTTGATCAATGAAGTAGATGCAATATTTTAATCAACTAGTGTACTGTTTTGGAATGCTGCTTGCAGTTCCCGGTTTTCTCTTTTTCCTTCTCAAACTTTCACTGGACCACAGTAACTTTACGATACTGAAAACAGAGAGATATTTCTAGGGCAAATAGTATATACCACAATATTTCTATTCAGACACCTAATGGTACAAAAATTCAGAACAGAACTTCTAGCTTCACAGCATCTATACAGAAATCAGATATTTGCACAGTTTATAAACCCTAAGCTGATGGACTTGGCCTGCAACTTTGTAGCTGCTTTAATCTGCTTATATAAGCTAATATTGCCTCTTTGTCTCATTCCTCAATCCTTACTAATCTTGCAATTGTATTTAATAAGGCAATTAACTGGTATCAGAAAGGGTAGCCTTCTGCTTTATTTGAAAAAAAAAATTATCGAGCAAGCAAACAGATGAGGTGAACACAAGATTATTTCTGTTTGACATGAGCTTTACCGAGAAAAAGTGATTTTACACTTGAATTAAAGGGTAAAGTACTTTCCCTGGCTGTTGATGCCCTACTTTTGTTATTTCTATTGAATTGGTGGTCACTAACGGCAAGTATTCCATAAGCATGCACATTATTTGCTACAAATTATAAATGTGTTAGGCCCCCCCCCCCCCCACCCTAAAACAAAACAAAACTGTACAATAGGAAAAGCAGCAATTAGATGGAGTTATTGGTAGGTTATCAGGACTAAGAGCGGTGACGGCACAGCCATACTCATATGATCACTGTTGCTGTGAACAGCTGTAAAACTGGTACAATTTTAATTTATCTTTGAGGCTTTTTTTTTGCATTGAAAAAATGAATGTCACGTTAAGTTATTAGTCACGCATGAAAACAAGAAACAAAAACATACTGCCCTATAGCTTACAAAGCCGGCGGCAGCACAGGCATAAAGAGTACAGATGCAGAGTGTATTAGAAGACAACCATCTGCGTGCACGGCTGAGGCCATTAGACCCTATCAACGCTAAACATGGTTATGTGGATTGATTACGTGGAATGCTGTCTGGAAAAATGTGTCTTGACTAGTGGATTTGCTGGTGATGTCAAATGAGGAGTGCAGTGGATTTTTTTTTTTAAGAGGTTTACTGTAAATGAACCTTGCAATTATACCATGATTTTGGAAACTGCATTTATTTTAAGCATCCTTATCTATCTGTTCATAGATATAGATAATAAAGAGCTATCCATGTCTATTTCTGGATACATCTCATGGATTCTATATAGCACGACCGAAAATATGCACTCAAATCCGGTCATATTCTGGATTTGCGCACACAATTTAATTACTTAACAAGCCAATCAGCGCCAATAATTGTCACTTAACAAGTAATGATTTACACTAATTGGCATTAATTAGAATTTACATGCACAATTTTCTAGGTGTATTCTGTAAAGTGCTGTGCATAAATTCTAATGCGCACTGACTGCCAAAAGGGGGCAAGGCCATGGACATAGAATGGGCAGATTGTGGGCATTCCAAAAATCAATGCACAGGGTTCTACAATACACTTACTCCATGACTAACTTAGGTGCTGGTATTTACACAAAGTTTTACTTGGTGTAAATGGATGCGCCTAGAGTTAGATGCAGGCATGGCCGCTAGGCGTATTCTATAAACTGCTGCCTAAATCTAGGCGCAGTTTATAGAATATGCCTAGGCGGAAATATTTTTAGTGCTGATTGTTCAGGTGCCATATACAGAATCTAGTCCTATCTCTGTAACTATCTATATTTTCAGATAATACTGCAGTGGTGGAAGCTTGATTTTTTAATATTTATATAATTATCTAAACTCAGTATAAAGTGGTGGTAGGAGTAGCTGTGGAAACACTAACTAAGCTGAAGACGCTATCGTTAATCTGTTCCCCACATGGACCCTGAAGCAGCTAGAGCTTGACAAGAGCACAGTGAAACACTGGCCACTGTCGGTCGGGGAGTATCGAAGCTGTGGCAACCGTGGATATCAACGGATTGTCCTTCACAAGCTAAGTTTTTATTGATTGATTTATGCAGATTAAGAGCTGGCTGGCAGAGAGCAGCAACTTCTAGGAGAGTTAGAATTACGGAGAACTTTTTCCCAATGACTATTTCTCCCCTGCATTCAGTTGTGACTTTGGAGAGGTTTTTTGCCCATGATGAGGAGTAGATCCTTTTAAGACTAAGTAATTGGTCAACTGGATCATTATGTTGCCTGTGGGAGCATACTTGACCCAGGCACCTTGAGGCTTTTTCCTCCCTGTTACTCACAACTGATTCTAAATTTGTTGTCAGGTCAATTTTCTTTTTACAGTGCAGGAGGAGTCGTGTATTATTAGACATAATTATTAGACACGTGGTAATACGTCTTGGGATTAATATTCAAAGGAAGCTAAGGGGCATTGCTATCAACATGAGCTACCATTAAGACATGTTATTTTACCACTAACATGGTATTTTAGCACAGATCCCATTTTATGCAAAGAGATCTACCCCCCTGTTTACTAAGCCACACTAGTGACTGCCGCATGGCAATGCCGACAAAGCCCATTCAATGTGAATGAGCTGTGTCAGCATTAGCACATGGCAGTCACTAGCGTGGCTTAATAAACAAGGGGGCTAGTTATTAATAACTGGGGTTAACAGTAAAATAGCATGTCTTAACAGTATAAATACACCCTTGAGCTCCTAATTGTATGCTTCTAACTTAGGGGTCCTTTTACTGAACTGCAGTATTCTCTTGCCTTAGAATGCCCTTATGAGTGTTTTTCCTGTGAACTAAGACCATTTTTACCGCAGCAATAAAATGGCCTATTTTTTTGCATTAATAGCCAGGCGCTAATATCGCCATTACTGAGCAGCCATTTAAAAATTACTACATTAGCACTTACCAGCACCTGTTTTGTAATTCTGCGTTAGTCAATTAGCACTCGGTAATGTAGCTGCTCTTACTGATTAGCACAGAAATGCCACCCTCCAGACATGCCCCCACCAAGAAAAAATAAATATATATTTTTTAGCACGTGGGTAACGTACACAGATTAGGAACTTACTGCAGGATGCCTGAGCGTGTCAATGGTAAGCCATTTTAAGCTGTAGGAAGTGTACGCTAGTACTTACCGCAGCTTAGTAAAAGGATCCCTTAAATCCTTAAGTGCCCTTTTACTAGTTACACTCAACATGTAATTAAACTCTGGAATTCGTTGCCAGAGAATGTAGTAAAAGCAGGTAGCTTAACAGGGTTTAAAAAAAAGTTTGGATGGCTTCCTAAAGAAAAAGTCCATAGACTCTTATTAAAATGGACTTGGGGAAAATCCACTGCTTATTTCTAGAATAAACAGCATAAAATGTATTGTACTGTTTTGGGTTCTTGCCAGGCAGGTACTTGTGACCTGGATTGGCCACTGTTGGAAATAGGATGTTGGGCTTGATGGTCCTTCGGACTGTTCCAGTATGGCAATACTTATGTACTTATCGTGACTGAATAGATAGGGGTGGGCTGGAGTGTAAATTTTAAGGGGCTTCGATGTTAGCTTCAGAACTTAGTACATGAACAGTACTGGGCAGACTTCTACGGTCTGTGCCCTGAGAAAGGCAAGGACAAATGAAACTCGGATATACATATAAAGTATCACATACCATGTAAGATGAGTTTATCTTGTTGGGCAAACTGGATGGACCGTACAGGTCTTTATCTGCCTTCATTTACCACCCGCCTTATTTTCGAAAGAGAAAAACACCTATAGTGCGACCTAAATCGGGAGATAGAAGTTTATCTCGCAAAGGCGCCCAAATCGGTATAATCGAAAGCCGATTTTGGGCGTTTCCAACTGCACTCCGTCATGGAAACGAATAAAGTTGATGGGGGCATGTTGGAGGCGTGGTGGAGGCGGAACTGGGGCGTGGTTATCAGCCGAGGAGAGATGGGCGTCTTTAGCTGATAATCGAAAAAAAAGGCGTTTTGACCGCGATTTTGGGTCACTTTTTTTGGACCCTTTTTTTCACGAACAAGTCCCAAAAAAGTGCCCCAACTGCCCAGATGACCACTGGAGGGAATCGGGGATGACCTCCCCGGACTCCCCCAGTGGTCACTAACTCCCTCCCACCAAAAAAAACCCCACTTTAAAAACTTTTTTTCCAGCCTCTATGCCAGCCTCAAATGGCGTACCCACCTCCATGACAGCAGAATGTGTTCGATCCTGTCACAGCCTTTCCCTGGGTCAGATGTGGCTCTCGGGTGCAGTACAGGGTCACATCAGCATTGCATTGTGGTGGGTGTAGGGTATTGGGCTCCGTGATTTCATTAGCTTGTGTTACAGTCTCACGATGTAGTTGGTAGGCTCTTCTCCCATGGTGCATTTCCCCCTGCCTACTGGGTCAGAGTGTGCCCTGTTGTGTTTTCTGTTGTAGTCCATGCGGTAGTGGCCATTTTTGTAAGCCACTTTTAGTTCCCTTTCCAGTGTTAGCCACGTTACAGAACTTAGTTCTTACCTTGAATGTGGCTGAAAGAGGGCATTGTACAGCATTCTGCCAGCTCTGACCTACTGCTCATCTCAGTACCAGGGAGACTCGTTGCCAGTGGGGCACAACCTCTGATCTGCAGTTAACTGTGAGTAAACGCGGTTATTCCAATAAAGGACGTTTTCGGAGAGATTAGTATTCAGGTGTCAACTGGTGTGCCAATGTTATACAGCAGCAACCAGTCCTAGAGGCCTGCATGTATGCAGGTCCCTGGAGCACTTTTAGTGGGTACCGCAGTGCACTTCAGCCAGGTGGCCCCAGGCCCATCCCCCCCACCTGTAACACTTGTGCTGGTAAATGGGAGGCCTCCAAAACCCACTGTACCCACATGTAGGTGCCCCCTTCACCTCTAAGAGCTATGGTAGTGTTGTACATTTGTGGGTAGTGGGTTTTGGGGGAGGGGGGGTTGGGTGTTCAGCACCCTTGGTAAGGGAGCTATGCATGTGGGAGCAGTTTCTGAAGTCTACCGCACTGACCTAGGGTGCCCAGTTGGTGTCCTAGCATATCAGGGGGCCAGTGTACTACCAATCTTGGCCCCTCCCACGACCAAATGGCTCGGATTAGGACGTTTTTGAGCTGGGCGTTTTTAGTTTCCATTATTGCTTAAAAATACAAACGCCCAGCTCAAAAACGTCCATTTTTTCGAAAATACAGTTCGGCCCGCCCCTTCACGGACCCGTTCTCGGAGATAAATGCCCATGGAGATAGGTGTTTCCGTTCGATTATGCCCCTCCACGTGTGTCAACAGGCTTGCCGTGCACCAATCAAAAACACGCACTGATGCCAGCATAGGCCCCCTTTTGCCACAGCTTAGTAAAAGGACTCAATGAGCCAATCAGCACCAATAATTGGCTGCCATCAACCAATTATTTGTACCTCTAAGCCCATTCCAAGCACAAATCCACTTTTAGTACATATTATTTTATGTTGTGAAGGATCTTCAGAATTAATGTGTCAAAACTGCTTGGCCAATAGTTTTCTTGCAGTCAGGTGTAGATCGTCGTTGATCCTGTGAGGTGTATTTTTTATCTATATTCATCATTTTTTAGTGCTCTATTCTCAAAAATTTCTTATTTATAACCACAACCCATTTCTTAACTGCAACAGTGCAATTCTGAGTGCATTCATTTATTTAACTGGCAGCTGTACACAAGGAGTCAGGAACCTCAACCGACTTGGCAAGGTTTTGCAACTTCGTCAGGGCGGAGGTTCTTTCTTTCTCTCCAGCTTCGATCTTCAGGTAGTGCATTATGATTAGTACGTGCTAATTGGATAACACATGGTTTCCTAAAAAGGAGGTAGTAAGTGCTCCAATTTTAAATGTATGCAGGTGCTGCACGCCAATGGCAACTTCAGAGTACAACCGGCATTAAAATATTAAATCTGGGCTTAGAACAAAGGAAAGTCCCACTTTAAGGGCCTCTGTTACCGAACCATGCTAGCTATTCCTACGCAGCAATGCCAATGAAGCCCATTCAAAGTGAATGGACTTTGTCGGTATTGCTGTACCTGGAATCACTAGCGTGGTTTGGTAAAAGAGGCCCAAAATGCATTGCACCCAGATTTCACCGCACTTTAGTAAAAAGGTCCCTTAATGCTACAGGATGCATGAGATTCCTGCAATTATATCAGTGCAGTTCTCAAATTAACATGCAGTGACCTTAAATAGAGCTACATTTTCACAATGGGAGTAGCTGCCCAGTGCCAAATGTCCCTTTAACCAGTATAATCCAATAAAAGCACCAGATGATAAAAAAAAAATAGAGAAGGAGTGGCTTTTAGTAGGAACTCAGATTTCAAAATTACAGAGTCCTATGGTTACTGAGTACAGGGTTTCTTTGCAATAAGATTGTTAAAAAAAATAGTTCGTCTTTCTTTAATGTTTGTAAATGATGAAAATATGTGTTAAAAAGTACCTATGACACATGTTAGATCTGGGAAACTATTCAAAACTACCCAAAAATGCATTCTCTTCTATAATGGGGAGCTAACAGTAGTTGGCTTGGGAAGAAGGCCTGAATGTTCTGATTTGCAATAACCATTTGCTGCAAACACAGATGTGTAATCTTCTGATGACATGAGGAAGAACTACAGCAGGCTGGATATTCCTCACAAACAAGTATTCTTGAGGGAATAACAAACTGCATGCTGGGTCCTGAAATGTTTTAACAGTTACATTTTTGTAAACAGAAATTAACAGTTCAAAATGCACATAGCACCACCAAGGGGTTTTATGTTGACATCTTTCTAGGCCAAAATGTGTTCTGAAGTTTCTATGCCAACATTACAGGATTTTTTATGGGTTTGTGATACTATATATTGGACTAACATAAAAATAACAAAAAGATGATGCTGTACATGACCTCCTGAACCTACATTGTAGGCAGGAATGAAATCCAACCTTAAGGGATGAATGTATTTGATCTGCCGACTAAGGGCTCTTAATGAAATGAGGTTGGTGGTTTCAGCCCAGCTCCAAAGGAACAGAAGTTCATGAAGTCAGACCACAGCCTAGGTACTTGGTAGAATTCAAATACCTGGCAGATAGAATTGTGAGTATATACACAGTAAGGAAGTAAAGAGAAAGATGCAAAATAGCCTGTGTACAAAGGAAAAAAAAAACATGGAGGGACATTTTTGATATGACGTCTAAGTCAGACTTTGGATATTTTATGCCAAACATCCCAAATCTGAATAAAAAACAGAACCGTTTTTGAAACCGCAAAATGTCTATCTTTTTTTTTTTTTAATGCCATTTGTAACAAGGTTTTGTAATCTATACGTTTATCTTTTCAGGCCATTTTTGTAAAAAATGTACAAGTGAAAATCAAGCCACTGGGATGTAGGAAGGGCCAGCATTTATAGTAGACTTGTCCCCAGACATCCCAGAAGAGCAATGGGGCACCATAGGGGGCACTGATGTGATCTTCATATAAATGCTCCCAGGTACACATCTTACCACTGCTTCCTTGTCTGCTAAGCCCTCCAAAACCCACTACCCCCAACTGTACACCACAACAATAGCCCTTATGGGTGAAGGGGACACCTATGTGTGGGTACAGAGGGTTTCTGGTGTGTTTTGGAGGGCTCACAGTTTCCACCACAAGTGTAACAGGGGGAGGTACAGGCCTGGTTCCACTTGTCTACAGTGCACTGCACCCACCTCTAGGCTACAACCAGAGACCTGCATGCTGCTCTAATGGACCTGGCTATAACATCTGAGGCTGTTATAAAGTCTGGTAAGTACTATTTTTATTCACATTTTCAGGGATCAGTGACCATTGGGGGAATAAGGGGAGAGGGGTCATCCCTGATTCCATCCAGTAGTTATCTGGTCATTTAGGGCACCTTTTTGTGCCTTAATCATTCTAGAAACAGGTCTAGACCAAGCCATTTAGAGTTTCTCTCTGGACATTTTCATTTTGTTCCATTGTGGCTGTGACACATCCAAGTGTAAGACATGCCCTAAGCCTGCCTTCATCCCACCCTTGTAATTCCCCTGACACGCCCCTTTGTGATTTGGATGCATTGAAGATGAATTGCATAGATAGACATCTGCAAAACAGGTTTCGAACATATCAATTTGGAGGTTCTGAGAAACTATTCATCCAAATGGTGTTTTATGACACTTTTTGGACCTTTTCTCTTTTGAAAATGAGCTTCATAACCTATTATTAGCATGTAAGCCCCCCAAAATTTGTCAGACTCATGAGTCACCCCTACATAGCTTTGTTCGAAAAGAGTTCAACCATTTAAATCTGAGCAACTTTATTTAATTATTAGGTTGGAAAGAAAGCAATATAAGCTTCCAGAAATATCTTTTGACTCACTGTTCTTTATTGAAGGGGAAAAATATGTTTAGTTTCCTGTGTTGTTTGCAGCTTTTTACATTTTATTCTGTTATTATAAATGTTTGTTTCAGAACAATTTTGTTAATTAAGAGTTGACTGCTACCTTAACTAATAAATGAACAAAACAAAATAAAAATCTGCTTGTAGTAAATTACTCTAACACCCCCCCCCCCCCCACACACACACACCTTCCCCAATCACAATACAAATACTCAAGGACATCCTGCACCTCAAAATCACCACCCAACAGACCCATGAGCCCCACTGATTTTCCCAGCAGCAGCAATGTCTCTCCCCCCCTCCCCGGAGGATCAGCATCACCCCCGCCTATCAAAGAAGTAGCTGATCCTCCTGGCACTTACTGGGGCTATTATTGGTGGTATAGTGTCAAGGTAAGGACGATCCCCCTTTGCCTCCAGGACCAATGTTGCTCTGGTTCAGAATAGCAACTTTGACCCCTAGCAGTAGTGTGGCAGTACTGCCACTAGAGGTCAAGCTGCCTAATAAGAAGTGTACTTGGAATAGAGACTTGCACGGGAACGGGGTTGACGGGAATCCCGCGGAACCTGCGGGATTCCCGCAGGGACGGAAGCAGTTCTGCGGGGATCCCGTGGGGACGGAAGAAGTTCCTGTGGGGTTCCTGTGGGCTTCCCGTGGGGACGGAAGCAGTTCCTGTGGGCTTCTCATGGAAGTGTATGCTGCACTTGAGCCAGCCTCTCACCTACCGAGTACCAAGTTCTTTGAGTGCTGTCTCCTCCTCCTCTTCCTTGCTTTAACAGCACAGATGCAGAAACTCTCCATTAAGGAAGTGGTAGAGATACAAATGGTGATGAAATTCAAAAAAGCATGGGATAAACATAGAGGATTTCTAATTAGAAAATGGAAAGTTATAAAAAAAAACTAAACTTAAATGACTGCATGTGTGTGGATGTGTCGAGTGACACTTAGATGGCAACTCTAGCTGTGATGAACTAGGGCCGATACCGGGAGACCTGTACGGTCATATATGCCAATCTGGTTTAAGATGGGCTGGAAAGGGCTTAGACAGCAACTTTAGTGGCTGGAACATGAGGACAGTGCTGGACAGACTTTTACGGTCTGTGTCCAGCAAATGAGAAGATAAATAGGCTGGAGTGGGCTTTGAGGGCAATTCCAGCAGCTGGAACATAAGGATAGGGCCAGGCGGACTTCTATGGTCTATGTCCCAGAAACGCCACAGAAAGACCATAATCAAGTATATAATATCACATTCATTGTTGATTTAATCATGAATTGATAATGATTATGCCTATTGGGCAGACTGGATGGACCGTTCCGATTTTTATCTGCTGTCATTTACTACGTTACTATTAATCCTCTTTGCTCCCGGGCTGATGTGCAGACCTCAGCTCTGACATAGGCACGAGCATCAGATGTCACCTGACCTACTGGCGTGTGCATTTTCTTAACACACAGTGCCAGTGAATCAGAGAAGTCTTATATGTGTGCACCAGAGTGTTCCAACTTCCGTTCCTTTCTTGCCTGCAGTGCTGCGGCTCGAACCCAGAGAGCAGACAGGAATTTTTTTTTAATGTACCATTAGATTCCCCATGGGGACGGGTGGGGATGGGTTAGATTCCCTACGGGGACAGATGGGAACGGGTTAGATTCCAGCGGGGACAAGTGGGGACGGGTTGGATTTCTGTCCCTGTGCAACTCTCTAACTTGGAATCTCTGATATTGGAGTCTTTGGAGTCAGCCATAGGTTCCCAGAACCTAGATTCAGAAATGTAGGATCCCTTCAGGTTTGGAACCATGGAAACTCAATTTTCTGGAGCTGGGCTCTCTTCTGCAGAAGCAGGAATAACTATGAAAAACTGAACAGGAACAGCCTGAGCTGGAGTCTCTAGAATGGGAGTCCACATTATGAGAGCCCCTGAAACCAATTTATGCAAGACAGTGCCTTTAGAACAGTGTGTTCCACTTGAGATTCAGCATTCTCAATTTTACTCAGCAACAACCCAAACAGATATTGATTTTTATATTCCAAAAAGGACATGGAGGGATGCAACCTGTTTGAACATGCAGGTGCATCCCCTAAACAAAGGCATTGAGAGGTATAACCTGCAAAGACCAGCAGGCCGAACTCTAGCCATCTTACTGGGTACAGTTGATGGACCATACTGGTCTTTATCTGCAGTCATTTATTATGTCACTATGAAGAAAGATTTCCAGGGAAGAGCCCTTCTGATCCCTGTAGGCTGGATAAAAGAATAAGGAAGGTGATTTAAAAGTAATTTACCCAAACAAAATGCTTTCTGAAAATTGCCAATTCACAGCACACATTCTTTGTCTGAAGAAAAATTAGATGGGCTCAGAAGTAAGATTAGGTCAGGGGAGTTAAAAACACACTTAGGACCAGTTTCTAAATATATGGTGCTTAAAAAAAATCTGTGCGGAAAACATTTCCGCCTAAGCGTATTCTATAAGATTTAGACATGGTATATAGAATAAGCTTAGCTGATATCCTAGTGCCTAAAACTATGTGCCTCCATTTACACCAATGAAAATGTGGTGTAAATCTCTACGCGTAGGTTTATGCGGACTGGGCCATAATCTATAACAACACGTGTAAATTTGGCAACGCCCACAACATGCCCATTTCCCTGCCTATGGCCATGCCCCTTTTGAACTGCGTACTTTAGAACTTAGGTGCAGTTCATTACAAAATATGCTTAGCGAGTTATGTGTGTACATTCTAATTATTGCCAATTAGTGCTCATTATTGCTTGTAAAGTGCTGTTAAAAACTCTGATTGGCTTGTCAAGTCAATTAAGTTACACACGTTGTTATGAAATACACTTAGATTTCAGCGCAGAATGCTAGGAGCAATATATAGAATCCGACAGTGAGGACCCTTTACCAAACAATGGTAAAAAGCGGTCTTAGCGTACCCTTACATGGGTTTTTCCCACTTGCTAAGGCCATTTTTACCACTGAGGTAAAATGGTTGAATTTCCTATTTCTTGTATTAATGCCCACACAGTTATTTTGTCATTAGTATGTGGCCATTAATACAGATTAGTACATGAGCCCTTACCACCACCCATTATGTATGCGGCAGGGGCTCATGCATCAAGCACAGAACACGTCCACTCTCTTCACCTAGACTTTTATTTTTTAGTGCATGGCAGCATGCACACATCCCAAAATTACTGCCAGACAACTCAGTGCACCCTGTGTGATGCCATTTTTTTGCTGAGGTAAGCATGCGTTGGAGCTTATCACACTTTTGTAAAGGATCCTCATAGTTTTGCATTTTCAAAATTGCTTGTTCTTTTCCACAGAAAAAAGGACCTGAATAAAAAGCAGGTGCCAATAGGTGTGGGAATTTTTTCCTGGAGCACTTTTAAAATACTTGCATTGAGGTGGTTGTTTTAGAAGCTCTATTTGTGAAATATACATGTAAAGACCAGCATTTACATGAATCTCACATCCACATCGAAAACCCAGTTTTAGAAATCCAACATCAACCCGTGTAAAGCCACACTACGTACAGATAGCAAAGGGTGATGCATGTGCAGGACCAACATCTACACATGTATTCCCATTTCAGAAAAGGAATGCATATGGATGCCTTAATTTATCAACATCTGGATTTGCAGCTGGTCCCAGGCATATAGATTTTCTAAAAATGCTCATTTTGGGGCAGTCTTTTAGGGGAGGATTAAAGAAAGTTTCCTTTTAATCTCCCATTCTTTCCCCACCCCTCCCCCATAGTTGAAAGTACATAAAGACTGCAGTCTCTATAATTTTGTTATACTGTATTTTCATGTATACAGATATAACTTGCAAGCCTGTATATCCTATGGAAAAGAAGGAATAATATAAAAATTGTTTTGCATTGCTCGCACATGTGTATTCCCTGTCCATGCTCAGTTCATGGTACCGATCATAGGAGTGTGGACGTGGCTGACCGAGGCATGCCAACAACACTAGACTGGAGGAAAAGCAAGGTAAGCCGATATGAAGGAAAGTTTTACCGTAAATTACCGGTTGTCCATTTACTGTGCCAAAAAGAAAGTCGTATACAGCTGAATTCAAATTATCGGCTACTGCCGACGGCAGCGGCAGGAGGAACACCCACCGGAACAGAAGCCACAGCAGAGAACAGGAAGATAGTTCACAAACCCAGCAGAACCTGGGCCAGGCAAATAAAGTCAAGGTCCAGCTCCAGGCACAGGTTCCAAGGCAGGCGGCAAGCAAAGTCCGAGTCCAGGTCCAGGCAAAGGTACAAAGGCAAGCGGCAAGTAAAGTCAGAGTGCAGGTACAGGCAAAGGTTCAAAGGCAGGTGGTAAGCAAAGTCAAAGTCCAGGTCCAGGCAAAGGTTCAAAGGCAGGCGGCAAGCAAAGTCAAAGTCCATGTCCAGGCACTAGGTTCAAAGGCAGAAACTGAAAGTAGCAAAAGCACAGCAACAAACAACCACAGGAGACACACCTCTGAGGACCTCTGTTGCAAGGCAAACTAGAAACACTTCCAGGTGGTTAATAAAGGCCAACAGCCAGGGAGTTCACCAGGTACGGAAACAGCTTAGTTCCAAAAAGTCTCAAGACCAACTGGCAGGCTAGAAAATCCGGACCGGATAGGCATGACTTCTGGAACCAGGAAAACCATCAACAGACAGTCCATTGCGACCACCAGGGGATGAGATGAATGAGAGCATGATACCGGGGCAGAGTCATAACAGGGGGTAACATGTGGGAGTAGGACAGGGGCAGAAAAAATGTTGTGCCCATCCAATTTGGGCTCGGGCCCACCCAAAATTGGCTGTCTGGCTACACCACTGGTGTAATTAACTATCAAAGCGTGGCAAAGATAGATTATTTTGTGAGTTACTTGCATAAGTGAGAGCCTCGCCTACATCCCATCCATACTCACTCCTTGCAAATACATGCTATGTAAGTTAAGTGGGTAATTGCTGAATAGCACTTAGGTGCCATACTACCATTTATGGATATAAGTGCACACAGACATGTGTAAGAATTAGTATTCTAAATGTTTATGTTAATTGGGGGAAATTCTATATATAGCACAAAAAAAGCACTAATCTATACACTGCACTTAAAGTTAGGCAAAGTTTATAGACTAGCACTCACACCCAGGGGTCATGCATAAATTTAGGCACCGTTATTTTCACTAATGAAAATGTGGCACAAATACCTGCACCTAAATTTATGCATGAAGGCCATAAGCTATAATTATGTGCATAACTCAAAACCACACCCCCAAAATGCCCATGATCCTCCCATTTCTATGCCCTCTCTTTTGGGCCACCATAAAATTTAGGTGTGGGTCTCTGCCTAAATTTACATACATACATGTCAGTTAACTCTATTTAGTGCCAATAATTGCTCATTAAAATTCCAATTGTTGCTACTAATTAGCTTATTGCTCAATTAAATTGCATGCACAATTTGGTTATGCACCCAAATTTGCAAGTGCAATAATTAGTGCCTTTTATAGAATGGGGGGGGGGGGGGGGAGGTAATGTACATTGACAACAGCAGGGTTGCATCCATACTATTGGCAATTCGATTAGGGGATGATGTAGCTAACCCCCTTCCCAGCTCTTTCTCATCTCCAACACAACCCTTCAACCCACTGAACCCCCTAGTATCTCCAATAAAGTATCTCCGCTCTGAAAATCCCTGTGACATGTAAGCCGCATTGAGCCTGCCATGAGTGGGAAAGCGCGGGGTAGAAATGTAAAAAAAAAAAAAAATACAGTCCCCTACCTCCTTGACATTTCTTCAATATCACCAATAATGTTCCCCATCCCTAGCACTCCCTGGTGGCTAATGGGGGACGGGCGTGCTTTCCAAATGCTCTTGTCCTGTTGGTGCCTGGGTTTTAAAATTGTAGTTTTGATCCTTTATTTGGAAGTTTCACCCCTACCAATAGTACTGTAAGACCACCACTAGGAGTCGGAGCTGCCATCTTGAATCTGGGTGCCGACAGGGCAGGAACATTTGGGAATCACTTCTCCACCAGTAAGAGCCAGGGAGTGTGTCAGGGGATTGGGAGTACTTTATTGATGGTGGTGGGTAGGTCAGGGGTTGAGGACTTTATTGGTGACGTCAGGGGTGGGGGATTTAAGTAGTGCTTGGAGAGGCATGGGGGTTGTTTTTAGCATCAGCAGCTTCCAGTAAGTGTATCACTGATAGCGCAGATACATTTACTGCCTCTTTAGGGGGTAGTAGGTGCATCCATGCTATCTGCAGTGGTGACAGTTAGTGCACAGAAACTTATCATGCACTAACTTCAAGGTACTGTCCAGTTATGGATTCTCAATAGGGCCGTCGAGAGGCGGGGGGCAAAGTTCCCCAGGGCCCGGCATCCAAGAGGGCCAGCCCGGCACTAGCATTACTCTCCTGTTCCTGTGCGCGGCAGCACCACAGAGCAGAGTACTTCCTTCCTGCCACGCCCAAACAGCCTGTTTGGCATACTCACAATGAATATGCATAAGGTAGATTTCCGTACCAAGGAGGCAGTGTATGCAAATTTATCTCATGCATATTCGTTATGGGTTGTGTTGTCCTGAGGAATGGGTTGAAAACCCATGATCCACTCCCATTCTCAAACTATTTCCCCCCTCCATGGTAAGTACATAAGGGGTAATTTTGTACATTTTATACCCATTGTTTTAATAATTCCCACAGTAAATGAAACTTCCTAATCCCTTATTTGTCCTGTTTGTCTTGCATAGACGGTAAGCTCAGTCAAGCAGGGACTGTCTCCTATGTGTGTATGACTAGAAATGATAAATAGCAGTAATAATTGTTATGTTGGGGTCAATATTCAACTGGCATCACTCAGCGTTTTGCTGATTGCCAATGGTGCTATGCCCGAAAATTAAATGTTAGGCCATGTCTGGGCTTCGGCATTGAATTTCCAGGTTTATGGAACTGGCTATAGCATAGTCATTTACGTATGATATTCAGCACTTAACCAGCTATGGGTTACCACATAAACGCAGGACTGACTTTTATGTGGTCCTATTTATGCAGTTACCTTGGCTGGTTAAGGGACCCTTTTACCAAGCTGCGGGAAAAAGGGCACTGTGCTAGCAGTGGGGGCCATTTTCCTCACACATCAGGGCCCTTTTTACCATAGCGGGTAAACAGCCCCCAAACACGGCCCTGCGATAAGAGAACTCTTACCATGTGGCCATGCGGTGGGGAGCCCTTACTGCCACCCATTAAGGTGTTGATAAGGGCTCCCATGGTAACTCGGCAGTAATTGGGCATCACCGCGCACTGTCTGATTACTGCCGCAAATGTCATTCCAGGGGGTCTTCTTTTTCCCCTGGAAATGGCACACGCTCAGGGCGGAACTATCATCAGTGGCCGTGTTGGGCCGGCGACAATCCTGATTTAGCATTCAATAAGCCTACATAGTGCCGACTATGCCCCTAGAACACCCCCAAACTAGTCAGTTTTGACATAGCAGCACTAATCGGTCCGGTTAAGTGCTGCTGAAAATGACCGGTTAGCCCTGAATAAATGATTTTAACCAGCCAGGACCCAATTGTTTTTTGTTTTATTTTATTTTGGGGGCAGTATCGTCACCCCTATTGTTCAAAGAGTATGTTGTATTCTTCAACAGTATGTCTACTGATAAATAGTGCACATTTATTTATTAGGATACATTTACCACCTTTTTGAAGGAATTCACTCAAGGCAGTGCACAGTAAGAATAAATCAAACATTAGCAATAGACAATTACAGCAGTAAAAATATTAAAATAATAATATAAAGTATGGCACACAACACAATATGTAAGAACATTTTAATTGACAGTGTAGTGTATAAACAAAGATGGAATATATAGACAGGTAAGAGGAGTTAGAAAATAAGGTGACTAATTTAAAGAAAGTTGCACATGAGGTCAGAGAGATGGCTAACAGAGAAAGGTAAGAGAGTAAGAGGAGTTAGAAAATAAGGTGACTTATTGATCAATAGACGCAGTATTAATGACAGTATTAATGACAAGAAAAATTGATTTTCTCAATTGTTCTGGGTTAAAAACTACATGAAATGATTTGTTTCATGCCATCTCAGATGAACGCACATCCTAGTTACTATTGGGAAGTTGTTGCCATAATCCAGTGTAATGGGCAGCTTTCTCATATATTGCATACACTGCAAAATACATTATCCCAAACCTTTTTCTACATCTGCATATGTCAACATGGGCGACACAAGCTTTGTATTGGCTCTCAGCATAATTAATTTATACAATCTAGACAACCCAGTTGTAATCCTGTTAAAAGTTGCAAATGATAGAACTGGCAGGTGGCAAACATGTTATAGTGCACAGCTGACACTTAGCAAATGGGCTTTAATGACAAGAGTAGAAAAGTGTGATACTACGTGTTGATTTGAATTACACTGTGGGATTCTTTAGAAATATGTCTAAATGATGTACAGAGGGAATTAAAACATCTCTCACAGTGAAGGCAAGTATAGTAGGTCAGCCAATACACAGAGACGTTAAACAACACTATCAGGCTCATTTTTGAAAGAGAAGGACGCCCATCTTTCAACACAAATCGGAAGATGGGCGTCCTTCTCACAGGGTCGCCCAAATCGGCATAATTGAAAGCCGATTTTGGGCGTCCCCAACTGCTTTCTGTCGCGGGGACGACCAAAGTTCAAGGAGCGTGTTGGAGGAATAGCGAAGACAGGACTTGGGCGTGCCTAACACATGGGTGTCCTTGACCCATAATAGAAAAAAAAAGGTCATCCCTGACAAGCATTTGGACAACTTTACCTGGTCCTTTTTTTCTTACGACCAAAGCCACAAAAAGGTGCCCAAACTAACCAGATGACCACTGGAGAGAATCGAGGATCACTTCCCCTTACTCCCCCAGTGGTCACTAACCCCCTCCCACCCTCAAAAACATCTTTAAAAATATTTTGTGCCAGCCTCAAATGTCATACTGAGGTCCATCACAGCAGTATGCAGGTCCCTGGACAAGTTTTAGTGGGTGCAGTGCACTTCAGGCAGGCGGACCCAGGTCCATCCCCCCCCCCTACCTGTTACACTTGTGATGGTAAATGCGAGCCCTTTGGTCATGGGAGGAGCCAGCATTCATAGTGCACTGGTCCCCCCTGACATGCCAGGACACCAGCCAGGCATCCTAGGGGACACTGCAGTGGACTTCAGAAATTGCTCCCAGGTACATAGCTCCCTTACCTTGTGTGCTGAGCCCTCCAAAACCCACCACAAACCCACTGTACCCACATCTAGGTGCCCCCTTCACCCGTAAGGGCTATGGTAGTGGTGTACAGTTGTGGGTAGTGGGTTTTTGAGGGCTCAGCACACAAGGTAAGGGAGCTATGTACCTGGCAGCAAATTCTGAAGTCCACTGCAGTGTCCCCTAGGATGCCCGGTTGGTGTCCTGGCATGTCAGGGGGACCAGTGCACTATGAATGCTGGCTCCTCCCATGACCAAAGGGCTTGCATTTGGTCGTTTCTGAGATGGGCGTCCTTGGTTTCCATTATTGCCGAAAATCAGAAACGACCATGTCTAGGGACAACCATCTCTAAGGACGACCTAAATGTCAAGATTTGGGCGTCCCCGGCCATATTATCGAAATGAAAGATGGACATCCATCTTGTTTCAATAATACAGGTTTCCCCGCCCCTCTACTGGGATGTTTTGCGAGGATGTCCTCAGAAAAACTTGGGCATCCGTTTCGATTATGCCCCTCTATGTCAAACAACAAATAATGTACAATACAATGTTCTTTCTACACAGGAGCCTACTGAAGAACCAAACCAGCTCAGTAAAATTAATGGGTTTCCTTAGAGTTCTGCACTGAGGAGCTCAATAGGTAGCTACAATTAAGCTCTATATTAACAGAAAGTCAAAAACTGCAAAATATTTGCAATGTCCTCAACATTCGCCCCCAACCTGAACCAGTCACTCTTCACCTTCTTTCTTCTCTCTCTTTCCCCTACATACCGTCTTTCATTTCTGTCTCCCTCATGCACCCTTTTTCTTTTCCTCCTCCTGGGTTCTCTCTTCTGCTCTCCCCTTTCCTTCTGTAGATGCATTCATATCCCTTCACTTTATCTCAAGGCTCTCTTCTCTCTCTCCTCCATCACAAGACACTCTTTCCTCACGAGACACATTCTCTAACCTTTTCTCTTCCCTCCTAAGGCACTCTCTGTTGCTCTCCCTTTCTTTCCCCCTAAAAGAATTCACCCACTCTTTCTTCCTTCTCATTTCTCCCCAGCACTGTCTCTGTGTCCCTCCCCTCTTCTCTCCTCGTTTGCTCCTGTAGCCCCACAGTTCACCTGCTCTACGCCTCAGTTCCTTTACCATTGCAGCTCTTCAGCTCTGGCATCCAGTGCTTTGCACCTTTGGCTGTAATGGGGCTCTATTTCTGTGTTTCTCTCCTTCATTAATAATATGTTCATGGCAACAAGCAGAGCCAACCTGCACTGCCACTATTGTATATTTATATATATATATATTACTGAGTAGAAGAATGTCTGCTCAAGAACTGACTAGGATTACACCTGAAACATGTCTTTTTCACTTGTATATATGTGATTTGGGGAATTAGTGACATGTAAAATATGAGTATACTATGTTTAGTGCATTGGCCTATTTACAGCATTTCATAACGGGAATAATATATAGAATTACATAACGGGGGTAATTTTAAGAGTAAGCCTATGTAAAAAGTCCAAAAAGATGCCTATTTTTTAAACGGCTTTGGGGTTCAAAAAGCATTTTATAATTTTTTTGGACCTTCATATCAACAGCAATCAGAGATTATGGTGATTAAAGTCTTTCATATTGCCAACTGCTTGTAATCATAGGTTCTTTTATATTACAAATCTTCAATTGCACTACACAAATGTCTGTGTATATGTAGAGAATGAAAGTGTTACTTAGCTTTCATTCTATTTATTTATTTGTATTTTGCTCACACCTTTTTTCTTTTTTAGTAGTAGCTGAAGGTGAGTTACATTTAGGCACACTGAGTATTTCTTTGTCCCTGGAGGGGCTCACAATCTAATTTTGTACCTCAGGCAATGGAGAGTTAAGTGAGTTGCCTAAGATCACAAGGAGTAGTAGTGGGATTTGAACTGGCCACCTCTGGATATCAAGACCTCTATTCTAACCACTAGGCCACTCTGCCATTAGCTAAGCCCCAAAGATCGAGGGGTCCTTTTACTAAGCCATGGTAAAATCCTCATGTTGCATAAGTTATCTGATTAGATACAAATTGATTTGGTAGATACTAATTGAACTGTGTGATTCCAGAATCGTTATGAAGTCTAGATGAACTGCCTGTTGCAGAGTTTTAAGTAAAGTTTGTGTTTAGATTATAAAACCTTTGAGTGAGAGTGAAGTTTCTTTACTCCTGAATTAACAAAGGAAAACAAAAGTTAAAAAGTGTGGCTTAAGACTCTAATGCCTACCAGAGTTTATCCAGCCCCGGCCTGCACCTAGCTCAAGAGACAATAAAACTGTTTGTGGTCCAGCTCAAGGGTGGCCAACCACAAGAGCTAGTCAGGGCCCAAGGACACTGGTGTGGGAGTGAGACCTGCATTACATTTATTTATTTATTGCATTTGTATCCCACCTTTTCCCACCTATTTGTAGGCTCAAAGTGGCTTACAGAGTGTGATTATGACATAATCATTTTGTGTTAACAGGTACATTTCTTATAGTTTGAATGTTGGTAAGAGAAGATAAGCATATTCGTTTCATGATGACAGGTACAATTTTTGCTGTTTAAAGATTGGGTAGGGGAGGATAGACGGGAAGTGTTAGGTAAGTTAGAGGTGAGCTGTGGTAATTGTGTGATTTGTTGAAGTAGTTTGTAGGCTATGTATTTTCCTTGTAGGCCTTTTGGAAGAGATGAGTTTTCAAAGATTTGCGGAAGTTGGTTAATTCGTCAATAGCTTTCAAGTCTGTAGGTAGATCATTCCACAGCTGCGTGCTCAAGTAGGAGAAGGTGGTGGCGTGTGTCAGTTTGTATTTCAGTCCTTTGCAGCTGGGAAAGTGCAGATTGAGATATCTGCGGGATGATCTTACAGCATTTCTGGGAGGCAGGTCCACAAGGTTTAGCATGTAGATTGGGGCATGCATGCAAACTGATCTGGTGCAACAACAGAACTAGAGGTCATGATTTGAGGTTGCAGAGAAGTAGACTGAGAAGCAACATCAGGACATACTTTTCTATAGAAAGGGTGGTGGATGCTTGGAATACCCTCCTGGGGGAGGTTCTCAAGACAAAAACAGTGATGAAATTCAAGGAGTGGAGGAGTAGCCTAGTGGTTAGGGCACTGATCTTGACATCCCACTGCTGCTCCTTGTGATCTTGGGCAAGTCACTTAACTAGGGTTACCATACGTCCGGATTTACCCAGACATGTCCTCTTTTTGAGGACATGTCTGGGCGGGTTTTGCCAGTACGCCCATTTGTCCGGATTTCTGGACAAACGGGTGGGCGGGCGGCGGACCTATCCTAGCCTCTCCTCCCCTTCCCTTACTTACTATCTACTGCCCTGGTGGTCTAGTGACCTCTTTGGGACAGGAAAGAGCCCCCTCTTTCCTGCCCAAAGCGCTACCCTTGCCCTGCATCCTGTTGCTGTGTGACGGTCTCGAGATTCAAAATGGCTGCCGAGCGTTGAAGCGGCCTCGCAAGACTTCAACTCTTGGCGGCCATTTTGAATCCTGAGATCATCACAGCAAGGGGCGTGGTGTGGGTGGGGCAGGGGGCGTGACGTGTCCTCTTTTTCAGAGGACAAAATATGGTAACCCTACACTTAACCCCCCATTGCCTCAGGTACAAAATTGGATTGTGAGCCTTCTAGGGACAGAGAAACAGAGAAATACCCAGTGTACCCAAATGTAACTCACCCTGAGCTACTACTGAAAAAGGTGTGAGCAAAATCCAAATAAATAAGAATGCATGAGACAAACACAGATTCCTATATAGAAAAAGGGTGGAATCCAAATTAAGGTGACTATTATTGATCAATAGGCACAGTATTAATGCCATTAGTGCAAGCACTGATGACAACTTCAGAGGTTGGGAAGTAAGGCCAATGCCTGGCAGACTTCTACGGTCTAAATCCCATAAATGACAAAGTCAGATCTGGATCAAGGCTAGAGTTTGGTTTAGTGGCAACTCTAGTTATTGGGAAGTAGGACCAGTGCCAGGAAGACTTCTACAGTCTCTGTCCCAAAATTGGCAGGGATGTTTAGCCCTGGAAGTTTTTGCTTTGTTCCATTATGGCAGAAAAATTTCCAAGTTGTTGGAATGCTCACATCCTGCCCCCAGCATGCCCCTGACATGTCTCCTTCTGATTTGGACACATTGCAGACAAACTACATAGAAAAACGTCTTAAAGTGTGTTTCAAAGATAGCAATTTGGACATTTTTGCAAGAAAAATGTTCATCTGATGCTTTGTGCCATTTTTTAAAGACATTTTTCTGTTTTGAAAATGAGCCCCGTAGTAATCTGTGGAACTTTGTAAGTCAAACTGGTTAGCGTGACATCTAGGGGGTCTTTTACTAAAGCTTAGCTCAAGTTATCTGCAGCAGGGTCCATTTTATTGCTATGGACCCTGCCGCAGATAACTCAAGATAAGCTTTAGTAAAAGGTCTCCTAATTTCCTCATTGGGATTGTTGACATTTACCCTCATCAGTGTAAACATTATTGTATTAAAACTCTGCATTGGTCTGCTGCAAAAATTCACAGAAAACCAAAGGATGGAGGACCCTCTACTTACAGCTTAAAATTAAACCTTCATACTGGTGCACATGGACAAGGTGAAACAACAGGCAACAAAACTGTCTTCCAAAATGTATACACTTTATCATTACAGCTTAGCAAATTGATTGTTTGTGGATAGGGGTCCTGCCTCAAGGGAAAAAAAAATATTTTGCTTTCACCAGTTCAAACTCCTGGTATATAAAATATTTACTACATTTTTGGAAGTCACACTCAATACTACCTGCAGTGTTGTGTCTCTTTCAAATCTTGCACCAGGAGGTTCACTGAATTGCAGATATTCAGCTATTCAAGCTCTCTGCCTTCTACCATTATAAACTTTTTCTGTATCTACAAAGATCAGCTTGTGCACAAGCACAATATCAGTATTAAAGATATGTAGCTCTCTCTCAAAAAGAATTTAACCTGTGGTGTACTATCCATAGGAGATTTTTTTTTTTATTTCTACAATGAAATATATTAAATATTGATATGCATCTGTTAGCTACCATTCGGTTCACTGTCACACTTTAAAATTGTGTATGTGCATTTTTTATGTATTTTGTTGGATATTTTCCTATGTTGTGCTGTTTCTTTTTGTATTCTTTTCAATTAAAAAATACTGTGTCTGTGCAAAATTGACTGAACAAATATCAATTGATTTGCACACATTAAAATATTTGTTTTAATAAAATGAATGTGTGAAAAGAACCACAACAACAAAATCACCTGGAAATCAAGAATATTTACAAAATTTCCAAAAACAAACCAAGAGGCTCCTTTTACAAATTGGCAGCACTGATTAGTGGTGCGCTGAATGCGAAGAAGTTCATTCAGTTCCCATGGGCTATTTCGTATCCAGCACACGCTAATCTGTAGCACTGCTTTGTAAAAGGAGCCCCAATTTTTTGTTTTGCCTTTGATCAATCTTAGTATTAAATAAGTCCATAGAGTCACTTATTTAAACACAGCGAAAATCATTCAAATAGTGCTGACAGTATAACTGAACTGAAAACAAATTGGCTATTTTTTAAAATATATCCAAATATTAGCATCCCCAACTTTGCAACGTAGTTTGTGGGTGCTCTGAAAATAAGATTAAACAATAAGAGGTACCTTTACTAAGCTATGGTGAATGCTAGTGTGTACTTACTACAACTTAAAATGGCTTACCGTGCAACACACT
This sequence comes from Microcaecilia unicolor, assembly GCF_901765095.1. Taxonomy (NCBI): domain Eukaryota; kingdom Metazoa; phylum Chordata; class Amphibia; order Gymnophiona; family Siphonopidae; genus Microcaecilia; species Microcaecilia unicolor. The sequence goes on along the minus strand of NC_044037.1, from coordinate 204,156,290 downwards.
CATGCATCCTGTAGTAAGTTCCAGATCTGCGAGCGCTACCTGAACACTAAATATATATATATTTTTTGTTGGAGGGGGCATGTCTGGGGGTTAGAGAGTTGGCATTCCTGTGCTAATTAGTTAGGGGCCCTTTTACTAAGCCACAGCAAAAAGTGGACTGCTGCAGTGCGAGCGCGTCTTTTGGGCATGTGCTGGGCCAGTTTTTACTGCATCCTGGAAAAAGGGCCCTTTTTTAAGGGTCCAGAAATGGACATGTGGCAAAATAAAAACCAGCCTGTGTCCATGTTTTGGCCTGAGACCTTACCACCACCCATTGACTTAGCAGTAAGGTCTCACACGTTATCTGGGCAGTAAGCATGCAGCACGCACCCACTGCTTTTTACTGCTGGGTAAGTGTCACGCGGTAGAAAATAGAAAATATTTTCTACTGTGTGTTTTTGGTGCACGACAAATTCTGAATTACCACCTGGGGCATGAAGTAGCCGGGTGGTAATGCCGATACGGTGCACGCTGGACACAAGTAGGCTCTTATGCATCTTAGTAAAAGGGCCCCACAGTGTGTCCACATTACTATGTGCTAACTGGTTAGTGCAGTATTACCATGTGAGCCCTTACAACCTACAAAATAGGTGTCAGTAAGTGCTCCTTTGGTAATTTTTTTTTTTAATTTATGGAAAGGGAAATGGGGCTTGATATACTGCCTTTCTGAGGGTTTTTTTTTTTTTTTTTTTTGCAACTACATTCAAAGCAGTTTACATACATTCAGGTACTTATTTTGTACCAGGGGCAATGGAAGGTTAAGTGACTTGCCCAGAGCCACAAGGAGCTGCAGTGGGAATTGAACTCAGTTTCCCAGGATCAAGGTCTACTGCATTGGCCACTAGGCTACTCCTCCACTGGCAACATTCCATGTAGAAGCCTGCCCTTGCAGATCAGCAATGCGGCCGCGCAGGCTTCTGTTTCTGTGAGTCTGACGTCCTGCATGTATGTGCAGGACGTCAGACTCACAGAAACAGAAGCCTGCGCAGCCGTGTTGCTGATCTGCAAGGGCAGGCTTCAACATGGAATGTTGTTAGTGGAATAGCAACATTCCATGTAGAATCTCAAATAGTAGCAACAGAATCTCAATAGTAGCAACATTCCATCTAGAATCTCAAATAGGGAAAGGGAAATGGGACTTGATATACCGCCTTTCTGAGGTTTTTGCAACTACATTCAAAGTGGTTTATATATATTCAGGTACTTACTTTATACCAGGGGCAATGGAGAGTTAACTGACTTGCCCAGAGTCACAAGGAGCTGCAGTGGGAATTGAACTCAGTTTCCCAGGATCAAAGTCCACTGCACTAACCACTAGGCTACTCCTCCTCTCCACATGTAAGTAATTAAAGTTTACAAAGACAGAAAAACATCATTGAAAGAAAATCACTAGGGTATATACATAAACAGTATATGGAAATATATATAAAAAATAAAGTTACAGATATAAACCTGACTAGAGTCCACAAGATCAGGATCCAAGATAGTATTTCAAGGGAAGTGGATTAAGGAAAAATAATAAAGACAACTAAATATCTGGAATAGACCTGAGCTACACTGTGAATTCAAAAAGGTGCGAAATTGGAGAGGTTTAAAAAAAATACATATTTCTTATCCCTAAAAAGAAGAACACATTTACAGAGCTGGAAGCGGGCTCCCAAAGCCTCATTCCCAGGAACTTCTTCCTTCTTTTCTGAGTACATTTTTGAAACATCAGGAAAAATCAGAACTTTTCCACCTAAAAAGGTGGGTTGAGTTTTTGGAAGACATGGAGGGGCATAATCGAACGCGAACGCCCATCTCCATGGGCGTCTATGTCCACGAACGGGTACGTGAAGGGGTGGGACAGACTGTATTTTTGAAAAAAATGGGCGCCCATCTTTTTTTTCGATAATGCGGTTTGTGCCCGGCAAATGCATCTGATTTGTGCGGATTTGAGCTGGGTGGTTTCGTTTTTCAGCGATAATGGAAACTGAAGGCGCCCAGCTCAAAAACGAACACATCAGAGATTGCATCCAGATAAGCGCAGGGATTCTGAAAGGGTCGGGGTGGGTGGGAAAAAGGGCTTTCAGAAGGGGATGGGGCTACATATAAACTTGGAGTTTGGTGGGAGGGGTTCAGGGGGATCGGATTATGTGGGAGGAATCTCTCTGGGGAAGTGGATATGGCTTGACCTTGTGTGGGAGATTGGATTCGGTGGTTTTGGGGACAATCTTCTGGGTTCAGATCAGGAGGCAATCTTGTGAGGGACTGGATCAGGGTGATCTTGTTGGGAACATTGGATGGGGTGATCTTGTAGGGGGATTAGATGGGGGGGTCATATCTTGGAGAGTCCAGAATAGATCAGGGAGTGTCAGGGAGTTGTCGAGGGAGGAATCATGGAGAGGGAAAGATGCTGGGGGGGGGGGGGGTACATCACCATGACAACTCTGTGTATTTTTTAATTATTATTATTATTATTTTGAGTGGTCCCGCACTACATTAAATGTAGTGGGAGATAGCTTGGGTGCTACCGTGCTGTCACTGCATGTATCACGGTGCTCATTTGGTACTGTAAGTGTCTCTCATTTATTGTAAATGCAGGGCAGATGCTGGGCACACTCCCTGTATTTAGTGCACTGTCTTTGCACTTACCATGAGCTAATTTTTCACCTAATATATGCAGTGGCGTTCCTGGGGGGGGGGGCGGTGGGGGCAGTCCGCCCCGGGTGCACGACGCCAGGGGGGTGCCGCGCACGCCTGCCCTCCGTTGTTCCATGCTTCTTCTCTGCCCTGGAACAGGTTACTTCCTGTTCCGGGGCAGAGAAGAAGCATGGAACAACGTAGGACAGGCGCGCGCGGCACCCCCCCCCCCCGGCGGCGTGCACCTGGCGAGGGGGGGTTCCTTCGCGGGTGTGTCCTTTCGCCGGGGGGGGGGGGGAGGGTCCACGCTGCAATGGGGGGCGCTGCACCCGGGGGGCGGGGCAAATCGGCGATCCGCCCCGGGTGCCAGCCCCCCTAGGAACGCCACTGAATACATGGTAAGTGCAAAATCTTACTGCACTTTAGCAAAAGGGCCCCTTGGTTTTCTGGGTAACTTTCAGGTATTATTTTTATATGGAGCTACACATCCCACGTTATGGATGTGCTAACTAAGTAGTGCAGCAGTAATATGCATGCACTAGCAGATTAGTGCATCTACACCCATTCTCTGCCCCTGACACCCCCCCCCCAAAAAAAATACAAAAAATAATTACTGCGCTGTAACTACACACAAATGGCAAAAAATAACATGGAGTACTTTACTGTGGCCTGCGTTAGGCCATTTTTGCTTAATTAGGTGTGTGTTACCCACCACAGCTTAGTAGAAGAATCAAATTACCTCCAGTGAGTAATTTCAGCAATTAATTTTTTTTTTATGTGGGGGGGGGGGGGGGGGGGGGAGGAGAGAGTGTAAATTTGAGGGTAGATTTTTTTTTTAAAAAAATTTTGTAATTACACTGTTTGTTGTACATTGTTTCAGTCATTTCTTTGAAATAGGTAAGTAGTATAAAATAATTTCATATATATAGAAACAAGTTGTTTGAGGCAGTTTACAGCAGAAAATTACAGAGGAAAAAATGCAGAAATTTCAGGTTAGAAATAGTTAGGTAACCCATTACTTCTTTTACGCTTACCATCCCCTCTAAACTTTCCTCCACCCCATCACCCCCTTCCAACAAATTGTGCTCTGGTTACTATTTGGGCCTCCTTTCCCTGAACTAACCAGTACCTTTTTTCTGCTGTCTTCCATCTACACTGTTTCATCCTTGGAAAATGTAGTGAGAATAGTAGCACACTTTGCACTTCAAAGACATCTCTATTCAGAAAGATTACAGTTCCCTAGCTGACACTTTACCTTTCCAGAAGACTGATGACCCAGGATCACCTCAAAGTGGTAGATACATAATGAAAGAGTGAGAGGAATGCATTGCACCCAAAAGCAAGGCAATCAAAGATATTTTTTAAAGGACAAAATTAGTTTTTCTAGGTAGCCAGCTGATTAACGCAAATGCATTCTTCCTCTCATCCTGATTTTGGAAACACAGCTGAAAACTCAGTATTACAGTCTGAGATGATACCATGAACAATACATCCAGGAACAAAGCCAATATCTTGTCAGCTAGGAAGAATAATACTTATAAAGCATTGTCACAGTGCAGTTGTAGCTCAAGGCTGTTAAGGTTGTTACTCAAGGTTGCACATTAAGTGGTACATGGAGGAATAAAACTGAGGTGTCAGGGTTTCATAGCTCTTTGGTCACCAGGCTGTGCTACCTACGTTTCACAATGTTTGTGTACTATCAGTAGTGGATGTGAAAAGAGACATTAGATGATACATGTTCTGCTGATGGATTCCTTATCAACCAAAGAAAAAATTCATTAAATGTCAATCATCCATCACAGTTAACTTGTCTAAGGGCATATTACAGATGGCCATGTACTGAGTATTAAATCAAGATATTATGTAAGGTCCATTTAATACCAATACATTTATTTCAGTACTTTCGGCTTGTTCTTCTAATCTCATTGTACTGCATTTCTCTTCTCTTTAAGATCCATTTCTCAAAGGGCCTGTGAGATCACATGTTCCAGCATGCCTCTTACTTTTTGTAGGCACCATGACCCAAGTCTTTCTTAGTTCATTACTCGGAGCTTCTTTACTTACAGAGAGGAAGTGACTTGGAAGAAGAGTACATTTTTTGTGAATGCAAAATTTATAAATTAATGCTCGTTGGTGTTCTAACTCAACTTTCTATAATAAGAACATAAGAATAGCCATACTAGGTCAGACCAATGGTCCATCTAGACTAGTATCCTGCTTCCAGCAGTGGCCAATTCAGGTCACAAGTACCTGGTAAAAACCCAAATTAATAGCACCACTCCATGCTACCAATCCCAGGACAAGCAATAGCTTCCCCTATGTCTATCTCAATAGCAGACTATGGACTTTTCCTCCAGGAACTTGCCCAAACCTTTTTTAAACCCACATATGCTAACCACTGTTACTACATCTTCCGGCAATGAGTTCCGCAGCTTAACTGGCGTGAAGTGAAAAATATATTTCTATTTCTTTTAGAAAAATTTCCATATAATTTCATTTAGTGTCCCATGGTCTTTGTACTTTTTGAAAGAGTGAAAAATTGATTACTTTTACCCATTATACACCACTCAGGATTTTGTAGACCTCAATCATATCCCACCTCAGCCATCTCTTGTCCAAGCTGAAGAGCCCTAACCTCTTTAGCCTTTCCTCATATGGGAGAAGTTCCATCCCCTTTATCATTTTGGTCACTCTTCCTTGAACCTTTTCTAATTCTGCTAATTGCGATACAGAGATCAGAATGGAACACAATACTCAAGGTGAAGTCGCACCATGGAGCAATACAGAGGCATTATAATATTCTTGGTCTTATTTTGCATCCCTTTACTAATAATGCCTAGCATCCTGTTTGCTTTTTTGGCTGCTGCTGCACACTGGACAGAAGATTTCAGTGTATTGTCTACAATGACACCTAGATCTTTTTCTTGAGTGTTGACTCCTAAGGTGGACCCTAGCATCAGGTAACTATGATTCAGATTATTCTTCCCAATGTGCATCACTTTGCATTTGTCCACTTCAAATTTCATCTGCCATTTGGATGTGCACCTAAATTTTATAGTATACAACTTAAAATGAGGTGTGACCATGGGAAGGGCATGGGCAGGTCAGGGACATCCCCAGAAATTGGCACAATATTATAGAATAGGGTCATTAACACATCCAGCCATCTGGATGATTCCATCCTGACTTCTTCCTGGCTGGCTGCATTATCTATTGTCTATCAACATCTTTGGAAATTTCCATCATCACAGAGCAGTCTTGTCTATGCACTGTGGGCAAAGTGCAACCGTAAGAGGCTTAAATCTGAACAGTGAACCCTGGATCCTATGTGGGTCATCAAAATTTGGTCATAGATCCCAGATCTGTGCAAATTAATCAGTTAATGAGCTGTTAACAATAATTGGTGTTAATTGCATATATTAAATGGAAACTGCTTAGACTGTACCACAGTAAGGCAGTATATCAAATCCCATTACCCTTTCCCCCACCCCACCCCACCCCTCTGAATTGGCAGTCATTTAGGTGTGCATGTGGATCTTCTGCCCTGCACCTAAATTTTATAGCATGTCACTTAAAATGAGATATGGTCATGGAAGGAGCACGAGTGGGTCAGAGACATTCCCAGAAATTAGGCAAAATATTATAGAATAGGGTATTTACATACCCAACTGCAATTAAGTGCACACTGGCATTTGCACCAGGTTTCAGCAGACATAAGTGCTGCACCAAAGCCATGGCTCTGTGCAGAGCGCCTTTTACAGTATACTAGTTTTAGTATGGATGTTCCCAGGGCCTAACTTTGGGTGCCATTAATGTCATTGAAAATCTCTGAATGCTATCAATACACCAAGTTGTAAAGAGGATGCTAAGCGTGACTCCATTGATCTTGCTGGTGCAAGAAGAAACAAGTGAAGATGATTCAGTGCACACAGAGGTACCTTCCATGGTATGCATAGTGGGGATTTTGGATATAGCTCACACCTATTTAGTAGTAATTCAAGGTAAGTTACATTTACGTACTGTAGGTATTTTCCTGTCCTCAGAATCAGTGAGATTTGAACCTTGGCTTCCATAGTTCTCCATCCACTACTCTAAGCATTAGAACAGGGGTAGGCAACCTTGGTCCTTGAGGGCTGCAATCCAGTCAGGTTTTCAGGATTTCCCCAGTGAATGTGCATGAGATCTATTTTACCTATAATGGAGCCAGTGCATGCAAATAGATCTCATGCATATTCATTGGGGAAATCCTGAAAACCTGACTGGGTTGCAGCCCTCGAGGACCGAGGTTGCCCACCCTTACATTAGAGGGTGGGTGTGTGGGTGTCAAGGAAGAAACCAGAAACTGAAAGGGAAAATTTAACCATAGCTAGCTGTAGACTGTAGAACATTTATATCCATTTGACTATGCATCTGTCCTTGTTTTTCTTAATTAAGAAACATATGATTGTCTCCTTAGCTCCCTGCATCCTCAGCATTTGTTTTCTCTTTCTATCCTCGGCATTATCACAAAGCTTTTTGAGCTCAGTCTCCTATTTAGTCTCAAGCCTCTGAATGGCTACAGTGGTCATTGGCCACAAAAACAATATCAATCACAGTAAAGATATTTGTTATTTGGTAACTCATTGCTTGGATTGGAAATACATTTGCCTTCTGTAAAGAAAGGAAGGTTCATTTTTTAAGCACTCATGTATGTCTTCTCTGTCACCTCCTTCTCTCTGTCCTTTTTTCCCCTCTTCTCTGCCTTCCCCCTGTCTTGTTTGTGCCCTATGGAAACTGTTTTCACACTTGAAAAGATGACAGTAGAAAGACTGGGGGCAACACTATTTGTCCAGAGTGAGATGCGGCAGCTTTACATACTTTTTACTCAGTTCTATTCCACTTCTCAAGTCCTCCCCTGATTTCATAAGTCATGGCAGCATTTGTATGCTAGACAGGGCTTTTTTCGAGGGGATATTTGGGGGGTACTGAGTACCAGTACCTTTTCCATTGTCTGTTAAAACGGACCCATTGTCCCCAAGTTTTAATGGAAGAGCTCAGGCCTTGTCATAGATTCTGTGACTAGTTGCAGGGGTCCTGGCTGTGTAGTGGGTCCCTCAGTAATCACCCCACTACTGAAGGGTGGCCTGGCATTTGAGTACCAACAATTGTTTCACTAGAAAAAATGCACTGATGCTAGAGCATTAAGAAAAATGAGAGGGGAAGAGGAGGACATAATATGCCAAGAGCCCCCTGCCATATTTAGGCAAGGCTCCCTGGCATTTCTACTGGATCCTCTTTATGGTTTATTGAATTTATTATACCGCTTTTCCTGGGCACATAGGGGCCCCTTTACAAAAGCGTGTAAGGGCCTATGCGTGTGCAACACATGTAAAACCTGCATTTCCACTCAGCCAGCGCTTGTGTGCCTGGTGGTAATTCCAAGTTTGGTATGTGCCAAAAACCAGCGGTAGAAAATAATTTTCTATTTTATACCACTGGTACGTTCCTGGTGGTAATCGGAAGTTGGTGCACGCTGGACTGTTACCGCGTGGGTAACCCACACTGTGTCAATGGGTGGCGTTTAGGGCTCAGGCCATAAATAGACGTACACTGGTTTTAATTTTGCCACATATCCATTTCCCTGCCTCCCCAAAAAACCCTTTTTTCCAGACTTGGTGGAGAAATGGTCCAATGCGCACCCAAAACACGCGCCCATAGTACCGCAGGCCACTTTTTGGCATGCCTTTGCAAAAGGGCCCCATAATGAGGTGGTGTGCAATTAAATATAAAGCTACCTATGTGCAAGCATATAGACTTAGGGACCCTTTTAATAAAGGGCATTAAGCCCTTACAGGCAGATGATCAAAAGCCCCGCGCTTTTCCAAACAGCGCTCTAAAATAGCGCTGGAACAGCGCGGGGCACTATTAGACCTATAATCAGAGATAATCCATGCAAATTTAAGCAGTGCAATTATCTCTGATCATGGGTTAGAAGTGCGGGAAAATTGTGCCTGAGGATGCGCTCAGCACAAGCCTTCCGCACTTGTTTGACAGGTCTGGGCTGGAGACCAATGAAAAGAGAAGGACGTCTTTCTCATAGAAACATCCAGTTTTGGACGTCCTTAACTGCCCATTGCAGAAACGTCCAAAATTTGGATGTCCTCAACTGCCCCGTCACAGAACCGTCCAAATTTTGGACGTCCTCAACTGCCCTCACTGGCAAGTTTGCTGTAGGGGGGAATGGGGACAGGGCTCACCATTCCTCCACAATGATCTGCAAACCCTAATGCCAGCTTGGAGCTGGCGTAGGGTTTGTCGTAGCCAGCGACCCAATCTTTGGCGCGCTGGTCGCTGATCATTGGGGATGAATGTGTTAAGCGCTGATTAGCGTGCATTTGCAAGCTACTTGTGCTAAGAGCCCTGTTTAGCATGCATTTGCATGCTACTTGCGCTAAGAGCCCTCGAGCATGTTGTTTCATGTGCTCGAGGGCTCTGATCATGGGATGGTAGCAAACGCCGGCGCTAGTATGGCGCTAACAGCCTCTAGCGACAGCGTTTGCTTTTGATCATCTGCCTGTCAATGCGTAGTTAGCATACCAACAGGGTGTTACAAACTGCATTAAAGTATTTTGAGATATTTTGCTTGTGAGCACATGGTAATCAGTGTATTAGCTATTCCTTAAAAATATTTTTTGGAGGGAGTGTGTTATGGGCAGAGATTGGGCATGGAAATGTTATTCAGTTAGCATGTTAGTATTAGCATGTGCTAACTGGATAACACAGGGTTAACCTGAGTGCCCTTAACCCCTCCTAAATAGGAGATGGTAAATGCTCTTGCATTAATTTTTTGCAGGTACTGCACGTTAATGCGAACATTAGTGCATGACCTGCAAAAAAACAAAAGAAAAGTGTTGAAAATATGCTGCGATAAATCTGGGCTTAGTGTGAAGGAAAATCCTGTGTTAAAATGCCCTACATTCAGATTTTACAGCACTTTAGTATATGAACTCCTTAGTTTGTTGTTAGTAAAACCAGGATGGATATCTACCTAGAATCCTTTATCAACATGTGGTGAGCCTTTTGCTCATGAGGTCTTAAACTGGTACATCAGGGAAGGGAAGCCAGCATTAGACTGATTATACATGGCCCATGGAACTTCAATGTGTACAAGAAATTACTCAGTTTGAGAAGGATCTAAAGATCCACATGTTTATTTGTGCATATGGATCATTAGATGAAGGATAAAGTTTCATTATAATAAGAAGTAATGATATGTTCTTATTTTCACAGTTTTGTGCATGTTTGTATTAGTTATCACTATGTTTGTTTTTGCATTTGTTAACCATTTTTGTTAAGTTGGATTTTACTATGTATGTATTTTATGTTCCCCGCCTAGATTGTTGAGATATAACGGGCTATAAAGTTTTATTATTATTTATTTATTATTATGTCCTAACGACAAAGATGCAAAACACCATTGCCATAACATTAGGAAAAACAAGTAAAATGATGTAGCATACTTGAAACTCATAAGAAATGAGTGAATGGAAAAAAAAAAAAAAGCAAATATCGCCCATACCAATTTCTGGTTCCCTATCCAGCTTATTTTCGAAATAAGAAAAACGCCTATAGTGCGACCTAAATCGGGAGATAGACATTTGTCTTGCAAAGGTGCCCAAATCGGTATAATCGAAAGCCAATTTTGGGCGTTTCCAACTGCACTCCGTCGCAGAAACGAATAAAGTTGACAGGGGCGTGTCGGAGGTGTGGTGGAGGCGGAACTGGGGCGTGGTTATCGGCCGAGGAGAGATGGGCGTCTTTAGCTGATAATCGAAAAAAAAGGCCTTTTTACCGCGATTTTGGGTCACTTTTTTTGGACCCTTTTTTTTCACGAACAAGTCCCAAAACAGTGCTCCAACTGCCCAGATGACCACTGGAGGGAATTGGGGATGACCTCCCCGGACTCCCCCAGTGGTCACTAACCCCCTTCCACCCAAAAAACCCCAGTTTACAAACTCTACACCATTACCATAGCCCTTATGGGTGAAGGGGGGCACCTACATGTGGTTACAGTGGGCTTTGGGGGGGGGTTTGGAGGGCTCAACACTTAGCACCACAAGTGTAACAAGTAGGGGGGGGATGGACCTGGGTCTGCCTGCCTGACGTGCACTGCACTACTACTACTACTACTATTTAACATTTCTAGAGCGCTACAAAGTGTACGCAGCGCTGTACAAACACAGAAGAAAGACAGTCCCTGCTCAAAGAGCTTACAATCTAATAGACAAAAAGTAAAGCATTTAAATTTAAAATATTTAAGCAGTCAAGCACAAGAGAACAGTCACAGAAGCACCCATTAAAAACTGCTCCAAGGACTTGCATACTGCTGTCAGGGAGCTGAGTATGACATTTCAGGCTGGCAAAAAGCGTTTTATTTTTATTTGTTTAGTGTGGGAGGGGGTTGGTGACAACTGGGGGAGTATGGGAAGGTCATCCCCCATTCCCTCTGGTGGTCATCTGGTGAGTTAGGGCACCTTTTTGAGGCTTGGTCGTGAAAATAAAAGGACCAAGTAAACCCGGCGAAATACTGATTAACGTCGCTTTTTTTTTCTATTATCTGCGAAAGCCGGCCATCTGGTAGCCACGCCCATGCCTGCCCATGACCCGCCTTCGCTACGCCGCCAACATGCCCCCTTGAACTTTCACCGGCTCGGCAACGGGAAAGCGGCGATAGTGTCAAAAAAGCAGCTTTCGATTATACCGATTTCGCCGATTTTGAGAGATTGCCGGCCATCTCCCGATTTATGTCAGAAGATCGCCGGCGATCACTTTTGAAAATAAGCCTGAAACTCTGGCTGTGTCGGGTCGACTCATTGTCTATTGAATCAATGTGACTTCTTAATAGAGAGGTCCTTTTACTATGCTGAGGCAAGTGGAGGGGCATTTTTGATATGATGTCTAAGTCCAACTTTGGATGTTTTGCTAAAAATGTCCAAAATTCAAGTGGAGAATATAGCCATTTTCAAAACAGAAAAAGGTCTATGTTTTTTTTCAAAAATGGCTATTTGCTAGATGTTTTTGTGCTCTGTGCATTTATCGTTTTGGTCCATTTTTGAGAAAAAAAAGTCTAAGTGAAAATCACACAAAATCAAGTCATTGGGATGTAGGAGGAGCCAACATTCTTAGTAGACTGGCCACACAGACATCTTAGGAGAGCCAGGGGGAACCCTAGGAGCACTGTAGTGGACTTCAAATAAATGCTCCTAAGTACACATCTCACCATTGATCCCTTATCTTGTCTGCTGAGCCCCCAAAATCTACCCAAAACCCACTACCCCCAACTGTACACCACTACAACAGCCCTTATGGGTGAAGGGGGCACCTTTATGTGGGTACAGTGGGTTTCTGCTGAGTTTTGGAGGGCTCACAGTTTCCACCACAAGTGTAACAAGTTAGAGGAGGTATGGGCCTGGGTCCACCTGTCTGCAGTGCACTGCCCTCACCACTAGACTACTCCAGGGACATGCATGTTCCTCTAATGGACCTGAATATAACATCTGAAGCTGGCATACAGGCTGGAAAGTAATGTTTTAAATCACTTTTTTTGGGGTGGGAGGGAGATAGTAACCATTGGGGGAGTAAGAGGAGGTCATCCCTGATTCCCTCCAGTGGTCATTTAGGGCAATATTTTGTGGCTTTTTCATTAATAAAACAGGTCTAGAGCAACACATCTAACTTATAACCCTGGATATTTTTGTTTTGCTCCATTTTGGAAGAAAAATGTCCAAGTGTTAGGAACGCCCAGATCCCACCCTTAACACATCTCTGATACGTCCCCATAAGATTTGAACGCACTTCTGATGGACTTCATAGAAAAATATCTAAAAATTGGGTTTGAAAATACCAATTTGGATGTTTTTATAAGAGAAACATCCAAATGCAGATTTATGCCACGTTTTGGATGTTTTTCTCTTTTGAAAATGAACCCCATAGTGGCTTTAGCATGTCCCGGTCTTTTCCGTGAGCTAAGGGCACTTTTTGCTGTGGCTAGAAAATGGCCGATTTTTCATTTTCCGATTTAATGGCCTCACACTAATGCTGCCATTAGCACGCAGCCATTAACAAAAATTAGCACGCGAGTCCTTACAGCCACCAATTTTGTAGGTGGTAAGGGCTTGCACACTAATCCTGCACTAATCAGTTAGCACACAGTAATATAGCTGTGCTGATTGGTGCAGCCAAGCCCACTCTCCTCCCCCAGACTTGCCCCTCTGCGAGAAAATTAAAATTATTTTTTTAGCATGTGGTTTGCACATGCACATTGTAACATTATCGCAGGGTGCCTCAGTGGGCACCGCGTTACGTTCTTTTCAGCTGCAGTAAGCACATGTTAATGCTTACTGCAGCTTGGTAAAAGGGCGCCAAAGTCTTCTCTGCCACATTGGACTTCACAGTTTTTGTTCCCCCTCTGGGTTGTCATCACTTTTCCTGACTCGTATACTTACGTATATATACAAAAATTTACTCCCGTTCTGTCTACATCCTCTGTCTGCCACCACTTTGTGTTTAAGATTTATTTTCATAGTACTAAAGAGGTATTGCAAGAATCTTTTGGGCTTTACAGGCTACCTGATAAAATGGCTACGGTGGACAGGTTCTTAGAATATGCATCAGTTCATCCTTTGTAACCTTTTTGAGGTTACTTTGCATCCCAGGAGGAAACACACACTGAGGCTAAAGGTCATTTTCTGGGACAGCTGTTAAGTGTGTTATAATGTGTCTCCAGTAGACTGCATCCATTTCCCAATTCCTCTCTTGCTCATGTGCTGAAAATACCTCGTCATTGTCTTTTTATGAACTTGGACTTTGCCACGATTTCACTGCCAATTTTAATTTTTTATGTTGCTTTGAGCAGTGCATTTCGTTTGAACTCCTGAAAATGTCCTCATGTCCCTTGGCCCATCCATGGCTCCCTGAATTAATTTAATATCCACATCTTGAGTATGTGTGCACTTTTCATTACTTGAATCTTAAAGAGAACAATTTACCAGTCAACCTTGTAGTGCCCCCTTTGGAAACATTTCTGACTTTAGTCTGTTTTGTTCATAATTTATTTAGATTGCATGAAGGTGTGATTTAATGTACTAATATAAAGAAAAAAGGGGATTGTATTGAGAAAATGAGTAGCAAGTTGTAAATTTTACAAAAATGCAGCTGTAGCTATATCTGTGCTGAGAAATTTGTTGAGTTGTTTCTACTTTTCTTACTCTAAGTTCCCAGGATATGAAAAAAACAAAGCAAAACACAACAGTACTAAGACTTTAAACCCTACATATCAGCCTCAATGACAGCAGCAAGCAGGTCCCTGGTGTAACCTAGTGGTCAGTGCAGTGCACTGTGGAGAAGGGGTCACAGGCCCATAATTCTCTCTAGTATTACAATTGTGATGAAAGAGATATTCCCATTCCCACCAGTGCTGGCCTTCCGACAGCCACCCAACTTAAAACACAAGCTAATTAGAAGTAAGCTCCCAACACAGACTCAAAAAGAAAAGAATGGCACACATCCTTGCAATATATCCAGCTGCAAACTATGCCAAAATATCTCACAGGACCCCATGGTCATTCACAAAGGAAAAATATTCAACATTAAGGAATCTTTCACATGCTTATCTTCCAATGTGGTATATATCATTCAGTGTAAAAAATGCGATGAAGGATGCTACATTGGAGAAACAAGTCAGATGCTAAAGAAGAGATTTAATTTACATAGACATCATATGAAAAATGCCGGTACCAACAAAGATGTCACGCCTGTGGGACAGCACTTTACAAAACCAGAACACTGTACCAGTGATTTCATGGTAAGGATCCTGAAAGGGAACTTTAAAACAATAAAGGAACGTAAGACCTTTGAAGTCAGAATGATTAAATACTTTGACACCCACCAGACAGGACTTAACAAAGATCTGGGCTTTCTAGCCCATTATAAAGCACAATATTGTATTGCTTTGTAAATCGTATTGCTCTGTCACCTTCCTGTCTCCCTGACTCTCACCTATACACCCCCATCCTGTGAGACTGTCACTGAAATGCTTTGATGTTTCATCCATATATACTGTCATCTACCAACAATTGCTTATTTCCGATCTGATGAAGAAGGGCAACCTTCGAAAGCTAATCAAGATGGCGGCATTAATTTTTGTGGCATGTAAGCTCTGGATGTTTGTCTCCTAAAACATTTTTCTTCTTACCGATAATGCCCCATACCAAGCGTAAAGGGTTGGTGAAGGTTGAAACCTCGACGCCTCGACCCCCTGCAGGACAACAAATAATGGACAGATACGCCATGAAAACGCCTACTCCAATATCCGGGGGGGAGTCCCGCTGCCTCATGGGAAGGAGCTCATGGAGGCTTGGGCCTTGATACCACCTTATCTCCCCCGGACCACCGAGCGCCGCCTCAGCCCAAAGGGTGCCTCCCCCAACAGGGGCAATGCAGACTGAACTCGGTAGCGCAGCAACCCCTGGATCGAGGTTTGGAGGTGGCGATGACTGACGGAGGGAAGAAACAAGAAGATTTTCTTCCTCAGCCTAGTGCTTCGATGAAGCGAACTGGGACGGCGACGCTGGAGAATGTTTTAGAAGCTCTCCAGCGCTTGGAGGTATCAGTTGCCAATTCCACTAAAGAAAATTCATCTCTTGTAAGTAAAATGGATTTACTTTCTAATACAATGGAAAATACTAAACAAGAATTTAAGACTCAGATGAATGATTTAAAACAAGAGGTGAAGACCATACAGGAATTTAATGTGACAACAGTAAAAGACAGACTTTTTGTCCATCGGAAAATAGAACAGCTTGAAAATTTTCATCGTAGATTGACACTTCGCCTTTTGAACTTTCCTAGATCTATTGGAGTTAGCCCATTGGACGCCTTTAAGAAATATCTAATGGAAATATTACAATATACCCCAGATATGTTTCCGCCAATAAATAAGATATACTAAATACAGCCAAAAAAATTACAGAAAAGGGACGTATTGAATATAACAGAAATTCTAGATACTTCTATGACTGAAGAAACTGAAAGGTGGACTTTGATAGTCTCCTTTGTTTTCGAACAGGACTTGGAACATGTTAAAAGATTGTATTTCAGAAACGCAAAAACACTTTTCTTAGGTAAAAAAGTATGGATGTTCCCAAATGTAACAAGATCCACTCAGGAGAGAAGAAAAGCTTTCCTAGCCATGAGGGCTGATGTTATAGCTCTGGGAGCATCCTTTTACTTAAACTATCCATGTAAATGCGTAGTAAAGTTTTTAGGGATAAAATATGTGTTTTTTCAGTCTGAACATTTGAGTGAATTTATTAAGGTGAAGAAATTGGCTGCTGGTTAGAACAAGCTAAGTGATGTTAGATAGAGTAGAAATCTGCTATGCTATATTGCTTTAAATTTTGTTTATATTTTCTTTATGTTTCATTTTCCTTCACGGGTCACCAGGTTTTAGTGGTCTAAAGAGGATTAATCAATATACTTCTAGAAAGTTATGTTAATAGTTAGTTAATATCAATCTGTATTGCCTGTTCAAGTTGTATATGACTTGTAATGTATATTGAAAATGCAAATAAAATAAATAAAAAAAATTTTAAAAAACGTTATGTCCAATAAAAATATATATCATCTTATTTTCTTTTCCATGTTTTATTTTGTTTTATTTCTATTGATTACATTTAAAAGTGGACTAACAAGGCTACCACACCTATCTACAATTGTGATGGAAAGTGTCAGCACCCCCCCCCCCCCCCAAGAAATTCACCAAAACCTACTGTACCCACATATAGGTGACACCTGCAGACATAAGGCCTATTGTAATGGTGTACAGTTGGGTACAGTAGGTTTTTCATGGGTTTTAGAGAGCTCCCCATACAATATAAGGGAGAGATGTGTACCTGGGAGCTTGATTTGAAGTACACTGCAATGCCACCATGGGTGCCCCACTGCTCTCCTGGGATGTCTATGTGGCCAGTCTACTAAAAATGCTAGCTCCTCTAAAACCCAATGGCTTGATTTTGTGCATTTTTTCACTTGTATGTTTTTTTTTTTTCAAAAATGAACCAAAACGATAAATGCACAGAGCACAAAAACATGTAGCAAGTGGCCATTAAAAAAAAAAAAAAGATAGACGTTTTGCTGTTTTGAAAATAGCTATATTTACTATTCAGATTCTGGATGTTTCAAGCAAAATGTCCAAAGCTGGACTTAGACATCATATTAAATATGCCCCTCCATGTAATTTTATGAGGTATTATATACATGTATATTGGCATATGCACTCAAAAATGACCCCTGTACAGTTGCGTTTAGGAAATACAGTCTATAGAGGTGGTAGAAAGAGTTCTAGAACAGTAATTTGCTTTGGGTTCACATTTCCAGCAGCGTAAGTGTGGCTGAACCACAACCGGCCTTGTGAAACTTCCTCAGTTGGTGAATGCATTTTGTTATATAATAATACTGTAAACCCCCTAACCCCATAAGCTGACTCTGTCCTACATGTACCTGAATAGGATTTAAGTGCATCACCGGTGGCCTCAATGTTACCTCAGACAGAGTGCTCATGTAAAGACAAGGGGAAAAAAAACTTCATTAACAAACTAACCTCATCTCAAGTTCCAAAAAAACTTGAGAGGAAAAATAAGTGAAAATCTATAGAAAAGGTGTTACATTCCAAAGGAAGATTTATGTAAGTAATTATATACAGGATAATGAAAAGATGACCAACTGGAAGTTTAACAGAATATGTTTATTCCGCAAGATCTGGTTTACTTAAGGACTAATTAAACTATAAAAGTTTTATAGAATCTTGGTTAACAGGGGTGCAAGAAAGAAAACTATACACCTCAATGGATAAATGCAAAGGAAAGGTACAACTCAAATGTTTCTTCCCTCCCACTTAATAAACTATGTGGAAACTCCTTTTATAGCTCAGAACACTTTACTGTATACAAAAATCAGAACCCCCTTTTTCTTACTGCAATACCAGATAAGAGGTTTTGCAGAAAATGTGGTAGCCCACTCTAGTACTGCATAGGGTGATGAATGATCAGCTGCAGTGGAACCTACTGCCTACTACTAAAACCAAAACAAAAGGACAGAAAACTATCTCCTTATCCAAAAGTGTGTGCAACCTGTCACTCGGAAAATGTTTCTAAAAAAAAAAATCTCTTTTAGTTTAAGAATCTGAATACTGTTTTAAACTAACTTTCTCTTTAAAATAATTATTGGTATATGCTAAATACTATCTGATTATCTCGGACTTTGTTTCACCTCACTAACCACCTGTTGTTTTCTTGGTTGACTCTCTTCAAAAATACTTCACATACACACAGTAGTAATCACCAAGACAAGATTACTGTCTTACAACAAAAAACAAATATAGCTGTTGGTAGTCCTGCTTATAATCGAAATAGAAAAACGCCTATATTGTGACCCAAATCGGGAGATAGACGTTTATCTCACAAAAGCCAAATTTGGACGTTTTCAACTGCACTCCGTCACGGATGCGGACAAAGTTGATGGGGGTGTGTCGAAGGCGGAACTGGGGCGTGGTTATCGGCCGATCAGAGATGGGCACCTTTCGCCGATAATGAAAAAAAAATATGCATTTTTAGCGAGAATTTAGGGCACTTTTCCTGGACCCTGTTTTTCCACGAATAAGGCCCCAAAAAGTGCCCTAAATGACCAGATGACCACTGGAGGGAATCGGGGATGACCTCCCCTGACTCACCCAGTGATCACTAACCCCCTCCCACCACAAAATTTGCCGTTTCACAACTATTTATTTTCACCCTCAAATGTCATACCCACCTCCCTGGCAGCAGTATGCAGGTCACTGGAGCAGTTATTAGGGGGTGCAGTGGACTTCAGGCAGGTGGACCCAGGCCCATCCCCCCCCATCTGTTACACTTGTGCTGGTAAATGGGAGCCATCCAAACCGCCCCCCAAACCCACTGTACCCACATGTAGGTGCCCCCCTTCACCCCTTAGGGCTATAGTAATGGTGTAGACTTGTGGGCAGTGGGTTTTGAGGGGGATTTGGGGGGCTCAACACCCAAGGGAAGGGTGCTATGCACCTGGGAGCTGTTTTACCTTTTTTTTTTTTTTGTAAAAGTGCCCCCTAGGGTGCCCGGTTGGTGTCCTGGCATGTGAGGGGGAGCAGTGCACTACGAATCCTGGCCCCTCCCACGAATGTCTTGGAGTTATTCGTTTTTGAGCTGGGCGCTTTCGATTTCCATTATCGCTGAAAAACAAAAACGCCCAGCTCAAAAAAAGATAAACGTCCATGTTTTTCAAAAATACGGTTTGGTCCGCCCCTTCACGGACCCGTTCTCGGAGATAAACGCCCATGGAGATAGACGTTTCCATTCGATTATGCCCCTTAGTATCTACTACACTTTAAGTCCCCAGTGACAATGAAGCCACTGAAGAAAAAATTCTCCCCCACCTCAGAATTCTCAGAAATTCAAACACACTGAATTACACCTGAGGCTGAGACATCTCTCAACCCTTTCACAGTTCAAATTTATTTCTGTATGAAATTTAGATCAACTTCAATAAGACTTCCCTATAGAATACCACAATAAAAAAAAGGCTCCTCAAACTGTACACAATTTGCAGGGTTCTCACAGAACTTGTATTTATTTTAATTCTCTCCCCTTCCCTTTAAGTTCTCACAGCTTTTCAGTTACGTGAAAAATTACTATTAGGTAATTCTGATAACTATCAAAACAAATTTTTACTTTAGAACAGTACTTCCTCTTACCAAAGGGTCACAAAAAGGTTAAAGTCTATCCAAAACACATTCACACATTAGCTCTCACTTCCACTCACCAAATTTCTTCATATATTGGTCAAACAGATTATTTATCTCCAACTCACACCTTAACCTCCAAGACTCTCAGACATCCACCCTGCCTTCAGAGTCCCACATCTTCTCCCTTCTCCCTTGAGGCTCCAGATATTCCCCAGAAACAGTTTCCTGTGGTGAGCTGTGCAACCAGATTCAAGCTATGCAAATTTCTTTGGACACTGCTTGCCAAAGTGAGCCCTGTACAGCTCAAACAAAGTTAAAACAGTCAAAATTATCTTTAATAAACCTATTTTCATTTTTAACTTCATACAACACCTTATAGCCATGCTTTGAGGAGCATTATGTGGAAAATCTGCACTTTTAAGCCTCTCATAAACCCCCAAATAGACACTCACAATTTAAAGTATTTTACATATCAAACTTCCTCAAAGATGGTCACAGCATCACTTTGAAACCTCTGGGCACCTGAATTCTAGAATTTATAACCATACACAACCATCAAAGCATTTTAAAACAATTTAGCTTATATACTGGTCTCAGTGCCATTGTGGATTATTTCTAGACTGCCCTGAGCCTCCCTCCCCCCGCCTGAAACGAGCTTCCCCCTTCAGGTAAACAAAATAATATTTAACCGCAGGTTACAATACAAAGCTTCTCCACTGGGAAAAAGCACACACACTCAGGAGTACCAGTAATCTAGTGACAATTCATTAGTAAGGCTCACTTCTCAATTATGCCACTAGAAAGACGACATCCAGTCTACAACAATTGCCTTACATGAGTGGGAAGCTTGGCAAGGTAAGGCTTTCTATAATCAATGCAACTTACCACTTAGTTTCTGCACAGGATCAGTTTAGTCTGGTTTTGCTTAAGGGCATTCTTTACTGTCCTTTCTTCCTCTCTCATTATTTAAGATAGCTGTTATTTGCTTGAAAAGAAAGACATGATTTTCAAGATCCCTAGTCTGCATATTAGAGCAGCAACAGCAGCACTGTTTTCAATTACTGCATACACTGGGACTCTATACGGATCAAAGCTTCTTCTTCCCTGCCAGGAAATGCATGCCATTAATTTATTCTTTTCATCATAAGCAAGGCTTTTTTTTTTTGCATGATGCAGAAGTCCATTCGGATTACATTCATTTCATCTTTCAACCCCCCCCCCCCCCTTCCCTTTCCTTCCGTTTAACATTATTGGCTTTCTAGTACCATGATAATTCAACAGCATGCTTGTAATATTTGCTCCTTAAGAGTTAACCTCCTAAAATCTGTTGGATTTATAACAGGGTCTTTTGGAAAACAAGGATTTTACCCATTCCTTTCAGTTGAAAAATCAAATATACTATATGATTACATATGCAGTACATACATTAAATTTGTTTGTTAAAATAAATCATCACATATATTGCAAAACTGTGCTGGCCAAGCTTATGCTTACGCTCACTCATAACATCTGCTGGCTGCCTCTGGTAAAACATTAAACTTGTCTAGACCTTATTTATGATTTTGGCATCCTTAGTCATTACAACTGACAGCCAGAATAGAACAGCCTCCCAGAGATTAACTTAAAGGAAGAACAAGCTTTTTCAGGTGGGTTTTGTTGCTCTAGATTCAGTTTTTGTTTGTTGATAACAAAATAACACTGGATAATAAGGGCTCTGTTTACTAAGCCGCGTTAGCATTTTTAACGCTCGTTATCCATGTATGCGCTTTAACTGAGTACACACCTACGATATCCCTATAGGCACCTACACGGTTAGCGCGCGTGCTAATTGTAGGCGCGTTAAAAATGATAATGTGCTTTAGTAAACAGGGCCTTAAAGCTTTCCCAATTGATGGCATGTAGATTGCAAGTGAACAGGCAACACTTGCCATATTTTTGGAAGTCTCCTTCCGAACAGGCAAAAAACAAAACAAAACAGGATTTGAAAGGGAGCATGTAATGCACCCCCAAACAACAATTCATGCATTTATCAGCGTAAATAGTATAGGCTTCATTTGACTCTTTGTCACATGCAGGGGTGTAGCTATGGGGGGCCAAGGGGGCCAAGGGGGCCTGGGCCCCCGCAAATTTCATCCGGGCCCCTGGTTTGGCTGGTGGGGGTCCCCAACCCCCGCCAGCCAAAGCCTTCTTCAGTGCCAGTCTCCAGCGCAGCCATGTTCGCAGCCTGCCCCCTGCTCTTCTTTCTTCTTGTTCCTCCTGTGCACACTGATGCGTCAGCGTGCACAGGAGGAGCAAGAAGAAAGAAGAGCAGGGGGAAGGCAACAAATGTGGCTGCTCCGGAGACTGGCGCTGAAGAAGGTTGCAGCTGGTGGGGGTTGGGGACCTCAGCCAGGAAAGGAATTTGTTTGTGAGGGGAAGCGGCAAGGAGGCGAGGCAAGGCGGTGGGGGGAGACGAGGAGGCAAGGCGTGGTGGTGGCGGGGGTTTGTGGGGTGGCACTCAAAATGTGTCCCCAACCTTGGGCTCTGGCCCCCTCCCACCATGAGGTCTGGCTACGCCCCCCCCCCCCCCCCCCACGTGTGTTAAAAAATACATTCCATTTCCAAAGTATATACTCAGAGGCAATTAGACTGCGACAAATGCACTTAAACCTTGTCCAATGGAAAGTTGGAATGAGGATTCTGTCACCATTAGTGCTCTGGCTGTCTGCAGTAACCAAGCTCTGTATCATGGCTTTTAATATTAACAGCAGCAAAACTTAATGTGACGCAAAATGAGCCGGCATCCTGCATCTAGCTCATTAGAGCTGTTTAGTCTTTTTAACTATTTTCTATACACAGTAGGTATAAGAGAGAAAACATGCTTTTGCCTGTTACTTTGGCATCATGGGTATCATTTAGTTAAGATGTTATTATAGTGGATTAGTTTTTAAATTTAGGAGGGGGTGATACTTTCTTGGAAGACAAACATTGCCTGCCTTAGTTGCCCTATAGTGATCAGCTTGGGGCTTGCTCTGTGTTTGAATAATGTCCCCGGTCTGAAATACATTCAGGACCCAGCATGGAAACTAAGTTGCTGTCACTCTAAATAGCTTGTTGTTGCTTTCTGATCACGCTTTAGATGGAGTGATGCGGCAAGCGGCACAGCTTACTTGCAGGCAAGCATGCATTCTGGTACAGATTTTTTTTCCCTTTGTTTTTCAGACAGTAGAGTCGGAAAGCCTGTAGGCTGTAGTTTTGGAAAAGAAAATATCTGTAAAATGTGGGACAGGTAGTGTGGTCGGTCTCCCACCTCTGGGAAGTCTTTTCGTGGGGCAGCTGAGCAAGAAATCATAAAACTGGACTTTATAGCTGCTGGTTTCTGGCTGCGTAGCCACTGAAATTAGTTTTCTCTTGTGAGCAAAATGGGACTTGGGGGGATCAATTGGAAATAAAAGTAAAATAATGCTGCAAGGAAAGCGCTAGGAACATTGTAGTAGTGCAGTGGTAAAGAAAGGAGCTCCAAAGGACTGTGGTATTATAAGTCAGTAGCAGGGTTTTTGCTAGCTCAGCATACTAGATTCATTTATACCCTATATCAACTTGATCAGAAATTATAAAGAATTCCAGTGTTGGCCTTTAACACAGAGATCATAACATTATTCAACCTAATCAGGAACACTACTGAAACACTATTTACCCCACAATCTTTAGCTCCTACTTCAACACACAATAGGTTTCAAGCAGCGGTGGTTTGAGCATTTGGGGAAACTGGGCAGTGCTCGAGGGCCTAGAGCAGTAGGAGGCAGGGGCGTAGCCACGGGCAGGCCTGGATGGGCCCAGGCCTAGCCACTTTCCGTTCAGGCCCACCCACCCAACATCCCCTCAGGGTTTAAATCTTTTTTACCTCCATCATGGAAGCTTGAGCTTGTGCTCGCCGTCATCCCTCGCCGCAATTTCCCCTACATTGTGCACTGCACAACCCATTTCCTGCAACTCAAGTGCTTTTTTCTCTGCAGCACAGAGGTTCTTCCCCTCATTTCCTCTTCTTGCGTTTGATCTTTGTTAAAACTCCTGACATCGCTCTCCAGTCCTGTCAACCTGCAGAATCCATGACCTGTCACAGCCCAGGTCTGCAAACCGGCCGCGTCATTGAAAGCTCTGCCCATCAAGCCTTCCCTTCGTGAGTTCGTTCCCTCAGAGTCCCACCTTCTGATGTCATTTCCTCTTTCCGCGAGGGCAGGACTCTGAGGGAATGAACTCACGAAGGGAAGGCTTGATGGGCAGGGCTTTTAATGGCGCGGCCAATTCGACGGAGGTAAAAAAGATTTAAATCATGCAGGGTGGCACTGTAGCAAGAAGAGAAAGGGGGATGTTGGGGGGAGAAGAGGGCGGGCAGGTGGATATGAATGGGAGGAGAGGATGGGGGTGAAGGAGAATCGCTGGACATGGATGTAAGCGGGAGGGGAGGGCAGGGGAGAGAGGAGAATGGCTGGGTATGGATGGATAGAGGGGGGCAGGGGAGATAAAAGAATTGCTTGGTATGGATGGATGGAGGGGGGCAGAGGAGAGAAGAGAATTGCTGGGTATGGATGGATGGAGGGGGCAGAGGAGAGAAGAGAATTGCTGGGTATGGATAGATGGAGGAGGGCAGGGGAGAGAAGAGAATTGCTGGGTATGGATGGATAGAGGGGGGCAGGGGAGATAAGAGAATTGCTGGGTATGGATGGATGGAGGAGGGCAGGGGAGAGAAGAGAATTGCTGGGTATGGATGGATAGAGGGGGGCAGGGGAGATAAGAGAATTGCTGGGTATGGATGGATGGAGGGGGCAGAGGAGAGAAGAGAATTGCTGGGTATGGATGGATGGAGGAGGGCAGGGGAGAGAAGAGAATTGCTGGGTATGGATGGATAGAGGGGGGAAGGGGAGATAAGAGAATTGCTTGGTATGGATGGATGGAGGGGGGCAGAGGAGAGAAGAGAATTGCTGGGTATGGATGGATGGAGGGGGGCAGAGGAGAGAAGAGAATTGCTGGGTATGGATGGATGGAGGGCAGGGGAGAAGGAGAGTTGCTGAACATAGGTGGATGGAGGGGAGAGGAGAGTTGCTGGATATGGGTGGATGAAGGGGAGGGCAGGGAGAGAGGAGAATTGTTGGACATGGATGGAGGGGAGGGAAGGGTATGACAGGAAGGAGATGCACATGGATGGAGGGGTGAGAGAAGAAATTCTGGACATGTCATGGATGGAGAGGTGGGAAGAGAGAGGAAGTGAGATGAACATGAATGAAAGGGAGAGAGGAGAAATGCTGGACATGGATGGAGGAGAAGGAAGGGAGAGAAGAAATGCTGGAAATGGATGGAGGGGAGGGAAGAGAGAGAAAGGAGATGAGATGAGGGAAAAGGAAGAGGGGAGAAAAACTGCTCATGGATGGAGAAAATAGGCAGGAGCTGGATCCACTGGACAGTCAAGTCTGCGGAGGACCCAGCTTTTACTTACGGATGTAGAACAAGAAATGAAGAAGAAAGGAAGAAAGTAAAGAAATAAATGGAAAGGAAGCCCTGGAAACGGAGTTAAGAGGACAGATAACAGCAGAATCAGATACTGGGCCAGCATGATCAGAAAAACAAAGTCACTAGACAACAAAGGTAGAAAAAAATCATTTTATTTTCATTATAGTGTTTGGAATATGTCCACTTTGAGAATCAGGTGCTCAACGTTAAAAGTTTATATTTATTTACTTAATTATGGCATTTTATCCCACATTAAACATGAATTAGATTGGAACCTGAGATCATTTAATTTGTTTTTTCCTGGAGAGAGTAATGCATTGCCCCTCCCCCCAGGCTCTCTCCCCGGCTATAGCCAGCTCTGCAATTTTGAGGGGAGGTGCAGAGGTGGACGGGAGGACGCAGAGGTGGACCAGGGAGAGAGCCTGTTAAACATTTACCAGCACACCACTGTCTAGTGCCCACCCATCCAACCTGTTGGCCCACCCAAAAATTGCCTTCTGGCTACACCACTGGTAGGAGGGCCCTGTACCTTCTCCCCACAGGACTGACATATCTATCCCCTCTGTCCCCAGGTCTGGCACGCCCCGCCTCTCTCACCCCTCCCCCACTCTGGCAGCTCTCCTGTCTCTGACACCCCCCCCCCCCATGTTTACCTCAAAAGTTCCTGTCTCCGGACAGGGTCCCGTCATAGGCTGTCTGCCATTGACCAGAACCTTCTCTATGCCACTGCCCACCTCTTTTTTACACAACTTCCTGCTTCCACAAGGGTGGGCCATGGCAGAGAGAAGGTTTCTTTCAGTGGCAGACAGCTTATGCCGGGGTCCTGTACGGAGAAAATAACTTTTGAGGTAAATGTGGGGGGGAGGGGACTGAACCTGGGGACAGAAGAGAGAGAAAAGAAGAGGGAGATGTTGGCCTAGGGAGGGAGAGAGATGTTGGACCTAGGGAAAATAGGAAGCGATGTTGGACCCGGTTAGGGGGGAGGAGCAGATATGATGGAACTGTAGAGGAAGACGGTAAGTACTACTAGAGATAGCCAGAGTTTTTTTTGTCATAGGGTACTGAGTACTAGCACTTTTTTTTATTGTCTACTAAAATTGACCCATAGCGTTTATAACAGAAATATATACATATATATTTTTTTAGATCGGGGGGGGGGGGGGGGGGGGCTGTATACTTCACCACTAGGAGATTGGTTTCTCAGATAAGAGACAGTATTGCTGGGTAAGTCTAGGAAGACTACTTGGGTTTAGTCCAATCCATCATACTCAGGGTAAACTCCTGGGACCCTGCTGAGATGGTGGTAGTCCAAGGGTAAAGACTATGAGGGAGGTGGCAGGGACAGACTAACTCAGTCCTGAAAGGCAGGGAGTGGATTAGTGTTGTGAGAATAATCTGTTAAACTTTGACCTGAACAGCAATCTGCATGTTTATTTGCATATTTGGACAGAGTGATTTAAAGCATTAAGAAAAAGGAAGGACCATTTGACTCTCAGGACCTGGAAGGGGGAGGGGAGAACTAAAGTCCTGAGACTTATCTGGGGTGACCTGGAAGAGTGTTTGTAGATGTAGAATACGTTCACCTTTAGTAAAGAAAGAGACCAGTTAAGAGGACTCAGAGGCTCAGGAGGGCCAGAAAAGCAAAGTTTGGTCTCTTTGGAAATTTAGTTTGGGTTTTGTTTTAGTAAACTATGCGTTTGGATTTTAGCTTGTACTTTAATATTTCTGGTTCTTTCATTTTAACTTGAACTTTGATTTTTACTCAGTGTATGCTGTCAGGTAGGCGGCCTGGATCATAGTTTCCAAGTATTAATAGAAGAGCCCAAGCTTTGCATCCCAGTTCTGCTTTTAATAGTTGCTGTGGCTGGTTGTGGGGTGATTTTCTCAGGGGATCTTTTACAAAGCCATACTAGCATTTTTAGCTCACAGTAAAAATCAGCTGGCAATAAACACTTAGACGCCCATGCTAGTACATTACCCACCCCAAAATGATAACCTGGCATTTAAGTAATGGCATCTTTTTGCTAGAAAAACACACTGCAAATAATAATTAATAAACAAATAATCAAAGGTATAGACTTGGTGAGCATAGGGCGTGGCAGTCACCCAGGTATTATAAGGACTAATGCAGAATTAGTTCTACCTCCCCTCACTGCCAATATGGCTTCCTTACCCTTTGCTCCAAAATTTAAGCAGGTAGACTACACTAATGAGAACTATTGTACAAACATATTCTTACTGTGGTGACGGTAAGTAACATTTTACTGTGAGAAGAATAAATACTGAGAACTCACACCATCACATGTACCACTTTTTAAAGTCAGATCTATTTCTGGAGCTTAGAGCTCACCTGCAGTGCAGCAGAACACAAATGCCAGGAGCAGTGAGTATTCAGTCTCAGCAGTAACAATGAAGGTTATCACTTGGGGGCGGAAATAATTGGCTCAAAGACTGGACTCAAACTCCTTGGTCACTGAGTACTAATTGCATGGTTGTATTAATATTCATGTCAAGTGGTTCCAGTCAACAATAAATGCAATCACAGAGGGCAGAGAGGATATCGCCTCTGCTAACATGGATTTTACTTTAGTTTCCTTCACCATATTTCTGACATTGCTTGCTTTTTTTTTTTTTTTTAATTCAGCTTTATCTTTGGAGTGGGGGTGGTGAAGGGGTGCCCAGATAGAAATCAATAGATCAAGAAAACTCATTTAAAGTAACAATAAAAAAACCCCAAAACATATTACTAAATGAAGGGCCCTTTTGCTAAATCACACTATTTTTTAAATACTT
The DNA here is from genome assembly GCF_901765095.1 of Microcaecilia unicolor. NCBI lineage: Eukaryota > Metazoa > Chordata > Amphibia > Gymnophiona > Siphonopidae > Microcaecilia > Microcaecilia unicolor. The sequence continues at coordinate 204,128,557 of NC_044037.1, read as the reverse complement.
AATACACGTAAACAGCAAACATTAAAACTCGGTAAGTGCAAAGGCTATGTGGTAATGGTTGGAGGTATGCCCAGAATATCCCCTACAGTTATCACACAGAAAACATCATTACCATGTGTAATAAGTATTCACAAGTAGTGTGGATGCACTCACTGCCTCCTCTAGAGAAGAGGGTAACTGCACCTTCACTAAACTGGTTCCTAACTACATACATTCCATGCCCATTATCTACCCATAACTTGCCCAGTTCCCACCCCCTAACAAGGTATGAAGCTAACACACAAATTAGGGAAGAGGGACGGAGAGAAAGAGAGAGCCGAGATGCAGAATGGAGGTGGTGTTAGTAGCTGAGCTACAGCAATCCACAGGTCTCCCTGGTTTCCTGGGACTAAAGCAAGTAGGAGGATTTCCAAAAAGGAAAGATGAGTTGGGCTGCCTCAACAAAAATGGAAAAAGGTATTCATCTACACTGCAGACAAAGGCTCTTCTGGTCTCTCTGCTTACCTTGCAACATTAACCATCCCATATTCCCCTACCAGACTCCTCTGCTCAATGAATGATCACCGATTGGTTCTCCCTAATCCCAAAGCTGCCCAACTTGAATTTACCAACACTTATAAAACTACAAAACCTAGATTGTGATTCCACTGCATATAATAAATGTAGACTGCTTTGGTTGTAACACAGAAAGGCAGTACAGTACAGTACAATCTCAGTTATCTAACCTTCACTCTGACCATCTGGCATATCTGACAGATCCCCCCCCCCCCCCCAGTGATGTCATCACATTTACTTGTATTAAAAATCTTTGTTTTAGAACAATTGTTGAAAATCGGGAACTCTATGCCTTTGTTTTTGCATTGTTTGAGGGTTATGCAGTAACATAGTAACATAGTAGATGACGGCAGAAAAAAACCCGTACGGTCCATCCAGTCTGCCCAACAAGATAAACTCATATGTGCTACTTTTTGTGTATACCTTATCTTGATTTGTATCTGCAGTGTTTTTCATATGGAATATAAATATGGAATATGGAAATATGAAACTCTTTACCTATTGCCATCAGTACAGAAAACAGCTGCCTCAACTTAAGGAAGAGGCTAAAAACCTTTCTCTTCCCAAAGACTGCTTTATAATAATCTATCATGACATCTACCTCCTAGTATCATCCATTATCCTTTCCTTAATGTTTTTTAGTCTCATGCATTACACCGATGGTCTCTAATGTTTCTCATACCTCACACTAACACTATTTGCTTCTGTCTCATCTAGAATGTAAACCGCACTGAACTCTGGAAAGGGGATATTAGCAATATACAAGAATTGATTTGAATTTGAATTATCTGACTTTTCACTTATCCGACAACAGGTCGGTCCCGTTTACTTTGGATAATCAAGACTGTACTGTATATCAAATCCATGATCCTTTACCCTCTTCTGAGCAACAGTGTAATCTGTATCAGCCCTCCCCTTCCAGGAACCCTATGAAGAAGAGGAGAACCTTTGGCCTGCCAGCCCTTCCCCCAACTCAACAGCTCTACTTCCTTATTGTCTACAAATTAAGCCCTGGTTTGTACCCAATTTATAGAATTACCCTCAACTGTTCTTACTTGGTATGCGCTAATCATTTTAGTTCATACTATTCCTACAGTGTGCATTAATCTTAATAATTACCATTCATGCATAGAATACACTCCTAATTTCTAGAAAGCTGAGGGCCCAAATTTCCGATTAGCGTGCAACTTTGCATGTGCAACTTATAGAAAAAGGTCAGTTGCGTATGTAACTTAATAGATTAATTGGATGCAAATTGGCTTTAGTGACCAATTATTGGCGGTAATTGGTGCTAATTGGCCATTCCATGTGTAACTGCCCTTAGTTGGTATTCCATAAGTTATGTGCTCAAATTCCAGCGCGCACAACTCCAAGGAGGGCATGGAGGTGTGTCAGGATTGTGTCAGGCAGCTACACATGTGTGTTATAGAATATTAGCATTTATGCGCCCAACTGCCTACAGCAAGGCACAAGCATTTACACAAGCCATTTTGCTGGCACAAGTGCTCGGGCCTAAAGCTCGGGTCTGAATCAGTCTGTGGCAGCCTGCTCTATAAAAACACTGATATGCTTTAGGCTGAATATTGACCTGCCTATACCGATGACCCAAGCCTGTTCTTCCTGTCCTATGCAAATTTGGAAAATTCTGGTTACAACCAAAAATTAAGCCTTATCAACATGAAGAAAACTGACACTGCACAGTTTTGATTGACCTATGTGCATTACAAATATATCATTGCCGATCTTAAATAACCTATGTGCCTGATTGCAACTTGCTTTGAGCTTACAATTGCAAGAGACTAGTAATTAAATCTAAATCTCTATATGCGTTGAAACAGGACTTATGGTAGTATTCTATAACGGTAGTTGTGCTGCTGTTATAGAATCAGCAGTTACCCCCAAATTCTATAGTAGTCACTAAAAATTGCCCGCACAATTTAATTGAATAATGAGCTATTTAGTGCCAATAATTGGCTTTTTAATAAGCAATTATTGGCACTAATTAGATTTAATTGGCATTTATGCAAGTACATTTAGGCAGGGATCTGCACTTAAAATGTATGTACGATTTAAAAATGGAGGTGCAGAAATGGAAGGGTCATGGCCGTAATTCCTAAAATTAACTTGCGTTGTTACAGAATAACAAGGACACACACCTAATATAGGCATGTACATTTGCACCACACTTCAGTTTGTGAAAATGGCCATGCCTAAAGTTAGGCATGATTTCTGAGCATAAGCGTTATTCTATAAACCACGCCTAACTTTAGGTGGGTTATAAAATAGCATTTTATTCAAAGCCAATTTTTTTGGCACCATATATAGAATCTAGCCTTTAGTGCACATCATTCTGGCACCTAACTATAAGTGATCTATTGAGAATTACCCCCACTATTCTTACCTAGAGCACACTGTTTAAGAATGGTGCTCAGCAGAGGTAGACTGATAATGATTTGGGCCCTCGGGCAATAAGGCTCATGGGCCTTAGCCACTTATCAAAAGTGATTAAACTAGATGGGGGCTAGGGGAGTGTGGGTCCCCTACTGCTGTGGGCCCTCAGGCTCTGCCCTGTTGTCCCAATGGTCAGTCCACCTCTGATGCAACACTACTAATAAAGAAAATATCCAAAATTAAACACTTCATAAAACAAAGCAAACGATAGAATCCAGATATGACACAAAAAAATTAAACAATTATCCAATGTACACCTCTATTCTGTACAGCCAGCTAGGGTCCTTATAAATCCCAGCTATCCCTAAACTTTCCTCTTCTGGAGGGGAGGAGGAGAAGAGGGGAAGGAAATTGGGTACTGTTGCATAATTCATGAGAGTTTTTTTATTTTTTGACACAAGAGCATTACATATATTAAGATTAACCTGATTTATTGAAATAATGAGATAGCAGATGTTTTAAACTTTAACCAGATTTAAGTTTTAGTACAGAGAACAAGAAGGGTGTATGTACTCCCTGGACTGCACAAAATTTCCTAAGGTGCCTTTACAAGGAGGGGAAATTTCCAATACGACTCTATGGTTCTTTTTCCTAAGCAAATTCATGCTTTCATATTAGGAATGATGCAATCCAGTTCACTTCCTGGTGTCAGCAGTGAGGAAATTAGGATCCCGAAGAGAAATCTAGCTAGAGTGGGAGTGACAGATGCTGCTAATGGCTTTGTGGAGAATCAAGTCACCAGAAGAATCTGGAGGTGCTACGAGGATTCAGAATAACTCTCTCGCTCCTTCTTCTGAGCAAGGAATACCTGTGAAGTGTAATAGGGCGAGCATGGAGAGAGGCAGCATGTATTATAGTGGACCAATCTATGAGAACAGTACATCTTGGAAATGGAATCCTTGATCTGCCTATAAACATGCTTCAGTAGGAGGGGAGCGACAAACACTCGGGTCAATATTCAAAGCAATTTAAGCAGGCAAGAGAGGCTCCTACCCACTTAAATTGCTTGTGCCTGCCTAGCCAGGAATATTCAGTGGTGCTTAATTGGACAGTGGTTCTGAATATCGGCACTCACGGACATATCTCAAGTGAGCAGGATAAGGGCGTTACAGGGGCAGAGCCGGGCACATCATTCTACAGTTCTGGTCATCTTGTTGGCGGGACCCAGGGGTGCCTGTTGGTACTATACTTCATAACCCTGCTCTTTTTCCTAGAAGGACTTGGGGACTCCTGTTGGAATTTTACTATTGCTGCCCAGCTTTTCCTGCTGATGGGACCCAGGAACTACCACTGGCTATTCACCCCATAGTCCTGTTCTTTCTGCACATAGAACTTGGGGAATCTTGCTGACACTTTACTACTACAGGTTTTCTCGCCTTCAGGACCAGGGACTTCTGCTGCTTCTTCATGTCACTGCAATGCTCTTGGAGACAGCAATGAAGCCCTACACATCTGCTCATTTGCATATTGGCCAATGATATGTACAGATGGACAGCCAGAGAGACAAAGATGGATGGATCCTCCCCAATTGATGCTATTGCTTAACAGGAACATGCCTAATAAGCAAATAGTATCCATCTATAATGCACTAAAGCTCCCAACAAAAGCAAATAAAACATATATATAATAAACAAAACCCCAATAAACTAGTGATCATACAGATTCCCAAGGTAGAAGACATCTATATGATTGATTACAGCATTGCTCTTGTGATGTGTAACAATCATCATATTCAGAGCGATAAACAGGGAAAGGTGCAGTTAAGGTTATAATACTTACTGCGTACCAAACAGGTATGGAATATCATTTTTTTGGCAGTATGAATGCTTTCTAAATACCTAAGGAACTCAAACATCTCAGTGCTTCATTACATGTTTTTTTGCTGATGGTTTTCAATTATACATAAAGCATACTGCAAAATTCCAATCAGAAAACAGATACGCCTCAGGGACTTCCGGTTTGCTCCTAAACTGAACGGCTGTTTAAAATTGGTGCTCCCGCTTCACTATTGAAAACTGTTGCTGTTGCTCACCTGCACTTCCTGTGTTTTTATTTTTTTTTGTATTTTCTCTTCGTATTCCTCAACAATGAAGAAGAGTAAGTCCGATGCTCAATTTAATGTCTCTACAAGCCTTAAACGACTTAAATTTAATCTGCCTTATCCTGACAAGGTGGGAGTGCAGGAGTAGCCTAATGGTTAGTGCAGTGCCTTGAGCTCCTGGGGAACCAGGTTTAATTCCCACTACAGCTCCTTGAGTCAATCTTTCATTGGTAGTAACACGTCACTCACCCACCTCTCAACATGGTGTCAATCTTCTAGCAGGACCTTTTGGATCCTCAGCCCAGGGATTCTATAGCCTGTATATTCCTACCCAGCACAGCTTAGTATATAGGCTTATTACTAGGAAAGCTGTGGCTCCTACCCAGTTAAATCCTGCTGACTGGGTCAGGACAGATATTAACCTGAGAGGGCCTGATATTCAGCTGGTGGTGATCAGCGTTTTGCTGACTGCCACTGCAGTTAAACCCAGAAATTCAATGCTGGCACCGGTATTGAATTTCCTGGGTTGTGGATCCAGCAAGCACATAACTGTTTAGTGTGATATTCAGACACTTAACCGGCTATAGGTTACTGCATAAAGATAGGGTTGGACCTCATAAATAGCAGTCCTAAAATGCTCAGACAGCTAGTCAGCTACCAGCACTGAATATCAGCGGTACCCATACAACCTTGGCAGTTGGCAGTGACTCAGATATTCCGTGCTGGCAGCCGCATATGGCTCAGTATTCAATACCCGAGTCTGAATCAGTCTATGGCAACTAGCTTCTATAAAAACACTGACTGCGCTGGGCTGAATATTGACCTGTCTATACCGACGACCCACTCCTGTTCTTCCTGTCCTGTGCAGATTTGGAAAACTCTGGGTACAACAAAAAATAAAACCTTATCAAAATGAAGAAAACAGACCCTGCACAGTTTTGATTGACCTGTGTGCATTGCAAATACATCATTGCTGATCTTAAATAACCCGGGTGCCTGATTGCAACTTGCTTTGAGCTTGGAAATGCAAGAGACTAGTAATTAAATCTAAAACTCTACATGCGTAGAAACAGGTGTCCAGAGACTGCTCATTTACCAGTATATAAGCGTTAGTAAAAATGCCTTTTTACCACTACTATAAAAGCTGTCTATGACACCTTTTGTATCTGGCCTGTGCATCCCTGCACTGTTGTAAGAAGTGGGAGAGCCAGCCACCTCTAGCAGGGGGTTGGTGTCTAGGATAAGTGTAGTCCGAGACAGCTGCTTGTGTTATTCCCGTAGAAGAAAAGGTTACACAGCGGCTGAGGCAGAGGAATTGAGAGAGCAGGAGGCACTGAGATACGTTTCGGCATTGCTTTTGTCTTGTAACCACTCGCCTCCACCTACCCTCCTCTCTTCCTTCCCGTTCACATTAATTGATTTGATTTGCTTACTTTATTTATTTTTTGTCTATTAGATTGTAAGCTCTTTGAGCAGGGACTGTCTTTCTTCTATGTTTGTGCAGCGCTGCGTACGCCTTGTAGCGCTATAGAAATGCTAAATAGTAGTAGTAGTAGTAGTATATATGACATCCCACCCTAAAAAGCAAAAAAGAACTTTCTATAGATTACATGACTTATTCGAACCAGCATGTTTGGACTTTTAAAGGGCATTTTAGTTCAAGTGTTATTTGAGAAGATGTGTTCCCAGAGACATTCAGTGTGCTCCGTGATGCCTGGTCTATCAATCACATCTCTAATAAAATGGAGGGAGAAAAAAATGAAATGCAATGGAAAAGTGACAGCACTGCTACTTTATGCATCTGCTGGTATGTAGAAAGAAAAGATACACAGACATGAGAATACATATAATCCATTCAAATTAGCTGCTTGGCTTCCACAGAAAGATAAAATCCTCCTCATAGCTCATTATTAAGTGCAGTAATGAAAGAGCTGTCACTTTCACACTGAAAATGTTCAAGGTTTTAAAAAGTTATGCGTGCTTGGGTTTCAGGAAGGCTCTAATACACAGTAAAGTAGGTGAATGAGCAGAACGTTAAATGCTTACCCAGGTTTCAGATCTTTTACTCACCTGCAGGGTGAGGAGGTTATTTATGGATGGTTATTTGCCAATGGTATGCAATGGGCCCTGTGGCCCAGAATGCACGATAACAGTGTTACAAATGATAACCATTAATAAATAGCCCCTGAATGTTTAAGGATCAAAGCTGAATAATGCTATAATAGCAACATGCATTTGTTTTGAAAGAAAATGAAAAAAAAAAAACAGATTCATTTATAGGATGATGTACTGAGCCAAATCAACAAACTAAAGAGTAGTACATCACCTGGACTGGATGGCATATATCCTAGGGCACTGAAATAACTCAGAAATGAAATTTCTGATCTGCTGTTAGTAATCTGTAACCTATCATTAAAATCGTCCATTGTACCTGAAGATTGGAGGGTGGCCAATGTAATGCTGATTTTTAAAAAGGGTTCCAAGGGTGATCTGGGAAATTACAGACTGTTAAGCCTGACTTCACTGCTGGGCAAAATAGTGGAAACTATTATAAAGAATAAAATTATGGAACATATAGACAAACATGGTTTAATGGGACAGAGTCAGTATGGATTCAGCCAAGGGAAGTCTTCCCTCACTAATTTGCTTAATTTCTTTGAAGGCATGAATATACTTGTTGATAAAGGTGAACTGGTTGATATAGTGGGATAGAAGGCAATGTTTTGTTGTGGATTAAGAATTGGAGCATTCTCTCTGATCTGTCCCTACAAACATGAAGTTGAGTCAGAGGGGGTGGGATGGATCAGAAAGAGTGCTCCAGGTCAGGAAGCAGGCAGCCTAGGAGGATAATTGCACTGCCATGGTTCTACAGAAACTACTTTTGCAGGTTCACAGGGAGAATGGTGAAGATTGACAGGCTGAACTCACGGGCTGCCGGAGGGAGAGGAAGGAGAGAGGGAAAAGTTTTGGCGCCCGAAAGTGGGAGGAGGAGAGGGAGAGAGAGGTGCTGGCCCAGGTGAGGACCTCATAAATAAGACAACCCTGTTTTTTAAAATGTTTATTGAGGGGACAAAATTTCTCGACTTATAGCCGAGTATATGCAATAGCTGAACTACTTAAAAGGATAGTGACATAGAATAAACATATTAAGTTAAGTACCAGGGCTAGCTGTCACTATACGGATAACTGCTTTTGAATAACTGGCCCTTAGCCAGTTGAGAAAATTCCACAAACAGTTTTAGAAAATAAGGCCTTCATTGTTTTATTCAATTGAAACACTTTCATTAATATTTCAAGCATTTATAGCCACAAACAGTATTTCTTATTTATGGATTTACATGCTATATGAATTTACATGTCCTGCTTTAGTATGTGCAGCCAGTGTCACTCTTTGTGTGAGTGAGACTAACGAGTTAGTTACTTCTTCCAAGGCCTGGTTGAAAAGCCAAATTTTCACCTGCTTCCTGAAGTAGTGATAGTCTTGTGTTAAGCAAAGCCTTTCAGGGAGTGCATTTCAGAGTGTAGGGACTACTCCAGAGAAGGCTTGTTGGTGAGTATCACATCATGTGATGTCCTTTGCAGAGGGTGTGGCTAGGGATACTCCTTGGGAGGACCTTAGTGTCCATGGAGGTGTGTAGAGGGTAATCCTGTTCTTCAAGTACTCTTAGGCCATTTCCTTTAACGGCCTTGAAGATCAGACATAGATTTTTTAATTTAGCCCTATATTGTATTGGTAGCCAGCGAAGTTTTTGCAAAAATGCTGTGATGTGGACACATCGCTTATAACCTTCTATTACTTTTGCTAAAGCATTCTGAATCAATTCGACCTGGTGCGGAGGCTTTGTAGTCAGACCTGTGTAGAGTGTATTACAGTAACCAAGTCTTGATGTTATCATGCCATGCACAAGTGAGACAAGATTTGCCTTCTCATTGTAATGATAGAGGCAGTGTAGTTGTCGTAAATGATAAATGAATGGATAAATGCATAGAGGCAGCGTAGTCGTCGTAAATGAAAAAAAAGAGGCAGCTCTTGACGGTTGCTTGGATTTGGAGGATCACAGTAAGTATTGAATCTAACTGTATTCTAAGGTTCCTGACTTGTGATTTGAAGGAGTGTTCGTATTTTCCAAAAGAGATTTTGAAGTAACGCACTTAGCCCTTCAGTGGCCACTGTCAAAATTCTTTACAGTCAGAAATTGTAGTCTTCAATGTAATAAAGAAGTGAAACACAAGAATAAAAATATTACCTAGAAACACAGCCTAGGTATATGCACATCAGTTACCCATTTACATGTAAGGAATAATCACAAAATAGCACAATTGTCAGCAAAGATACATGAATGAATGGGCAGCGGAATGGGGTGGGGCACTGAGGCCATGATCCGACCAATATTTTACTCAAAACAGCATCAGCAATTAGAAAGCTTAGGGGTGGGGCCAGAGAATGGTTTGTTTGGACCCTCCTACCAAAATGGTGTTCCACTGCCTCAAGATGAAATGCTGCATAGTTTAAAGACTCCCTCATAGCACTGCCAACAAGACACTGGTTCACAACTCTGGAATTCGTTGCCAGAGAATGTGGTAAAGGCGGTTACCTTAGCGGAGTTTAAAAAAGGTTTGGACGGCTTCCTAAAGGAAAAGTCCATAGACCGTTATTAAATGGACTTGGGGAAAATCGACTATTTCTGGGATAAGCAGCATAAAATGTTTTGTACATTTTTGGGATCTTCCTGGGTATCTGTGACCTGGATTGGCCACTGTTGGAAACAGGATGCTAGGCTCGATGGACCTTTGGTCTTTCCCAGTATGGCAATACTTATGTACTTATGTACACATCCAATAAGCTGCTGAAAATGTCACAGTTTGGCATTCTTAAGTATGTAATGCCATTGTGCTAAGGCAGGGGTGAGCAACCTGTGGCCCGCCATTCAATTTTATGCAGACCCTTAGGCCATGGACAGTATATACAGAGTTTTGGCAATTTTAAAGACTGTATTTTTACAAATATTTTCAGAATAGCTACTCTAGCAGTTTGTTTCCATCTTGTTTTGTTAAATTTATTTATCATAGAAGGTTTATGGAGCTCTGTGCATTTCTGGTTCTGATATTACGTAATGTTGCAGCCTGCTAGGATAGTACTGACATTCATGAGGCCCTCTGTGTATAAAGGTTGCCCTCCACTGTGCTAAAGTGTTTATAAGCATCTGTAAGACTTTTATTTCTTGGGAGAGGAGAAGCAGCAAAATATTGGAGAAAAGCATAAAAGGGATGGAGCATCACAGGATTAATGCTGTAGACTTAACATTAGCTAGAGGAATAAGCATGACAGTGAACTGTCATTCTAGGTAAAGATGATGTCTTTCTCTCTTCTCTCTAGTGGTCCCTCTAACTATTATTTATACACTTCAGTTGGAGCAGAAAGTAATCCCTACTTTCACCCTTGCAGTTGGCAATATTTGAAATGCACACCTCCTTTTGAAAGATATGGGCTATCTATTGCACAGCTTGAAACAGAGCTTAGAGGCATCAGGATCCACCACATACATCTTTGATGTTCTTTTTAAATAATTGTAGTTCAGTTGAATGGTGAAAGCATTTGCCTCCATACGGAGAAGAGCCAACAGTTTTCTAATGGGTTTTATTTTTTGCATATCAAGCTTTATTTCACTTAATAATCAAGAATAAAACTGGGGCAACGTGTTAGGAGATGCTAATAAGAATATAAAAAGTCCATTTCACAGAGCGATACCCGCTCTTGATGAATGAGTTTATTTGAGTGGATGAATTTTATGTGGCTCAGTTAACCAGAAAGAATGTGGTATGAGCGGTGTGAATGCTGAGGCTAATCCCACCCAGGGGAAAGGATAAGGGACAGCTTCAAGCCTGGGCCAAGGACACTGTGTCACAATGCACAACTTGGTGTCAAAGAGGGTGAGAGGTCTGCTGCATTTAACACCAAAGCACAGATACAAGACTGTGCATCTTTTTCTCATCAACTATTGTTTTCTCCAATATAGGTAGGAACTATTTGCCCAATTATGGAAGAGATACAGGAGTTTGTTAATCCTTTTGATAATAAGGTGTACACATTTATTTATTGGGATTTTTTAATCACCCTTATGAAGTGATTCACCCAAGGCATTTGTGATCCTGCAGTACTTGTGCTGCTGCCTCAGCAATCTAAGTAATTTTATAAAGACAATTTTGCATGTCTGTGTCAGTGTATATGGAAGGCTGACATCTAGTGGTAGTGTTGCAAGATTACCGCTAGAGCTTGCAGGTATCATTTTAAGGTAGGTAGCTCTAGGGGCAGGAGTGAGTGGGGATCGCCCCACCCCCACTGGACCACAAGAGAAATAGGTAGGCCCTGAGGAAAGGACCTGGTCTTGGGGAACCATTTTGGAGGTGCCTAACTTGGGGGTGGGGGCCTAGTCCCATGGGGAGGATCATCGCAGGACGGTCTCTGGAGGCATCTTAGGAAGGGGGGGGGCTTGATCTCAGATGAGGATTTGGGAGGTGGGTTGCAATCAGGAGGGGGTAGAATGTAAATGACAAAGGTACTTATGTGGCTCCCAGCTGATATTCAGCCGGCCCCACATATCGGCCAGGACTCCATAAATACTAGCTCCCAACACAGGTCTTTATATGTTGGTGCTTTGAAATAGAGACTATATTTGTTCTCCCTACATGTTTGAAACTGTGATTTCCTCTACTTCTTTTTGGAGTTCTGTATATAGAATTCCCCCATATGTGTGTAAGTTGGAGATATGCCCGTGCCCTTTCCAGGCCCCACTCACATGTACACCCCCTTGTAGTTATGTTCTATATCCCCTGCACAGAATATAAATATAGCACACTATAGCAGTGGCATAGTCACCCAGTTTGGGCTCAGGCCCACCCAAAATTCTGGCATCTTTGTTATGGCTATCAGGGATCCCCAAGCCTTGCCAGCTGGAAAAGGTCCTTCAGAGGCAAGAACAGGTCATTCCCCTACTTGCTGCAGCTGGTGACACTGTCCATGCATTGCAGCCACACCCCTCTCTGCCTGCACATGTTCAGTTTGGTTTTTGTGTATGCCTGAAAACAGAACATGTGCAGGAGGGAGCAGGCCAGTGCAGCAGCAGCAGCATGTGAATAGTGTCACTGACTGCAGCAACTAGGGGATTGATGTCTTCTGGCTGCTGGAGAAACACTTCCTGCTGGTGGGGGCTTGGGGATCCCCACCAGCTCAGGTATTTTATATGTTAGGGGTCGATGGTGCAGAGGCAGGGGTGGGGGCCGAAAGGTCAGGGGGAGGGGAAATTGTGTGCCCACTCACTTCAGGCCCATATCCACCCACAATACCATGTCTGGCTACGCCTCTGCACTATAGGGCCCTGTTTACTAAGGTGCGTTAGGGTTTTTAGCGCGCCTACAATTAGCGTGCAAGCTAACCATGCACCTATAGGGATATTGTAGGCACGTAATAGTTACGTGCATTAAAAATGTTAACGTGCCTATAATGCTGTTTAATAAACAGGGCCCTGAGGGCTATATTCTATATATGGCACTAAAAAAATTGGTGCTGAAAAAAGCGCTATTCTATAAACTGTGCTTAAAGTCAGGCAAAGTTTATAGAATAGCACTTACACCCGAGAATCATGCCTAACTTTAGGCGCTGCCATTTCACCAACTGAAATGTGGTGATGTACATACCTACATTAGGTATATATCCTTGTTATTCTATAAGAACATATATTAATTTTAGGAATGCCCCTGTTCTGCCCATCATGACCCTCCCATTTCTGCACCCCCTTTTTCAAATTGTGTGGAAAATTTAGACACAGAACCCGTGCCTAAACTTATGTGCGTAAAGTTCAATTAAGTAATAATTAGTGCCAATAACTGCTTGTAAAAACCCAATTATCGGTGCTAATTAGCTTGTTATTTAATTAAATTGCATGTGCAAATTAGGAGTGCACCCAAATTTGCGCGTGCAATTTATGGCAATTTTTACAGAATTAGTGGGTAAGTGCCATCTATCTTGCCATTTACATGTACATGTACATAAAACACATGACTGCACATGCTCAGTTACAGAATTGTCCTTCACATGTTTTAATTTACACGATTTTCCCTTTTCTGCAATACTCTGATAAATTCTAAGCCTTTTCATGCAACAGATGTTTTTCCTTTTACTAGCTTTGCTCATCTGTGAAGCAATTTCTATGCAGAGTTTAGGTGAAGGTTCGTGGTCATTGTTAAAGTCTTGCATTGGCATTCCAGTCCAAGAACTATTTCACAATGTTACATTCCATTCCACTGTTAGTCTTATAAAGCGCATATACCTAAAAAGTTCAATGCAAGTAGAACCTACTCTAGGAATTACAGTTACATAGCCATCCTGAGGACCCTGTTTACTAAGATGCACTAGCATTTTTTGCTCATGCTAAAAATTAGCACACACTAACACTAGAGACACCCAGAGAAATGTATGGGCGTCTCTAGTGTTAATGCATGCTAATTTTTAGTATGCACTAAAAGAGCGCATACAGCACGGCTTAGTAACCAGGACCCTTAATCTGTAAATATGACATATTTCTTAAACAAGAATGTTTTTAATAGATTCCTAAATAAAAAGTAATTTTTCAACAATCTGATTGTAGGGAGGCAAAGAATTCCAAACTAACAGCCCGGTATGATAAGGATGATTTGATAATAAGAATGATTTGAGCAGTTTACAGGTGCCAATGCAGTGTTGAATGTGATCTCAGAAATGATTGCAAAATGGAGTAAATAATTGTTATCTGCTTATTTTCACTGCTGACTGGGACTTAGTTAATTATGCCTGGCTAAAAATAACAAGTCCCTCTCTTCAATTTTCAAGGATTTCAGACTGTGCTCCCAGAAACTGTATCCTTTGTTTAATGCCTGGATTATGAGCGGAATTAAAAACATATATTTATCCTATTTCTAGATGTGATAGTAAAACATCTTATAATATCATAATGGTTATCAATAGAAATCAAACAAAATAAAGCATGGAAAAGAAAATAAGATGATACCTTTTTTATTGGACATAACTTAATACATTTCTTGATTAGCTTGCAAAGTTTGCCCTTCTTCGTCAGATTGGAAATAAGCAAATGTGTTAGCAGATAGTATATATAAGAGAAACATCAAAGCATTACTTTGACAGTCTGACAGAGTGGGAATGTAGGGGTATTCATGGGGACATCAAAGCATTTCATTGATATTCTAACAGGATAGGTGTTGGTAGGTGAGAGGAGGGTAATAAACAGAGAAATAAACAGAGAAATACAGCTTTATGGTTTATAATGGGTTAGAAAACCCAGATCCTTATTAAATCCTGTTTGTTGGGTGTCAAAATATTCAATCATTCTTAATGTATTAAGTTATGTCCAATAAAAAAGGTATCATCTTATTTTCTTTTCCATGTTTTATTTTGTTTGATTTCTATTGATAACCTTTAAGAGTGGACTAACACGGCTACCACACCTCTCTACTTAATATCATAATGGAAATAAATCACTACTTGCCTTCAATGTCACTTTGTGGAGTAATCTGAGGAATCTCTAGCTTGGTATTTAGCATGCGGCATGAAAAATATTTTCATCTGGTTAGTTAGCACATGTTTATTCTTAAAATAGATGTTGGGTGAAAATGACTACTTAGGCCACTCAGTTAATTTGTTTATAATAGCCTTGTTTATAATAGCCCTATTGCCATAGGTTGTGCTTAGGTCTTCTCTATTACTATTCCACTTAAACCCTTTTGGGGGTAATTCTATAACTGAGCACTGTCTTCTCGTTGTCATAATTGTACTGTGCACCTTAATTGATGCATCTTTGAGATTCTGTATCAATTGTTCACATTTCCTATTTTGCTACAGCTTGTCTTCTAGTTTTTGGTCTCACTCAAAGACTCCTGATACAGGCATGAGTTGCCGAAACATGGTTGTGTCAAGCCCTCTCAATGTATTATATTCAGAATCTTCAATAAACACTATTGAACGTTTGAAAACCCTAGATTTCGTGCTTCACTTATTTTCCTTTGCTGTTGCACCCATGAAACTTGCATCTCCTACCTTGTGGACTTCCTTTATAAGAATACCAGTGTAACCGGGTATTAACAATTCTAACATTTAGGAACTCACCCAGCCATAGAACTGGCGTAAGTGAAAGCATCTAAGTGTGGCAGTAAATTACGTATAAGTAGGAGCCCCGCCTGTGTCCTGTCCATACTCCGCCCTGTATACTCCTCCTTGCAAATAACCACTACGTAAATTAAGCAGATATTTACAGAATAGCTAGCACTTAGATGGTATGCAAGCACCAAGGTTATAGAATTGTCTCGTTTGTCTCTATCCTGTACATGTTTAATTCCTCCGCTGGTTTGGCTCTTATAAACTCAGCTGGAAATCTGCTCCAAATGTCCACCACCCTTTCATTGACAGGCATTATATTTTATCCTTCTTTTTCAGCTTCCTTCCTGTCATTTTCCTACGATGTGTCCTTATTTTTGAATTTTGTACTCTAGGGAAAATGTATTACCTTCTAGTGCTCTGTTGAAACCTGCTGGACATTTGAATATTTTCATTACTCCTCCCCTTTTTCCTTCTTTTTGTGAACCTCTTTTTATGTGTCTAAGTATGCTACTACTTTTCTAACTCCTTTCTCACACGGATTTCTTCAAGGTTATCAGAGATGATGACTCTCAGATCACCAGGATTTTGTGGTTGGTGTTTGCTAGCTTTATAGATGCTCTCTCAGAGTAATTTTCCATTGTTTTGGACTAAAGTGTAGTTGTAGGGATGTGCATTAGTTCACACTCATTCAATTCATCAGCACACCTTAAAAATGTCAATATACACCAAATCAACTTAATATGCATTAATCTATGAAACCAATGAACATACACTTGGTCTCCATGCATTACAAATATATCATGAGATATATTTGCAATGAATGTGTGAAATAAAGGGAAAGAACTCTCCAAATTTGGGGAAAAATATTTTTAAAAACTCAAAACTGAACCAAAAGCATTGTGCTTGTGCACATCCTCAAGAAGTTGCTGTACCTTTGACTGTTTGTTCCACTATTTTAACATCACTTTTTACCGTATTTAATACTTCTGCCATGTCTACTCTGTTACAAATTTCCATAGAACCAACACACGCACTTTCCATTCAGAGGTTTAGTTAACAATGTAGGCTAACATTTAGACATGTTATTTTATCACTAACTCATGTTAGTTTTAATTTAGTTTATTTTTGGCATTTATATCCCCCTACTACCAGGCCATTTAGAAGAAATTACACATAGTACAGGTCATTGCCCCAGAGAGCTTACATCTGAACAGATAACTAAGACAAAGGAGATAGGGTGACCTATCCAAAGTTGCAAGGAGAATCATTTGAAGACACTGGATTTATTGATTTCCTGATCATCACCCCAATATTTTATAACCCAGTGATTCCCATACCTGGTTCTGGAGGCACCCCAACCAGTCAGGTTTTTAGGATATCCACAATAAATATTCATGAGAGAGATTTTCATGCAGTGGAGGTAGTGTATGCAAATATCTCTTATTAATATTCATTGTGGATATCTCCAGGACCAGATTTGGGAACCACTGCTTTAATCAGTAGACTACTCCATCTCAAAAGGCTTGAATCTTCAATCTTCTTGATTACATTTTCAGACCATTGATATTCAGTTAGTCATGTGAAAGGATGTTTTCGAGATGATGTCTAGGTTGGACTTTGGGCGTTTTGTGCTAAACATCCCAAATCCGAATAGAAAATATGACCATTTTTGAAACCACAAAACGTCTCTTTTTTTTTCAAAAACACCGATTGTAACAAGTTTTTGTGCTTTGTACAATTATCTTTTTAGGCCGTTTTCAAAAACAAAATGTACAAGTGACAAATGTAGAAAATCAAGCCATTAGGATGTAGGAGGGGCCAGCATTATTAGTAGACTGTTCCTCCAGGCATTCCAGGAGAGCAATGGGACACCCTAGGAGGCATTCCTATGGACTTCATATAAATACTCCCAGGTATGTAACTCTCCAATTCCCCCTTAGCTTGTCTGCTGAGCCCTCCAAAACCTACTACCCCCAACTGTACACCATCACAACAGACCTTATATGTGAAGAGGACACTTATATGTGGGTACAGTGGGTTTCTGGTGAGTTTTGGAAGGCTCACATTTTCCACCACAAGTATAACAGGTAGGGGGGGATATGGGACTGGGTCTACCTACCTACTACTCCAGGGACTTGCATGCTGCTCTTATAGACCTGGCTATAACATATGAGGCTGTCATAGAGACTTGTAAATACTATTTGTATTTATATGTTTTTGGGGGTGGGGAGGGGGACAAATTGGGGGAGTAAAGGGGGGTCATCCCCAATTCCCTCCAGTGGTCATTTAGGGAACCATTTTGTGCATTATTTGTTCTAAAAACAGGCCTAGACCTAACAAATTGAAATTTCAACCCTATTTTCATTTTGTTCCATTATGGCTGTAAAATGTCCAAGTGTTAGGAACACCTTAAGCCCGCCCATGAAATGCGCCCAACATGATCCCTTGTGATTTGAACACACTGCAGACGAATTGCATAGTTAAACATCTGCAAAATAGGTTTCAGAAATACTGATTTGGATATTTTGAGAAGAAATTCATCCAAATGCTGCTTTATGGCACTTTTGTGGATATTTTTCAATTTCAAAAATGAGCCCCACGGCATGCTTTACTCTTTTGGGATGAATCCTTCTAAATTTTAAGAAGGTATTTGAAAATTACACATTTGTCTTTAATCGTCTGCTAAAGTTTCCAAACCTAACTGGTGACTTCATGCTTTCTGGATGTCAACAGGTGCTCTATCAGTGCACTGAGAAAATGTTGTTCAAAACTGCATGATGGAGCAACAGTAGATGGAGGTAGAGTTCCTCCTAAAACTCATGAATAAAACATAATGGCCTATTAAAAATAGTAGTGCCTGCTGAATCTCTCTGGCAAAAAGCATATAATTATGATGTTCTCCATCTTGGCAAAGTTGTATTAGGTCGCCTTCTCAAAAAGTCCTGATGAGCAATGCTCATCCACTCACAACACAAATTGATCATAGAGCTTAATGGCATAAGCACCAGTTCAATTTTAAAAGCAAGTTCCTACCTCCATCCCCAGATCCAGATCCTGTATCTGCAATAAAAAGAGAATAAACAATTTACATTCACATACTGCAGCATATACAGCAAAAAAGGGTTAGGCAACACATCTTTACTGCTCACTTCTAAATCTTATACCTTACATCATGCCTCTCTTTCAAGAGAAAATTACATGTGTCTAATCTTGAAAGTGTTTCATAAAACTGGGAGAGAAGTTTTTTCCCCTCTAAAGCTTGTACTCAGGTTTGAGTGTGACTATAATCATCTGAACAGAAAAGCAGTGCAATACCCCTTAAAATGATTTTCCTCTTTAAAATGGTTGAATGTATTCAAGAACTTTATTTTGAACACAGAGACTGATTAGCAAGGGCTTTCATAATGACTCAAAATTAAAAAAAAAAAGAATTAAAAAAGCAAAACATTTTGACAATAAAAGGGTCAATATTCAAAAGGGTTTAACAGGCAAGACAGGCTCCTATTCGGTTAAACTCCACTAAGCTGGCCTGCTGGCAATGTTCAGCAGTACTTAACTGGTTTGTGCCGCTCAATATCTCCACTAATCAGTCATTCCCTAACTGGTTAGGTTAGGAGCAGATGCAGGGACAGAACTTGGGTGGATCCAGCACTTAGCCAGTTAGGGGAGAATTCTATATATGGTGTCAAAACAATCGGCACAAAAAAATAGAACTATTCTATCAGCCGTGCTTAAAGTTAGGCACGGTTTGTAGAGTAGTACTTATGCCTGGGGATTGTGCCTAACTTTAGGCATGGCCATTTGCACCAACTGAAACAAAGTACAAATTTATACACCTAAATTGGCTGCATATCCCCATATTCTATAACAACATGCGTTAATGCTTGGAACATCCCCATTCTACCCATGACCCTCCCATTTCTGCACCCCTTTTTTTTACTCACACATAAAATTTATGCACAGATCCCGCACTTAAATTTATGCACGTAATTTCTAATTAAATCTAATTACTGCCAATAATTGCTTGTTAAAAAACCAATTGCTGGTGCTAATTAGCTCATTATTCAATGAACTTGCATACAGAAATTGGGCACATGCCCCAAATTTGCACAAGCAATTTTTGGTGACTTTTATAGAACAGTGGCAATATTATGTCCGCTAACTAGCTTAGCAAGCACATAATGGGGCTATTTTACTAAGATGTGTGAGGCTCTAATGAGCACCTAATGCAGTAAAAAAAATTACATTACGTTAGTCTTGTATTCCGCAACATCCTCTACAGTTCCGTGCACATCATAAAGCAATAAAAAACAGCACATGTAGCTGGGAATATACATCAATTTGCATAATATGTTAACCTGCAAGTTAACCCACAGTTTGCTTAAATAACACTACTTTAAAAGGGTCTTTTACAAAGGCTCGCTAGCGTTTTTATGTCACGTACTCAAAGCTGGAAACTGGGTTGTGAGCCCTTGGGCCACTGCCGAGGAGCAGCAGTGGCAGGCAAAACCACCCCACACCAGAAGCAAGGCAGAACAGACGTACCGGCAAATCCAGGCAAGGTCTCTAGGCAGTCAGCCAGCAAGCAGAAGACAGGTCCAGGCAAAGATTCAATAGGCAGGCGGCAAACAAAGCAAAGTCCAGGTCCAGGCAAAGATTCAATAGGCAGGCAGCAAACAAAGCAAAGTCCAGGTCCAGGCAAAGGTTCAAAAGGCAGGAAACCAGCAAAAGCAGAATCAGGTCCAGACAAAGTCTCTCAGGCAGAAGTGCACCAGCACCCACATACCAGGGCCTAAGATGCAATGCAAAGGCAACTGACTGCAGTCTCTAGGTGATTAATAAAGCCCATCCACACCTGAGGTGCAGCTGCAGCAACTCTGAGTAACAATGGCGGCTGTTCCCACAGGAGATCTCTAAGGACCAAATAAGGGCATCCTTCCTGTCCTCGTTACTCCAAGATGGCTTCCTATGATATGATCTATCCAAGATGGCTGTACCCCTTGAGCTATCCAAGATGGCTACAACTCTTGAGCCATCCAAGATGGCTGCCGCCATTGATCCAACCCAGATGACGGTGGCCAGAGATAGGAAACCGAAACAGATCTTCCCAAAGACAGAACTACCCCAGAAAGGATAGGCAGAAGCCAGCTCAGAAGCTGACCCCCAGAAATCAGGTAGGGGCTGTGAGGGGTCACGACCACAGACGTGACATTTTAGCACACGCTAAACACTAGAGACACCCATAGGTGTCTCTAGCAATTACCACAAGCTTATTTTTAGCGCACACTAAAAACGCTAGCGCGCCTTTGTAAAAGGACCCCTAAGTTGTTTGCGAAACAACAAATAGATATCAAGTGAACAGTTACCAGGAGAGAATTCCATAAGGAAGCAGCCTGGTAAGGAATCGAGACAGAAAGCTGTCTAAAATACTTAACCAGCTTAATTGATGGGAACATAAAGAAGTTTGCCCTCTCAAAAAGGGGAAAAATACCCTACCAAATAAGAAGGTACATTCCCCTGCAAAGACCAAAAGACGAATGTACATAATTTAAAATGGAAGCAGAACAGTCCATTCTCACTATTTGCTGGGGTTAGGTTCCTAGAAAACTCTGTGAGTACCAGAAATGCGTAAGTGGAACCATTGATCCTATGGGGAAAAGGGGGTTAGGCTCTAGCATACCTAAGGTGGGGCGGTAGGGGTGGTCCGCCTCGGGTGCCTGCAGCGAGGGTGTGTGTGGAGCAGGTGCTTGCTGTTGGCTCTGCCGGTCCCCTACCCTGAAACAGGAAGTTGACATCTGAGGGGACAGGGGACTGGCACTGCTGATAGCATGCACCTGCTCAATGCACCCCCTTGCTTGGAGGAGGGGTATGTGTGGTGCCAGGGGAGTGCACGCAAGCTCAGCCCCGCCACAGGTACCATATAAGTTAGGTGCTAGGCTGGGGTTAGGTTCCTGTGCGACCTGTTAGAAAGCAAAAGTGTACAGTGAACACCATAAACTCATTTCATGTAGCCTTCTTGTAAAGAACAGCTTACTTATATTGTGCATTTATAAATGGATTTTATACAGTGTGTTTATTTTGTAAGAGTACAGTATATACAGGTTTTTGATCTAACAATACTCACAAACAGCTCTGTGAATATCTTCCTCATGGGAACACATTTTCATTTGCACTTGCATTACACTGTGCATGGCCGCAAATAAGCGAAAATGCCAATGAATAGCGAAAATGGATTACACTGTATTTTCCGTGAATAAGTGAATCTGTGAATACTGAATACACGGATAGCAAGAATGCACTGTATATGCAAATGAATCTCGTTGTAGAATTCTTGAAAACCTGATTGGGTTGTGGCCCTTGAGGACTGTGGTTGCCCACCCCTAATGTATCTGAATAAGTGAAGGAATAGCTAGAGGCATTCCTGATACGATTATAAATTTATGTAGATAGAAACAGAAAATGAGAAAAGATAAAGACTATGGGATATAATTCCAAAAGGAGCTGCTTAGATTTAGGTAGCAAATGTATGAAAAAATGCTGGTTATCTTGTCGTTTACACACTTGAACATATCCGTATGTAAATGAGCAGTTTCTAGCCATGCACTATTCTATAAGTAAGCACCAGTATTCGATGGCATGTATTTTGCAGAGGAGCGTTCACATGGCTAGAGTGTGGCCAGGACACACGTTTACTATAATCTATCCCCCAATATTCAGCTGGCAAAACACAGCATGGTTAGTTGCCACTAGATTTTCAATAAAAAACCAAAAACAGCAAAGATGACCAAAACTTATATACGGAATAGACGATGCTTCAGTTGAAAATCCAATAGGTCAATTTATTGAGCAAAAAATTATAATAAATAAAATACAACAGAATGGTCAGTGAGCAAGTCTTGCTCACTGACCATTCTATTGTTAAGTGCTTAGTGGTTAAAAATAGGCCTGCTATTTATGTTAAACTTAACTGGTTAGCACTGAATATTCATGCTTATTTAGCTAAGTTGCATGACATAGAGGGGGATAATCGAATGGGGGCGCCCATCTCTAAGGATGGCCCTGTATAGGGACAGATCAACCCGTATTATTGAAACAAGATGAATGTCCATCTTTCGTTTCGATAATACAGTCGGAAACGCCCAAATCATGAAATTTAGGTGAACCTTAGAAATGGTCGTCCCTGGTTTTCGGCGATAATGGAAAGCAAGGATGCACATCTCAGAAATGACCAAATCCAAGCCATTTGGTCGTGGGAGGAGCCAGCATTCATACTGCACTGGTCCCACTAATTGAATGGAAAAAGCTCTTCCCTTACAGATCCGGAAAGGAATTGGCATGCATGAAGGAAATTGCATGCAAATGAGCTGCTCGCTGTTAGCTCATTTGCACACGATTTCCTTCCTAAGGAGGGAAAGCAACGACAGTTGAGGATGTCCTTCCCTGTGCTTAATTGATGGAAACGTAAAGAAATTTGGACATTCTCAACTGCCGTCACAGGGAAGGACGTCCTTCCCTGAGACGCAGTTGAGGATGTCCAAAATGTGGATGCTTCTGTGAGAAGGACATCCATGCCTTTACTCTACCTCTGACACAATCTTTATTTCTTTGCATTTTGGATCACAAGTAGCAGCAGTGGGATTTGAACCAAGCACCTCTAGATTGCAAGACTAGTAATCTAGCCACTCCACCACTCCTCCCTTGAAATTTGGCCATCCCTGTGGGGGGCAGTTGAGGACGTCCAAAATGTTTGAAAGAAGGACGTCCATGCCTTCCCTATGCCTGCACTGACACACACGTACCTTCCCCCCCAGGGACCTGCCTACTGCTTCCCCCCCCCCCCCACAGGGATGGCCAAATTTAAAGGATGTGACATGGAGTGGAGGAGTGGCCTAGTGGTTAGAGCACTGGTCTTGTAATCCAGAGGTGGCTGGTTCAAATCCCACTACTACTGCTTGTGATCCAAAATCCAAGTAAACAAATAATTGAAGAGGATGTCAGAGGCATAGCAAAGGCATGGATATCCTTCTCACAGAAACATCCACATTTTGGACGTCCTCAACTGCCGTCACAGAGGCATAGCAAAGGACATACTCTAAAAAAAAAAAGGTTTTGAAGTTGTTTTTTTCGGGGTGGGAAGTGGTTAGTGACCACTGGGGAAGTCTGGGGAAGTCAGGGGAGGTCATCCCTGATTCCCTCCGGTGGTCATCTGGTCACTTCGGGCACCTTTTTGATGCTTGGTCATGAAAAAAAAATGGACCAAGTAAAGTCGGCCAAATGCTTGTCAGGGACGCCCTTCTTTTTTCCATTATCGGACGCCCATCTGTTAACCACGCCCCTGTCCCACCTTCGGTACACTGCCAACATGCCCCCTTGAACTTTGGTCATCCCCGCGACGGTAAGCAGTTGAGGATGCCCAAAATCGGCTTTCGATTATGCCAATTTGGGCGACCTAAGGAGAAGGACGCCCATCTCCAGATTTGTGTCGGAAGATGGGCGCCCTTCTCCTTTAAAAATAAGCAGGATAGTTACCCCCAGATTCTATATAGCATGCCTAGAGATCCACGCCAAAATCCAAGCGGATTCTCTAACTATGGCGCAACTTAACAAGCTTATCAAGCTAATGGGTGCTGATAACAGAACTTAACAAACAATAATGAGCACTAATTGGCACTAATCAGAATTTACACACACAGCTCACTAAGCGTATTCTGTAATGAACTGCGCTGAACTTCTAATGCATTCAGCTAAAAAGGGGCATGGTTATGGGTGTGGAAATGGGCATTATGTGGGCATTCTGAAATTTACATACCTAGTTACAGAATATGGCCCAGTGCATGTAAATCTATGTGCTAGGACTTATGCCACGTTTTCGTTGGTATAAATTGATGTGCGTAGTTTTAGGCGCTGAGATATCAACTAAGCATATTCTATATACTGTGCCTAAATCTAGGCACCGCTTATAGAATACATTTAGTCGGCACTGATTTCCATGCCAATGCGCCATATATTGAGTCTCCCCTTAGTGGCTTGCCACTAAGCACTAATATTCACTGGAGATAACCCGTCTATCTTGTGCTGAATATTAACGGTTAGCCAACTAAGTGCTATTTAACCAGCCACTGAAAACCTGGTGTAAATACTTGTGCCTAAATGTAGGCACATTCCCCCAAATTCTATGACAATGCATGTAAATTCAAGTAATGCCTCTGACATGTCCACAGTCCTCCTATGGCCATGCCCCCTTTCAGCTATGTGTGTGGAATTTACACCTCTTTTTAGAATACACTTAAAAAGAAATGCATGCAAATTCCAATTATTGACAATTAGTGATGATAATTGGTTGTTATCGGCCAATTATCATCACTGATTGGCTCATTATTCAAATGAATTACGTGCGTAAATTGGCCACACGCACTGTTTAATGCATGCTACTCGCGGTGACTTATATAGAATCCAGCCCATACTGTATAACCCCTTCCTCTGTTCTTGTCCAGTGCTTTCTTGGATTCAGATACAGTCCTCGTCTCCACCAATTCCACTAGAGCAAGTTCAACACATCCACCACCATTTCTATAAAGAAACATTTCCTTTGATTAGTTCTGAGTCTGCACCCTTTCATCTTCAACCCACCTCCTGTGCACTTGTACCACAGTTATTTAAATGTCTCTATCATTTCTCCTCTCTCATGCCTTTATTCCAAAGTAAACAGCTCATGACTCGTCTGCCCCCTCATCAGTCAAAGAAAACTTTTACTGCAGGCTATTTTATTATTGCAGCGGATCTGGAGACCTGATTCAAAAGCTAAGTAGCTAAATAGCTTTTAAATTATTTCATATATGTGAAGAGTTAAGAAGTTGTTAATATAATAAAATAGCCTGCAATAAAAGTTTTCTTTGACTGATGTGGAGGCAGGTGAGTCATCAGCTGTTTGTTCATGTGAGAAAAGTCACTGCTGAGGTCATTGATAAGGATTAAATTCAGTTGAATAAGTGCTGAACATTTGAGCAGTACTGAAATTTTGGCTCCCACTCTATGACAAAGACCACTGACCATTTTAGTAGATGTCTTCTAGACAGACTCTGTCTTGTTTATAACTTTTTGAAGGTGTGGTCTCCAGAACTGCACAAAGACTTCATCTTGTTAATATCTTTTTAAAGATATGGTCTCCAGAACTGCACAAAGTACGCCACATGAGACTTTAGTAGAGACTTATACAGAGGCATTTTTACCTCTTTTTTTCCCCTGCTGGCCATTCCTCTTCCTATGCTTCTGGCTTTTCTACCTGTGTGGCCAAGTAAGCATCATCTCATATGATCACCCCATATATACAGTGGGGGAAATAAGTATTTGATCCCTTGCTGATTTTGTAAGTTTGCCCACTGACAAAGACATGAGCAGCCCATAATTGAAGGGTAGGTTATTGGTAACAGTGAGAGATAGCACATCACAAATTAAATCCGGAAAATCACATTGTGGAAAGTATATGAATTTATTTGCATTCTGCAGAGGGAAATAAGTATTTAATCCCTCTGGCAAATAAGACCTAATACTTGGTGGCAAAACCCTTGTTGGCAAGCACAGCGGTCAGACGTCTTCTGTAGTTGATGATGAGGTTTGCACACATGTCAGGAGGAATTTTGGTCCACTCCTCTTTGCAGATCATCTCTAAATCATTAAGAGTTCTGGGCTGTCGCTTGGCAACTCACATCTTCAGCTCCCTCCATAAGTTTTCAATGGGATTAAGGTCTGGTGACTGGCTAGGCCACTCCATGACCCTAATGTGCTTCTTCCTGAGCCACTCCTTTGTTGCCTTGGCTGTATGTTTTGGGTCATTGTCGTGCTGGAAGACCCAGCCACGACCCATTTTTAAGGCCCTGGCGGAGGGAAGGAGGTTGTCACTCAGAATTGTACGGTACATGGCCCCATCCATTCTCCCATTGATGCGGTGAAGTAGTCCTGTGCCCTTAGCAGAGAAACACCCCCAAAACATAACATTTCCACCTCCATGCTTGACAGTGGGGACGGTGTTCTTTGGGTCATAGGCAGCATTTCTCTTCCTCCAAACACGGCGAGTTGAGTTCATGCCAAAGAGCTCAATTTTTGTCTCATCTGACCACAGCACCTTCTCCCAATCACTCTCGGCATCATCCAGGTGTTCACTAGCAAACTTCAGACGGGCCGTCACATGTGCCTTCCGGAGCAGGGGGACCTTGCGGGCACTGCAGGATTGCAATCCGTTATGTCGTAATGTGTTACCAATGGTTTTCGTGGTGACAGTGGTCCCAGCTGCCTTGAGATCATTGACAAGTTCCCCCCTTGTAGTTGTAGGCTGATTTCTAACCTTCCTCATGATCAAGGATACCCCACGAGGTGAGATTTTGCGTGGAGCCCCAGATCTTTGTCGATTGACAGTCATTTTGTACTTCTTCCATTTTCTTACTATGGCACCAACAGTTGTCTCCTTCTCGCCCAGCGTCTTACTGATGGTTTTGTAGCCCATTCCAGCCTTGTGCAGGTGTATGATCTTGTCCCTGACATCCTTAGACAGCTCCTTGCTCTTGGCCATTTTGTAGAGGTTAGAGTCTGACTGATTCACTGAGTCTGTGGACAGGTGTCTTTCATACAGGTGACCATTGCCGACAGCTGTCTGTCATGCAGGTAACGAGTTGATTTGGAGCATCTACCTGGTCTGTAGGGGCCAGATCTCTTACTGGTTGGTGGGGGATCAAATACTTATTTCCCTCTGCAGAATGCAAATAAATTCATATACTTTCCACAATGTGATTTTCCGGATTTAATTTGTGATGTGCTATCTCTCACTGTTACCAATAACCTACCCTTCAATTATGGGCTGCTCATGTCTTTGTCAGTGGGCAAACTTACAAAATCAGCAAGGGATCAAATACTTATTTCCCCCACTGTATATTTTTTTTTGCACAGAAGTACTTCAACTGTATACTGTACTGCTCCCTTGGAGTTTTGCAGCCCAAATGCATGGTCCTGCAGTTTTTAGTATTAAATCTTAGCTGTCCATTTTCCAGGCTCTGTTAGATCCCTTCTCATGTTATCCACAGTTTATCATCTACAAAAAGGATTATACCACCTACAAATGTGTTAAAAAAGAACTGGACCAAAGACTGCTCTCTGCAGCATAATGCACTTAACCCCAGAGTGAATTCCATTTACCACTACCCTCTGTTGCCTTTCATCCAATCAGTTTCTAACCCAGTCACTTTAAGGCCCATAGTGAGGATGCTCAGCTTATTTATAAGTTGCCTATTCTGAACCATGTCAAAGGTTCAGTACTCTCCCTAAATTCAAGTGTACTATTACTACTACTACTACTACATCTATCTATCTATCTATCTATCTATCTATCTATCTATCTATCTATCTATCTATCTATCTATAGCGCATCTAGATGTACACAGCGCTGTTCTAATCACTCATTCAAAGAAATGAATCAGATTTGTCTGACTAGACCTACTTCTAGTAAAGCCATGTTGCTCCAGGCCCTGTACTCCAATGTAAATGTCTTCAACTAAATTTCTATCCACTTCTGCCAGTAGATATTCCAGATCTTCTTTCCAGACTAACCCATAGTGAATCCTCATTACCTTGTAAGCCTTGCAATTCTACCATTTTAATAATATTCTTTATATATAGTGCCACTCCTCCTCCTTTTCATCCTACCCTGTCCTTCTAGAATAGATTATGCCCTGATATAACTATATCTTAGTCTTGGTTCCCTGTGATCCAGAACCTTATTTCTTATACTATGAGCATTAGGATGCACAACTTTCCAGCTATTGGCCTGTTTTTCCCATTTCTACACATATGTTTAATGTTTTATATACTGAAGGTTTTTACTTATCTGATGCTTTTACTTACTTGCAGTCCATCATTGATTGCTGGATGCCATCTCCATTCAGCAGTCCATGAGAAATCATCCCATGGTCTAGGAAGCTGAAACACTCTCAGTGACACAATCTGTGCAGCCATGCATTCATCCCTAGCATGGAAGCTTCTCTACCTCAGCTTTTATAGCTGAAAATGAAGGATTGAGGAAAACACCACCTATATGTTTCTGCCTCACTCTCTCTCAGAGACTTTAAGTTACTTTTTATAAATTTGGGGGGATACCTCGCAGCATTTTTGTGCCAACATGGATGGGCAACATCAGATAATAGTAAGATTAATGAGTCTCAGCAAACTCTTCATAATGTCTTGTATCTTAGCACCAGGCAGAGCATTCGTCCCAGGACATCATAGCTGGCCAGGAGATGGACACTTCTGTACCCCTTCAGAAGGGAGCCACTAACCACTATTGCCCTTGACTTCCTAGTGGTCACTAATCTGGCAACTTTAGGGTTTTTGAGCTCCAGTTCTTTCTGTTCCTAGGATGTTATTTCATCCTCCATTTACAGGGCTGTACACAGGCTCTTCAGTTCAAGGAAAGGTTAAGTTGGGGTGTCAGTTCTGCAGGCTCTAGTGACCTGTATCCAGTTTTCATCCTTCAGTTAGTTTCATCTTTGCTTCTACTGAGAATCTTTGATGCTTCAAGAAGTATTTCATCAATGTTGGGTTTTTTTTTTTATAAACATATGTTATAAGTGTAAGGGGTCATTTTACCAAGGTGCGGTAGCCCTAATTCACACTATTTTTAAAAAAATTATTTTCTGGGAAGGAGTGTGGCATGGGCAAAGAATAGGCATGGAAGCACTAACCACCAAGCATATCCACATTAGTGTCCACTAACTGGTTAATGCGAGGTTAACGCAGGAGCCTTTAGTGCCTCCTAAACAGGAGGCAGTAAGTTCTCCCTTGTTATTTGCAGTTGCCATACATTAATGACAACACGAACTTCAAATCCAAAAAGGAAAAAATGCACTATTTTCCCACTGAGGTAAAAATGGGCTTACTGCATGGGAAAGTCCATCGTTAGGATGCATTAAGTCCACTTTTTACTGCAGCTTAGTAAAAGGACCCCTAAGTAAATAAATGTAATTTTTACTGTCACAGATACGTGGAGGGGCATTTTTGAAAGGAACGTCCAAGTTTTGATGAGGATGTTCTCGCAAAATGTCCCCATCCAGGGGTGGGGAAACTCGTATTTTCAAAACAAGATGGACGTCCATCTTTTGTTTTGATAATACAGTCAGGAACGCCCAGATCCTGAAATTTGGTCATCCTTAAAGATGGTTGTCCCTAGACTTGGTCATTTCTGATTTCGGCGATAATTGAAATCAAGGACGTCCATCTCAGAAACAACCAAATGCAAGCCATTTGGTCATGGAAGGAGCCAACATTTGTAGTGCACTGGTTCCCCTGACATGCCAGGACACCAACTGGGCACCCTAGGGGGCACTGCAGTGGACTTCATAAATTGCTCCCACGTACATAGCTGTGCACTGCACCGTCATCCCTCTTCCTGTCTATTATACACAATGAGTTTTAGTTTTCTTCACGTACAACACCGTCATTGTGGGTTCATGACCTTCATTTTATAAATATCATATACACTTCGCTCTTTATTTAATTAGTTAAATATCCAATACATCTGGTTTCTACTATGGTTTTATTTATTAATTCATGTTTTTATCAATTTTAATTCTTTTTTAATCTGTAGTCTAACCCATATGTCACTTCCCTTCAATCGGCGGTTTTTTTGTGCCATTTTCTGGCAGCGTTTCCCTTCCTTTTGGCGCCATTTCTCCTTTGTAACAATTTGTTGGCCATGTCTTCAGTTTATTATCTTTTTTGTCTCAATTTTTTGTAACAAGTTTTGTTTAATCCTTTTCATACCACAATTGGAATTGCCTTTTTGCATGACATTTTTCAATAAATGATTTTTTTTACCATATATTAATACAATTTTCACTATATTCCTTTTTTGCTTATTTGAAGTCAATTCATTACCTTATTTTTCAATTAGACTCTATCTTTTCCTGAAGAGTTTCCATCATCATTCATTCAGAAGTTATTTGGAAATAAAGTCAGTGTCATTACACACCCATACACATTCAACAATACCACTTTTCCATTTAAACCATTTACTTACACTTTCACATTTAAGGATCACTCTGCCTCATGCATAATTCATACTATTAAGTTTGCCATTAATCATGCTCTTTTATTAAGATTATAGCCATTCTATTCTTCTGTTTATTATCTTCAATTTAATATTACACTAATATCATCCACTCAGTTTAAAATATGTACATATATGATCTGTTTTTTAAATGTATTTGTTTTTGTATAAAATCAAGATAGAAAAACAGATTTTTTTTTAAATCTAAAACTATTTTTGTACAAGCACACCAAAAACTTGCTAAGTTATTGTCCAACTTATGTTTTGTTATATTCATTTTTAAATGTTTGCAGTGTTGTCTTAACACATTTTGAATGAACTTAAATATTAGATATTCTCTTTGTTTCTTTAATATATTTTTTAAACATTTATCTCATTTTCTATATATGTTTTTAAATTCAGTTTCTAGCAAATTAAATTACAATGTTTTTTATAGTCTTTAATCTTTATTATTATGTTTTACATACACACATATATATAGTGCATTTAATTTATATATTGCGACGTGAGTATGTTATTTATCTGTGTATTGTTTTTTCTATAATTTATGTATTATAATTTGATTATAGACTCCTGATGCAGGACTAACGGCCGAAGCACAACCTTGTGTCGAGTCTCCATACTTCAATAAACGTCTCTATTATTTCACATCTTCTCAGTCTTTGGTATCCTTGGTCATCCTCCCACTTTTATTTTATAGGGTTCATTTTGATTCAGAACAGATTATCAGTGGATGCAGTTTCACAGAAAGCATTCTGCAACCTACAGTTCATTAGGTTTCTGTATCCTTTCGTAACTCAAGCTGGTCTTTGCAATTCAGTATACTTGCAATAGCCAAATATCAACTTATACAAAATGTAGCCTCAAAAATTATCCTTAGACGTAATAAATGGGATAGGGCTATTTCTTTTTTGATTGCCTCAAACTGGTTGCCTTTTAAAATTGCTTGTCTGACATTCAGAACTCTGAGAAATTTTACTTCAGCTTATCTCTTTGGAAGAATTCAAAAATACCTGCCTTTCATCTTGCTGAGCCTATAGCAGTGGGAGCAATAAAAGAAATGGTAACATATGCCTTAAGGTCTTTAAACACAAATGCTTGTGATAGGTCTGCTATATCTCACCCCATCTAGAGCAAATTTTCTTCAACTGGGTGGCTATAGAACTAGACAGAAGGCATACACTGGGTGTGATATACTTGGTCTTCAGCAAAGCCTGTGATATGGATTCGCTTAGGAGGCTTATAAATAATCTGAGAGGCCTGGGAGTGAGGCCCAGGAATATCAACTGGATTAAAAATTGGTTGACTGATAGATGACAGAGGATAGTGGTAAATGGCATTCATTCAGAGGAAAGAAAAGTGAGTCGTGGAGTGCCTCAGGGCTTGGTCCTGGGCAGATTTTGCTCAGTATCTTTGTAAGTAATATTGCCAAATGGTTAGAAGGGAAAATTTGAAGATCTGCACCAGAATGGAAACTCCAAAGCATGTAAGCAAAATCAACAAAAACTTGGCAGTGGAAGAATAATGCACTAGAGTACAAAAACCCAACAGAGCTGAATGTGATAGGAGGGGAGAGACTGATGTTCATGGACTAGAAGAGAGACCTTTGGTGTTAGTGTCTGAGAATTTTAAGGTGGCAAAACAATATGACAAGGTGGTGGTCAAAGTCAGAAGGATGCCAGGCTGCACAGAGAAGGGCATAATCAAAAGCAAGCAGGTGGTGATAGTGCCCTTATACAAGACATACAAGGTCTCAGTTTTGGAGGCTATAATCTTACTAAAAACAAAAAACGGCTGGATTTCCTACAGAGGAAAGTGATCAAAATGGTAATAGGTTTCTATTAGAAGATATATAAGAAGAGAATGCAGATCATAAATATGTGTGCTTTAGAGGGGACAGAGGAGATACAGACCTTTAAATGCTTGAAAGTTATTACAAAACAAGCAAGCCTTTCTTAAATGAAGGGAAGCTGAAGAACTAGAGGACATGATATGAGGATACAAAGAGGTAGAATTCAAAGGTTCAAAGGAATCTCAGGAAATAATGTTTCACTAAAAGAGTGATGGATGCTTGGAATGCTCTCCCAAATGAGGTGGTAAAGGCAAGAACAATGCAAGAATTTTTTTAAAAAGTGGGATAAACACGTTAGACCTTGGATTCTATATATACGTTAGACCTTGGATTCTCTGCCCCCTGGAATGTCTCCACTTGTATTGGATGAAAGGGGCTATGTTTTCTGAGCACTGACTTTTATGTACGTGTATTCGTGGGCAATTTTATAAGCACCTGCTTGAGTGTGTAAAACACTGTTGTATGTGCCCAGTCACTTAAATAAAATTATGCCCATGTCTTTGCCCTGCTTTCAGTATGTGGTGAATTATTGTTCTTTTGAAATGGGGGACTTTGCAAGTTCTTTCTCTACATGCTGTTGTCTGATTTCTTCTAATGATTACTGGTCCCACACCAAGAAACTGCAATCTTTTTCGCCAGTCTGTAAAAATGAACCCTTAACCTCTATCAGGAGGAATCCCCACTAAAAAGCAGCATAAGAAGCATTAAGTTAATAAATAAAACAGACAAATGAAATGAGGTTGAAGGGGGGCAGACTCAAGAAAAATGTCAGGAAGTATTTTTTCATGGTAAGAGTGGTGGATACTTGGAATGCCCTCCAGAGGGAGGTGGTGGAGATGAAAATGGTAACGGAATGCAAAAATGCGTGGGATAAATATAAAGGAATCCTATTCAGAAGGAACGGATCCTCAGAAGCTTAGCGGAGATTGGGTGGCAGCACCAGTGGTAGGGAGGCGGAGCTAGTGCTGGGCAGACTTCTACGGTTAGTGCCCTGAAAATGGCAGATACAAATCAAGGTCAAGTATACATATAAAGTAGCACATATGAGTTTATCTTGTTGGGCAGACTGGATGGAGCATACAGGTCTTTTTCTGCCATCACTTACTATGTTACTATGTAACTAAAGTTGCAAGCATAATTTGGCAATGCGGCCAAACTGCAGGTTCAACGTAATTGTTTTAATAAGCCAATCAGTGCCAATAATTGGCCACTAACATACACTAATTAGAATTTACATGCACAACTTTCTAAGCACGGATCTCAAAAGGGGGCATAGGCGGGTCCTAGGCATTCCTAAAAATTACGCATACTGTTATAGAATATGCCTGACGCACACCTAAGTTAGGCACAGGCATTGAGGGGTCCTTTTATCCAGCTGCGGGGAAAGGGTCCTGTGCTAGCGGTGGGCCGGCGATAATCCCGATTTAGCATTCGGTAAGCCCAGGGCTGCCGAGAAGGGGGGACAGGGGGAACAAAATTGCCCAGGCCCAGACCTCCAGGGGGGGGGGCCGGCGCCGCAGTCCCACCCACCTGCCCGCGACTCCATCATCTGACCGTCTGCCACCGGGCCCCCTGCATTGAACTCACAGCACCTCACCTCTGAAGGCGCAGCAAGCAGTGGCAGATTGCCTGCCTTCAGCCCTATCTTCCCTCCCTGTGTCCCGCCCTCGCAGAAGTTACGTCAGACAAGGGCGGGACACAGGGAGGGAAGGAGGGCCAAGGGCAGGCGATCTGCCACTGCTTGCTGCGCCTTCAGATGTGAGGTGCTGTGAGTTCAATGCAGAGTCCCGGTGGGGGGGGGGGGGGAAGCGGCGGCAGCAACCTCATGGGGGGGGGGTAGCGGCGCAACCTCGTGGGTCTGTGAGTTCAATGCAGAGTGGGGGGGAGGCAGCAGCGGTGACCTCATGTGGGGGAGCGGCGGTGACCTCGGGGGCAGGGCCCCGGGGGTGGCCTTGCCCCGGGCCCAGCCCAGTCTCTCGGCGGCCCTGGGTAAGCCTGCGTGGGCTTACTGATGCTTTGTAAAAGACCTCATTATACCAGGTTTTACTTGGCGTAAATGGTCATGTTTAAGTTTTGAATCTAGTCATGGGAACAGGTGCTATGAATATTCTATGAACTGTGCCTAACTTAAATCAAGGTTTATAAAATAGCACTAAGCTTTAAAGTTTAATTTTATGGATCCTACTTATACACTTATTCGTTTATTTTTTGTTCATTTATGTTTTCACTTTTGAATCACATGTTTTTTTTTAAAACTTTGAAGGTTACTCACGCCTTGACACAGCGTTATTAGTGAAACCTTGGCCAAAGTCGGTGTGTTGGACCGATGACTCAGACGTTGCTTTGTATCTGCACCTGAAAGCTAAGTTACAATTTTGACTTTCACATGCTTTATGGATCCCTAGCTGATTCTATAGAGTTTTAGTATCTTTTTTATATATATTTGGAATTAAAAGGGGTTTTTTTTGCTGATGATAAAACTCCCAGGAAAAACATTTCTCAAACCTTGTTATTACTAAATGACTACTTGGGTTGGAGGTTGGGTCAGATTCAGAGGCTTTTTCCCTTATTTTCCTCCTATAAGTTGATGCACTCTACTATTTCTTGCCATTATATGAGAGAGTTTTTTCTTTGTTGGAACTTTGAAATAGCACTAAGCACATTTTATGGCGCCTATTTTTTAGACTCCATATATAGGAAAAGAGGATGGAAACCAAGAACAGAGCATTTCATCTCAAACTGTGAAATGGTGGCTGTACTTATTCTAAGAAACCACGGAGAAAGTAATCTGCACTGCACATATTGGTGTAATTTACCTGCTTACTTTGGTGGTGGAGGAGTTAATGGAGTAGAAGCACAGGGGAAGAAAGTCGTACTGGTAGTGGGGAAGAGAAGCCAAATTATCTCATTTAAATGCTACACAGGTTATAAACATAAATAAAATATATAGGTTAAATTGTCTGTATGTAAATGTCAGAAGTATAAGAAATAAGATGGGAGAGTTAGAACCAAAAGGGAAACAATTCAGTATTACACCCACAACTACAGGGAACACCATCCTTCCATGTTGTTCCCAAACTATGCTAATTACTGGCAGGTACAATCTCCAAAAATAAAAATAACCATGGAGAAATTAACTTTGCAGTGCATGGCAGGTACAATCTCTCCTCTCCCCCCCCCCCCCCCCAAAAAGTAGAAACATAGATGGAGAAAATAATATGCACTGCATGGCAGATGCTGTCCTGACAACCCTAGTGGGCACACTGGATGAACCATATCAGTCCTTAGATTATTATTATTATTATTATTATTATTATTATTATTATTATTATTATTATTATGACATTTGTATCCTACATTATCCCAAACAAGCACAGGTTCAATGTGGCTTACATTGAAGAAAACATCAAAAATATAATACAATTAGATAATTAATTGTAACATTTTAGCATATTAGGAATAATTGTGTGCTTGTCATGAAGATGTTGCTATTCACTATGTTACATTACACTGCATTTTGTTTCCTAAAGAATTTGTATCCTGTTTGAATCTGTGCCTTCCTTTACACACAACCCCTCTACCAATTCGATCCACCTTGTCATTTCAATACAATTTGCACCCTGCTGTCGCAGTGCTCCATTGGTTGTCCTCCTTCATTCAGATCTATATTATGTGTAACGCTTCATTTACTCCCTTTTGGTTCTAACTCTCCCGTCATTTCTTATATTTCTGAGATTTACATACAGACAATTTAAACTATGTATTTTATTTATGTTTATAGCCTGTGTAGCAGTTAAATGAGATAATTTGGAATCATTTATCTCTGTCAGTTCTTTATAGAAAAACTCCTAAGGTGCATCACTTTTATTATATCTTCTCTATCAAGATATCCTAACTTCTACATTTTGCCAGCACCTTTTGAAGATACTGTGTTCTGAACCATGCACTCTTGAGTTATTGTTGGATTTCTCCAAAGTTCAAGTTTAAAAGCTGCTCTGTCTCCTTCTTAAAGGTTAGTGTCAGCACCCTTGTTCCACCCTGGTGAACATAAGAACATAAGCATTGTCATACTGGGACAGACCAAAGGTCCATTAGCCCAGTATCCTGTTTCCAACAGTGGCCAATCCATGTCACAAATACCTGGTAATATCCCCAAAAAGTAAAACAGATTTTATGCTGCTTATCCTAGAAATAAGCAGTGGATTTTCCCAAGTCCATCTTATGGACTTTTAGGAAAGTACCTAACCTTTTTAAAACCCTGCTAAGCTAACTGCTTTTATCACATTCTTCGGCAATGAATTCCAGAGTTTAATTACATATTGAGTGAAGAAATATTTTCTCCAGTTTGTTTTAAATTTACTATTTAGGAAAGATGGTGTGGGAAGGGGGCGTGGTAAGATGGTAATCTAGTACTCACAAGTAAACGCTCCTGCTGCTCTCTGATTCTTTTGAAAAATTCTCGAATTTGGCGATGCCACATACAAAGAGAAAGGGGGTATCCATGGGCCAGCTGCCGATGGCCAGGACCTCGTCCCCCGTGCCGCAAACTTTGGAGCGCTTCGTGTTGAGTCAGTCTCGTGAACCCGGATTGGAGCGACCCGCATTAGACGCCGATGAAGGAGCTTCAACGTCTCAGGGCCTGGATACAACTTTATCGCCCCTGGGGATTATTCCACCTCCATGCCCGGCCAAACTAAGGAGTCAGCAAGGAGAGGTGGATGCGACGGAAGGCGTCGACAGAACCACTCTGTCTGGCAATGCTCCTCCTGAATTTGAGATGGAGAAAACCATGGAAGAAGCGATTCCCACAGAGGTAACTGACTTTAATATGGAAAGCTCTTCAGGACTTAAAACAAACGGTTACCAAATCCACTCAGGAAACCACTTCAATAATGACTAAAATGACTGTATTAACAGAATCCCTGGAAAAGGTACGTTCTGAAACTTCAGAAAAACTTTCACAAAATCATGAGGAGATAAGGAGTTTAAAAAATACTACAGACTCTTTGATAAAGGATAAACTCATGGTTCATAAAAAAATTGAACAGTTAGAAAATTACAATAGAAGACTAACTTTGAGACTATTAAATTTCCCCAAAGTGCCAGGAATAACACCAAATGATATTTTCAAAAAATTCCTAATGGAGAATCTGAGTATATTTCCTCAAGCTATTCCTCCTTGTAATAAGATTTACTACTTAAAAATGCCTTAAAAAAAAAGATGTACCTGGACAAGAGGGAAGTGAAATAGATCTCCAAAATTTGACTGCCATCTTGGAAGAATCCATTACTGAAGTGGAAATTCGCGGTACGCTTATTGTGTCTTTAATATTCGAACAAGATTTAAGTGCACTGATGAGACTTTATTTTAAGAATTCTATGAAACCATTTTATGGTCAAAAGATATGGATCTATCCTGACGTTACTAGAACAACGCAAGAAAGAAGAAGGAAATTTTTGTTGCTGAGGGAAAAAGTGAGAGGGATGGGAGCTTCATTCCTACTTGCCTATCTCTGTAAATGTATTGTTAAATATTTGAGTAACAAGTATATTTTCTACGATCCAGATCAGTTACAGACCTTTGTTGATAGGAAAAGCTTGATTAAGGAATAATGGTATAAAATTAGACGAGGAAACATCAGAAGTTAAGCCACTAACAATTGCTAATGTTTTTCTTCTTTTGAAATACTCTTAATTATTTACAACACTCCCCCTTCCTTCTCTATTTGTGGTCTGAGGAAGAGATGTGAATGTTACATAATGAATCTTATTGGTTTATGTTTAATTTTTTCTTTGAATCTAATGCTCTCTGTGTTTCAACAAGTATGTTATTGCGACTTGTAAAAAAAAATTTTTAATAAATAAAATAATAAAAAATAAATTTACTATTTAGTAGCTTCATTGCATGCCCCCTAGTACTAGTATTTTTGGAAAGAGTAAACAAGCAAATCACATCTACCAGTTCCACTCCACTCAGTATTTTATAGACCACTCGCATATCTCCCCTCAGTCTTCTCCATGCTTAAGAGCCGTAGTTACAGTAGCCTTTGCTCATAGGGAAGTCATCCCATCCCCTTCATCATTTTCGTCGCCCTTCTCTGTACTCTTTCTAATTGCACTATATCTTTTTTCTATTTTATTCTATTCGAGTCTTATATATCACCTGTTTTCCAAAAGGAGTTACAGTAGTTTACATATTTTTATTACATTTGTACCCCATGCTTTCCCATTCATGGCAGGCTCAATGCGGCAGGCAAAGGAGGGTTAAGCGACTTGTCCAGAGTCACAAGGAGCTACCTGTGCAGGGAATTGAACTCAGTTCCTCAGGACCAAAGTCCACCACCCTAACCACTAAGCCACTCTTCCAAAGGCACAGTAGTGATTTTAACACATGCTAATTAGCACTTGCTAAACACTAGAAATGGCTACAGGAATATATGGGCATCTACCATATTTTTCGGACTATAAGAAGCACTTTCCCCCCCCCTCCAAATTTGGAAGGAAAATGGGGGGTGCGTCTTATAGTCCGAATGTAGTTTTAAAAGCACCGTAATTCCGTTTTGCAAGGTCCCTCCCTCCCTCGCTTTGTTTTGCAAGGTTCCCCCTCCCTTTCTCCCTCGCTCCGTTTTGCAAGGCCCCCCCTCGCTCCCTCCAAATTTTAAAAGTTTTACCTGGTCGTGGTTGCGGCAGCAGCAGCAAAAAGATGCACGCTGGGTGCGTCAGTCTTCCGTTCTGATGTCTCTCTCAGCTCTGGTCCCGCCCTCAAGCTTTTAAAACTACATTCGGACTATAAGACGCACCCCCCATTTTCCTTCCAAATTTGGAGGGGGGGGAAAGTGCTTCTTATAGTCCGAAAAATACGGTAGTTGCCCATATATTCCTGTAGCCATTTCTAGTGTTTAGCAAGTGCTAATTAGCATGTGTTAAAATCACTACTGTGCTTTTTGCTGCCCCGACCATGACCAGGTAAAACTTTTAAAATTTGGAGGGAGCAAGGGGGGACCTTGCAAAATGGAGTGAGGGAGGGAGGGGGGACCTTGCAAAACGGAGCGAGGGAGGGAGGGAGGGAGGGGGGACCTTGCAAAACTGAGGGAGGGCCTTGCAAAACGGAGTGAGGGAGGGAGGGAGGGACCTCGCAAAATAGAATTACGGAGCGAGGGAGGGAGGGGGACCTTGGAAAATGGAGGGAGGGAGGGAGGGACGGAGGGGGGCCCTGGAAAATGGAGAGATCGGGGGCCCTGCATTTGGACAAGACGCACCGGACCATAAAACACCCCTAGGCTTTAGAGGAGGGAAAAGTGCGTCTTATAGTCCAAAAATTTTTTTTTTCCTATTTCCCTCCTCTAAAACCTAGGTGCGTCTTATGGTCCGGTGTGTCTTATAGTCCGAAAAATACGGTATATCATTTAGTGCATGCTTATTTTTAGCATGAGCTAAAAATGCTAGTGTGCCTTTCTAAAAGGAACCCTACGAGAACGCTACAATAGAGCGAGATCACACTTCAAAGAAAAACATTGCAATAAAATAATGAGTGACTAACAAATTTGAATTACTGATCGAAAAGATACGTCTTTAAGACTTTCCTAAAAGACAAGTAGGAGGATATCACATGTCTTAAACCTAATGGCAACATATTCCATAATCTTGTCCCAAAAAAAAGAAAAGGAATTATTTATAATAGTTTTAAAATGAATATTTTTTAAATATAAAAAGCCTAATTTCAGTGTTCTCTCAAAACCCAAATTTCTACTGACAGTTGAAACAGTAAGTAATTCTCCTAACTTCTCTGGATTTAAACCAAAAATTGATTTTAAAATTAAACAAATTATCTTAAAATGTATACGTTGATGTACTGACAACTAATGGAGATTATGCATAGAAGATGACACACTGTAAAAACACCCCAACCCACAAACCAGCCCCATCAGTCTCCTAGCTGTCTTTATTCCACATGACTATTCTGACTCTTCCTTCCTAGGTAAATGCTTCTAGAGAGGGGGAGATCTGAATTGCTTGCATTTACAAGAGGAACAGAAGTTCATATTTAAATATAACACTGTGCCATCAAATGGTCTCAATATGAAATCAGAACTTTCTGTATTTTTATAGTTATATTATTTTAACAAGGACACATGTATGATCTAAGAATGACATGATTTCCATATTTAATACTTGATTGTATGACATATTCATTTATACATGTTCATGTTTTATAGTTTAACTATGTACCAATGATTAACATAAGATTTATGTATGTTTTGGTTTTATATGAATGATCATTTATTAGTTATTTATATTTTGTTCTTAAGTATGCATTTTATTCATGGATTATGTTAGGGCTCTCATAGTACATTATTTTTACTGACTGTCCCTCTGTTTACAAAGCTGCATGGCAAGGTCAACACAGTCCATTCAACACAGCTTTGTAAACAGGGAGGTTAATTAATTATTTAAGTGAATTTTATAGATATTCAGCTTTTTAATGTGTTTTAAAGCTGTATTGACCAACTTATATGCTGTTTTAGCTTTTCCCCATTCTGATGATGTAATCAGCATCATTGGAACACATACAAAATGGCTGCCTGGAACACGTGGAGGGGCATAATTGAAAGGGACCACCAAGTTTTCCTGAGGGCGTCCTCGCAGGACGTTCCCACGAAGGGGCGGCAAAACCCGTATTATCGAAACAATATGGGTGGCCATCTTTTGTTTTGATAATAAGGTCTGGGAAGCCCAAATCTCCACATTTAGGTTGACCTTAGAGATGGTCATCCCTAGAGATGGTCGTCCCCAATTTTCGGCGATAATGGAACATGAGGACGCCCATCTCAGAAACGACCAAATCCAAGCCCTTTGGTCGTGGGAGGAGCCAGCATTCGTAGTATACTGGTCCCCCTGACATGCCAGGACACCAACCGGGCACCCTAGGGGGCACTGCAGTGGACTTCAGAAAAAGCTCCCAGGTGCATAGCTCCCTTACTTTGTATGCTGAGCCCCCCAAATCCCACTCCCCACAACTGTACACCACTACCATAGCCCTTAGGGATGAAGGGGGCACCTAGATGTGGGTACAGTGGGTTTGTGGTGGATTTTGGAGGGCTCACATTTACCACCACAAGTTTAACAGGTAGGGGGGGATAGGCCTAGCACCTGCCTGAACTGCACTGCAGTACCCACTAAAACTGCTCCAGGGACCTGCATACTGCTGTCATGGATCTGGGTATGATATTTGAGGCTGGCATAGAGGCTGGAAAAAATATTAATTTTTTTAGAGTGGGAGGAGGTTAGTGACCACTGGGGAAGTAGGGGGAGGTCATCCCCGATTCCCTCCAGTGGTCATCTGGTCATTTAGAGCACATTTTTGTAGCTTGATTGTAAAAAAAAGAAGGACCAAGTAAAGTCGGCCAAGTGTTCATCAGGGACGCCCTTCTCTTCCCCATTATCAGCCGAGGATGCCCATGTGTTAAGCACGCCCCAGTCCCGCCTTCACTATGCTTGCGACACACCCCCTGGAACTTTGGTCATCCCTGCGACGGAAAGAAGTTGAGGGCACCCAAAATTGGCTTTTGATTATGCCGATTTGGGTGACCCTGGGAGAAGGATGCCCATCTCCCGATTTGTGTCGAAAGATGGTGCCCTTCTCTTTCGAAAATGAGCCCAATAACATTTAAAGTTATTTTTAGCTTTTTTTAGTGTTTTTTTACAGCATTTTCTAATAAACAAAATAGAGATTCCAGTTGGGGGGATGTTGTATTGATATCAGTGGTTATTTTGGGGTTTTATGTTTTTCAACGAATTGATCCACCTAAAATGACAACATTTCGAACACGGTATTTTAGAAATGTTTTGTGTTCCTTGCCATTTGTTTTATTGATTTAAAAAAATACCTATTGTGAAAATGTAAAGGTTTTATGGCATTTAGAAGTATTTTGGGTAATTCTAAATGCCATAAAACCTTTACATTTTCACAATAGGTAATTCTCACTGCTGAGAACCTTTGACCTCCAGTACGATGCATATAAACTTGCTAGCCTAACACCATGGTTGTTTTTCAGATGATCAAAGACGAGGTGATTTGGTCTGAGGAAATACTGCTGCTGTTGTGAGTAATTGCACTCTTAGGTATTTATTTGTTCTTTTTAGATTGTGCTGACAGTCTGCTCATTCAAACACATTTTGTTATTTCAAACACATTTTTTGTAATTTAGTCATTGGCTATAGTACTGTTAGGGGAAAGAGATTCTGAGTCCATAATAGGCATGTGTCCTAAAAGGTTAATTTACTAAGCACAGAGTTTAAGAATGCATGATCACATTTATTTGGATTTTTGCTCACACCTTTTTCAGTAGTAGCTCAAGGTGAGTTACATTCAGGTACACTGGGTATTTCTCTGAAGGTATACCTGAGGCAATGGAAGGTTAAATGACTTGCCCAAGATCAAACAGAGCAGCAGTGGGGTTTGAACTGCCACCTCAAGATGTAAAAACAGGTGCTCTGACCACTAGGCTATTCCTCCATATATTCCTCCATATGTTCCTATTTGATTCCTTTTAGATTTATGATCATTTGAGAATTTGATAATGCTCTCTTTGGTTAACTTTTAATTTCTCTCTATTTGACCTTTTGTATGTGTTTTAGTATTAAGATTCATATTTTATTGGTTCATTATTTATTGTGTTTTATTTGCTCACTTGATTGTTTGATAGAAAATTATATGTGTATGATTTTTGTTTATTTATATATCTTGTATATAACCCCTGACACAGCCTTTTTGAAGGTGAAATGTGCCACGCTAGGCACCTTGAATAATAAATGCTTTTTTCTTCAATTTGTTGTTGAGGTCCTAGCTACAGGATCACTTCTGCCATATCTAA
Organism: Microcaecilia unicolor; assembly: GCF_901765095.1. Lineage (NCBI taxonomy): Eukaryota > Metazoa > Chordata > Amphibia > Gymnophiona > Siphonopidae > Microcaecilia > Microcaecilia unicolor. The sequence goes on along the minus strand of NC_044037.1, from coordinate 204,085,546 downwards.
TATATATTATTTTAGCACAGGTACTAACTTATACAATGAGACCTGGTAATTAATAATTGGGGTTAACCATAAAATAACACATCTTAACGGTAGCCCACATTGATAATTGCTCCCTTTAGACCAATGCCTACACTCTAATCTTAGAACAAACTTCAGAATCCTCACAGAAGAGAAGGCCTGATCTGTTTCAAGTTATAGTGGGAAACAAACACATACAAGAGCTTAGGAATATATTAGGGATGTGCATCATTAGCATGCATTTCGCTTACTTACACACTTTCAAACATTTTCTTATGCATAATCGATTAAATGCAAGTTAGCCTAATAATTAACATGCTTAAAGTTGATTTCTGCATTTTAAAAGTGTATTAAAAAGTGTGCTAACAAAAATATCTGAAAGAAAAGAGAATTTGGAAAAATTGAGAAAACAATCTGAAAATGACGCACAAATGAACTAATTTTCCCCCCTGCTCACCCCTGGGATATACTGAATCACTCATATTTTTCATTAACATAGTTTAGTAAACTTTGTCTTCTACAGGTATAGCACTTTACAAAGACACATGGTAAACTGGGAGTGATAATTCAGGATGCAGAAAATCCATCTTTAGTATCTAAATGGTTAAAAATGAACAGGATAATAAAACTGCTAATGCAATGCCGAAAGTGATTGCACATCCTGTCCCAACACATTTCATGCCAGACTTCCTCAAGGGTTTGCAGGTATAGTATAAATATAAACCATTAAGAATGACAATGGAGGCTGCTATAAATCTTGACATAAACTGGGAAGCAGAAGTAAGGAATTTAAAGAAGTGAAATGAGTTTTTCAGTATTACAAATATATTACAAGAAATCAATCGGGGGGGGGGGGGGGGACGCTCAAGAACCTGAAGTGAATGGAAGTGTGAATGATCAGCTCCAGTGGGACAACACTATAATTAACACAAATTGTTGATGTGAGGTTATTGTATCATTTTTTGCTCCTTATTATGCCGCAGCAAAAATGTGGTAAAATTGAAGCAGTCTTTGCCTCACAACCTGCAGGCAAGCATCCAAAACAAGACCCTTCATCGCCAACAAAGTCTGATGATGGTGCCTCGTATTGGGGTAATATGACAAAAGTGGCAGCGCAATCGAAACACATCTCGAGGTTGTTGACAGAAAATAAGGCTGACATCAAAGATATTAAAGTTCAACTTACCACTCTTACCTCTAACATTGCTGCTCTGGACACTAGGCTCAACAAACTTGAAAAAAAAAACTGTTCTGCCTGATGAAGTTGCTTGAATAGGCGTGTTGATCGTAAGGTCTTGCGTCTCCTTGAAATGCAGCTTGAAGATCAATATTAGATTCTTGGGGCTCTACGAAGGTGCTGAAGGTGATAACCCTGCTTCTTTCATTGAACACTCAAGGTTTTAAATATCCAATTTGATCACCCTTTAGAGATCAAAATGACATATTGGGTACCAACACGTGCGATCGCGAGCTCACTGAGGCTGCACCCTTTAGTTCTCAAAATTTTCTGGCACCCACAGGTGGTGATCATTTTGGAGAAGATGAAGGTGATGCAACAGATTGTGTAGCAAGGACAAACTATATACATCACGTTGGACTTTAGTATAGTCACTGCTGAAAAATGGCAACAGTTTCTAGTGATGTGACAATGCCTCAAGGTGTTCAAGGCCCAATATGGTCTTCTGGCTCCGGCCAAAATGAAAGTCTCCCACAATAACAAGAGTAAAATGTTGAAGCAGCTGGAGTATTATATTGTGCAGTACAAAGCTTTACAAGCAATAGCTACTTGACAGTACTACTTTTCACTGTGGCAATCCTGATTAGTTGTTGGACAATTATGTTTTATTCATGTGCTACATTTGTGTTGGATGTTAATGTACTTTACTAGCAACATTTGCTCTTTGAGTGCTGTCCCGGGGGGGTGCATGTTTTAGTAGCATCTCCTGGGCTATCATACCACCCTCCCATGGATGAATACTTCCTTGTGTTCACCACTTTGGGTGTGTGATTAGCTGGTAGAGGGCTATTGGGTGGGTGGGGTGTGTTTCTGTAGGGTAGGGTGGGGGTGGAAATGTTTGTGTGGAGTGAGTGTGCATGCTATACATCATGCCAGAGGGGTGACAAATACCTTTTGCTATACTCTGTGTTGTTGACTTTATATTTCATCCTTGTATGCTGTCAAGATGATTTGGTGCAGGGACTACTGACATGTCCAGTGCTTCAGGCTCCCTTCAGTTCTCAGTTTTGTTTAATAGTATTTATCTTCTGTTCTTTAAATGCATGTGGAATCTTATAAGTTTGTGTCACCGAACACTAAGGGGATTAATTACCCTATCAAGCATAAAAAGTTGTTAGTATGCAGATTGTGTTCCTACAGGAAACTAGATTAAATTCTCTGAAATCTTCCAAGTTAAGGTGTGACTGGGCGCAAAACTGTTTTTTTTTTTCTGCTGCAGTCTTGGGTAAATGTGGAGAGGCAATTTTGATCTCCAAGCAATTAAATTATTCTGTTATTAGTCATTGTGTGGCTGAGCAGGGCAGATGGGCCATAGTTCTGGTCTCTATTCACTAAGGGGTCCTTTTACTAAGCCACGGGAAAGAGTGGCTTGCGGTAGTGTAGGCGCGGGTTTTGGGCGTGCGCAGAAATATTATTCAGCACATCTGTAAAAAAAAGCCTTTTTTTCCCCCTGAAAATGAACGTGTGGCAAAATCGAAATTGCCGCGTGTTCATTTTGGGTCTCTGACTTTACCGCCAGCCATTGACCTAGGGGTTAAAAAATTGTGCGTTAATGACCTACACATGTCAGATGCCACGGCGCATGTCCGCTACGTGCACCAGAAAATAAAAATATTATTTCAGATGCGCGTAGCGGATGCACGCCAAAAATGAAATTACCACAAGAGACATGCAGTAGTCGGGGGGGGGGGGGTAAGTTCATTTTGGCGCACGTTGGGTGCGCATAGATGCTTACGCGGCTTAGTAAAAGGGACCCTAACAGAATTATACATAGGTTAATGTGTATGGTCCTAATTTGGATGATCGTTCTTTTTTTTCATCATTTGACCAAGCAACTGTTTCTTTTTAAGGTTGACCATGTTATTGCAGGGAGAGACTGGAATTTGGTCCTGGACCCAATTGTTGATAGATGATCTTCTGCAAAATATAGGCTTTCCGTGAAAGCTCTAATGCCTATGTTTACTAAGCGGCGCTATGGGCACGTTAGCATTTTTAACTTGTGTAAATGGTTTATGCACCCTAAACACTAACGCGCCCATAGAAATATATATAATGCCACTACCACTTGACTTATACAATATTTCTTTATATTTAAATATACTACAACCGCATCATTGTGTGCATTTAATTTTACAATCTTTATTATGAAAACCTCACTTATCTAACAATAAAACACTGTCTACCCCACACTTTCACAGTAGTCTCTTCCTATTATACATTTCCCAAATCGCTCATCCCCAGTACCATTCAGTGCAGGTTAATGTAATTCAACAAATATATTAGTTCATTCCCTTTTTCTTACATATTATTAATATTATTATTTTTGCATGTATTATTTTTTACATTATAGAAAAAAGGACACTGATATCTTATAGAAAGGACATAGATAGTTTATATAATTACATTTGGATTTTTTGAGGTAGGTTTTCATTTCTTTTCTGGGATGTAGTTAGCTATAGAATTTTTTGACAAGGTATGTTTTCAGTTCTTTTCTGAATTGAAGATAATTAATTATGCCTCTTGTGGTACTGAGTTCCATCACTTGTTTTGTAGGTTATGTTTCTGTAGTTGGGTAGGTGGAGGAGTAGATAACCCTCTGGGTTCTGGGCTTGCATTCCTTGGGGATAGTTCAATCATATCTAGCATGTATTCAGGGGACATGCCAAATAGTATCTTGTAAATGAGAGTGCTAGCTTTGAAATGTAGCCTTGCCTTGATTGGCAGTCAGTGTAGTATTTTGAGTAGTGGAGTTGCTCTTTCATATTTCAACTTCTTGAATATCAGTCTAGCTGCTGTGTTTTGTATGGTTTGAAATGAGTTTAGTGTGTTTTGCTTGCACCCTACGTATACTGTATTGCATTGCAGTAATCTAGATTTCCCAACTTCTAAATTGAGTAGCTGGGGATTTAATTATTCTCCTTTGGAAGATAAGGCATTTATTTCAAGCATGTGGATCTAGATTCAATAATATTTTAATAATAATTAAACAGATAATCTTGGGTTTCATGTCATCTAGGATGTTAAGAGTGAAATTATTGCTTTTTCAGCCAAATGAGCTAAAGTAAGGAAGACACAACTCTCTTCCTTGGAATCAAATATTAAAGATCTGGAATAGCAAGTTTGTAGGTGTCCTACTGACTCACTCCACTTTCAGTTACAAAAATTGAAATGTCAGTATAACTCTATATTGGCAGAGACAGCGGGTACATTGTTAGCCAGAGAACATGCCCTGTATTATGAGCACCACAATAGAGCAGGCCATTTACTAACCAATTGCCTAAAAAAGAAGAATAAGGTAACAAAAATTCAGGCTATTAGAGCTGGTGATAACTCTTTACATGAACCTGAGCGATACTGTGGCACAATTCTGCCAGTATACACTTCAGAGTTGATCCTACAAAGGAACAGACTTGTGCCTTGCTGGAAAAGCTGTCACAATCCCAGATTCAGATCTTGAGTCTTTCTATTTCCATATCAGAGATTCAGGATGCCATTAAAGGCCTTAAGCCACGTAAAGCCCTGAGTGGTGATGGGCTTAGCACTGAATTTCATCAGACATTCCAAACTTTGCTTACATCTAAATTGCTTCATCTATATCAATCTTTTATTGATATGTGCTCCAGTGCAGGATCATTCATTGAAGTGGTTATTATTGTGTTTCCAAAGCCGGATCAGGACCCACTACTTACAAAGAATTATTGACCCATCTTTCTCCTTAATTATGATTGTAAAATGGTTTTGAAATTATTTGCTCACAGACTTGCTCAAGTGATGCATGACCTTATACATTCTACTCAGTGTGATTTTGTGAAGGGCCAGATGACTTCTGATAACACTAAAGTGTTCTGTCATGTCCAGCAGATAGTAGTGAGATACTCTGACCCTTTGTGTATCACGTCTTTAGATGCAGAAAAAGACTTTGATTTTGTTGACTGGAAATAACCTTAAATGATTTAATTTGGGAGAGTATTTTATAGGTATGGTGAAACTCCTCTATTTTAGTCCTGGGGCCAGGTTCCAGGTGGAGGGGCAGCTCACCTCTAATTTTACTTTTATGCGATGTACTCATTAGGGTTGCCCCCTGTCCCCTCTGCTCTTCAATCTGGCCCTGGAATTGCTCTTCTATTCCTTCATCTACTCTTTTGCATGACTTTGGAAGACTTTCGGGATATTACATAAATTAGGATAAAATTGAGGTTATGCTTCTCAATGTTCACTGTACTGTAGACAGGATTAATCCCTATGGCCTTAAGTGATGCAGGTCTGAAATCAAGTACTTAGGAATCAGATTTAAATGCACAACTGAAGACAAGCTAGATTGCAATGTTCAATCTCTCCTTGATCACATAAAAACCCTGTGTACACAGTGGACACCTTTGTGGCTATCATGGTGGGGATACTTGGAAGCAACTCATATGGTAATTGCTCCTCAGGTTTTATATGTTTTACAAATGTTACCACTCCCCTTCCTTCCTTGCCTCTTTAAGGCCATAGACAAAGGTTTGACTAGGTTTTTGTGGCTCTCCAAACCCACAGAATATCTTTCACTAAACTGAAGAGGCCCATGGACTCTGGTGGGTAGGTTTCCCAGATTTCACAACATATGCTAATGCAGTGCTATTGTGATCTGCCACCTGGTAGTTACAGGACTGCTTAACTGAGGGAGCTCCTTTTTGGCTCATGTTGGAACTCAAATTTGGTGGCTTCTTTTTCCCTTGCATCTTTTGTTGGCACTGCTGGTATACCTTGCTGTCAAGAAATTCGAGATGGTGGGCTCTCTTGTACTATTGGTTCTTTTCAATCACTTCAACAGGCTTAAGTGCATAAGCACAACAGAGTGGAAAAGTACAATGGAAAAAGTCAATGAAATATCAAGGCAGAAAATCCAGCTGATTATATCCCGTGTCAATCCAAAAGGAATGTAGAAAAGCACAGTCAAATAGCATATGTTGAAAAGTGCCTGGACTTTGATTACATCTCCAACAAAGGGTCGAAGAAGATCTTATAGCTGCATGGTTTTTCACGGGTGTCCAGAAAGCTTTATGAAGAATAAAGTACAGAGATGGGAGAATAGAGGCAGAACAAACTGGCCTATTACATTTCTTCCAGAAATGAACACACTGAGCAGGAGTAAAAGAGAGTCCAAGTTCTGTCTCCCACAGAGACTGAATCAACAGTGGAGTTTTACAATGACAGGAAACAAGATGTTTATACATTAGATGCATGGTGGGATTCCAAACCAACTGCTCGCATAACTGTTACTAGCTCAGAGGACCCATCCTGCAACTCCTGCAAATTGATTCCATAGGCTCTTTGCACACAAAAAGCTGCTGAGCACTTTTCTCAATTAGTGAAATCATATGTGTTAGGCTTCCCTTGGCGCTGTAATTTCTTGGATTTAGTTTCCATTTAGGACTTCGGACTACTATAGAAGGACCACTGAGGAAGGCTTCACTGCAGAAACATAGCCCATATGTTGGGTCCATTGAGGTGATTTCCTTCTGCATTTGTTATTCATGGGTCCATAGAAGAGGTTTCCCTCTGGGCTTGTCATTCTTCATTGAATAAAAGTGGTTGTTCCATCATCCTGGTTCTTGTGATCATTCTCACTTTGTTTTTAGCAGATAATGCAGAACAGCTGACACCTCAACAGATTATGTTAAATGCATGTACATCATCTGCAATGCAGTCAACATGTACTAGATACATATTTTCTGTAGTAACTCCATGGGCAGATGCTGGGAGTGTTCCCAACCATTAGCACAGAAGCTTTGCAGTTACCACATGGTAACAAGACTTTACTGCATTTTAGTAAAAAGTCTACCTAGATAACATTGTTCTTTAATGCACATATTTTAGATCTCTAGTCTGAATAAAATCCTAAGCTGTATTAAAGGTCCATTAAGCCCAGCATCCTATTTCCAACAGTGGCCACTCCAGGTCACAAATACCTGGCAAGATCCTGAAAACGTTCAATACATTTTATGCTGCTTATCCCAGAAATAGCAGTGGATTTTCCACAAGTCAATTTAATAATGGTCTATGGTCCTTTCCTTTAGGAAGCAGTCCAGACCTTTTTTTAACCCCGCTAAGCTAACCGTCTTTACCACATTCTCTGGCAATGAATATATATATATATTTCAATCTCTTTATTAAATAAATAAGTAACCTCAAACCACATTAAGACTGAATGACAGCTTATAATATCAATATCGTTCGAATTCCCCCCCCCCCATTTTTTTATAGTCCTCACCATTCCTAGATTGTTAGATCAATATATCTATCCTGTGAAAGGCCTTGCCTCTTATGGCCTCCCACCACAGAGACAGAACTTCCTCCTAGCAGCCCCCCCTCCCTCACTTCCCCCTCCCTCCAACTATAGCTTAGCAAGGTTGGATAGGTGGTCTGGTGCACTGTCCAAGGCAGCTAAGAGTCAATATCATTAAACACTTAACTCTGCACTCTGGGAAATAGGTTCTGGAGATGATTTAAGAGGTTTATGCATGTATCAAGAACATTTAAAATATTATTATTTTTTTTAATCTAACACAATTGCAAAGCATCTTCTCTAGTCTCAGACTGTTTTCTGTTTGTTTCTATAAGAAACAGACCCAGTAATGTAATCAAAATACTACATACCAGTAGCACACGATCCTTCTGAAACCGGAAGGACTTCACTTTGTTGTTTGCAGGCAGCTTCCCTCAAATAGCACTCGTTTCGATAGGTAATACCGTTGGAACCACAAACCGACACATAGTCATTGTTTTTGTTACACTAATAATAATAAAAAGAGGACAGTAGTTGTGATTACAATACAAAATCAAAACATTTGTTTGCACATCTTAAAAATATGAGGTCTGCTTGGTTGCCCAGATCAAAATAAAATTGATTTGCTGGTGTGCACAGTCTCCAGATCATACAGATGTGGGCTATTAACTGTGTAGACTATGCAATATTGCTTGCTAGGACAGAAATTCCATAGACATGAACAGCAGTCCTTCAGTTCAATGACTCATGGCAAAATATGTTACCCCCATCATTATAGCAAATAACCCATGTCCTTACTCTACGACCAATGTTCTAATGAATAGATTAAGCAATGTAAACCCAACAGCCCAGCTGAGACATTCATCAACATTATAAAGTGTCAAGCTGATCTTATTCCCGAGCAGAAAGCTGATATTCTTTTCTCCCTATATATAAGAAACATGATGAACATTAAGGCACGTGAAGGTATCAAGATATTTCATTCACATTCTGAAAGTCACATATGACACCTGTGAATAAAACACATGGGTTTCCTATGTTAATAAAATACTTTGTGCATTCAAGGGGTTTATAAAACAAAAATAACTCTTCCGAATTTTAAATAGTTGATATAGTCCTATACTAATACTACAACACTAGTAAAATATTAATAAAGTGAAGGGATTTAAGTATAAGCAGGGACCGTCCTTCTTTGTTAATTTGTGCAGCGCTGCGTAACCCTAGTAGTGCTCTAGAAATGTTAAGTAGTAGTAGTATTTTAAAGGTACACAAAGCAAATCGTTATACTTGTCCTATGGCAGTTAATAATATAACTGCAAAGTAATTACTATTAAAATTTAGCAGTGGTATTACATATTACACTATCTGGAGTGGGATCTGATTTTTTTTTAAATATGTTCTATCATTTTGACTCAATAATCAATATACACCAATCACCAATCAAATCCAGTGGGTCTGAGATCATTTGTAACTTTAGATATTTATGTTTTTAAAAACGTGATATACTGCCTTCAGTTGACAAACAGGACAAAGTGGTTTACAACTAGATAGCATGACTGTCTTCACAGGATGGGGATGGGGGATTAAAGGGGTGTAGCCTAAAGCATGTTGCTTTTCTATGATACAGACTGATATTAATTACATTGTTTCATTAACTGGTGTTGTGCCTTATTGATTTAAGGTCAGCTGTTGGTGGATATACAACTTTTTGTGGCAGCCATGTTCAGGGCTACCGAGAGGTGGGGACGGGGGGGGGGGGGGGCAAATGCCCTGTGCCAGGCCTCCAAGGAGGGCCCAGTGCCAGGGTCTATCTTTCTCCTGCTCCTGTCAGGACCCGGGTGATTGCGTTAACGCAATAACCCGGTCCCGGCACACAGAAGCAGGAGAGATACAGACTCCAGCGCTGGGCTCCCCTTGGAGGCCAGGAAGGAGCAGAAGCACTGACGCAGGAAGGTAGGGGTGGGGGATGGTGGCAGCCTAAGCTGTGTCCTGAGTGGTGGGGCATCAGCTATGGTGGCCCTGCCCCAGGCCCAGCTTTGTCTCTTGGCGACCCTGGACATGTTTCCAGGAAAGATGAGTAAATACAACGTACATATAATAACTTCTCAAATTTATAGCTGGATTACTTGGATGATAAGGTACTAACGAACACAAAAAATGTGCAAATGGCACTGTTTATTGAAGCTTGGTAAAAATTAAAGTACATAAAGTATAAAGGCTATGGGGTCCTATTACTAAACCGCAGTAAAAAGTGGCTTGCAGTAGTGTAGGCGCGGGTTTTGGGTGCGTGCTGAAATATTTTTCAGTGCACGTACCAAAAATGCCTTTTTCCCCCCAAAAATGGATGTGTGGCAAAATCAAAATTGCCGCGTGTCCATTTTGGGTGTCTGACCTTACTGCCAGCCATAGACGTAGTGGTAAGGTATCTGTGCGGTAACGACCTAAGCGCGTCAGATGCCACTTGGCATGCGTTCGCTACGTGCGGCAGAAAATAAAAAATATTTTTCAGACACACGCCAAAAATGAAATTACCACAAGAGCCAAGCGGTAGTCGGGCGATAAGCTCATTTTGGCACACACTGGACGTACGTAGACGCTTACGCGGCTTAGTAAAAGGGACCCTATGTGATTACTATGAGGACATACCCAGCTTGTCCCCTGCATTTACTGTATAGAGAAATTCTTTACCGCATGTTAAGTGCACCAGCACTAATTGCAAATAAACTTAATGCTTCTTCTTGAGGAGGTGGTAAGTGAACCTTTGAAAACTACACAAGTGACAGTGATATGACATCTAAGTCCGACTTTGAACGTTTTGCAAAATACGTCCAAAATCTGAATAGCAAAGAAGATCATTTTCATAAAAAGAAAAACGTCTATCTTTTGTTTTCAAAAATAGAAGGTTTTGTGATTTGGATGTTTTGTTTTTTGGTCCATTTTTGGAAAAAAAACAAAAAACGTCCAAGTGCAAAACGCACAAAATCAAGCCAGCATTTTTAGTACACTGGTCCCCCTGAAATCCAAGGAAAGCAATAGGGCACCCTAGGGGGCACTGCAGTGGACTTCATAAAATGCTCCCAAGTACACATCTGACCATTGTTCCCTTACCTTGTCTACTGAGCTCCCCAAAACCCACCCAAACCCCACTATCCTCAACTGTACACCACTACCTTAGCCCTTAGGGTGAAGGGGGCACCTATATGTGGGTACATTGGGTGAGTTTTGGAGGGCTCACAATTTCCTCCACAAGTGTAACAGGTAGGGGGAGGTAGAAGCCTGAGACCACCTGTCTGCAGTGCACTGCACCCACTACTAGACTACTTCAGGGAACTGCACGCTGTTCTAATGGACTTGACTATAACATCTGAGACTGGCACAAAGGCTGGCAAGTAATGTTTTTCATCACATTTTTTGGGGGGTGGGAGGAGGTTAGTGACCACTGGGGGAATAAGGGGAGGTCATCCCTGATTCCCTCCAGTGGTCATCTGGTTATTTAGGGCACCTTTTTGTGCCTTATTCATTATAAAAACGGGTCTATTTCAAAACATCTTAGTTTTAGTCCTGGACGGTTTTGTTTTTTTCCATTATGGTTGGAAAATGTCTAAGTCTCAGGAACGACCAAGTCCTGCCCTAAACATGCCCCTGATATGCCCCCTTGAGATTTGGATGCACTTCTGATGGACTTCAAAGAAAAATGTCTAAAAATAGGTTTTGAAAATACTGATTTGGATGTTTTTGTGAGAAAAACGTCCAAATGCTGCTTTATGCCACTTTTTAGACCTTTTACTGTTTTGAAAATTAGCCCAAGTGTGAGGTAAGTACCATGTGATTACTGCAATATGTAGTCCATGCTCATTCTCCGCTCATAACCGACCCAGCTCCCACACTCTAACAAGGCATCTGGTTAATGCACGAATTAATGTGTGCTGTCATGACAGTATGGCAACAGTTTTACTGTGCCACAGTTACTATGCTCATACATTAACAATTAAAGCATGAAATTGTTTTTCAACTTCTTAATGCACTTTAGTAAACAGGTCCGTTTGGGAACTTTTTACCAAGCTGCAGGAAAGAGGCCCTGCGGTAGCAGCAGGGGACGTTTTTCCCACGTGCCAGGACCCTTTTTACCACAGCAGGTAAAAAGCCTAAAAAAAATGTTGTAAGATTACTCTTACCGCATGGCCATCCGGGGGGGGGGGGGGGGAGCACTTGCCGCCACCCATTGATGTGGTGATAAGGGCTCCTGTGCTATTACCGTTGGGTTAGGACCGTGCCATTAAAAGTTTTTTACGGCACGCCGGAAATGGCGGATGCTCAAGGTGGAAGTACCGTTGGCAGGCATGTTGGGCCGGCGGTAGTTCGGGGTTAGAGGGCGGTAAGTCCATATTGGGCTTACTGACACTTTGTAAAAAGGCCTCTTTGTGCACTAAAGCAGCAAACAGTGCACTATGCGGCATTTTAGCACAAAGTTCTCCAAATGCAAAATGCTGTTCAACTTAGTGATCGAGTGTAATAAAAAAAAAATCACACAAAAGAGATAATTGACTATTAATGTTGAACAAAACTATGCATGAAACTGACTTCCCAAAGCCTTTTTTTTCCACTAATAAATAAATAAATGAGTACACTTAAAGATTTTTGCAGAAAGTTTTGCTGCTAAATTTCACATGCTGCTTTTCTACTGAGCTTATTAGCAAGTAAATCTTAGTAGAAAAACACCATGCACAAAGTTTGAAATAAGCCTACAATTGGCTCTAGGTTTCTGCTTCTAGTTGTTCTCCATCGTGGAACCACAAAGTTAAGCCAAACAGTTTATCTATGGGGTTGGAATAGGACTCAAAAGAGGCAGAAAAGGGAACTCGAATGAGAAACATATATATCTATTTAATATGCTTGCAATTCACTTTGAGCTAGATTCTATATATGAAAAATCTGCGTGGGAAAAAAAACACGCCTAGGCAAATTCTCTAAAGTATGCCTAAAATTTATAGAACAGGCTTAAATTTTTGTGCGGTATATAGAATGCGCTGAGTATCTTTCCATGCAACCAAATGTGGTCACAACCATTTAGGCCATGTTTTACTTGGAGTAAATCCTGACACCTAAATTAGGTGCAGAGCAGGTATATTCTATAATAATGCACATAGATTTTAGAAATAGCAACACCCCATCCATGGCCATGCCCCCTTTTCAACTATCCTGCTTATTTTCGAACGAGAAGGCCGGCCATCTTCCAATACAAATCGGGAGATGGCCGGCCATCTCCTGAAGCCAGCCAAATCGGTATAATCGAAAGCCGATTTTGGTATGCTTCAACTGCTTTCCGTCGCAGGGCCGGCCAAAGTTAAAGGGGGCATTTCAGCAGGGTATGGAAGGCGGGAAGGGGGTGTGTGCTTAGAGATGGCTAGCTTCGGCCAATAATGGGAAAAAGAAGGCCGGCTCTGATGAGCACTTGGCCGGCTTCACTTGGTCCATTTATTTTTAGGACCAAGCCTCCAAAACGTGCCCCAAATGACCAGATGACCACCGGAGGGAATTGGGGATGACCTCCCCTTACTCCCCCAGTGGTCACTAACCCTCTCCCACCCCAAAAAAATTAAAATTCATTTTTTGCCAGCCTCTATGCCAGCCTGAAATGTCATACCCAGCTCCCTGACAGCAGTATGCAAATCCCTGGAGCAGTTTTTAGTGGGTGAAGTGCACTTCAGGCAGGTGGACCCAGGCCCATCCTCCACTACCTGTTGGACTTGTGGTGGTAAATGGGAGCCCTCCAACCAGTGGCGTACCTAGGGTAGTTGACACCCGGGGCCGGTCATTTTTTAACACCCCCCCCCCCAAATCCAGTACTAGGCATGCCGAGAATACAAAACACTTAGGACCTATAGAGCAATTCTACCATACCATAAGCAGTCATTTCTACGAGTCACACAAGGAAAAGGAAAGCATCTTAAACACTACAGTGAGCACTAGAACATCAATTCACCTATTGTAAAACGAAACCAGACAGAATAGTACAGATCGTAGATCCTGCACAGTCAATGCCAATTGAAAGCCATGTCTTTTTCACAAACACAGATACACCCTAATCCACTATAGAATAAGTAATCATAAACTTTCTATTTAGACAAAAATTAAACTGAACCCCCAATGCCAGACTCTGCATACAATGCAACACCACAGAAACAGAAACTGTCCCCTAGTACTGTGCAAAATATAAAGACAGCAGATGTAAATTTGAAAAAAACTAACAAGTACCAATCACCACTTTACAAATTAACAAATAGAAATAAAACAAATATAGAAAGTAAAATAATACCATTTTATTGGACTAATACATTTAGCTTTCAGAGGCCAAAACCTCCGTCCTCGGGTCAGTACAGTATAGTGCTGTTACAGTATCCTATCCTGACCTGAGGAAGGGGGTTTTGTTCTCCGAAAGTTAGTCAAAATGTATTAAAATTAGTCCAATAAAAAGATTACCTTATTTACATGTTCTATTATAAACATTTAACACATCTACAATACTTTATCCTAAAGCAAAAAAAATAAAAATATATATTTTATTTACAGTTTGTTGTCTCTGGTTTCTGCTTTCCTTATCTTCTTTTCACCATCTTCCTTCCATCCAGCATCTGTCTTCACTCTCTCTCTCTCTCTCTCTCTCTCTCTGCCATCCAGTGTCTGCCCTCTCTGCCGTCCCTTCCATCCACTGCCTGCCCTTTCTTTCTGCCCCTTCAATCCACCATTTGCCCTCCCTCTCCCCTCCATCCAGGGTCTGCCCTCCCTCTCGCTCCCCCTTCCATCTAGGATCTGTCCCCTCTCTCTCTCTGCCCCTTTTCTCAGCCCCCAGTTCCAGCCCCCTTCTTCCCTCTGAACACCCCCAACCCCAGTCCCCTTCTCTCCTCCCCTTCTCCTGTCTGAGACCCCCACCACAGTCCCCTTCTCCCCTCCCCTGTCTGAGACCCCCACCCCAGTCCCCTTCTCTCCTCTGAACACCCCCACCCTAGTCCCCTTCTCCCCTCCCCTTCCCTTCTCCCCTCTGAGATCCCCACCCCAGTCCCCTTCTCCCCTCTGAGATCCCCACCCCAGTCCCCTTCTCCCCTCCCCTGTCTGAGATCCCCACCCCAGTCCCCTTCTCCCCTCCCCTTTTCCCCTCTGAACACCCCCAGCCCAGTCCCCTTCTCCCCACCCCAGTCCCCTTCTCCCCTCCCCTTTTCCCCTCTGAACACCCCCACCCCAGTCCCCTTCTTCCCACCCCAGTCCCCTTCTCCCCACCCCAGTCCCCTTCTCCCCTTCCCTTCTCCCATCTGAGATCCCCACCCCAGTCCCCTTCTCCCCTCCCCTGTCTGAGACCCCCACCCCAGTCCCCTTCTCCCCTCTGAACACCCCCACCCGAGTCCCTTTCGCCCCTCTCCTTCCCCACTTCAGTCCCATTAAAACCGGCGAAGCAGCGTTGCAGGCAGCGCCTCGTGCCCTGCTTGTAAAAAAAAAATCAAATCTTCCTTCCTTCTCGTCTTGACGTCGACTTGGGCCTTCCGAGGAGGAGAAGGAAGGAGATTTGATTTTTTTTTTCCAAGCAGGGCGCGAGGCGGTTTTTTTAATGTGCGGCGCCGCGGGAACGGCCATGGGAGGCGGCGGGAGTGGAGCACCCCCCACCCACTGGCACCCGGGGTGGACCGCCCCCACCGCCCCCCCCCTTGGTACGCCACTGCCTCCAACCCCCCAAAACCCACTGTACCCACATGTAGGTGCCCCCCTTCACCCCTAAGGGCTATGGTAGTGGTGTACAGTTGTGGGGTGTGGGTTTTGGGGGGGATTTGGGGGGCTCAGCACACAAGGTAATGGAGGTAAGCACCTGGGAGCTATTTTTGAAGTCCACTGCAGTGCCCCCTAGGGTGCCTGGTTGGTGTCCTGGCATGCGAGAGGGACCAGTGCACTACAAATTCTGGTTCCTCCCACGACCAAATGCCTTGGATTTGGCCGGGTTTGAGATGGTCGCCATTAGTTTCCATTATTGCTGAAAACCAATGCCGGCCATTTCTAAAGCCGGCCCAAATGTTGAGATTTGGCCGGCTCCGACTGTATTATTGAAACGAAAGATGGCCGGCCATTTTGTTTCGATAATATGGTTGGGATGCCACTTTACGGGGCCGGCCTTGAAGATGGCCCCCCATATAGATGTCCAGCCCCGTTCGATTATGCCCCTCGCACGTGACTTAGAATTTGTGCACCACGTTACAGATACACTTAGCGAGTTGTGCGCATAAATCTTAATGCCAATTAGTGCTGATAATTGCTTGTTAACATCCAATTGACAGCGCTGATTAGCTAGTTAAATAATTAGGTTACATGCATTGTTATAGAATATGCTTCAATTTCTGCATCGTAATTAAGGTGCAGTATATAGAATTTCAGAGTTTTTGACTGCTGGGAAGGCAACAATTCAAATTAGAGTCAATGAAATGATAATAGATACACAATGAGAAAAAAATGTAACATAAAACATGAAAATATCAAATGTAATTATTACTACAAACATAAAAATCATATTTGCCTGGAAATCCCATGAGTACATAATAAAGCAAAATGAAACAAGTCCAAATTGAAACACTTTTTCCCCCTATTTAGGAATAGGAACAGGGACAAGTGCTTGGGACACTAAATTTTGAAAATGCCCAATATTCAGGCCAAAGAGGAGGCTACAACTGTATGACTTAAAAAGGTATAATATTGCCTCTTTAAACAGGCACCACTGTGATATTATGTCTTAGGCTCCCTGTCCTCACACCCTACCCCCATCACACACACTGATTCCTAGTCCTACATATGGGTGCCAAATTCCTAAATATGGTCTTGGTCAAGGAAACAGAGGGTCAGGATAGAAAAAAGTAAATGGATATAGAAAGCAGAAGTAGAGGAATAGGAGAATGGGAGGTTGTATGAAGATGAGATGGAAGAATGAGAAGATGAAAGATCTGGAGAGAAAACAGAGGAATAAAGGAAAGATGTAAAAAGAAGCTAAAGAAATGGAAATGAAGATGAAGATAGGGAAATGAGAAGTTTGAAAAAACAATCAAGGAGAACTGATGGAAAAGACTATGAAAAGAAGGAACATAGACAAGAGAAATGTAACTAAAGGCTCATGATTCTTACCACCTTCCTTCAATCCCTGCCACTCTTTCTTCCTTGTCTAAAATTACTGAAGAGGAAACAGCACATCGTTTTTCCTCCTCTAAACTGACTACCTGTTCCTCTGATCTCATTTCCACCCATCTTCTCAGGTCTATATCTCCTACTGTCATCCATTTTGTATCTGGCATAGTCTCACTTTTTCATTTTCCACTGTGATGTTCCTGATGCCTTCAAAGATTCTGCTGTTACAGAACTAATCAAAAAACCTTAACTAGACCCCCTATCTGCCCTTCCAATTATCGACCAATCTCCCTCCTCCCTTTCTTATCCAATCTACTTGAACGTACTGTTCACTGCTGTTGTCTTGACTTCCTTTCATGTCAAGTTATTCTTGATCCACTACAAGCTGAAATTTGCCTTCTACTTTCAATAGAAACAGCCTTTGCCAAAGTCTTCAGTGATTTATTCATGGGCAAATCCAAGGGCTTTTACTATTCTTCATTTTTCTTTACCAGTCTGCTGCTAATCACCATCCACTCCTTTTTACAATGTCTTCACTTGATTTTGGGTCTCTGTTCTATCTTGATTTTCTTCATCTCTGATCTCTTCCCATGGTTTCCAATATCTTCTTTACCTTGAGGACACCCAGATCTACCTCTCTACACCAGAAATTACAGCAGGAATCCACGCCCAAGCGTCAGCCTGCTTGTCTAACATTGTGGTCTGGATGTCTCACCACAAGCTGAAACAAAACTTGGCCAATCTGAACTTCTTATCTTTTGCCTTAAACCTATCTCTCCTCTTTCCCCATTCTCTGTTTCTGTGGATAACACTCTCACCCTCCCTCATCATCTCGTAACCTTGGAGTCATCTTTGACTCCTCTCTCTCTCTCTCTTTCTATGTACACATTCATCAGACTGCTAAATCTTGTTGTTTCTTTCTCTATAACATCATCACAATTGTCCCTTCCATTTTGAGCACACTTCCAAAACCCTTATCCACACTCTCATCACCTCACACTTAGATTACTGTAATTCGCTTCTCACAGGTCTCTCACTAAACCTTCTCTCTCCCTTTCAATCTGTTCAAAATACCGCTGCACTCAAATAACACTTCTCTTCAGGCCACTTCATTGGTTTTCTATCCGTTTCCATATACAGTTCAAACTTCTGCAGCATCTCAGTATCTCTCCTTTATCTCTCCCTACTCCCCTCCCCGGAAACTCTGTTAATCTGGTAAATTACTTTTATCTGGACCCTTCTCCTCCACTGCCAACTCCAGACTCTGTTCCTTTTATCTTGCTGTGCCATATGGCTGGTATGTCATGCTTCATTTCTGTCCCTATTCAAAATCTATGCTAAATGCCCACTTTTGTGAGGATGCTTTTAACTCCTAACTCCTATTCACCTGTTCAGTACCCATGTCTGTTTTAATCATTCCCACAATAAATAATTCCTTAATCCCTTATTTGTCCTGTTTGTCTGTCTTGAATAGATTATAAGCACTGTTGAGAAGGGACTCTCTGTTACATGTTTCATGTACAGCGCTGTGTATGACTAGTAGAGTTATAGAAATGATAAGTTTGAGTAGCAGTAGCAGTAGTGATAAGAAACTACAAGCATAATACTTTAATTGGTTAAATATATAAAACTTCTTTCAGGCCCAAATTAAGTTGGCTTAGCTCATGTTTAGTCCTTAGAGCAAACTAGTTTCATTGCCTTGACTCCAATTAGTTTGACCACCACATTTTCAATCCCCTTCTATGTCATACAATACTGAACAGTAAGCAGCCTACACTGAAATTAGATAGTCTTTACACATATGTGTACAAGCATAAAGTTCATACACAGTATATACAGTAGTATATAAATATGGCTAATTGCAGTTCTTGTTGTAGACAATCATAGCTCGTTTAGCATGATTATGTCTTCTTTCAGCCTTAACCAATTAAAGAAGACAACAATTTTCTTAAATTATGTGGATCAAAAATTGTGCCACGGCTGGCTAAGTAATAAGAAAGATAGGAGGTATTTTGTCTAGCATTCTTAACAACTATAGCTGATGAGAATGACTTTAAAACCTGAATACTATGAAGTGTCAATGCTAAATTACATATATTTTGCATTGAATGCATAAAGGTGCAAGAAAACAAGTAGGCAGACGATTTACAATGTCCAGCATGGAATTAAAAAAGAAGCAAATCGCGCCAAATTTAATATATTTCAAAATTGTCCAATTTATTCACCACTAAAACCATAAAGAAATAATTAAAAGCCCAACACGGCCATGTTTCGCCCTCTTGAAGGTCTGCGTCAGGGGCTTGCAAACAAACCCAGAGGTATTGTCAAAAAAAAAAACACTTTTGGGCGATTTGCTTCATTTTAATTTTGTGCTGAATGCATATAGGCCATTGAGACTGCCTAAATCCTCCAACAATATGGTCATAAATATGATTGCTGTTTTAGGCCCCTTACTGAGTATCACAGTACATCCTAAACCAGGGGTGGACAAGCTCAGTCCTCGAAGGCCACAACCCAATCATTTTTCATGATTTCCCCAATGAATATGCATGAGATCGTTTTGCATACAATGGAGGCAGTACAAGCAAATAAATCTCATGCATATTATTTGAGGAAAACCTGAAGACCTGACTGGGTTGCGGCCCTCGAGGACTGAGGTTGCTCACCCTTGTCCTAAACCATTTAAATATACAAGAAGGCTTAACTCCATGAGTACAGTTCACATGACTGAGTGGCTCTCTTGGCAATGCATATTTGGCGTAATCCATAAAGCAAGACCAGCATGAAAATCCAGCTTAACTACATGTTAACAACTGATTGTTTTATATTCTAAGCGTATACTTGTGTCCTTCAATGACTATTGCATTAAACTGGATGTTTTGTAAATCACTGAACCTTTTGCTTGACTAATAAACTGAATATCCAAAGGTGAACTTTCAAGATCAGAGCAGTCCCTTCTACAGATGGCATGAAATTGGTCCCTGGGGTTTAAGCTATCTGGACACATGCAACATTATTACTTATACTAAAAAAAAAATGTGCTTATATTAACCACTGTAGCAAAATATTCAAAAACACTCCCATGTTGCTGTATAATACAAATAAGAGCACGGTACAGGTAACATAGTAACATAGTAGATGACGGCAGAAAAAAGACCTGCATGGTCTATCCAGTCTGCCCAACAAGATAAACTCATATGTGCTACTTTTTGTGTATACCTTACCTTGATTTGTACCTGTCCGTTTCAGGGCACAGACCGTGTAAGTCTGCCCAGCACTATCCCCGCCTCCCAACCACCAGTCCCGCCTCCCACCACCGGCTCTGGCACAGACCGTATAAGTCTGCCCAGCACTATCCCCGCCTCCCGCCACCGGCTCTGCCACCCAATCTTGGCTAAGCTCCTTAGGATCCATTCCTTCTGAACAGGATTCCTTTATGTTTATCCCACGCATGCTTGAATTCTGTTACCGTTTTCATTTCCACAACCTCCCGCGGGAGGGCATTCCAAGCATCCACTACTCTCAAATGCAATGGTAAGGGTGGTTTTCTATTCTCAGATTAGAAATCTTGGAGTATAAAATGCTCTGTCATTGATGAACTCGGCATCCTTACAATAAACAGGAATTGCAACAATATAATTCTACAAGTCTCTCTCTCTCTCTCTCTCTCTTTCACACACACACACACACATACTGAAACTTCAAACCTTTCAGGAACATTCATAACCATAGTGTCTGTATTTTGCCGCAAAAATCATGGCTTTCTGACACCATTTGACTGTTCTGCTTTTTTTTTTTGTTAAGGTATTCCCTTTAAATATTTGGCACGGTAGGGATGTGGGGGGGGGGGGGGGGGGGAGGGGGAGATAAAAGCAGCAGGTGACTGTAAAGGAAAATCCCCATTTAGCAACCCCATTAGGAAATTAAAGAAGAAGATATCATTATCCTTACCTTAAACTGACAGACACATGTCACGCTGTCTCCGATTCTTAAACACTCTCCATCAAATTTACAAGTGTTGGTGTCACATAGAAATAGATCGTTTTCTCTGTCATCATAACCTCAAATTAAAAGAGAAAGAACACGTCAGCTTTTGAATGAGGCAATATTTAATATATTCACCTTAATGCAATTGCAATCTCTTAACAGGCATTTCTAGTCTGTCTGCATTCTTATTTCTGTCCTATATTCCGTCCTCCCTGGAATTCAGTTAGATTTCCTGCCTTTTAGGGGGGGGGGGGTGGGGGGTGCTTTTCTATTATACACAGTTATATTCAGGCATATCATCCATTTGTACCTTAGGTAGGTGTTTAACGAGTTTTCCAATTTAGGCCATCTTATGGTTCAGTGTTTGAAAGGAACCAATCTTTGGAATCGGTCCAGGCAGTGACATCAAAAGGCCCCAATAATAAAGATAAACAGGCAGTGTGTTTTCTGTGATGGTCTGTCTGATTCAAATGAAGATTGATCACCTCTAAGTTAGCAGGAGGGTGCCAGGTTACTGAAAGCAGCTAAGTGAACCACACCAGCGTCCCCCCCCCCCCCAATTCTACAGCTTCTAAGGGATCTGGGTAAAACCTCGGGCAAGCAGCAGGAAATGTTGCATTTCAGCTAGTTGCCATCCCATCCCGCCACGATGCAGAGAGATATTAAACAGAACAGCTACATTAGACTCCAAAATCCATTAAGATTTAGCTCTATTGATTTTTCTTACATTCTACTGTAGTGTTCGTAACCATATCATTGTGTATTAAAAATGAAAAGGCAAGTCTACAGGGCAAGTGCTCCCAGCCTTTTACATATTAATCTCTCTCATAGGACTCTGTGCCTGTTTTCTTCTAATTATATTATAATGTATTTAAGTCATACAGGAGACAACGCAAAAGTGTTGCTTATTTACAGGAAAATTCCCTTAAAGGTTTCTATGACCTAACTTAGATTGGGGGGGGGGTGTATATTTATATGGGTTAGAAAAAGGGGTTAGAAAGGATATTTCTATCTAATTTATTTCAAGTCTGATGACAGATAATATTCCCTCTTCCTTATAATTTTACATTGAACTGGATGAATATCATAGAAGAATTGGCTTTTTCCATCACTAATTTTATCACCTAAGCTTCAGGAATCCTTGCAACAATTGCTGGTAATATGCTTCAATCTCTATACCTAACACATACTGCAAAAAAAACTGCATTATCTTATTAACGGGTAACATCAGCCACAAAGCAGATTTACAAGTGCAGTAACTCCAAGACTCATCCTTCCTTATTGAATTAGAGCCCATTTCACAGCGTTGTAGCTGCAGAAGCAAAATGAACAGCCCTAGATCTGGTGATGATAGATATCAGATAAAGAAGAAATCTGTTTTAATCCCTGCAAGCAGACGAGATTCAGCCAACTACACCAGAGTTTACTCTGACACCGCTGTCATCAACACTGAAAGCTTCAAATAATCCCCACTTTATCAATGGGATGGCTAGTCTGATAACTAGATTAGTACTTCTGCTAACTTCTCCGAACGAGATTCGGTTGACATGGAAAACATATTGGGTGCCTTAAAAAAAAAAGCTATAACGCCTTGCGACAGAGATAGAAATCCGAAATTTGCCACAGAATGACTATTTCACTGATTATCTGAGTTGCTTCTTAGACTGAGCACAATCCTCCGCACTTTTGCAAAGACTCAGCATTTCTTAGATAGTCACGATCTGATTTATTGCATACTCCTCGCTCTCCCTTATTTATCTTCTTCTCACTCTCTATAACTTTTTTTTGCACAAAGAAATGTGCATCGACAAGCTGACAACTCTTCTGCCCCGGTCGTCAAATAGCATCCTTCTTTAGTTATCTGAAATAACCCGTTTCTAAGTGTATCCTATTAAAGAAGGAAGGGACCAAGAGCAGAGATGCAGATCAACCTACTTTTTTTTGCCTCTCATCTGCCAACATCTCGAAAAGTAAAGATAAACTGTAGCAATCACAATCTCTAAATGGAGTACAAGGTGAGCTGAATTTAGGGCTGCGACTTTGGAAGATGGTGCTTGGTTTTTTCCTGTCTCTCCTGACTAGGAGCTGGTTGCTTACCAGAACAGTTCCAGCCGGTAGGCGTTTGGCAGTCACTTAAGGAGGTAGGGAACGCTGCAAGTTTTACTGGTCGGGCTATGATGAGCAACATCGCAGGCAAAAGCAGCGAGCAAAGGCAATCACAAAGGGTCCAGCACTGCCGATTGGATTCCAAAACCACCATGACTAACTCAACTGTGCCAGTGGATTCCAAAAACAAAAGAAGAAGAGGGGCGATGGGGGGCTGCTTAGCATCCCGGGGCCCCCCAGCAGCACCTCTGTAACAGGCAGATTCTTAGCATCCTGAGAGTTTGCAAGCCAAAATCCAGTCAAGAGGCTGGGAGAACGATATCCGAGGCTCCTGGAGAAAGATACCAAATGACAGCTGCCATAGAGTGAGATTGCAGATTGAAAAAAAAAACCCAAAAAACTGGCTTTAAAAAAAAGGTACAAATGAAACGGCGAACAAGCAGGGCGCTCGGCAAACAGCCTGCTGCTGCTGCCGCTCTGCAACCCGCATCTCTTTAGCTTTGGAAGCTGCAAGTTCCACAGCCCTGCAGGGTCACGTGAAGGAGGAGCTGAACGCGGATTGGAGGAGAGGGATGCAGGTCCCGGGAGGGAGGGGTCGGCGGGGTGGGGGGGGGGGGGGGACTCGAGGTGAGCGAGAAGGCGAGTCTGAGGGAGCCTTGCAGACACAATGGGAGCTGGGAGAGCGAGATTCGGGGCTATCTGGGAAGCAAATGGAGGGAATGGGATGTGAGGACAGATCGGGGTAAATGAGAAAGGCATAGAGTAGAGGAAGCAACTGACAGGTACTGGGCTGGGGGTTGCAAATAGCGGCAAAGCTGTCAGTCTGGCAGTGCTTCCGTGTATATTATCATGCTGTGCGTATGCACATGCACGCACTAATTACTATCTATATATGCATACACAAAAATCGTGTGTCTATTTGCTGAGTATCATTCTCGCCCTTTCCCTAATCATAATTGTTAGAATAACTCTGAAGTGCTCTGCCAATGTGGCTGGGCAGCCAATCACCACCACCACCACCAGCAGCAGCCGCTGCCCCGGCCACAGAGCAGAGAGAGCGAGAGTAGCCGCAAGGCCGGAAGAAAGAGTGTCAGAGGAAGACAGCCGTTGAGGCGACAGTGTGAACGACAGCCGGGAGTCCACATTGTACCCCAGCAGCACAGCTGGATTGTGATACATACCTGGAAGCCCATGCACTGTTCGAGTGCTAGCCAAAGGGCTACTAGAACCCCAGCAGAACACCTGGAATGCGATCCATATCTGGGAACCCTCCCTGTCCCGGCCGTAGAGTACAGCAGAAATATGATCCGCACCTGGGCGCACTGACTGTACCAGCTACAGCCAAAGAGCTAGGACCCCAGCAGAACATCTGGAGTGTGAAATCACCCCTGGGAGCCCACGTTGCATCGGCCATAACCCAAGCGCTAGAACCTTAGCAGCACAGCTGGTGGAGCGGGATCCACAGCTGGGAGAGCTCTTGTTCCGGCTTTGGCCACAGAGGGAGAATCCAGATTTCATTCACTCGGGCTAAGAATAGAGCTGTGTGTCGCACACCCTTCTCTTCAGCATCAGAGTGGCAAACTAGAGGGAGGACTCCAGAGAGAGAACAAGAGTTCCAGTACTTCAGGAGCAGAAACTGGTCCCCATAAATAATCTTTCTCCATCTGATATGTCACACTGGCGTTTCTTTCCGCTGTGTTCTATTTTTGTCTTCTTTTCAAAATAGTTTTTTTTTTTAATACATCGATATAGTAATAGGTATTCCCAGGAAATCCGTGATGAAGAATATAAATGTGACCTAAACTGCAGTTTAAGACTTGTTGGATGAAGGGGTCGGGTAAAAGTGTGTGTGCTTTTCAACCCCTCACCCCCCCCCCCCCCCCTTTCTTTGATATAGAAAGAAGGAGCAGAAATGAGGTTTCTACCGTAGGTGTTGATGGCCTGATTTAACTATTTCTCTCCCCTTCTCCAAAAGTCAAAATTGGGGACTGGGTGATCCGGCCTTTAGACTTTGACAGGTGTCAAATGCACGCCCTTCTTGAGAAGCAAGTTTTCTAACCCTTAAAACATTTTATCACAGGCTTCTTGCTTGTCATTTCAAGTATCTGAAGGAGAGCGTCTTCTTCTTTTCACTCACGCCATTTCAGATTGTTTCCAAGTATTTGTCGTTATCCTTTTCGTATTCTGTAAATCTGTTAAGAAAGCAGGTTGCTACCTTAGCTTGCGGGGTGTGCTGGGTAGATTGCAATAAAATTCTTATGTATTGTTTTGCAGTTTTAGGAAAGGAAGGGGTTAAAAGAGTCGACCTGCACACGGAAGAAAGCCGGGGTAAGTGTGTGAACAGGGTAGGCAGTTAAGAACACGTTTGTTTTGACAGCATCAACTGTAATTAGCTCTTTTACTGGGGTCACAAGGGAGATCCAACGGCAGCCTATTTCCAGGGCACTTACTGTACTCTGCAAACAATAACTCGCTCTCTGCCCGACCTTTCGTCAATACAAGTCTATTTCCTCCCCTTTTACAATGATTAATTTAAATCCTTTTCAACTTCACCTTAGAGACATAATGATACATCACGTGTAAAGACCTCAGTACCTTCCATATCATGATTTGCATGCAATCATGGGAATTAATTGTGCTGCTTTTTGCCCCCTTCATCCTCCCCCCATCTTTTTTTTTTCCAGCTCTGGAGCACAGCAGTCTCTTCTCCCTCCACCCCCCCCCCTTCAGGGCAATTAAACTGTAGATCACGATCACATTAAGTGGTCGGGTATCTCGCTCTTGCCTAAGACGACTCCATTAAAATAGATCAATTTGTCCAGACGTTGGAGGCATCAGAGAATCACTTTAAGTTTCTAGACATAACAGCTAAAGCCTTTAAGGAATATAATTCCGACACCAGAAATATCGGGCACTTAGCGGTGATGCAGTGGGGGGGGGGGGGGGGGGGGGGGGGGGGGGGAGAGGTTGCGCCCGTCCAGTCTTTTTTTTTTCAGTATGATTCAACAGTATAAGAAACGTTTTTGTTTGTTTGTTTGTTCATACTGAGAAATTATCTTTTCCCTCTGTCGTTTTGAAAGCAAAACCAAACTTTGAAAAGCGTCACTATAAGAGATCTGCTGTTAGGCACCACCGTGTGGCAGAAGAACATCATCCACTGAAAAATGCCTGTTGAAGAATTAAAAACAAAACAAACCCCCCCCCCCCCCCCCCCCCCCCCCCCCCCCCCCCCCCCCCCCCCCCCCCCCCCAGAATATTTACATCGCCATAACTATTTCATCTTTTCAGTTAAGGCATCATTGCTGTTAGGGAATATGTTAATACTTCTCGATCAGGTGGAATTGTGACTGCAAGCAATTAAAGTAAAAGGCACGACTGAAAGTGTCAGAAAACTGACAGGAGTTCATTAAAGAAAAGAGATTCTTGGCGGCAGAGGTTTTGATCCACGACTACCTGATTTTCACTGACTTTGCATGCACAAAGCAGGCAGGATGGCCTGCCTAAACTGTTTGCTCTTTAACTCCAGGCAGCGTTTCTGAAAGACTAATTTAACAGAACCTGCTAACAATGAAATACAGATAATAGAGAAAGGGGAAGCCCTGATTACCCCCCCACACACACACACACACACACAGACAGTGTGGTCAGTGCAGTGCACAGAGCTACACTGGACATGCACTTGACATTTTGAGCACTTAGCAGATGTCCTTCACACTGTTCTTTTTAGCTGCACTTGGTTCACTGAAACAAAACTGACTAGTACTGTGTAATTACCACTGATCCTATGCCCACCAGACATACCATAGTTATAATTTGCTGTTAGCCTATTGGCTTTTCTGTTTATTCAAATGTTTTGTTTTGCATTTTTTGTGTTGCTTTCTTTTTCCTTTTTTCATTGGTGGACTCTTGAAAGTTAAACAAAAATTAGACTTTCAGACTGGTGGAATATACACTTTTAGAAATAACTAGAATAAAGGAGATGCATACATTTGGCTTTTTTTTTAACCTACAGTGTGACAAACTGCCTTGTCACTGGGCATTTTTTTTTTCAGGAAGGTGCATAGGCTTGAGAAGGTATAGTTGTGTTTGCACCTTTTGCTCCTAGATGCCCTTATGAGATTGGGAGATTGGGCATCCAAGGAATCCAAATGACAGATGACATTTAATGTGAGCAAGTGCAAAGTGATGCATGTGGGAAAGAGGAACCCAAACCATAGTTACGTGATGCAAGGTTCCACACTAGGAGTCACCGCCCAGGAAAAGGATCTACTATTACTACTACTACTTATCATTTCTATAGCACTATTATATGTACGCAGCACTATACACTGGACATGAAGAGATAGTCCCTGCTCGACAAAGCTTACAATGTAATTAGGATAGACAAATATGACAAATAAGGGATAAGGGAATTACTAAGGTGGGAATGATAAAACATGGGTACTGAACAAGTGAGTAAGGGTTAGGAGTTAAAAGCAGCAGCATCAAAAATGTGGGTTTTTAGCCTAGATTTGAAGATGGCCAGAGATGGAGCTTGACGTTCCGGCTCAGGAAGTCTATTCCAGGCATATGGCACAGCAAGATAAAAGGAACAGAGTCTGGAATTAGCAGTGGAGGAGAAGGGCGCAGATATGAGAGATTTACCCAGTCAACAGAGTTCCAGGGTAAGAGTATAGGGAGAGATAGGAGTGGAGAGATACTGAGGAGCTGCAGATTGAATGCACTTGTAAGTCAATAAGAAGAGTTTGAACTGTATGTGGAAGTGGATAGGGAGTCAATGAAGTGACTTGAGAAGAGGGCTAATATGAGCTTAGCAAGCAACATTGGAGGAATATAAGTCGTGCAGCAGAATTTTGAACAGATTGAAGGGGAGAGAGATGGCTTAGTGGAAGACTTTTGAGAAGCAAGTTGCAATAGTCTACACGAGAGGTGATAAGAGTGTGGATAAGTACATAAGTACATAAGTAATGCCACACTGGGAAAAGACCAAGGGTCCATCGAGCCCAGCATCCTGTCCACGACAGCGGCCAATCCAGGCCAAGGGCACCTGGCAAGCTTCCCAAACGTACAAACATTCTATACATGTTATTCCTGGAATTGTGGATTTTTCCCAATTCCATTTAGTAGCGGTTTATGGAATTGTCCTTTAGGAAACCGTCTAACCCCTTTTTAAACTCTACCAAGCTAACCGCCTCCACCACGTTCTCCGGCAACAAATTCCAGAGTTTAATTATACGTTGGGTGAAGAAAAAGTTTCTACGATTTGTTTTAAATTTACTACACTGTAGTTTCATCGCATGCCCCCTAGTCCTAGTATTTTTGGAAAGCGTGAACAGACGCTTCACATCCACCTGTTCCACTCCACTCATTATTTTATATACCTCTATCACGTCTCCCCTCAGCCGTCTCTTCTCCAAGCTGAAAAGCCCTAGCCTCCTTAGTCTTTCTTCATAGGGAAGTCGTCCCATCCCCGCTATCATTTTAGTCGCCCTTCGCTGCCCCTTTTCCAATTCCATTGTATCTTTCTTGAGATGCGGCGACCAGAATTGAACACAATACTCAAGGTGCGGTCACACCATGGAGCGATATAACGGCATTATAACATCCTCAGACCTGTTTTCCATACCTTTCCTAATAATATCCAATATTCTATTCGCTGTCCGAGCTGCAGCAGCACACTGAGCAGAAGGTTTCAGTGTATTATCGACGACGACACCCAGATCCCTTTCTTGGTCCGTAACTCCTAACGTGGAACCTTGCATGACGTAGCTATAATTCGGGTTCTTTTTTCCCACATGCATCACCTTGCACTTGCTCACATTAAACGTAATCTGCCATTTAGCCGCCCAGGCTCCCAGTCTTGTAAGGTCCTTCTGTAATTTTTCACAATCCTGTCGCGAGTTAACGACTTTGAATAACTTTGTGTCATCAGCAAATTTAATTACCTCGCTAGTTACTCCCATCTGTAAATCATTTATAAATATATTAAAAAGCAGCGGTCCTAGCACAGATACCTGAGGAACCCCACTAACTACCCTTCTCCATTGTGAATACTACCTGTTTAACCCTACTCTCTGTTTCCTATCCTTCAACCAGTGTTTAATCCACAATAGGACTTTTCCTCCTATCCCATGACCCTCCAATTTCCTCTGTAGCCTTTCATGAGGTACCTTGTCAAACACCTTTTGAAAATCCAGATATATACAATATCAACCGGCTCCCCTTTGTCCACATGTTTGTTTACTCCTTCAAAGAATTGAAGTAAATTGATCAGGCAAGATTTCCTCACACAAAAGGGTTCTGGTAGTGTGCTCGGAAAGGAAAGTATGAATTTTGTTGATATTATAGAGAAAGAAACAACAGGTTTTATTAGTCTGCTGAATATGTGAAGAGAAGGAGAGAGAGGAGGCAAAGATGACCCCAAGATTATGAGCTGATGAGACAGGGGGGATGAGAGTGTTATCCACAGAGACAGAGAATGGGGAAGAGGAGAGGTTGGTTTAGGGGGAAAGATAAGAAGCTCAGTCTTGGTCATGTTTAGTTTCAGATGGCAGTGAGACATGTAGGCAGCAATATCAGACAGGCAGGCTGATATTTGGGCCTTGATTCCTGCTGAAATTTCTGGTGTGGAGAGGTAGATCTAGGAGTCATCAGCATAAAAGTGATACTGAACACCATGGGAAGAGATCAGAGTACCAAGGGAAGAAGTATAGATGGAGAAAAGAAGAGGTCCCAGGACAGATCCCTGATGTACACCAACTGATAGTGGGATAGAAGTGGAGGAGGATCCACCAGAGTATACATTAAAAGTACGATGGGAGAGATAAAAAGAAAACCAAGAAAGAACAAAGCCCAAAGCCCTGAAATCCAAGTGAAGATAGCGTATCAAGGAGTAGGCAGTGATGAACAGTGTCAAGAGCAGTAGATAGGTCGAGAAGGATGAGGATAGAATAGAGACCTTTGGATCTGGGCAGGAACAGATCATTGGAGACTTTAGCAAGCGCTGTTTCAGTTGAATGAAGAGGGCAAAAGCCAGATTGAAGTGGATCAAGAATAGCTTGAGATGAAAGAAAGTCAAGACAACAGTGGTGAACAGCACTTGTTAATCACATTAATGTGCCTTAGTCCTAAGGGAAACCATCTGGAACTTTAGAGCTTGCCCCATCTCTTTCCAAATATCAGCCATGAAAGATGAAATCAACAAACTCAAGAAGGAACTGGCTGCAATTAAGGAAGCATCCAGGATTACCCATGGAGAGAGTGGTTGATACCTGGAATTCCCTCCTGTGGGAGGTGGTGGAGATGAAAACAGTAATGGAATTCAAAAATATGTGGAATAAATACAAAGGAATCTTGTTTAGAAGGAATGGATTTAAAGAAGCTTAGCGGTGATTAGATGGCATGACCAGTAATTGGGAAGCAAAGCCAGTTCTGGGCAGACATCTACGGTCTGTGGCCTGATTGTGGCTGGACAGATTCAGCTTCAGAAGTTCGAGAATAAGGCCAGTGCTGGGCAGACTTCTATGGTCTGTGCCCTGTTCATGGCTGAAAAGATTTGGATGGGCTGGAGTGGGACTTTTCAGCAGCTTCCATGACAACTTCAGAAGTTTTAGAACAAGGACAGTGCTGGGCAGACTTCTAGCAAGACAAATCAAGATCGGGTATACATATGAGGTATCACATCATACCATATGCAATGAGTTTATCTTGTTGGGCAGACTAGATGGATTGTACAAGTCTTTGTCTGCTGTCATCTACTATGTTACTATGGTAGAAAGAGTGTGTGTGTGCAGAGGCAGGTCCGGGGCATGTCTAGTAATTGTGCATGCAAGTTACAGAATTCTATGACTTATGTGCACAACTGCTAGCTTTAGGCAGAAGCATTTACACTAGCCTTTGACATGGCGTAAGTGGTCACATCTAAAGTTAGGCCTTGCACATGGCAACTTACATTCTATTCTATAACAGCAATGTCATGCGCAATTGCTGTTATAGAATTAGCGATTAGCACCCATATTTTTCACGCCTTATTTTTTGACACACTTTAAGGGCCTTTAAATATGTGGTAACTTCCTGTATATTAATTGTATGTTTCATTCTCATCCATTCACAACCCCGTTCTGCATAAAAATGCTACTGCAGAATTTAGCATGCACTTTCTCAGGCACAGACGGTGTTGTTGAATACCCATATAGACTAGCTCAGGTAATAGAGCTTAGCAAACAGGCCCCTAGGGGGCTCATTTTTGAAACAGAAAAACGTACAAAAAACAGTACAGATTGGAAGATGGATTTTTTTTCCGCAAAATCATCCAAATCACTATTTTCAAAACTCCTGTTTAAGATGTTTTTCTATGCAGTTTGTCTAAATCTCAAGGGGGTGTGTTGGACTCGTGCTTTGGGCAGGACTAGTGTGGGCTTATGATTTGTACCTTTTTCTAGAAATAATGGAACATTGAAAAAATGTCCAGGTCAAAAAATAGGATGTTTTTGGCTAAAAGCATGACTCCCTTAATCCCCCAGTTATCACTGACCCCCTCCCATCCCCCTAAGAGATGAAAGTGACAGTACATACCAGGCTTTATGAAGCTGCAGATATAATGGCCATTACTCTTAAAGCAGCAAGCAGGTCCCTGGAGTCGCACAGTAGTCGGTGCAGTGGACTATAGAGATGTGGGTCCAGGCCCATATCCCACTCTAACTGGTACACTTGT
Organism: Microcaecilia unicolor; assembly: GCF_901765095.1. Classification (NCBI taxonomy): domain Eukaryota; kingdom Metazoa; phylum Chordata; class Amphibia; order Gymnophiona; family Siphonopidae; genus Microcaecilia; species Microcaecilia unicolor. The sequence continues at coordinate 204,054,064 of NC_044037.1, read as the reverse complement.
GGTGGAAAGTGTGAGCACCCCAAAAACCACAAATAACCTACTTATCCCACATATAGGTGACACCTGAAGGCATAAGGGCTATAGTAGTGGTGTACAGCTAGGTACAGTACATTTTTTGCTGTTCCTGGAGGGCTCACCATACAATATAAGGGCATTATGTGAGGTGCACCAGGGACCTTTTATATGAAGTTCACTGCAGTGTCCCCTAGCAGGGCCGGTCTTAGGCAGGGGCGACAGGAGTGGTCCTCCATGGGCCCCGTGGTGCTTCCTCTTGCTCCCTGCCATTCGAGCCTCAGCTTTCCTTCCGGCCGCCCTGTGTTTAAAAAGTCGCAGCGGTGGCAGCATCAGCGAAAAGGCAGGCTCGCCTCTAGCCTTTAAGCCTTCTCTTCTCTCTCAGCATGTACTGTGCCGCCTTCTCTGATGCAATTTCCTGTTTCTGGTTTCCGCAAAGGCGGCACAGTGCATGCTGAGAGAGAAGGGAAGGCGAGTCTGCTTTTTTGCTGCTGCCGCTGCGACTTTTTAAATACAGGGCGGCTGGAAGGAAAGGAGGGCTGTGGAAAACTGAGGGCACAAGTGGGGCTGGGGTTGAGAACTGAAACTCGGGAGCTGAAAAGGGGGGTAAGTTGTGGGCTGGGGCGAGTCACTAGAGATGGAGGGGAGGGCAGAAGAGAATCGCTGGACATGGATGGGATGGGAGGGGAGGGACAGGGGACAGAGGAGAATTGCTGGACATAGATGGGTGGGGAGGGCAGGGGAGAGAGGAGTGTTGCTATGGATGGATGGAGGGGAGGCAGGAGAAATGCTGGACATGGACTGAGGTGAGGGAACACAGGAAGGAGATGCACATGGATGGAGGAGAGAGGAGAAATTATGGACACAGATGAAGGAGAGGGGAGAGTTGAAATGCTGTATATGGGTGGAGGGGAGGGAAGAGAGAGGACGTGAGATGAAGTGAGATGAACATGGATGGAGCCCCCTAGGCTGCCCATTGCTCTACTGGGATGTCTGTGTGGGCAGTCTAGTAAGACTGCTGTCCCCCAGACTTCCCAGTAGCTTGTTTTTGTGCTTTTTTTCTCTTGGGTTTGTTTTTGTTTTTTTTAATGGTCCTTAAAGAGAGACACACTTAGCATAAAAACATCTAAAATAGGGCAATTTTTAAACTAAAAAGCTATGTTTGGCTCTGGATTTTTTTTTTTTTTTTTTGCAAAACGTCCAAAACTAGATTTGGATGTCATATCAAAAATGCCTTTCTATATGTTCTTTAAAGGACCATAGTGGGATTAGTGGTGTTGGGGTGAACATAATAACTACCAAAATCTGAAGGAAGCCTAAAAGATGATTGAGAAGGGCACCATAAGGCTGAAAGCTCACCTAGGCCACCTCATACCTTTGCAGTGGCCTTGATTACAGGATACACCTCTCCCAGAAATCATTGCTTCTTACCTTATTTTTATTTTTTTACTTTTGTGTGTGACCATGCTTGCTTGAGGCAAAACGTATACCACGCCAAATTGCACAATTGTTGGATTTTGTAATTTGATAAATTAAAGGAGAAGTTTTAACTTTTTTGGGACATGCTTCCAAACTTTAGAAGGGAGCATAATTTCAACAGTTACAGTTTAGTTATTTGAAAACTGAAACAAATAAAAGACAGTGTTAGCAGTACGGCCAGACAACAATGCAAGTTTCGGCACCTGCCTGCATCAGGGGTATAGTAAAACCTCTTTCTTTAGTCTCAATAACTTTATTTGATTGTGAAGGAATGCACCACTAGTACTTAAAAGGAATCAAAGACCTAGTGCTTCGGAATGATTTCTGTTGCAGAAGAGTATGTTCTACCGCATTTACATTTATCCTGTGAGATTATACTTTTAGAAGGAAGATGCAGTAATATCAATGAATGAGAATGATAGAGTGACTACTTTATGGAAATTGAGAATTAGCAATATGATCTTTGTCTGCAACAAGATTTAAGGGCTGGACACCAGTGGGCTCATTTTCAAAACAGAAAAACGTCTAAAAAATGGCATAAAGCAGTATTTGGATGTTTTTCTCACAAAAACATCCAAATCAGTATTTTTGAAACCTATTTTTTGACGTTTTTCTTTGAAGTACGTCATAAGTCCATCCAAATTTCAAGGGGGCATATCAGGGGCGTGTTCAGGGCAGGATTTGGGTGTTCCTGAGACGTAGACTTTTTTCAGTGATAATGGAAGAAAACAAAACTGCCCAGGATTAAAACTAAAATGTTTTGAGCTAGACCTGTTTTTATAATGAATAAGGCACAAAAAAGTGCCCTAAATTACCAGATGACCACTGGAAGGAAAAAGGGATGACCTCCCCTTATTCCCCCAGTGGTCACTAACCTCCTCCCACCCCCCACCCCCCCAAAATGTGATGAAACACATTACTTGCCAGCCTCAGATGTTATACTCAGGTCCATTAGAACAGCATGCAGGTCCCTGGAGTAGTCTAGTGGTGGATGCAGTGCATTGTAGACAGATGGACCCAGGCTTCTACCTCCCCCTACCTGTTACACTTGTGGAGGAAACTGTGAGCCCTCCAAAACTCACCCCAAACCCACTGTACCCACATATAGGTGCCCCTTCAACCGTAAGAGCTATGGTAGTGGTGTACAGTCGGGGGTAGTGGGGGTTGGGGGATTGGGGGGGCTCAGTAGACAAGGTAAGGGAGCAATGGACAGATGTGTACCTGGGAGCATTTTATGAAGTCCACTGCAGTGGCCCCTAGGGTGCCCTATTGCTTTCCTGGGATGTCAGGGGGACCAGTGTACTAAAAATGCTGGCTCCTCCTACATTCCAATGGCTTGATTTTGTGCGTTTTGCACTTGGACTTTTTTTTTTTTTTTTCCAAAAATGGACCAAAAAAATAAAACAAATCACAAAACTTTATATTTTTGAAAACAAAAGACAGATGTTTTTCTTTTTTGAAAATGATCTTCTTTGCTATTCAGATTTTGGACATTTTTTGCAAAATGTCCAAAGTCGGACTTAAGTTGCCCTATCAAATTTTATTCAAATACAAATTCACAGCAGTGGTATACCATGATATACATTTATTTTCAAACATGAACATATCGAGGTTGGAAGGAAGTTAGCAGCAAGAAGTAACAATGTTGGTGCAATGCCTCACACCCGAGTCCCTGAGGAAATATTTTGAAACCCGCGGCGTCAGGCATCTCTTGTAGGGGGAGGCTGTGGAATAACAATTTTTGATTCTACAAGATGGAACTTCCATGGACTATAAGATAAGTGTTTGAGAGTTATTTATTAGAAGTAACAGCACTGGTTACCAGTTTTTAGTCACAAATAATCACATTGACTAAGCAGGTGAATGGCAAATTAGATATCACCCGAGCAGCACTAAAATATTCACATAAAAGATTACCTGATGAAAGAAGTGCTGACCCACCAAGCAGCGATGCTATCATATGCAGCGATAGGTGGAATGTCTAAGGGTAGTCATAAAAAAATCTTTTGAAAATAAATGTGTATCATGGTATACCACTGCTGTGAATTTGTATTTGAATAAAATTTGATAGGGCAACTTGCGTCCTGGTTTGGATGTTTAGTGTCAAGTAGTGTACCAGAGATTGAAGGATTTTTTTATATTAGTATCTCAAAGTCGGACTTAGACATCATATCAAAAATGCCCCTCCAGATCACCAATTCCTTTTGAGTACTAGTGGTGTATTCCTTCACAGTCAAATTTACTGAAACTAAAGAAAGAGATTTTACTATATCCTTGATGCAGGCGTATACCAATATATTTCTGCACTGGGTTTTATAGATCAATGATCATTATTTTACTATATATATTGTTTATGTAATAAACATTGCTATCTGACCATATTTCTAGCATTGTCTTTTCTGTGTTTATGTTTTCAAATATCTTGTATTGTTCTGGGTCACCTTTGATGTGCTGCTTTGCTTCTGATCTTGTTCTGTCTTGTTTCATTCTGACAATCTTAAAAAAGATAATTAGTGGGATTGACTGGTTGGTTGTACTATATATGGCAAGAGTATATGATGGTGTACCTACAAAACTGATTAGTTTTTATGAGAAATTGTTTTTATCTAACTTGTTGAACTACATGACTGTGGCTCTTGTATTCGACTGCTTCATCCTGCCTGTTTCTAATCAGTTAGGACAAATCAGATGCTCTTTCTCTCTCGCTTTTTAGATGGGTGTGAAGAAAAGTACACTTGAACTGGAGAAGTTCAAACCTGGGCACTTCCAAAACAGAAGCTTGCGGATTAATTTCCTACACAAGTACTCTACAACGACAGATGCAGACAGCACAAGAGAGGTGCTGTACTGGGGATACTAAGCATTCCTTTACATTTTCATTCAGAAGTAAGTCTTAATCCAATATTGTGACCAGTTACTGATCTCTTACCACATTGATGCTATACAGTTTGATGATGCATAAATATTTGCTGCAGTTGTGTGGCTACGTGGGGCCATGGCGGCCTGGGCCCCCCCCCCCCAATTCCCTCTGGGCCCCTGGTTTTGCTGGCGGGGTCCCCAAACCCCACCAGCTGAAGCCTTGTCCAACGCCATTCTCAAGCACTGCTGCATTGCCTGCCAAAGTGGATCGGCGCCATTTTGCATTGGGTTGTCAGCACAGCAAACGAAGAGGGAAGGCACTCAGACAAAGGTAGAAATTCAAAGCATAAGCAGGGCAAGAATTCCATAGCATTTTATTCACAGAAACTTTAATTTTCTCTCCTGATTCAGGACTATCTGAAATCATAACTTCGCATGTGCAGCTGCCAACGAAGCAGAAAAGTGAAACGGAAGCGCTCTGTTGAGCTCACCGAACAAGCGGATAGATACATTCAGCTAAGTGCCTGTTTTATTCATTTATATGACAACTTCAATATAAAAAATCAATGAAGGTGTGAAGGAGACAACTATTGAAAATTGAAAAAAGAAAAAATATGTACAAAAAAAGAAGGTTAACGGACCAGTGAGGAAGTTCGCTCAGCGACTGAGGTAGAAATCAAACTCCACAGGCTGAGCTTCTGAGGTCTTTTCCTTCGAGGGGTAAAATAAGTACTAGCTTGCTATTTTTGTAGTAAAAATATCATTTTGAGCACAGCAGCCAGACAAGTTAGAAACATAAATATGCAATTTCTGCTTCCTGTAATTACTAGGAGAGTAGTAGCATTATTTGATTGCTTGAATATAGTAGATTAGGAGGCCTAACCTCACATGAATTCTTTTATTCACATTATATAATCTGATAAAGTGATTGCACTCCTGTTCAATAATGACTTTATAAAGAGCAGGTAAGGGTTGGTCCTGGCCCTGTTTCTTAAATGATTTGTAGCTTCTTCATTTGCTGTACAAAACAAAATATTTGTTTCTAATTCAGTCTCAGTAACAGCAACGTAAACCTTGTTAGCATATTGTGAAGTAATACAAAACTATACAAAAATTCACTTAAGACCTAAAACACATCTACCATTCTGGCATAACTTCTAAAACTTTGAAGTCTAACAATTTGAAATTTTGGCAACAGTTGACAATAGCAGTCAGCTCCCGATGAAGGCTGTATAACTGAAACATGGCCTGTGTTGAATAGGTCTGCCTGGGACTGTGCTATTCTACTTGTGTTTGACCAAAACTGAATATACCATATGCAAAAAGGGAACAAAAGATGCTGTGATGTAAGACAATAGGAAAAAAAGGAGGGAAAAAGGAACTGGGGGCATCAGATATGAATCAGTGGCCAGGCTATTAGGTCTCCTATAGCGATTAGCTATTTAAAACCCTTGAGCCTACTGCTTAACATCGATTATTTGCTCATCGGAACCAAAATTTCCATATATATGACACCACTATTTTATTGAAAAATCAAACATAAAAATTTTTATAACCTAATATTGTAGAAGAAAAAAGAAAATATAAATTTTTAAGACATCAAGTGCCATAAACTAATTTTAACAAATGCAGCATAATAAACTTTCAACAACAGTTCTAGTAATTCAGACGAGGAATCCCCTGTTTGAGATCCTGCTTCACGGTGTGGCTTTGCCTATTCTTCTTTTTTTTTTTAGGAAATCGGAGCCACCCCAGGGGAAGATACAGAGGACAGAAACCTTCCCTCCCAGACTCTATGGGAAATTACAACACATACAGGGACCTCAGACTGATCACTCGACAACAAATACAGAGTCACAAGCAGTGATCAACATTTCATCAGTGGAGCTCACTGAATCTCAATTGGCCTTTCTTTTGTCGCAACACCAAGGACGGACTTATTTTTAATACAGGATCAATTAAAAAACTTTTTGGGGCGTTAAGACTGTTTTTTGGCAATCAAACATCACCAAATATGACTGATGGATCACAAATGAAGTCTCCTTCTAATTGGCTACCTCCGGGCCCAATAGACCCTGTAGTTTAAGTTTTTCAATGATTGGTCATTCAAGATGTGACTAAAGTAATTCCTTTTAAATCCCCTCATCATGATTTAACTAAAGCTGAATCTAAAGCTATACACAAACTTTGGAACCACCTTTCTCTGATCATTAAACCGGCAGACAAGGGTGGCTCCGTTGTGGTGATGGACCATCAAAAACATGTTGATGAAATTGAATCTCAGGTCAATCTACTTTTTATCTAAGAATTGACTACGATCCAACTAATCAAATTAAAACATTAGTGGATACTCTTATTAAGGAAGGTCTAGAACATCAATATATTACAACTCGTGAAAGTCAGTTTCTTACTGTTCCCTTCGCTGTGATGCCTGTGATGTATGTCCTTCCTTAAATCCACAAGAATTTACACCGACCTCCTGGGTGTCCTATTATATCTAGTAAGGGATCTTTTTTAGAACCTCTTTCAATTTATGTTGACACATTCTTTAGCTCATTGGTATGTTTGACACCTTAGAGAGTCGACAGATTTTATGTTACAACTAGATACTTGCTCTATTGATTGTACTGAAGAACTCCTTTCAGTGACAGTTGACATTGAGGTACTATATACAAACATTCCCCAAGAAGAAAGCTTGTGTTACCGCATTGTGTGTGTCCTCTATACACTGTACGATTATAATTATCTTTGCCGCTGGTAATGCACATGGTGCTAATTTTTATTTTATAGGTGCCTGTTAACTAATTTTGCTTTTGAAGTGTGTAAATGGTGTGTACCTCTAAGTGCCAGTTTATAGAATTGCCTTCATTGTATATACTTTGTTAAGTAGGATAAATGGGACAGTACAGCATGTTGGTAAATGTAGATTAGAGGGGAGAGAGGGGGTAATCTGAGCTACCAGGGTTTGGCACACAAGTGTTATGTTTGTGAAAAGAAGAAACTATACAATATCTGTGTCCAAACAATGGGATTTGTTCATTTTTCAACATAAAAATGAAACAATCGCTCATTAGAAAATAAATATTCTTTTATTTTCTAATGAGCGATTGTTTCATTTTTATGTTGAAAAATGAACAAATCCCAATGTTAGACCTGTCAGGAACCTCAAGGTCAGCACAGAATTTTCTAACATGATGGACCTTTTTATTTGATTAGCCTGTAGGTGTACCTGCAGATGACATAGTTGATACTATTACTGCTAATTTGTCTATGTTATGTTAATAAAATTCTGTAAGCTAATCCTGATTTCCTTCTTTTCTGGTGGGGTCTGTTCCATTCCAATATTTATGATGTTCCTTTCTAACTCTATAATTTTTAATCTGTATTTTAATATCCACTACTTTATTGTACTTTTGATTAAAAGTGGTGTAGTAAATGATGAATAAACCGTAAACCATGGGCTTCTGGATGTGGGGTGGCCGGCTCTAGGGTAGCAGCAGTTGTAGGGATGAACCTGCAGCTGATGTCCACCAGATTCCACGGCCTGCCCTTGTGGTGTTGGTATGGGCTCTATCGGTGGCATTAGGCCCAAAGCACCCCTTGCCCCTGCCTCCCCTATCTCCTCTCTATCTTCCTCTTCCTTCCCCTCTTTGTCCTCCTCCACAGGCTCCAGAGGTAGAGAGGGGTCAGGATGTCTGTTGTGTTCCTCTGTAACTCCCTCTGGGACTTTGTAGTGTGGTAGAGCCAATGCTGCTCCCTGTCTCTCCCAATCCTCCTCTTCCTGTTCATCCTCCACTTCCAGATCTGATATAGAAGAGCTCTCCTTCTGTTCCCTAACCTCCTTCTCCACCTTCATCATGGCTGTGGGAGGAAGCAATTCAGATTAGACTTTGGCAAGGAGTGCATGTTGTATTTCATTCACATGTTTGGAGGATGCAATACAGGTTCTAATTACCTAGCCTTCTACCTTCCTGTACCTCATCCCTGCCCATTCCACCAACTGCTTCCTTGGGACCTCCTGTAATGCCTTTGCTGTCAGTCAGTGCTTCCTACATAAATCAGCATAGCAACTTTGGGAATACTAACATTGACTCTGATTGTAGGTATCATGCACTTGTTTTCTTTTGGGACATACTAAATCATCAGTCACATTAATGTTCTCTGAGATCTGAGCCCCTAGACTGGCTGCCTACTGTATATCCCAGATACCAGCCATATATCTGTTCTCCCCCTTCCACCATTACATCTGCCTTCCTACATACCCAGATCCTACTTGGTACAGATAATGACCATCTGCAATGTGCAACTGAGTATTGAAGTAGATAATGCAGGGGTAGGCATCCTTGGTCCTCAAGGACCACAACCCAATCAGGTTTTCAGGATTTCCCCAATGCATATGCATGAGATCTATCTGCATATAATAGATGCAGTGCATGCAAATAGATCTCATGCATATTCATTGGGAAAATCCTAAAAACCCAACTGGGTTGCGGCCCTTGAGGACCGAGGTTGTCCACTCCTGGGATAGTGCATGTGGGCTAGCTTTTAATCCTGTGTATGCAATATAGGGGATATAATTTGCCATTTGGTAGTACAGAGCCACTGTATGATGGGGACATATTCCCCTGTGTAGTAGCTCATCTCAGATGTGGCCATTCACATAATTACATGTTTGGTTGATCTGGCACATGACCCTGACTGCAGCCTGGGAGACGGAGGTGACATTATGGTTGCCCACCATGTCACAGTTAAGATGTGGATGCAGTAGCTACATGGGGCAAGCCCAGATGGATAGGCTTAGCAGACATAGGCAGGGGGAGGGGGTATTATTTTTGAGGGGACATACCATTGTTGGAGGTGACACCTGATTCACAATAGTAAAAAGGGGTTTCTTCTTCAGATGGCTCCATACCGGCTCTTGAGAGCTTTCATGTCTCTGGTGATCCTGAAAATTCCCATGCACTTGTAAATGTCTGTTCAGAGACTCTTCTAGCACAAAAGCAGGATATCCCTGTACAGGAGCCAGACCACCTGCTGGAGTATCCCACAGATATTGTGAAGCGCTGCGTATGACTGGCAGCGCTATAGAAATGATTTGTAGTAGTAGTACTACTACTACAAATCATTTCTATAGCTGGGCCAGGGCTGTATGCATAATGAGATGATTCTCTCTGCTGCAGGGGCATGTGGCCCATGACTGACACATTTGTGGCAGCACATGGGGGGATCTGAGGTGATGTTGACAGTCATATGACAGACATCCCCCAGAGCAAGTTGTAATCTCCTTTCACAACACTGCAATTGGTTGGGTCGGGGAGGGGGGATAATGGGAGTGTAGCAAGGTAGCCATACACATGTGATTGTTATTAAAACAAGTTTGCTCAAACAAAGAAAATAAACCACCATTGAAAAATTAAATTAAATTAAAATAATAGCCTGGGAGTGATCCTTTAAAGATCTGCATTCTCACAAGTAGTTCTAGGAAGTGAAATAATGAAGCTAGCCCATATTTGGACAGTTCCTTTGTGTTCCATAAACATCATCAACCTCCATGTGAAAGTGAGTGAAAGTTCCAATTCGCCCGCGATGTAAATACAATAATGTTGTGGCATACAAATGAGTGCTCAAGTCTATAATAAAATCTTCAAAATCAAGAAAATATATGGAATCACCAAAACTTATCCGTATGCAAGTGGTTCAACAGAGCACTCCATTTAGGAGAGTCCTTCTTTCGGAACTGTTGTCTCTATCCTGTGAAGTTTATGGCATTCTCAACATATACAATCATTCAAAGTTTACAGCGTTTGTAGCATGTTCAATCTTTTCTCCAACCTGGCAGAATCCTGTACTTGTGTGGGCCATACATGCATGTATTGCCTATTTAGACTTGTTTTCTGAGTGTTTGTCCCCTTCCCCTTTACGACCCATCTGGATTTGCACATGTACTGTAGAAGTATTTTGTAAGATCCACATCTATCTCCTATACGTTTATTCCACTTTTAATAGGTATTTACTGGGGGGGCAGAGATTATATTGATACTTGAAATATGCATGCCAGCCCTGCTCTTGTAAAGTATGCCCCATGTTCTGCCCATTTTCACAAACACGTTGATATTTGCACATTTATGATCTATCTAAAATGGCACCGTAAATGCATTTTTACTGGAATTTTTTCCAGATCCCAAATTTAGGCATGATGATTCCCACACATCTAATAACAATGAGTGCATAACACTGCATGTGCATCCAAATTACATATTTTAGAAAATTCATTGTTTATGGTGATATTTGGCTCTTAATTATAATTATAGCCTTATAGCCTAGGGATATATACTATTTGGTTTCTTTCTTGTTTATATTTGTTTTTATAGAAGTACATTAGATGTAAGCTTATTATCACTTTTATAGTTTTAATCATTGTTCCAGTATGCAATTTCACAGTTTTTCTTTTTTACAGGCTATTTGCTAGAGCTAAACGTTGGATTTATTGCTGGCAAAAGTTAACGAATCTTAACTGTTTAATTCCATGTACATTTATCCTTCTGCAACTCATGAGAAAATAAAGTTGTAACTCAGTCCCCATAAATACAGCTGGTGTTTTCTAAGGTCAAACAGTGGGAAAATATAGGGGTCATCAGCATATACCTATTGTATTTCAATAAGTGATACATTTTGCTTTCATATCCAGCTGAAGATAGATTGCAATATACAAATCTGTAGTTGCTGTTCATTATAATAAGGAGAATTAGCAGAGGCCTGGATAGCTGCCAGTGTGGTCTGAAAGCTTCATAGAGAGCAAGGAGAAAGAACTGGAACCAGTGAGGAGAGAGCTATGGAAGACAGGTGAATAGATTCTGGCTTGTAATAACAACAGAACCCTGGTCAGATGGCAATTATGGGATTAATAGTAATCTTAATATCGAAACCGGAAGGTAGAATATCAAATCAAACAATATCACTTTCTACCAAGATTGCAGACTGTTGGCAAGCAACCCAAGTTAATATCAAACCATGCAATAAATGCGGAGAAAAAAAGACATCAGGTGTGACAGTCTACCTCTTTGTCAAAGGACAAGCCTTTAGTATAACGGGGAGACTGTCTCAATCACGTGACATTGTTCCGTTTGTCAGATCATGTTAAGTTCAAATCAATTTGTGCATCCTGTTTCTGGTAAGAGATACTGAGGCTCATTTTCAAAGCACTTAGCCTCCCAAAGTTCCATAGAAACCTATGGAACTTAGCCTCCCAAAGTGCTTTGAAAATATGCCTCACTGGCTGCACTTTAACACAGATTGCATTTCCATGAATGTAATCTATGTCATAATATGCCCTTGCACATTATGCTATGTAGGTCAGACCTCCTGTGCTTTAAAGACCCGATTGATAGAGCACCGGCACTGCATTCAAGCGGAGAAAACACATGAACCTATGGTGTCTCATTGCATGCAATATCGTCATCAATTTTCTGAATTACGATGTATAGTGATCGATCAGATAAGAATTTCGGAAAGGAAAGGGGATATTAGACGCCTTTTACGACAGAGAGAACAACGATGGATCTTTGAATTAAAGACTGTCATACCCGGTGGGTTGAACATAGCGCTGGAATGGAAGGCGTTTCTTTAATTGGAGGATTTTTGAAGTGACGTCAGACGCTGAGTATATAAAGGCATTATGGGAACAGAGAGACCGTCCGCCATGTTTTGATCTTGTGATTTATGGAGATGGTGAGAGATTCAGAAGCTTGGATTTTTTGAACATTCCCCTGAAGCAGCTTATTGTTGGCGAAACAGGGTTTCCCTGTCGGGACTTTATTCATATGTGGAGTACAAACAGATGAAATCGGAGTTAATTAATCAAAAGATTTTCCGGTGAAGATAAGTACTCTTTCTAAGTTCTTCTTGAAATTTAAAGTAGGAGTTGAATCTCCTTTGCAGTTGTTGTCAAGCAAGCTATGCGGTGTAACCATTATAAAGATAGCAGTAGTTAAATACAATGTAATTGTGGAGTTTTTTTAAAGACACGTGATTGAGACAGTCTCCCCGTTATACTAAAGGCTTGTCCTTTGACAAAGAGGTAGACTGTCACACCTGATGTCTTTTTTTCTCCGCATTTATTGCATGGTTTGATATTAACTTGGGTTGCTTGCCAACAGTCTGCAATCTTGGTAGAAATTAATAGTAATCTCCAAGCAGTGGAAGACACAACCCTCTATCAGCATAAGCAATTATTTTACATCAATCCTGCTTATTTTCGAAAGAGAAGAGCGGCCATCTTCCGACACAAATCGGGAGATGGCCACCTTCTCCTAAAGCCGGCCAAATCGGTATAATCGAAAGCCGATTTTGGTCGGCATCAACTGTTTTCCGTTGCGGGGCCGGCCAAAGTTCAAGGAGGCATGTCGGCAGGGTAGCGAAGGCGGGACAGGGGTGTGGTTAAGAGGTGGCCGGCCTCGGCCGATAATGGAAAAAAGAAGGCCGGCCCTGACGAGCATTTGGCCGGCTTTACTTGGTCTCTTTTTGTTCATGACCATGCCTTGAAAAGGTGCCCAAACTGACCAGATGACCACCGGAGGGAATTGGGGATCATTTCCCCTTACTCCCTCAGTGGTCACCAACCTCATCCCACCAAAAAAAAAAAAAATTAAAAAGCATTATTTTACCAGCCTCTATGCCAGCCTCAAATGTTATACCCAGCTCCATGACAGCACTATGCAGGTCCCTGGAGCAGTTTTTAGTGGGTACTGCAGTGCACTTCAGGCAGGTGGATCCAGGCCCATCCCCCCTACCTGTTACACTTGTGGTGGTAAATGGGAGCCCTCCAAAACCCACCCTAAACTCACTGTACCCACATCTAGGTGCCCCCCTTCATCCCTAAGTGCTACGGTAGTGTTGTACAGTTGTGGGGAATGGGTTTTGGGGGGCTTAGCACCCAAGGTAAGGGAGCTATGCACCTGGGATCATTTTGTGAGGTCCACTGCAGTGCCCCCTAGGGTGCCCGGTTGGTGTCCTGGCATGTGAGGGGAACCAGTGCAAATGCTGGCTCCTCCCACGACCAAATGGCTTGGATTTGGCCGGGTTTAAGATGGCCACCATTAGTTTCCATTATCGTTGAAAACCAATGTCGGCCATCTCTAAGGGCGGCCCAAATGTTGAGATTTGGCTGGCCCCAACCGTATTATCGAAACGAAAGATGACCGGCCATCCTGTTTCGATAATATGGTCAGGTATGACGCTTAACGGGGCCGTCATTAGAGATGGCCGCTCTTACAGATGGCCGGCCCCATTCGATTATGCTCCTCAATGTCCACTTAATCATTGTTTTATTATTCAGTTGCCATTGGTAGCATAGAGCACCAGTACTATCCACTTCACTGTGTAAGAAGCATCCTATATAATAAAACTCACCCTCAACGTTCTGAGGACACTGACGTCAGTGTCACTTCCTGTGGGCACTTCCTTCGGGTTCGAAGGGTTTGTGGTGGTGAAGCCACCGAAATCACTGTGTCTGGGCCCCGCCCTCACATCAAACGTGATGATGTCGAGGGCGGAGCAATGGCGTCAAAGATCGAGGGCGGAGCAATAGCGTCAGTGGATGAAGATGACGTACGTTGATGAGGTGCGGAGCAATGGCGGTCAGTGGCTTCACAACGCTGAAGGGGTGGGTGGGGGGGTTCGGGAGGAAAACCTTGCTAGCGCCCGTTTCATTTCCTCCAGAAACGGGCATGTTTTACTAGTATTCTATAAAGTGATGCGCATAAATTCTACTCCTCTGCTGGATTTCTTCTATGTAGTGACACATGGTCCTCCGCTTTTGTGGTGTCCCAACATAAATTGTAAGACACAGATCTCAAAAGGGGTGTGGCCAAGGGAGGGACATGGGTGAGTCATGGACATTACTAGAATTTATGCACAGTGTTATAGAATATGCCTGTTCTGCGCATAACTTAGGAATCTTTATTTATACCAGGTTTTGGTTGGTGTAAATGGCCATGACTAAATATAGTTGCAGGAAACAGGTGCTGGATGTATTCCATAAACTATGCCTACATTTAGGCGTATTCTATAAACCACGCCTAGCATTAGGTATAGTTTATAGAATACACTTGTGTGTATTTTTTTGTGCAGTTTTTTTTAGGCGTCATAAACAGAATCTAGCCCTTAAGGACTTGCGAAGGAAAGCCGAGCACACAAGACTGACAGTTTTTTCACTGAACAAGTCATGAGATCTGGCAGAGGTTGACCCCACAAGGGTAGATGTTTTTATTGACATTTTATCATTCTGGAGGTGCGAGGCTGTCCTTTTTCAGAGGTCGATTTGACAGAAGTCAACCTGCCAGAATTGACGCCTTCATCATCTTCATCTATGTAGGAGGAACAAACCTCTCAGTCTCCCTTGCCAGCAGATCTGTAGCATTCTAGTTTTTTAGGTGTTGTTTTCAAACACTGTTATCATAATGTTGGTGGTTTAATGTTGCTGCAAGTAAGAAACATATAAAACTTTGGTGACAACACCATGCTATAGTGTACAATACAGCATTTGTCAATCTGTAATTGATTATTGTGTAAATTTGTTTTTTTCAAGCAATGTTTTCATAAAACCTTTTTTCCTCAAGAGAAACATTCTGCAGATTGGTACAATCATTGGTACTATGCCAACTAGACTATTGCAATGCTATCTATGCCGGGTGCAAAGAACAAATTATTTAAAAACTTCAAACTGCACAAAACATGGCAGCCAGACTCATATTTGGCAAAATGAAATATGAAAACGCAAGACCCTTAAGAGAAAAATTACATTGGCTTCCATTAAAAGAACACATTGTATTCAAGGTTTGTACCCTGGTTCATAAGATCATACACGGTGAAGCTCCGGGATATATGTCAGGCCTCATAGACCTATCAACCAGGAACTCTACTAGCTCATCTCGTACGTTCCTGAATCTACACTATCCCAACTGTAAAGGACTAAAGTATAAATTAACATAGAGGGGAATAATCGAACGTCGCTGGCGAAATAGGTCGCCGGCGATCTATTTTGGCGGCGGCGCAACAGCCGGCTGGAACCGTATTTTCAAAAAAGATGGCCGGCCATCTTTTTTTTCGATAATACGGTGTGGGCCGGCGAAATGCCTTGGATTTCGCCGGGTTTGAGATCGCCACTCTTGTTTTTCCGCGATAATGGAAAAAACTGCCGGCGATCTCAAACCCGGCGAAATCCAAGGCATTTGGCCATGGGAGGAGTCAGCATTTGTAGTGCAATGGTCCCCCTCACATGCCAGGACACCAACCGGGCACCCTAGGGGGCACTTCAAACATCTTTTATAAACAACCAAATTAGCTTCCAGGTGCATAGCACCCTTCCCTTGTGTGCTGAGTCCCCTAAATCCCCTCCAAAACCCACTGCTCACAAGTGTGCACCATTACCCTAGCCCTAAGGGCTGAAGGGGGGGCACCTACATGTGGGTACAGTGGGTTTTGGGGGGTTTGGGAGGGCTCAACATTACCCACCACAAGTGGAACAGGTAGGGGGGGGGGTGGGCCTGGCTCTGCCTTTCTGCAGTCCACTGCAACCAACAACAACTGTTCCAGGGACCTGCATACTGCTGTCAGGGTGCTGGGTATGCCATTTGAGGCTGGCATACAGGCTGGCAAAAAAGGTTTGTATTTTAATAATTTTAGTGTGGGAGGGGGTTGGCGACCACTGGGGGAGTAAGGGGAGGTCATCCCCCATTCTCTCCGGTGGTCATCTGGTCAGTTGGGGCACCTTTTTGAGGCTTGGTCGTGAAAATAAAAGGACCAAGTAAACCCGGTGAAATACTGCTTATCGCCGGGATTTATTTTTCCATTATCCGCGAAAGCCGGCCATCTGGTAGCCACGCCCAAGCCTGCCCATGTCCCGCCTTCGCTTCGCCGCCAACAAGCCCCTTTGAACTTTCGCCGGCGCAGCGAAGGGAAAGCGGCAAAGCTATCACAAATGTAGCTTTCGATTATACGCTTTTCGCCGCTTTTGCGAAATCGCCGGCCATATCCCGATTTGTGTCGGGAAATAGCCGGCGATTACTTTCGATTATAAGCTGGATATGCATCTAGTGTCTCCTACATAGGCATGCAAATCTGGAATGAACTACCAAAAACCATAAAAACAACCCACAACATAATTAATTTCCGTAAGTTATTGAAGACCAATTTATTCAAGAAAGCTTACCATAATAACACACCCTAATTGTCAATTAACAAGATGTACACTGGACTTTCACAATATCTAATTCTTTATTTCCTATCGCTCATACTAATTTTGAAGTTTAATATTCATGATTGTTTCAAGCTAAGGTATCCCAATTTTTATTATAAGATGAACTTTTCTTCCTGAATACCTCCTCCATTTCTGTCTCCTCTACCTTAACTATGTATTTCTTTTTTTTCCCCAGAACTGGTAATCACTATTACGGAACTATGTAAGCGACATTGAGCCTGCAAATAGGTGGGATACAAATGTTATAAATAAATAAATAATGGTACTATTTCATTATATATGTCCATTTCTCAATCTGTACTATAGCATTCTAGCTCTGCAGCTGTGTTTTTCAAGCACAGTTTTCATAATGTTACCAATTGCAAGTAAATAATTTGTTATATGGTCACAAAACCATGGTACAGTATTCAGCATTGGTTGATGAGTTCACTAATTGCTTACTGCTGTGCAATACTATATTTATTTTCCAACATTGATCTGTGCAATTTCTTTATGTTAAGAATGTTACTACTGTAAGTGGTACAGCAAATAAAAAATTTGTATGCAACATACTGTATGTTCTATCTGGTTTCTCAGCAAGCACAGTTAAAAAAAAAAAGTTCCAATACAGGTTTGTGTTAAGTGCTGTCTCATGCCGGAACCTAACCCTGTATCTCCTATAGGAATAATTATTCACTTTCCACTGCTTTGTGAAAACATAGGTATAGCTGGAACCTAACCCCTATTTTCCCATATGCACATTGATTCAGTATTTGCGAATTTGCAGTTTGCGATGTTTTCTAATGAACCATACCATTGTGAATACCGAGAATGTATTGTATCACATTCTAATGTTTCCTTTCAAGCTGCTTAAGTTTTCTTATGCAGGCTCAACGGTTTTCTTATATGCACAATAAATTTAAAAAAAAAAATTAGCAGGACTCCATGTCTCTACACTTTCTCGATTTGCTGTCTTACTATAAATGTGTAATCTATGAAGGATTAACCTTCTGTGCTTAATTTGCATTCCCTCCTGTTTTATGTCTCCAGGGTATTCTCCTAACTAGGTTAGGATTCCCATAATTTTCATGTCAATTGTATGAGTTCCTGAGATTTGTTTTCCTCTTAAGCTGATTTACCATTGCTGCCTTGGGAATCCTTGGGTAAAAAGAGCCCTGTGCTAGTGGTGGGGGCCATTTTTCCTGAACGCCAGGGCCCTTTTTATCACAGCGGATAAAAAGCCCCCAGACACACATGGCAATGTGATAAAAGAACTCTTACCGCATGATCATGCGACAGGGAGCCCTTACTGCCACTCACTGAGGTAGCGATATGGGCTCCTGCGCTAACCCAGCGGTAACTGGGCAGCACGCAGCAATGCCCGTTTACTGCTGGGTTACCGCCGCACAAGTCATTTCCAGGGGTCTTCTTTTCCCCTGGAAATAGCGCACACTCGGGGCAGGACTACCGCCAGAGGCCGCATTGGGCTGGGAGTAGTTCCGGAAGAGCGAGTGGTAAGCCCGCATTGGGCTTACCGCCGCTCTGTAAAAGGGCCCCTTAGTCTTTTAGCCAGAGATGAGGTTGTTACTTTTTAAAAGTACTTAAGTAAAAAGTAAAAGTACTGGCTTCAAGAGTAGTGAAGTAAAAGTAGAAAGTTGTGTATAAAAAAAATTCTCAAGTAACAGTAATAAAGTACAGCTCTTAAAATTAATTTTTTACTACAAAGTAAAAAGTATTCTTAACTAGTTGGACCACTGAATCTAGAATGTTTACAAGCAAACTTCCAGGGGGTCACACAAGGTTTTTTATAGAAAAAAAACAACTTCCTGAGTATTGCAGTGGGCAGAAGAACATTAATACACCAATTGGAAAACAAAACAACCTGGATTAGTACTGATTAATCCTACACAGACACTTGATGCTAACAGAATACCTGGCTTTTTATGCACATAAACAGAGGTAGCCCCTCATGAAGTATATAATAAGTAACCACAAACTAAAAATAGAAATATGTAGACAAAAATTAAACAGCCCCCGAGAAGCCATACTCTGCATACAGTGAAAAACCAAAGAAACAGAAACAGTGACATGTCCCTTTGTACCATGCAAAATATAAAGAGAGCAGATGTACATTTCAAAAACTTAGGGCCCTGTTTACAAAGGTGTGCTACTGTTTTTTAGTGCATGGTAAAAATTAACATGTGCTAATCATGTAGACACCCATAGGAATATAATAGACATCTGTAAGGTTAGTCCAGAAAGCACTAGCAGCGCTGCAGAGAGCCTGGTCCTATGCATCTCACATGGTAGTTTATTAGCGTGAGCCCAGCAGAGGTACAACAGGAGAGAGGGAACAAGACTGTGCTACAGGGCCATGGTGGATGGGACGGGAGAGGGAGCAGGCCCTGCACACAGTGAAGGCATGGTTCAGACTAGGAAGGCAGCTGAGCTTACCCATCTTCAAATCCTTGCTCAAAGCCCACCTCTTCAATGTCGCTTTCGGCACCTAACCATTGTACCTCTATCCAAGAAATCTAGACTGCCTCAATCTTGATTGACTGCACTTTTTGTCCTTTAGATTGTAAGCTCCTTTGAGCAGGGACTGTCCTTCTTTGTTAATTGTACAGCGCTGCGCAACCCTGGTAGCGCTTTAGAAATGTTAAATAGTAGTAGTAGTAGTAGCTTGACAACAACTAAATAATAGCCAATCAACTGCTGTTCTGGGAAGGTGTAGAGGGCAGGGACTAGGGTTTCCAAGTGATGTCAGACCCTGGCTTGCATCTGATTGTGCCTGAACTTTCGGTCCCAGCTCAGCTAGTTTTGAGACTGGAAGTTCAGGTCCAGTCAGCTGCAAGCTGCAACTGACATCACTTGAAAAGGCTATAGAAGAGGAGAAGCAGAAGGATGGAAAATACTATTTAAAAAAAAAACTACTTTCCAAATTTTTACTTTGTTACTAAGTACAAAATATGACTTAAATGTAACTCATTACAAAGTAAAAAGTATTAAAAAAAAAAATTTAACTCATTACATGTAAAAGTACTACCAATTGTTCTTACAAGTACTTTGTTATTACCCATCTCTGCTTTTAGCTGATGTTTTTTTGTTTCGATACCATGATGAATACTTACAACCTCTCTGCATTTCTTCGGGTATATCTTGCCTGAATAACTTCCTTTTAGTTTTGCTAGACTTTCATCCTAGTTTTATTTGCTATGTTCTGAGTTGACTGAATCACCTATTTTACTTTCACGGCAGGAACTATAATGATTTAGCTGTGTTTTCCTTCCTCAGCTTGGGTTCTGTTTCTTTCCCTCAGCAGGGATTCAGTTTCTGTCAACAATGGATATATTAATGTCTATTAATTGCATTTCTTGTATCACCATTGACTATGGTTCATCCTCAGTATATTGCACTATGGTGCATCTTTGACTGGTCGCCAAAGTTGGTGCCAGAATGTTCTATTTTGTGACTGACTTAGGTCTTGTTTTTTTAAAGCTATTGGCTGTTTTAATTTATGCTATGCATTTCTGCTGGACTGCAACTTATTTTCTTAGTTCTATTTCACAGGTATTGTGATTTCTCATTTCAGCTGTGTTTCAATCATTTTGTCTGGCAGATTTTCACGTTCAGGTGTGTTCCTTTGTGAGCCTCTTCACTCTATTCTCAGATGAGATTTCTGCTGTGATGGTCACCTTTATGGCTTCATGCATTTGTCTTCAAAGTCTCTGCAGTGTTCCACTTCTGTTTCGTGGGAGTTATTCTGTTGTTACTTTCCAGAATCAAAAATACTTCCCTCTCAGCTTTCAAACAAATAGGAGAAAAGTTTTCTTCACCCAACGCATAATTAAACTCTGGAATTCGTTGCCGGAGAACGTGGTGAAGGCAGTTAGCTTAGCAGAGTTTAAAAAGGGGTTAGACAGTTTCCTAAAGGACAAGTCCGTAAACCACTACTAAATGGACTTGGGAAAAATCCACAATTCCAGGAATAACATGTATAGAATGTTTGTACGTTTGGGAAGCTTGCCAGGTGCCCTTGGCCTGGATTGGCCGCTTTCATGGACAGGATGCTGGGCTCGATGGACCCTTGGTCTTTTCCCAGTGTGGCATTACTTATGTACTTATGTACCCTGTTTATTCTTCAGCTTTCATTTGGGATTCAATAGCAAATCTTACCCATGCTCTAACCTTGGCTATGTATCATCTCTGCACATCCCTTGAGATTCCTAGCATCACAAGCTCATCCATGTTTAACACTTTGAATGATCTCTTTTTATGTTCACAGGATGAACTGTGCTCACTTTCACAGATTCTGCTGTGCTGAACCTATCAGAATCAGCTGTGTTTAATCTGACAGAATCACCTGTTCTTAATATTACAGACTCAGCTGTGCTTAGCCTCACTCCTGCAGCTATACTAGTCTTTAGAGGGTTGGCTTTGTTTAACCTCACAGATTGAACTGTCTTTTCAAAATCAGAGAAATTAAACTCACAGAATCAGCTCAGCTTAACCTCATAACATTTAGCTGGTTGCTCCCTTGCAGGATCTGCTAGGTTTAAACTCACAGCGTTGACTGCACTTAACCTCATGGAAGTAGCTCTCTATACATTCATGGGATCAGCTGTGCTTTACCTCACAGGATAGCTACACTTAACCTTGCAGCCTTAGTTGAACTTTTTTCCCAGATCTAACTGCGCTTAACCTTAGAGAGTATGGTGATCTTATCCTCACAGCTTTGACTGCATTAAATTCACAAAATTAGATGGGCTTACTCTAGCAGTCTTATATTGGCTTATGCTCACATTATTAGTTAAGATTCAACTCATTGAGTCAGCTGAGCTTAAATTTTCAGAATCAGATCAGCTTAAGCTCACAGGATCACTAGGACTTAACATCTTGAATTTATCTGATTATTGCTTCCCAAAATCAGCTGGACTTCATCTCATTGAATTGACTGGTCTTCACAGGATAAGCTCACCTTCTTTTCACAGAATAAACTAGACTTTACTTCCCAGTATAGGCTAGACTCCAACTACATAATCAGCTGAGCTTAACCTTATGGAATCAGCAGTGTTTCTTGCACAGAATCATTCCTGCTTAATCTTACTTGATAGCATTTTAGCCTCATAACATAAGCTATTATATAGCTCCACAAGGTTAGTGGGTTGCTCCTCACAGATTCATCTGTGTTCACCTTCTTGGTGACCATGGTCCCTCAACTTGTAACTGTCAGCAGTGCTTTGGATTCTCAGTGCCAGGGGAACTTCTCTTTCTTAGTCATAGTTATACTTAAGCATTTTGTCTTCTTATGTGATTCCATTTCTCAGGTTCTCCTGTGGTTGAGGTTCATAGTGTCTGCTGTGCTTTCCCTTCATTGTAGATGTAGTGTCTTTCAGACTCTCTGGGCACAAAATTCAGACAGTGGCAATCAGCATTTTGCAAACTGCCATCAGCGTTAAACCCAGAAATTCAATGCC
The DNA here is from genome assembly GCF_901765095.1 of Microcaecilia unicolor. Taxonomy (NCBI): domain Eukaryota; kingdom Metazoa; phylum Chordata; class Amphibia; order Gymnophiona; family Siphonopidae; genus Microcaecilia; species Microcaecilia unicolor. The sequence continues at coordinate 204,032,002 of NC_044037.1, read as the reverse complement.
AGGCCATGTCCAGGCACCCGTATTGCATTTCCAGTTTTCCAGAGCCAGCTAATGTATAGCCAGTAAAGTGTGATATTCAGTACTTAATTGGCTATGGATGACCATATAAAGATAGGACTGATTTTTATGCAGTCCTATAATACAGATAACCTGGCTGGTTAAGTGATGAATATCAGCACTTAACCAGCCAAGTGCCAACTTCTCCCCCAAATTGCCCCCAAAATTTCCAGTTTAAGTTTGGCACTAGCCAGTTATTTTCAGAAGCACTAACTGGCTAAAGTGCCACTGAAAATTAGCCGTTAGCTCTGAACAGGTGATTTAACTGATCAGGAGTCATTTCTGGTTGGTTAAATCACTTTGAATATCAGCTCCTCTGATTTTCAGCATCTCAATATCTGAAGGATTTGCCCTTACACTATCATTGGTTTTTCAATCCTGCAAGATTAGCTATTCTTAGATCTTGCAGTATAAAATAGGTGTTCAGTCTCTCAGTGGTAACTGGGCTTTGGTTTCATTCTTTTGGCTGTACATATCGACTACCGTGTAGCTTAACATCTCGGCTGTACTTCAATCTGCTGTTTCAGCCATCCTTCACCCTTGCAGTATCAGAAACCTTTCAACTTTCAGTTTCTATTCTTTTTTAGTCTCATAGTAGCTATTAAGCTTCAGCCTGCCTCTCCATGCTCCACTTCAAAGTTTTGTGTCTACTGTGCTTCTGCCTCTCAATATCTGCTATGCTTCAGACTACCCATATCTATTCTGCCTACTTCTTTCAATATCCTTGAGGCCTGGCCTGGGCTTCAAAGTATGTGTTGAGCTTAGCTTCTCAATATCTCTTTCTTTGCTTTTAAGGATTTTGCCTTGCTCCTACAGCTGTACTTGTCCATACAAGGTTGGATGTATTTCCTTTTCCTTTTTTATATTCCTTTGAATGTTATTTAGCTTTGTAAACAACTCAGTGTTTACAAAATCAGTGGTATATCAAATACTGATAAAAATTGGAAACTCAAAAGGTATTTCTCTTAGGCCTGTGCATTTCATATGCTTTGGTAATCTGGTTAGGCTCCAGGTTTGAACTCTAACCCTATTTGTAAACTAGGAACCAGTGCAGGCTAGACAGGATAAAGTGGACAAATCAAGAGTAAGGCAGGAGAAAACAGACAGGACTAGGCAGGACAAAGCAAGACTTGGAACTGGACAAGGCAAGGCAAAATTGGCAAGACAGGAACTGGATCCAGACAAGGCAAGATAAAATAAGAAAACAGGGCTAGAACTGGAACCAGACAGGACAAGGCAAGACAAGGAAACACGGCTAGAACTGGGACAAGACAAGGCAAGGCTAGGCAAGGCAAGAACTCAATCAGGACACAACAAGGCACAGCTTAGGGTTACCATATGTCCAGTTTTACCTGGACATGTCCTCTTTTTGAGGACACTGCAGGATTTCTGGTTGGGGTTTTAAAGCCTGCCTGTTTGTCTGGCAGCGAGTGGTTGCAGCATCACCAGGCAGGAAAGAGAAGGGTTCTTTCCTGCCCCAAAGAGGCCACTAGACCACCAGGGCATGATAAGGTAGGGGAGGCGAGGTGGATCATGGATGGAATGTGGGTAGGGGGTGAGAGAAGCTTTCTTTGGGGGGGGGGGGCATCAAGTTGACTATCAGGCTCATTTCCAAATGAGAAAAACATCCAAAAAGTGACATAAGTCTAAGTAAATCATGGAAATATTGGGGTATATTTTTTATTTTCCTTACATTTGTACCTCGTGCTTTCCCACTCATACAGGTTCAATGCGACTTACATATTATATACAGGTACTTATTTGTACCTGGGGCAATGGAGGGTTAAGTGACTTGCCCAGAGTCACAAGGAGCTGCCTGTGCCTGCAGTGGGAATCGAACCCAGTTCCCCAGGACCAAAGTCCACCACTCTAACCACTCTAACTTTAATTGGGCAGGAAAAGCTTCTGCCTACTTATAACATGCTCAGTTGGATGGCTGCCAATATTAAACAGCATTTAAGTGGGCATTGCTGTTGAATATTGGCTCTAACCTCCCATTCCAAAATCAAGCAGTGCGGGAGTAGTGTGGGGTTAGAGACAGGGAGGCACTGGCACCTATGTAGGCATGGGCTATATTCATTTCTGATGCCCGCATTGCTAAACAGCCAGATAGAAGTGCACAAAAGGCTGTCCTGTTTTTGGCCACTTAGCTATGTGGGTGTGAGCACTGAATATTGACCAGCATCTGCAAAATTTCAAGGTCATAGTTTCTAGGTTGCCAATCTGATCCTCCCCTGATTTCCCAGATCCCCCTTCACTCTGATCCCTCAAACCACCTCCCAGATCTGATCTTCCTTCCATTTCCCTCCTTTTTGATCCCCCATTTAATTCGTGTAACCAATGTTCCCTTTAAGCTGCAAATGTGTCATCCATCTATATTCCTGCCAGTGGGAGGTGCTGTTTCAATATCACATTTTCAATAGTGAGGAATAGGCAAGTTCTGCAGGACTCCAGAGGACCTGCTTGTCCCTATAAATTGAAAACACAATATTGAAGCTCTGTTTCCCACAGGCAGCAGGGTGGTTGATGAATGATGGACTCAGGCACACTTAGAGAGAACATTGCCTACAATCTACCCCCATTCCAATCCCCCTGGTTCTGATCACCTCCATACCCCCCATTCTGATCCCTTGCTCCCTGGTCTCCCTCATGTTCTTTGGACGTGCCACTTTCCTCAACCCTACTCTTTGGTTTGTCCTGCAACGTTCATAGGGATTGGTGTTTCTCCATTTCACATGGTTGTTTCTCTCATCTAGTCTAATTGGAGGAGGCAGGAGTGGTCCCCTTCTACTCCTTACTCCATCTTGCTCTTAGTTCAAAATGGTGGTACTGACCCCTAGTCAGGGGTGTGCTGGTAAATTGTTAACAGGGGGCTCTCTCTCGCCAGCAAAGTAAAAGAGAATTCAGGAGGAGCCCAAGCCCACATTTTGGGATCCATTTGTTAAAGTAGCCATGGAGAACCGGCTCCCAAAATTCTTAAAAACTTAACAAACGGCTCTCGAGAGCCTGTGAGAGCCTGCTCCAGCACACCACTGCCCCTAGTGGTAGTTTTGTAGTACTACCACTAGGGATCAGCCTTCCATATAAGGGCAGTTTGGACAGAGAGAATGTATTACCTGGCCAGGATAAAATTGGAGGCATAATCCTGCAGTTTGCTCTAGGGCACTGGAACACCTCTTTCTGAGGGCCCTAGTTCTCTGATGGCACTGGTTGCACAGAAAGGCAGGGTCTTTCTAATTTTTATCCCCTTTTATACCCCTCTGGCACAAGCTTTTATAAGGGAAATGGGGAAATCTCTGTAGAGTATACTGGATAAGAAGTTTGGGCACTACCACTTTCAATGCTGTTTGATGAGCTGGAAGAATGGTATGGAAAGCCTATACCCTTTTCCAATATTTTCAAGTTACATATTTTACTTTAAAAAAGGAGTGTATGAAACATATCACGAGAAAACCACTAGACGCTGGATGCAGTTTTTATGTGCAGATCTTTGCACAGACCCCTCTCCTCACAATTTAGCACTTATGTTCTTTGAACTAGCACACCTCTCATATGCTCTAAAAAAGCTATGGATTCTTGTGTTCACAATAAAGGGAAGAAATGTTATTGATTGGATATTTTTATTTATTTGAATTTAGCTTTCACCTTTTTCAATAGTAGTTCAAGGTGAGTTAACACCACTTGTGTACGTAAATATAGAGTGTACAGCGCTGCATACATCTAGTAGAAATAAGTAGTAGTAGTAGTAGCAGAATACCAGCACTTTTGTGTATAAGTGCATAAGTGGTAGCAATGCAAATAATCACTATTTTGTAATGGTACATTTAAGTGGCTTGAAAGACAATTTTATAACAGGGTATCCACATTTACATACCATTGAGCACGTAAGTGTACAGAATACTGGCACTTTCACAGGAAAGTTTACACATGTGTGCAAGTAGAAGCAAAACACCTAAGCACTATTCTGTACGAGCATGTGTAGGTGGCACACACATAAAGATGAGGGGTCGTTCAGAAGAGTGGAACATGGATGGTGCTGCCACTTAACATACGTAACTTACAGAATATTGCACTTAGGCACCCACAGTTACAAAAGGTTTATGGCTGGTGTAACTATGGGCACCAGGGGTGGCCCAAGAAAGTCTGACACCTGAGGCAGAAAATTAGCTACTGCCCTAGCTCCTCCACCACCCCACCCTTCCCTCCTCAACCCCCTTTCCCAAAATTACCTTTTCTATTATTTTCTTGTTTTTTTAAAAGAAGGCAGTGGCAGCGATTCCCAAAGGCTGCCCTGCCACCAGTCCAACTCCTTCTCTCTAGTGCAGGTGGCCCGCCTTGCTGACATCATTTCCTGTTTCCTCAGAGGCAGGCAACCCACAGTAGAGAGAAGGAGCCGGGACTGGTGGAAGGGCAGCCTATGGGAATTGCTGCCGTCACCTTCTTTTGAAAAACAAGAAAAGAAAAAGTTAATTTCATGGAAGGGGGTTGGGGAGTGAAGGGGGGGGGGCAATGCCCCCTCACAAGAGTGCTACCTGAGGCTCTTGCCTCAAGTGGCCTAATGGTAGGGCTGCCACTGATGGGCAGCTAGATTCTAAATGCCCTGATGCTGAGTTACACTAGTATTCTGTAATGGAAGTAGGGAGACCAGATGCTATAATAGGCAGGATCTCATCACATGCATCTGGAATTCTATAAAGGGGCACTTACTTATGGAATTGCTTTAACAGTAGGTTCAGTCAAAAGCAAACCCTGTATTGACTGGAGGGCCCTGTCTGGTGCATACCAAAAACTGTCCCTGTCAAAAAAACCTGAGCCCTACCATGGAGATCCAAAAACACTAAAGACAAAAAGAACAACATTGTGTGCCCAACTACCCCAGGACACCTTAGGGGCTGATTCAGACCATAGGAGGAAGCAGGATTGCCTCCCATGGTTGGTGCTGAGCCCAGATATTCAATGCTGGGTGTTTTTTGGCCAGTTTAGCTTAACCGACCAAGTCAATATTCAGGGTTGGCTGGTTAAGTTGAAACCGGTCAAAGATAGGCCTGCTATTTCGGCTGCCTAATTTGGCTGCCAAAACTTAGCCAGTGATGTGCTGAATATCGCTGGATAGCCGTTTAAGTGCCATTTTACCAGCCAGGATCCATTCCTGGCCGATTAAATGGTTTTAAATATCGACTGGTTAGAGTATTGATGTCAATTATAATGTTGATCAGCTCCAGGATCCAAAGGCCAAACTTATTATCCTTATTGCCTTGAGTGGTCCTGACACTATGCCCTTGTCCTGGTGTTTGTAGTTCTTTGCCTTTATTAAAGATACATTTATACAAAAATGAAACACTAAACTTACTGTCACCCTGAGAACTACTATCTCTGTCAAACTGTACAATTCAGCACATTGTCGAGAAGAAAATGATTTGGTTCAATAAAATGCAAATCTGGCCATCTTTCCAGATTTATTTTCCATGCTAAAGTTTAAACATAGTTTTTATTGGTATCATGGTCTCTGCTCTGTGATTCAACCCAGATTTAATTATTCATCCGATATGGATGGTATGCTTCCAAATACAAAATATCAGATGGAATTTGGCTGGCATTTGCTCCTAAGCTCAACACATACCATCCTCCTCCTCTGCTCCTGTGTTTTAAAGCAAATTATTCTCATTCACAATTGGGGTCCAGATGGCAGCCTAGTATTAATTAGCCATGTGCATGCCACTCCTCATTTACTGTTCCACTAGAGCTTCTAGAAGTTTCAAGGTCATCGGGAACAAGCTGAGTCAGATTTGAAAAAGTGTAGATAAGGGGATGGTAAATCTGCTTTTCTTCTGAAAATCACAGCTATAAATTCTATTATGGAATAGAACAAAAGTGAAAAAAGAACTGAATCCTCTTGTTTGTGATGATCTGAAACCATTTTTTCCCTCAGTAATGTAAGCTGAGTCAGTCTACCTTGGCTAAGTGGTACTTTGGATGTAGTGGTCAATGGGACATGATTAAAGGAAAACTGCTGCCTACTAAGAGTACAATTATATGCAATGTAGAAATGGAAAACAACACACAAATATTCAAGAAAAATAAATCAAAGTTCACTTACAAAATGTTGGTTGCATATGAGCTTGTAGTGGAAGTAGAAGATACCAGTAGAAATGTGTACAGTGGGATTTGGGGAGAATGGAAATATTGGTGAAGGGCAGGAGATACAGCACGATTGTATAGCACTGAAAAGCTTAGGTGGCATAAAAATCCATATATATATATATATATATATATATATATATATATACTAGTAAATCAGGCCTGTTTCTTACACAAATGAAATGGGCGCTAGCAAGGTTGTCCTCGGAGTGTGTATGTTTGAAAGAGTGTGTGTGAGACTGACTCTGTGAGAGAGAGAGAGAGAGAGAGAGAGAGAGAGAGAGTGAATGTGCGAGTGTGTATGTGTGACAGAGAGAGAGTGAGACTGGGTGCGAGTGTGTATGTAAGAGAGAGAGAGCATGTGTGTGAGAATGAAAGTATGTGTCATGGGCCCCCCTCCCTCCCTCCGAGTTCCAGGGTCATCCCCCTCCCTCCCTCCGAGTTCCAGGGTGGCCCCCTCCCTCCGAGTTCCCGGGGCGCCCCCCTTCTCACTCCCTCTGAGTTCCAGGGTTGCCCTCCCTCTGATTTCCAGGTTGCCCCTCCGAGTTCCAGGGTGGCCCCCCTCCCTCCCTCCCAGTTTCAGGGTTCCCCTCCCTCCCTCCAAGTTCTAGGGTCGTCGTCCCTCCCTTTCTCCCTCCCTCCCTCCCTTCCAGTTCCAGGCGCACTCGCTCCAAGTTGTAAAAATCATCTTCACACGAAAGCAGCGTTAAAAGGCATGCAGCCTCGGCCCTTCTCTCTGTGTTAGCTCTGGTCCCACCCTCATTGTGGAAACAGGAAATGAGGGTGGGACCAGAGCTAACAGAGAGAAGGGCCGAGCGTGCACGCCTGGGGGTGGCGACCTGGGGGGGCATGGTGTTGCAGCAAGGGCAGCAGGGGGGGCCTCATGCTGGTGTCATTCTGTTGGTCAGTGCTGCAGCTGACTTACCCGGAAGTACGTGACGTCGGTTCAGTAGGTGGAGCCTTACAGAGCGCAGGAATGCTTCAGCCACGGAGTCAGCTTCAGAATGGTGGAGGTGCGTTTTATTAGATAGGATATATATATATATATATATATATATATATATATATATATATATATATATATATATATATATATATATATATGATTTGTGTCTTAAGTAAATATCAGCTTATAGGTCCTCAAAAATGACAGGTTCTGATTTATTCATTTTGGAGGTAAATTTATAAGGGCTTTTTGGAGTATAAGGATGGCCCTTAGGCATTGATTGTGGGCTAATAATATTTGCTGAGCCTCCATTAAGTGGGAATTTTGAGGTGGGTAAAGAGGGTGGGGTGGGGAATTCAGGGGAAATGGGAGAAGCAGAGGAAGGAACATTATTTTTCTGCTGCTATGGATGGGGTAGGATAGTGGAATGGCTAAGGATGGTGATTGGTTTGTTGGGGAAGGTGGTCAGGAGGTAAAGACTGGTGTGGACAATGAGATATGGATTTTGGAGGGTTTCTGGGCATTATTGGGTGGTTTGGGGCTATTGGGAAGAAGGGGTGTTGTGAGTAGGTTCAGCTATGGAATTTGTTTTTTCTGCCTTTCCTCCCCACTGGTGTGTGTTGAAGGGGGTGATTGGGAGTGGGCTGGAGAATGTGAATTAGAGGGCTGGGGTACCTGGATGGGTGGAGGTTGCAGCTTTACTCAAGGATGGGGTTTAAGAGAGTAAAAGTGGGAAAGGAAATAGGGATGTGGTCTGCTTGTATGCAACACCACCACCTGTTGCAATGAGGACTTGGTGTAACCATAGGTCTTTCTAGTAATGTGTAATTCAGTTGAACATAGGACATTTTTTGATATGTTGGGCAGGAAGTGTGGGGAATGGTTTGAGATGATGCTGCTCTGGAAAGGGGTGGGAAAGGATTTGACTTTTTGCTATATTTGTTCCTTGCTATTGAATTATTGAATAAAGCTGCTGACAATATTGTGCCAAAAAATTGTAATTGTGATGAATTATTTTGATATGTGAATATCTGAGCACGAAACTTGTGCAAGTGCCTGTTCAACACAAGGAAAAGGCCTTAAAAAAAATTCTGCTGTGCATATTAGGGATGTCCATGGTAAAAAAAAAATCTCTTCATTTTGTCCTTACTTTCAGATGTCTTTTTTTTTTTTACAATTTGTTTAATACATTCATTTTGATAACAATTTTATAAATTTAAGTTTTTTGTTGAATTGTACCTACACACTTCACAGTATCCAGAAAAAAAAAAATGGGACCCCTTACATAGCTTAAAAATACTTTTCAATTGTTTAAACATTTAGGGGCCCTTTTACCAAACTGCAGTAAAAGTGGCCTTAGCACATCCTTACGCTGCACACTGTAGCCATTTTTCCCAAGGGGTAAAATGGCCAATTTTTGCAAATTTTTCAGTATCAATGGCCAATTTCCCCTTAGCACATGGTCATTAGCACGTGAACACCTACCGCCATCTAATTTGTATGTGGTAAGGGCTCACACGTTAACCATATGCTAATCAGTGTGCGGCAATGTAGCTATGCTAACTGATTAGTGCCCACTCTCTTCTCCCAGACCTGTGGATAGTGCTCACTGATACCAAAATTACCACAAAATACTTGAGTGTAAGACATTTTTAGCTCCATCAGCATGTCTTAGTGATTACTGCTGCTTAGTGAAAGGACATTTGAAAATACTTTTATATTTATTTATTTATTTGCTGCATTTGTATCCCACATTTTCCCACCTATTTGCAGGTTCAATGTGGCTTACATTATGCCGCAATGTCGATCACCATTAACGGAATGATAAGTACAGAGTGGTGTTACAATTAAGGTATATAAAAATATCAAGTAAATTAGAAGTAAATAAATAAAATATCAAGTGAATTAGAAGTAAATAAATAAATAATTAATTCAAACAGGTATATAAGATCAAGGACAAGGTATAACGTTCAATAATAACAATGTGATTAAAATAACCAGATTAAAGGGTTCAATGTTAATCACTAAGACATGCTGATGGAGCTAAAAATGTCTTACCGCGGGGTGCACTCAGGCATTTTGTGGTAATATAATGGGTATTTTCTTAGTTCATTCATTATTTTTGTTCAAAGTGTCCTCCTTCAATTTTGACACATTCGCAAAGTCTTTAACACCATTGAGTTGTTGGTTTAATGAATTTGTGGTTTCATTCATTAAGAGCTCAACTATTTTGCTAACTCAGGGCCCTGTTTACTAAGCAGCATTATAGACGCATTAACGTTTTTAAGGCACATTAACCATGTATGCGCAGTAACCGTGTATGTGCCTACAATATCCCTATAGGCGCCTACATGGTTAGCGCGTAAGCTAAGTGTAGGCGTGCTAAAAACACTAATGCACCTTAGTAAACAGGGCCCTCAATGTGCTGGAGTTCCATCCTGTTCAAAAATAAAGCACTCAGAAATGTCTTGAATTTCAGGCAGAAGTTTCTGCTACAGTAGGAAGTCTTGGGGGTTATTTGGAAAAACGTTGTGGGTCCCCTTTTTCTGGACCCCATGTACACAAGAAAAGAAAGGGAAAAAGAATATTATCCAAATAAGAAATCCATCAAAAAACAATAAAGGCCATCTTTGGTTCACAGTATGGTGATTACTGTTGGAACTAAGGACTAAATAGAGATAAAGCTTATAAGCAATGTGTGACACAACAGCGTTTTCATGTATATTATCTTCATAAACCCTTTACAACAATTCTATATCATATATCATGTAACAGTATCTTGCAAAAACAGTTTTATCTTTAAGAAAGGTTTCTAAGTGAGTGGGGGTCTGTTCAAGGCAGGAGCATCTCGAGTTGCGCCTTCCCCCGCTGGCTGCATTGTTAAAATGGCTATTCTTATGTGCTTATGTTCTAAGCTCAAGAACATAAGAATAGCCATATTGGGTCAGATCAGTGGTCTATCTAGCCCAGTATCCTGCTTCCCAATAGAGTGGGCAATCCAGGTCACAAGTACCTGGCAGAAACCCATATAATAGCAACATTCCATGCTACCAACCACAGGGCAACAGTGGGTTCCCCATGTCTGTCTGAATAGAAGCCTATGGACTTTTCCTCCAGGCATTTGTTGAAACTTTTTTTCAATCCAGATACACTAACTGCTGTTACCACATCCTCTAGCAATGAGTTCCAGAGCTGAACTACTCTTTGAGTGAAAAAATATTTTCTCCTATTTGTTTTAAAAGTGTTTCCATGTAACATTGTTGAGTGTCCTCTGGTCTATGTACTTTTTGAAAGAGTGAAAAATTGATTCACTTTTACCCATTCTACATCAGTCAGGATTTTGTAGACTGCAATCATATCCCCCTCAGTCATCTCTCTTCCAAGCTGAAGAGCCCTAACCTCTTTAGCCTTTCCTCATATGAGAGGAGTTCTATCACTTTTATCATTCTGGTCGCTCTTCTTTGAACTTTTTCTAATTCCGACAGTATATCTATTATTCCGTGTCTGATCATTTTAATAGCAATTTTTTAATGTGCTATTCTCTTTTAACTCTCACTAATCAACTAAAGAAGCATTAATTCTGTATTTACTGAATATTAAGATGGTTATTTTAGAAGATTTATTTGTAGTTTGGATGTTCATAGACTGGCATTGGTATTAAGAACAATCTTTATTCAAACACCTGACACGGACCATGTTTCAGCAAATGCCTGCTTCAGGGTTAGCTGAGATTATTATTTGGAAGATTTCAATGTGTTTTGATCCAACACTGGGCCTTCAGGATTGAGATAATCAATGTCCTTTTTAAGATTGACCAGACACGGGCCGTGTTTTGGTGTAGAAACGCCTGCCTCAGGGGTCAGAAAATCCTGATTGTGACTTGCCTAGAGATATATGTTTGACCAAAACAGTCAGGATACAGTGTCTCTAGTGTAGGTAGTGTCTATTTGCTCAAAAAAACGCTGTCCTGACCAGTGGTGTAGCCAGTCTGCCAATTTTGGGTGGGCCTGAACCCAAAGTTGGTGGGCACAAAATTTTCTCTCTACCCCCCCCCCCCAGCAAAATTTAGTCACACTCAGATGCATTTGTCACACAGGGTAAAGTGCTGCTTTTCAGTGCATCCGATTTCAGACAATTTATTTAATAGCCTAATCCTTTTCAGTGAGCTTTCAGAGGCCAAAACCTCCTGCCTCAGGTCAGTATAATGCTGTTACGGTATCCTCTCCTGACCTAAGGAAGGAAGTATTGGTCTCTGAAACTTTATTAACACAATATTACTTTATCCTAAGTTAAAAATAAAATTATTTTCTTTACCTTTGTTGTATGGCCATTTACTTTTTCTCATTGTGTTGCTCCCAGTCTCTAGATTCTGCTTTTCTTCGTTTTCGCTTAACTCTTCTGCCAGTTTCCTGGCCATTTGTCATTTTTCTCTCCTTTTTCTTTGCTTTCTTCAATATTTTTCTGCCTCTCTCTGTGTCCAGATTTAATTAATTCTTACTATCCATTCTTTAATTTCCTTCATCTACTTATGGCTTTTCATCTTTTTCTCACCCTTGTTCTCCCCATGCCCCTTCCTCTTATTCTCCAATCTTTCACTACTCCCCCTTTCCATGCAGCAGCTCTCCTCTTTCTCTCCCCATCCTTCCAGTGTCTCCCCTCTCTCTCCCCATCCTTCCAATAGTCTCCCCTCTTTCTTTCTGCATCCTTCCATCGTGTCACCTCTTTCTCCCTACCCTTCCATCCAGCGTCTTCCCTCTTTCTCTCCCCATCCTTCTACCCATCTACCCTATCTCCTGATCCTTCCATCTATTGTCTCTCTCCCTCCTTCTAACCAGTGTCTATCTCTCTACCCTTTTCTGTTCAGTGTCCCTTCTCTCTCCACATCCTTCCAGTCTCTCCCCTTTTTCTCTGCATCCTTTCATCCATCTCCCCTCTTTCTCTGCCATCCTTCCATCTGTTTTCCCTCTTTCTCTGCCATCCTTCTGTTATGATTGGGGTCAGAACCCCTCTCAAACTTACCTCTTTCCTGGGAGTCAGCTTCTTAGCTGGCTTCTGTTTCTTTTGTCTGTCCTTTCTGAGCTGGCTCTGTCTCTCTGTGCTGGCAGCTTCCAGCAGCATGGCTCTAATTGTTTCACTATACTGCACCTGTGTGGGTGGACTGAGTTAGCTCTACCTCTCTTTGGGTGTACTGGCTTCAAGTGCTTCACGGTTTTGCATTGGTGTGGGTTGGGCCTCTCTGGGTCAGTGTGCTGTTGCCTGGGGCTAGGGAGTGTGACATCATCAGGGAGGGCCTTGATAAGGAAGTGGTGTTGTTTCCTTCAGAGCCTTTGCAACAGTGGCGTTTGCTTCTGGCTACTTGCTTTAGGTCCAGGTTAGTTTAGTGCAGTATGCACTTGTGACTTGTGTGTTTGACTTCCCTGTTTTTCCCTTTTGTTACGGTGTGTAGCACTGCTGTTAGTGCAGTGCTGGAGTTTGGTGCTGGGAGCTCCCTTGTTGTGAGTAAGTGTTTAGGAAGCACCTTTTGTTGTTTGGGTATTTGGCTTTCCTGCTTGTTTTCTTGTGCTTTCCCCGCTTTTCCTCGTGACCTGTGTTTAGCTGCTGTAGCTGGGTGCTTAGGAAGCACCAGGGTGAGAACCCATGTTTAGCTGCTGCAGCTTGGTGAAGCAAAGCTCTGACGTCCTTCAAAAAGGTTCGAAGGTTCGTGGTGGTGAAGCCACCAAAATCGCTCCGGGCCCCGCCCTTGAGGGCGGAGCAATGGCAGAACAACCAAGGGGTTGGCAGGGAGGGAGGCAGGGAGGCGGGGTGGGGGTGGGAAATCACTCCGGACCCTGCCCCTGAGGGCGGAGCAATGGCAGAACAACGAAGGGGTTGGCAGGGAGGGAGGTGGGGGGTGGGAAATCGCTCTGGGCCCAACCCTCAAGGGCAGAGCAATGGCAGAACAACGAAGGGGTTGGTATGGAGGGAGGCAGGGAGGCGGGGGGAGGGTCGGAAATCGCTCTGGGCCCCGCCCTCGCGTCAAACGTCATGACGTTGGGGGCGGAGCAATGCCAGAACAACGAAGGGGTTGGCCAGGGAGGGAGGGAGGGGGGTGTTGGCGACGAAAACCTTGCTAGGGCCCATTTCATTTGCTCTGAAACGGGCTTCTTTTACTAGTATTTTATAAAATACATGAGTACACATATGAAGGCCATGTCTATAACAGGGTACCTAGATTTACACGCTACTTGCCTGCGTAACATTACAGAATAGTAGCACTTTCACTGGTAAAGGTACACTGTGACAGTTTATCAGGTTCATTTTTGAAAGAGAAGGATGCCCATCTTTCGACACAAATTGGAAGATGGGCGGCATTCTCCCAGGGTCGTCCAAATCGGTATAATCGAAAGCCGATTTTGGACGTCCCCAACTGCTTTCTGTCGCAGGGACAGCCAAAGTTCAAGGGGGCATATCGGAGGCGTAGCGAAGGCAGGACTTGGGTGTGCCTAACACATGGACGTCCTCGACTCATAATGGGAAAAAAGGGCGTCCCTGACGAGCACTTGGATGACTTTACCTGGTCCTGTTTTTCTTACGACCAAGGCACAAAAAGGTGGCCGAAATGACCAGATGACCACTGGAGAGAATCAGGGATGACCTCCCCTTACTCCCCCAGTGGTAACTAACCCCCTCCCACCCTCAAAAAATATCTTTAAAAATATTTTTGACAGCCTCTATGCCAGCCTCAGATGTCATACTCAGGTCCATGACAGCAGTATGCAGGTCCCTGGAGCAGTTTTAGTGGGTGCAGTGCACTTCAGGCAGGCGGACATAGGACCATCCCTCCTACCTGTTACGTTTGTGGAGGAAACAGGGAGCCCTCCAAAACCCACCAGAAACCCACTATAGCCACATCTAGGTGCCCCCCTTCACCCGTAAGGACTATGGTAGTGGTGTACAGTTGTGGGTAGTGGGTTTTAGGGGGGGGGGTTGGGGGGCTAAGCAGACAAGGTAAGGGAGCTATGTTCCTGGGAGCATTTTATGAAGTCCACTGCAGTGCCCCCTAGGGTGCCTGGTTGGTGTCCTGGCATGGGAGGAAGACCAGTGCACTACAAATGCTGGCTCCTCCCACAACCAAAGGGCTTGCATTTGGTCATTTCTGAGATGGGTGTCCTTGGTTTCCATTATCGCTGAAAATCAGAAATGACCAAAGTCTAGGGATGACCATCTCTAAGGACAACCTAAATTTAATGATTTGGGCGTCCCCAACCGTATTATCGAAACGAAAGATGGACATCCATCTTGTTTCGATAATACGGGTTTCCCCGCCCCTCCATTGGGACATTTTGCGAGGACGTCCTCAACAAAACATGGGTGTCCCTTTCGATTATGTCCCTCTATGCCTGTCATGGCCCATGGGGTCATAAGAACGAAGGCTGAGCAGACAGAGATCATGGCATGGATCACTGTCTCCCAGGAAAAGGGGAAAAAGCCAAACTGGAAACTTATCTTACATTGAAACCTCACTGTTCTTTGCTGGGAGAAGGTGTTTCCAGCCAAGGAAAGGAAGCCCTGGGGGCAGGGTTGCAAGCAGTACTAGGGAACCTGAATGGAAACAGTATTCTGGGAATTGTAGTCATAAACCCTTGCAAGGCAGGAAGAGTATGTCTTATTAGCAAACCTTCCAAGCTGCAGCGAAAGAGTGAAGCAGAGTGTTCCCAAACCAAGGACAGCAAGGTGGTTGAGCAGTTTCTCCAGCGGTAGAAAGAGGTGGGGCTGAAAGCTTTAACCCACAGAACAGTCAGTATATTAAGGGAGAGAGAGAGCTCCAAGTAAAGCAAAAAAGGGAAAAGAGAGAGGCTGGCTGCTCAGGAAGCAGGGCAGAAGGGAAACCCTGGAACAAAATGGTGCAGATAATGAGTAAGGGAGAGATGACCATTGATCAGGCTTCCCAGAGGTAGGATGTTTGCCTGAGAGTAGGAAAGTTGGAATAGGAGCCAGCCCTTTAGCAATGCAAGGGAAACAGCTACCTGCATAGGAAAAGGAAACTTTGGAGAGTTAGGGAGAGGTGGCAGAAAGCCAGTCTCCTAATTAGGGCACTGCATGAAAAGGGGGAAGGGTCCTTAGTAGGGGCGTAGCTATGTGTGGGCCTGGGTGGGCCCAGGCCTGCCCGCCGACCCACCCAAACGCCACACAACTGCAGCAGCAGCGCAGCAGCAGCCTAGCGTGATGGCAGAGGCAGAGACGGCACCCGTGGCGCTCTGGCAGCAGCTGATCTCCCCTCTCCACACAGGATCCGATTTCAGGCCCACCCACCACCCAAGCGCACACACGTAGCTGTAGCGTACGTTGTGTTGCGGGCACCCGCGCTCAGGCTCAGATGATCGATCCCATCAGATTCAGCCCACCTACCTAAGTTCGGGCTTAGAGAGAGGCAGAGAGTGCATCGCCGTCGTGGTAGATAGATTCCATCCTCCTACGCGGTAGCGGACCCAGATGTGGCTGTGCGCGGCAGCGTGCTCGCAGCCTCGCTCTCGCTCGGCTTAGCTCCTCCGCTCGCTCATGACGTGATCTGGGGAGGGCAGGCTAAAAAAATAGGTGCACATGGGACAGAAAGACAAGAACGGACGCTACCTGGTGGGGGGGGGGGGGGGGGTGAGAAAGAGAGAGACAGGAGACTGGATGCTGGATGGCAGAGGTAGAGAGGAGAGCTGCAATGCTGGATGGTGGTGTGAGAGAGAGAGACAGAGAATATGCTGGATAGCAGGTGATAGAAACAGAAAGGAGGAGATACTGGATGGCAGAGGTAAAGAGAGAGGAGATGCTGAATGGCAGTGGAAGAGAGGAAAAAGCTAGTGAAAGACTGGAGAATAAGATAAAAGAGGGAGATGGAAGACTGGAGAATATGAATGAAATCTGAATGGCTAGGTAACAAAAAATGGAAGAAAGCTGACAGGAACAGATTAGTGTTGATATTACTTGTTATGGAAGAGGTGAAGAAGACAGAAGAAGAAGAAAAAATGACACATGGACAGGAGACCCATGGAAAGAGAGTTAAAAGAAAACAAGGAAGCAGTAACCAGAGACCAGGACCAACACAATTAGAAAAATTAATGGGCAGACAGCAAAGGTAGAAAAAATAATTTTATTTTTCATTTAGGATGAAGTAATGTAGCAGCCATGTTAGTCCACTTTAAAAGTTAATAAATCGTTATAAAAAATACAAAACAACAAAAAAATAAGGTGACACTTTTTATATTGGACTAAATACATTGTTGTGACTAGCTTTCGGAGACCAAAACCTAATTCTCCAGCTCAGGACAGTATACTGCTGTAACAGTATGCTTGTCCTGACTTAAGGAGTTTTTGGTCTCTGAAAACTAGTCAAAAATGTTATGTTAGTTGAATAAGAAGATATCTGTACAGCGCTGCGTAACCCTAGTAGCGCTCTAGAAATGTTAAGTAGTAGTAGTAGTATATCACCTTATTTTTTGGTTTTGTTTTATTTGCTAATTTTTAATGTAGCAATTGAAATATCTTAGTTTTTTGAAATTTACATCTGATTTCTAGATTTTTCACGGTACAAAGGGATGTGTCACTGTTTCTATTTGTTTGGTTTTGCACTGTATGCAGATTCTGGCTTCTTGGGGTTCAGTTTAATCTTTGTTTACATATTTCTATTTTTAGTTTGTGGTTACTTATTCTATACTTGATGAGGGTCTACTTGTGATCATGTATGAAAAAGGCTGGGTATTCTGTTAGCACTGAGTGTCTGTGTAGGACTGATCTGTACTAATCCAGCTTGTTTAGCTTTCCAATAGGTATATTGATGATGTTCTGCCCACTGCAATTTATGGTGACTCCTGAAGGTTTTGTGTTATGGTAGAATTGCTTTATAGGTCCTATGTGATTTTTGTTGGGTTTTGTATTACTTCACAGTCAGTGGCATAGCTAGGTGGGGCGCCAGGGGAGTGGCTGCGCCCACAAATGGAGTTCTGCCATCGCCGGCACCTATTTTTTTTCATCCTGTTGTACTGAAAATGTGCGCCGGCGCCGGTGGAAGTCCACTCTCACTCCCCCCGCGCCATCAACCTGCCTCATCCTGGCTCCGCTTCTGTTCACAGTATGCCTGGTACTTTCACCTATATATATAGTGCCCACCCATATTAGCTCTGGGCCCACCCAAAAATTCAGATCTGGCTACGCCACTGGTCCTTAGCCTGGAATTAGGCCCCTGGTTAATGCAAAAGAGTGCACAACAAAAAAAGAGAAAGGCTTGCATGAGAGTCAGCCTTAAAGAGGATAACCCTGTGTTTTTTAAGAGTTGTATCACCAAAGAGAGTGGAAAGCTCTAAAAAGGAGCATGAGCCACTCTTTTATGGATTGAAGAAAAAGCTCTAAGGAAGTGGGGGAGGGGCAGGTGCCCTATTGTTCCTATGGAATGATTGAGTTCCATTCAGGAGTGAAGGAAGAGTGTCCTATGTTTACTTTGATAGAACAGGAATATATCTGTTGAACCATGTTTAATTAGAAGCTATGTTTGAAAAGGAAGACATACAATTATGTTTTGTTTTGGTGATACTGAATAAAGAACACTTTTGGAATATTCTAGAGCCTGATAGACTACTGGGGCATAAAGAGTGGGATTCCACGGACTAGATAGACTGGGAAGAAAGGCCTACAGGGAAGGAGGAGCCCACTAGCCTGCAGCCAAAAACCTCTAAGCAGCCTTTCTCTTAAAAGTAAGCTCTCTCTCACTCAATAAAACTGTCCAGATCAACATCTGAGAGACCAGCGGACAGACGTGGGCGCATCCCCAGGGGGATGCCACTTCACAATACTTACAGTTCTAACAGGATGCCTAAGTGCTATTCTGTGAGGGTGCATGCAAGTGGCATAGCATGTAAAAAGGTGCACACACATGGGCAGAGCACATAACTTACAGAATACTTCAATGTATGCATAGGCGGTTGGTGGCCCAACTGTTTGGGGAGGCTAAAGGGGGCGGGGTTAGTGGTGGGGCCAGGGGTGGAGCTTAAATCCATAATTGTCTGATAACACGCAGAAAAAATAAATAAAAATAAGTCACAATTAATACCTTTTATTAAATTTAGATATTAGATATGTATCATATGTCAAAGAATAAAGTGGTTGCTCAAAGCATATTCTAACCACAATCGCTCAACTGCAAAACACTATGCACAACTTTGTCCAAAAACACACTCAGAACCTTACTGTACCATAAATATTACACTGGGCAGACCTAATACACCAATATACCACCCATACGGAAAATGCAGACTGTCAACAATATGAAACAAGAAATCATATCATCACAATTCTCATGTAGAGCCACAAAACACCCTAATTCATGTTTAATGTGGGATAAAATGCCATAAATAAGTAAATAAATATAAACTTTTAATGTTGAGCACCTGATTCTCAAAGTGGACATATTCCAAACACTATAATGAAAATAAAATGATATTTTCTACCTTTGTTGTCTGGTGACATTTTCTGATCATGCTGGCCCAGTATTTGTTCTGCTGCTATCTGTCCTCAGTGCAGGTCAGGAAGTCATCCTCGTTAAATATCTCCCTGGCAACCCAGGACACCTCCAGCCAACCCCCCCTGCTTTCCCAGCAGTAAGGTAAATAAACCATAAACCAATTTCTACAACTGCTAGAGGGCTTTCACTGCAGCTCCTGCTGTGAGGATGGAGGTAAATCAACAACTTAATCCCCTCAGAGCAGCTGGACTCCACAGCTGATCCATTCTGCTGCAGCAGGGGGGAGGCTTAGCCTCTCCAAGCCTCTTATACCAGGCGACTATGAATGTATGCACATCCTTCTCACTTTTAAGTGACCACATGACCACAGATACATCAGGTCAATGGTTGGTGCAATTGCAGGCATATAAATGTTATTAATATTGCACACAATTCAGGTCTGTAAGTCTTTAAATAAGTATCAATTTAAATATAAAATTTTTAAATAAAGTTTTGCGCTCAGAAAACAATTGTGACCTTCACCAAATTGGTGGTCACTGTTATCTATCATCACACATGTTCCAAGTTATTCCAAGTTCAGAAAGTTGTAAATAGTTTGGGATAACCACATTTAAAAAGTAAAACCACTTATCTTCTTCTTAGAATCACTTCCAATGCTTGTGGTTAATAACCGTTGATCTCAAACTTCAGATCTCAAGATGTATACTCCATTTTCTAAGTGTGAGTAGTAACAGTGCCATATATTTCATCAGGGGCTTCTGTACAGCACTCCTTTACTCAGAGACACAACATGATTACCACTCTGGTACAAATATTAGGCATGGCGATACCAAGTTACACTAGTCCTCCTATATAATAATTCTCACCTCCAACGTTCTGACCTGCCTGGGACCGTGGCTCCCTTGGAGTTGGTCAGAACAGCTCCGTAGATCAGACTGACGTCACTGGCCGCATTATGACGTGACCCTAGCAGACCAACTCCGAGGGAGCCACGGTCCCAGGCAAGAAAGCACGTTGGAGATGAGAATTAAGGAGCTCCGTCGACGATAATGGCGCCACAAACACCCCCTCCCCCTTTTGTTGTTTCAGGACCCCCCTCCCACTCCACCCCTCTTTGGCTCTCCCCTTCGTAAGAGCTGGCTGCTTAAAAGTATTTACCTCCTGCACACAGGGACGCCGCTTCCATCTGCCTTTTCTTTTGCTTCTGTTTCAGCTGTTCTTGTGGTCCTGCCCTTGGGGGGCGAGAGGCGGTGGCGACCTCGGGGGGGGGGGGGGAGTGCTGAGGGCGGTAGGGGCCCCGGGGGTGGCAGGGGCGGGACCCCGGGGGCGGCCTTGCCCCGGGCCCGGCCCAGTCTCTCGGCGGCCCTGGCCCCTCTGGGAGTAAATTCCAGTGTGTGGGGTCTACTCCTGAGAAGGCTTGCTGTGGGTATCACATCATACAGGCTTTATAAATCAGGTTTAAAATGAGTGCCTTTTTGGACTTCTCACATAAGTATCATGTTATAAAATCAGTCCCTAAGTGACAAATTTACTAGTTCAAGGTGCTGCTAGGGCAAGCTAACATGTTAGCAGTACTTGCAGAAATTTTAATGCAAAAACTCTGTTAATTAGAATAAAGAGATACAAAGCTATGCAAAATAGCTTACCACCTATTAGTGCACACTAATTGCTTGTAAATGCATACTTTAACATCTGCAGTAATATAAGCTTCATTGATATTGCTAGATCTGTTAGCAACGGATGATATGCTGGGCCATGCCATTTTGATGGATAGACTCAACAAAGTGGATATTAGAGACTTGGCAGCTGACTGGGTTTCACTCTTCTTGTCAGGGAGGCAGCAGAAGGTCATTAATAAACCCAATTTTCAAAGGAGTGGCCTCTGGACTGTGAAGTCCTTCAGGGATCTATACCATTATCCAATTTCTTCAATGCAGCTCCTGGAAGCTATGATTGAGAATCTTGGGCTTATTTTTACATCTATGTGGATGATAACCTTATCTTGATTCCATTTACTGATTTGACAAGACTTGTTGGTTAATATAATGTGCTTTAGCCATAAAAGAGTGGACACAAGCAAACAAGGTTAAACTTAACTCACATAAAATGGAGCTACAGTGAACTGGTGGATTCTTATACCAGTTCTTGATTCTCTCCCTGCTGTATGTGATATTCTATTAAACCCTATAGATGAGATATGAAACTCAGCAGTCTTATAGAGGAAGAGGCAGGTAAAATAACAGTGACAATGACATGTTTATTTAGTCAAACAATTTTGGTCATTACTTTTCACAACAGAACTGAGAAATATGATACAAGCAGTAGTGTTGTCCTATCTTGATTGCTGAAATGCAATATGGGGTAGATTCTACAAAGGGTGCCAAAATTTAGGTGCTAAAAATATGGATGCTTAAGCGCCAATTATGTCACGGTTATTGCATGCAAAATAGCTGTTATGAAATAGAGTGTAAGTTTGTATGCGAATGCCTAACTTTAAGTTGAGTACTTATGTCATGTCAAAGGTTGGTATAAATGTTGGTACCTAAAGATGGCAGTGGTGTGAATAAGTGATAGAATTCTGTAACTTATGCATACAACTGCAAGACCTGCCCCTGCCCCACTCATGGGCACACCCCTTTGTAGATGCATGCTACAGCACTTAGTCACTATTCACTCAATATTCAGCTGGTGGTGAGCAGCGCTTTGTCTTCCCAGTGCCGGCGTTCAATCTGAATATGCAGTGCTAGGCCGTTTGTGGCAACTGGCATGGAATATCTGGATTTTTCAATGCCAGTTAGCGCATAAACTAGTTAAGTTGAAAATGACTGGTTAACACCGAAAAAAAATGCTGGGGATGTTGTGGGCATTCTGTGGGTGTGACCGATTAAGTCCTGATATTCAGACTTAACCAGTCGTTGACTTAGTGAGCAAAGATAGGCCTGCTTTTTATGCAGCCTTATCTGGACGCTAAAGCCTAGCCATTTTGTGGGGTTCCTGGGTCACTACTGGATAGCTGAGGTATTTATTTGAATGAATGTTATTCTAGGGGAGACCAAGGGAGGAAATTATCAAGCTGTATTAGTGCCTTAAGTCACATTATTTGTCCCTTGACATGACTTAAAGAGGTATAATACAGCTTGTGGAGCCCTACTGTGGTGATATTTAGGTCACTGAGGGTTACATAGGAATGAGGTGTAAAACATGAGTGTGTACCAGGATATGAGCATAAAATAATGGTAAAAATAACCCAAGCTAAACGCTGGGGTTATTTTACCATATTGGAAACATTGGGCCTCAAAGCTGTGGTCCAACGCTCCTGGGACAAAGCCTAAGAGCAGGTGCTATTCCCTCCCCCAGACACATCTCCCCCCCCCACAATCACATCCCCTCTCCCACCAAATATATCATCTTTTACCTCACCTTGATAACTTCCCCCCAAATATAATTAGAATTTTGAAATTACTTGTTTGTTAAGATCTGCATTTATGGTTGGATGGCAGGTGTGGAGAAAATATTGAAGTTGGGTTGGGATTTTATAAATTTGTGATTGATTTTTAAATATTGTATATTATTAATATGTTTTCACTTATTTGTTTCCGTATGTTGTTTCAGGTTTTTTTTTTAAAATTTAATCTGATATAAACAGGCTTATAATGCTGGAAAGGCATGCATCAATATCCAATCTGCATGGTTGGTATTCTAAAACAACTGTTGTGCCATGGATAAATCCTTCTTATCTGTTCCCTTCTCCACTACTGCCAACTCCAGACTTCGCTCCTTCTGCCTCGCTGCACCCTACGCCTGGAATAAGCTTCCTGAGCCCCTACGTCTTGCCCCATCCTTAATCATCTTTAAATCTAGATTGAAAGCCCACCTCTTAACATTGCTTTTGACTTATAACAACTTTAACCACTCGCCTCCATCTACCCTCCTCTCCTCTTTCCTCTAGACATTAATTGATTTACTTGCTTTATTTTTTGTCTATTAGATTGTAAGCTCTTTGAGCAGGGACTGTCTCTCTTCTATGTTTGTGCAGCGCTGTGTACGCTCTGTAGCGCTATAAAAATGCTAAATAGTAGTAGTAGTAGTAGTAGTAGTAAAAATAAATCTGGATATTCAGTGACAGTATTTGGATATCCAGATACAGTAATCACCAGAGGCACTGTCTGGATTTGCAACAATATTCAGTCCACTGTCTGTATAATTTCGTAGTTGGTGGAATGGCACAAGCCACAGAAGCCATGGCCCCACCAATATTTTGTCCAATATGGTATCAACAATTAGAGAGCTTGGGGGCAGGGCTGCCTTCTTTGGCCCCCTCCAACCAAAAAGATATTCCGTTGCTCATAGATAAGTTAACTGCATAACTTAAGACAGGATTTTTGCTATCTTAAATTATCCGGAAAACTTACCCAGATAGTGGATTGAATATTGCCACTATTCAGACAATTTCTGGAACTTCCCCAAGCTCCACCAGTGGACCACCCTTACACTATCCGGAAAGTGCAAAGGTGGTCTATCAGATCAGCAGCACTGTGTAGATAGTGCTACTGTATATCACCATACAACCCCAAACAGTACCACTTAGTCTGAGAGCAACACTTGCTATCCTGAAAAGTGGGTTTGAATATTGATTTGACAGAAAATAAGTTTTAAATTCAATTAAATTCAACATTTCATTAATATCGGCCATTCTTAGTCTCGTAACATTGTGTTTACATATGTTTATTACTGAGATCGATGCTTCAGTTTGTAATTTCCAAAACTGAATATGCCAATCATTTAAACACACAAGGGTCTGTATTCAAACTGCCCAATATTTAAAACCATTTAACCTGCTAGGAATGGCTCCTGGCCTGTTAAAAGGCAATTAACTGGCTTTCCAGAAATTTTCAGCAGGAGATAGCCGGTTATCTCCCACTGAATATTGCTGGTTAACGCTTAGCGGATAGCCAGTTATATTACGCTATATAACCAGCTATTCGCTGATAATCAGCACACCAATGGCTAAATTTGGTAGCCAAATTAGACTGCCAAAATAGCTGGTATATCTTTGGCTGCTGAGTGCTAAAATGAAAGCTAGCTCTTTTGTGGGCAGTGTGGGGGTGGAGTCTGCACTTATGTGGTTAATATTCAGCACAGAACCGCCTATGTTAAGTGACCAAATCGGACTGCAGAAAACTCAGACCTATCTTTGGGGCCCTTTTACTAAGCAGCGCTAAAAATTGGCCTCTGCTATCCACAGCGTGGGTGTTTCTTGTATGCTAAGGCCATTTTTAGCACTTTCGGTAAATGACCAAATTTCCTATTTCTGCAATAATGTCCATGTGCTAATTTTCACATTAGTATGTGACCATTACCATTTGAGCACTGAACACATTAGTACTTACCGCTGTTAGGAAAGAAATGTATTACAAATTTCTGGGGTAACGGGATACTTAGGCAAAGGTAGGATTTTAAAATAGAAGACAGGGGAGTCGTATTTCTCTGAGATAAATGGATGGTGATAGGCCACTTGATGCAGGGCTTAGCTGGTTCTCTGTAATCCACGTTTGGATGTTATTTTTCAATGTTTGAGTTGGACCCAGAAAATACAACCTGTTTGAGAAAAACCAGGGCCAAGTTTGAATTTAAATAAGCCACGTTTGCAGAAGTATAAGGCCAAGCTGACCGAAATCCTTGAGAAGAATATTCAGCCAGAGTGCTCTAGATAAATTCATGAGATTGATGAATTGGATCAATGGAGGGTCCTGAAGAGGGGGATTAGAAGTAAACCAATTGCAAGTGATCAAAGGTAAACTGACAAGATGTCTGAATAAACTTTCCTTCCCTGGACTTTCCTTGGATTGTTTACTGCCCCATAATCAGATGTCCTAGAACACCCAGAACAGGGGTGGGGGTCTCATTGGGGTCAATTATATACATTTATTATAAAAGATGAGAACCTGAGACTTTTTTAGTTGTTTGTTGTTTGGGGTGGGGGTGGGAGAGGCCTTCTTGGTGGCAAATGATAGAAGAAAGACTTATGGACTGGGAGCCAGATGCACAAAGGTCCCGTTAAGGATCCGTCTGCGTTTCCAAATCGGTAAAAATTTACCGATTTAGAAACACAGAGGGATTCACAAAGAAAATCGCATGCAAATGAGTTGCTTGTTGCTTTTGTGACCCAGCTCATTTGCATGCGATATGAGGAAAGCAAGTCGGTGAGCTGAGCATGCGCAGAACAGTCAATCGCTATGCGTGGCTGCTCTGCGCATGCTACAGTCAGCTCTCATACACACAGACAAGCTGCGTGTATGATAGCAGTAGATTTACTCTTTTTTCTTTTTTTGACAAACACAAAAGTGCTTTTTTTTTGATTGGACATACCTGTATTGCAGCTCCCTGCCTCCCGCTGCTGGAAAAAAGTGAGAAAAACCTCTCTGCTGCTCTCCGCTCTTCTGTGAGGAATCAGCAGCATCAGGGCTTGGTTCCACCCCAGCTGTTCCTGTTGCTTCCTTCTATTAGCTGGTTGACATCCTAGAACACCTATCTCCCTGAAGATGGACTCTCATTGGCTGGCTGCTGTCCCAACTCCTTCTCCCTGTAGGACTTCCCTGATGACATCACTTTAGAGCTGTGAACTGATTGAACTTCCTGGTGTCCCCCGCCAGAAATTTTAACGGGAGGTGTGAACCTGCCGGTTCTTCATTATCGCAAATAGGAGAAGGGGAGAAACAAGCAGGGAAGATGGAGCACAAAAAAAAGAAAAAAAGTATACCAGCTTACACGCAGCTTCTTAGCGCGTATGAAAGAGCTTCTTAACATATATGAAAGCCGGTTTACTACTTGAGCGCTAAACTGGCTAGAACCAATTTAAAAACCACGTTGCTGGCTTGTTAAGTTTAGTGCATCTGGCCCTGAATTTCCTGGTATTCGGGACAGCAGAGAAATCCTTGTTCCTGCTTCTAGGCCTGAGTGTGTTATCTCAGAGATGGTGAGTGTGTTAATTGAATTGGGTTAGCTAAACAAACAACCATTATGACTAAGGGACTGGTGTTCTCTTTAGTTTTGCCAGGACTGACTCTGCTAATGATTAACTTGTTTTGTAAGTTCTGTTAAAAGAAATCACAATTTTACTGAACCAGCAATGCTTCCTGTCATTCTAAAAAAACTCAATTCCTGTGTCAATAATTTCACATTGTGATTCTTTCAAACTGATGCCTGAATAAAGCTCTTAATTATTATAGTGCAGGTTTCTTTCTTTTATATCACCTCTGGTTAAAAAGCATAGGCTAGGGTAAGAGTTAAGCACAACATAGCACACTTTTCCCCGTAACACCACAGCTTAGTAAAAGGCCCCCTTTATGCGGTGTTGCTTAGGTGGTTACGTACTGAATATCACACTTAATCACATAACAGATAGCCAGCTGCATAAACCCAGATACTGAATGCAGTGCCTGGACTTGGCCCAGCATTGAGTATCCAGGGATAACACTGGTGGCGGCTAAAAAAATGTTCACTACCGTGTGCTGAATATCTACTCAACAATCACTTCAACCTGTCAGCACATTTTGGATATGGTTAAAAGTCATGCATTTGTTATAAAAGTGGTTTATATATTTTTAATACTAAGTCAAATATTTCATGGTAGACACTTCTAGTGAAAGCTTTTTATTCATTCAGGGGTCCTTTTACTAAAGGGTTGTGTCGCTTGGCAACCCGGAACTACCGCCGGCCCAACGCGGCCTCTGACGGTAGTTCTGCCTCAAACGTGTGCAATTTCCGGCACAATGAAAAATTTTTACCGTGGCGCTAACCCAGCAGTAATCTGCCAGGATAGCACCAGATTACTACGGGAGCCCTTACCACCACCTCAATGGATGACAGTAAGTGCTTCCCATTGCATGGCCACACAGTAAGAGTAAGCTTACCGCATGCCCATTTTTTAAAGGTGCTTTTTACCTGCTGTGGTAAAAAAGGCCCTGATGCATGAGAAAAACGGCCCCACTGCTTCCGCAGGTCCCTTTTTACTGCAGCTTGGTAAAAGGACCCCTCAGCTAACTTCCATGATTCTTGTGATCTTTTCTTATTAATGAAACATTTAATTCACCATGCACAAATATTAATTCTGGAAAAAATACACCTTTGTGGTCAAATATATGTTTTTTTATGAGTTATTTGCAATTATAGAAGCTGTCTTGTTTTCACTATGAAAAACAAATTCATCTTAGTTGCTTCCAGTTTAAATCTCAGCAACCATGAAATCCTGGAATGATCCTTTTAAAATCATTCTTGCCGCATTACACAGTCATTGCTTCAGGTTCCAATTTTTCATCAATATAACTAATACTGCATCTTTCAACTGAAGTTTATGTTGTGGCATTCTAGAAGGTGCTTGTGCATGCAAAAGTAGAATGGAAAAAAGTAATACGTTTTTAGATTCATTGCCTCTGAATACAAGGGCGGCATAACCCCTTTTTGGTTGAAGGGGCCAAACCAACCAATCTCCAGCCCTGCCCCAAAGCTTTCTATTTGCTCTTGCTGTGTTCAGCAAAGTATTGGTTGGGCCGTGGCCCTAGAGGCCCAACTCATTCTGCTGCCTATGTCCAATTCACCACTTTCATATATCTCTTATATTGCCTGAAAAAAAGCTTTAAAACTTTATTTTTCAACATCTATGTGTTGTTTTTCTTCATAACAATTATGGTTTTCTTTCACACCTCCACATTTCTGGTACCAATGTGAATCGCTTTAATAATATTCTATTTGCTTATGTCACCAGGGTAATAAGTGTTTCCCTCTCTGAAAACTTCCTTTTAGTGAAAGATAAAGTGCAGGCCCAATCAGGAAACTGAAGAAATGCTCAACAGCTGTGTTTCTTTACTTGCTTCTAGCAGTGAGATCACTGCAGGCTGAGTGCCTCTCATGAGTTGAAAAGTGGAAGAGTAGCTTGCTAATGCTACTAGGGGAATTGAAGCTGCACAAGGATCTACAAAAAGGACTACACTTTAACTATTGATAAGGTCAGGGACTCTCACAGGTTGATGAAAATCCCTAATTGACTGTTGTGAAAAAAAAAAAAAGAGATTCCTTTTAATTCCTAAATGGGGTTATAGCCTATAAATCATAGCATGTGTCTGAGGTGGATGGCAGTTAGGGAAGGAGGGTGGGAAAAATATTACACCACAAAGCACTGCTTTAGAGTAACAGCTTTCTTAGACTTTCACAAAGGAAAATACCCTTCAAACAGTATTTCTTTACCAAACACTGTCCCTTATTTATACCCGGAGAATTAGCTTTAAATAGCTAACAAGCATAAGACAGGCTCCATACAGATTTTGCTTTCCTTTAAGAGGAGACCCAACACAGAAATAGCTTAACTTTTCTCACTTTAAGATACCCAGTTTCTGTGCAAAAGAGTACTCAGAAGCCTTGTTCATCCACCAGCAGAGGCTGCTTCTGTTTGTCAGCACTTTCTCAGCTCTCCCCAAAAGTCAGTTTCTGCAGAAAAAATAACTACAAATCAATGGCCTTCATTCCAGGAGTAAAACTGCTCATGAAATCTTGCTACTCCATCATTTGCATGGGTAGCAAAGTTCGTCCTTCCATTCCTGTGACTCTGTTGGGTGAGTGAGTTTCAGTGGTTAACACCTTCAAGTACCTGGGGGTTGTGATGGATTATCAGTTTAGTTTTGATGCTCAGGTTACTACAATGGTTTGTAGGGGATATGCTGTGTTACGCAAACTGCGGGCAGTAAGGGATTATGTGGATGAACAAGCTTTTCATTACTTTATTGCATACCTTGTTTGTATCTTCCTTCAATTATGCTAATGTGGTCTTAGCAGGCTTGTTATTATTGAACCTTCAGAAGCTTCAAACTATGCAGAATACTGCTATTCATATACCTGGACAAGCCTATAAATACGATCATGTGACTCCATTATACCTCCACTTTCATTGCAGTTTAGAATTTTGTTTAAGATATTGATGCTGTCCCACAAGGCCTTCTATGAAATGGTTCCACTGCCACTGGCGGAATTGCCTGTACCTTATACTCCACTATGGGCATTGTGATCAACATCAACATCAAACTTGGTTGCTCTGGCTCAGAAGAGAGCGCATTTGGATTCCACTAGGGGAGGTGGGGGGCTTTTTACTACCTTGCCCTGTCCTTGTGGAATGGGATCCCACAGGTGTTGAATGAGGAGACTTCTTTGAAATATTTTAAATGGTACCTTAAGGCATATTATTTTCAGACTGCCTTTGGTCTTTCATTACCTGGGGATTAGGATGGGTGGCTTTTAAGATGGGTTTTCAGTAGATGTTTTGGTATGTGTGGTCTTATGTGCTAGAGCTTTTCTTTCTTATATTGCAGTTTCTTTTCCTTTTGTGATACTGTATTATAATGTACACTGCCATGATCTTGTATAAAGCCAGGCAGTTATAGCAAATGTAACAAACTGTGAACTGTTTCTTTGTGAAGGAAACTGCTAACAATATTTTCAACACTTTTGCATATTTTTTGTATGACCCCACTTCTGGAAAAAAAAAGTTCACAGTTTAGTATATCAGCTCATTAAAGTGAGAGTTCCAACAGTTCAAAATTTCTATAACTTTTACTGAAGGCTTCAATAATCTCAGTTATTTATGTGTTCTTGGTACAAATGGAAGAGTCTTCCAAAGATGACCACCTAATACTATTTTCCCTTCAAAATGTCTGTTCTTCAGTTTTGCTTTCAACAAAAGATCAATATGTCTTAATGCATGATTTAACATCATTGTGGCCTTGATTATTAACAACTAACCTGTATCTCAAATTGTTTGTGCTTCTACAGTTGATACATGATACCTCTGAGCATTACCAACAAAATGACAGCGACAAGAGACTGGCTTTTATTATTTGTGATGTAAACTGATATAAAGAGATGAAAAGCAGTATATACATAACAAAGATTTTGATCAAAATGTTTTCCTAAACGTAAAATAAAATAACATATGCAATGAATTAATATTTTAAATTTATTATTTGACATATTTTAGCTATTTTGAGTACAGTATTCAAAGGATTTATGCTCCTAATTTGGGGAGTTTTGCTCATAAATTGGCCTTTTCGAAAATATACTAGAGCTGAGAGCATAACTTTATACTTAAGGGCCCGATATTCCAAGGGGTTTAGGGGGGAGGATTCTATATATGGTGCCTAAAATATCCATGATGAAAACATTTCTGCCAGTGTATTCTATAGGCGGTGCCTCCTTTTATTCACACCATGACTGCCACCTCTTTTTTTATTGCGTTACTTTCCCACCATTTGGAAGACGGCCTTTATTCACCCAACAATTAAGGACTCTAAGGTAGGTCCTTCCTCATTCTTGAACTTTTGCTCAAATGCTTAATTATTATTTCTATCCAAGATAGCGGAAAATATTTTATTTTATTTATTGCACTTGTATCCCACATTTTCCCACCTATTTGCAGGATCAATGTGGCTTACAAAGACCTGTTATGGCATCCCATACCAGGGTAAAGAGTACAATTGGTTTTACAAAGAAATCAAGGTAGACAAGAGGATCTGGTCAAGCATTTCTGAAAGAGAAATTCTGACTAAGATGTTTTATGGTTAGTTATGTTATGTTGTGTTCTAGTTAGTTATGGGTTATCGTGGTAGGCCTTGTTGAAGAGAGAGGTTTTCAGAGATTTGCGGAAGTTATTTAGTTCATTGATCGTTTTCACGTTGGTTGGAAGTGCATTCCACAGCTGTGTGCTCATGTAGGTAAAGCTGGTTGCGTGTGTTAGTTTGTATTTCACTCCTTTACAGCTGGGGAAGTGCAGGTTGAGGAAGGTGCGGGAAGATCTTTTGGTGTTTCTGGGTGGGAGGTCCACGAGGTCGTGCATGTTGGTCGGGGCATCTCCGTAAATGATTTTGTGAACAATCGTGCAGATCTTGAACGCGACACGTTCTTTAAGTGGGAGCCAGTGTAACTTCTTTCTTATGGGTTTTGCACTTTCATATTTTGTTTTTCCAAATATGAGCCTGACTGCAGTATTTTGGGCTGTTTGTAGTTTTTTGATGGTCTGTTCTTTACAGCCAGCGTAGAGTGCATTGCAATAGTCCAGGTGACTTAGTATCAATGATTGTACCAGTTTCCAAAAACATGGCACTCGGGAAGAAAGGCTTTACTCTTTTGAGTTTCCACATGGAGTGGAACATTTTCTTAGTTGTATTCTTAATGTGATTTTCAAGTGTGAGGTTTCGATCGATGGTTACTCCCAGAATTTTCAAATTGTTTGAAACAGGGAGGGAAAAGTTTGGGATGGTTATGGTGGTGAATTTATTTGTGTTGTGAGGTGAGTATAAGGCATTGTGTTTTTTCTGTGTTGAGTTTTAGCTGAAATGCATCCGCCCAGGAGTGCATGATTTGAAAGCTTTGGTTGATTTTGTTGGCGATTTCCTTTAGGTCATGTTTGAACGGTATGTAAATCGTGACATCGTCTGCATATATGTATGGGTTGAGATTTTGATTGTCTAGTAGCTTGGCCAGAGGTATCATCATTAGGTTGAAGAGGGTAGGTGAGAGGGGGGATCCTTGGGGGACTCCGCATTCGGGTATCCAAGGGGCTGATAACGTCGTGTTAGTTGTTACTTGATATGCTCTTGTTGTCAGGAATCTGTTAAACCATTTAAGAACGTTACCTCCAACTCCAAAGTACTCCAGGATGTGTAACAGTATTCCATGGTTGACCATGTCGAAGGCGCTGGACATGTCAAATTGTAGAAGTATGTTATTGCCGGTTGCAATAGTTTGTTTAAATTTATTCATCAAGGTTACTAGTACTGTTTCTGTGCTGTAGTTTGATCAGAATCCTGATTGAGAATCGTGTAGAATTGAGTATTTATTTAGGTGGTTAGTGAGCTGTTTCGTCACTACGCCTTCCATAAGTTTGCTTATCAGTGGGATAGATGCTACTGGGCGGTAGTTGGTTAAGTCACTTATACTTTTCTTTGCGTCTTTAGGTATAGGAGTAAGCAGAATATTTCCTTTATCCTTTGGGAAGAGACCATTTTGTAGCATGTAGTTCAGGTTACTCGTGAGGTCTGATATGAATTGTTGGGGGGCAGATCTTATAAGATTACTAGGACACATGTCTAATTTGCATTGCGATTTGGTGTATCTTTTGAGTGATTGAGAGATGTTTTTGATTGATAGCGAGTCAAACTTGGTCCATGATAGGTCTGCTGGATATTCTCCATGTGTTGGGTCTAGACACTCAAGGAGGTTTGCATAATCAGTTGTGTTGCTGGGTATCGTAGTTCATAGCTTTATAATTTTCTTTTTGAAGTAGTTCGCAAGGTTGTTCGCTGAAGGGGTCTCTGTGTTTTTAGTCGTAACCAGTGTGGTATTTAGTAGATTATTTATGAGTTGGAAGAGTTTATGTGTATCTTTGTAGCCTGGTCCAATTTTAGTTTTATAATATGATCTTTTAGTCTGTCTGACGGTGTATTTGTATTTTCTTTGCAGCTGCTTCCATTCGGTGCCGAGTCGTCTTTTTTTATTATTCCATGCTCGTTCTAATCTTCTGACTTGTGTTTTTAGTTCTTTCAATTCTTCATTGAGCCATGGTATTGAGTTTTTTCTGTGTGAGGTTCTGGTTTGGAGTGGTGCTATATTGTCTAATATGGTTCTGCATCTGTTCTCCTAGTGCTGGAGAAATAGGGGTGAGTCTGTTGGTGTTGTCCATTCATTGTCATAAATTTGTTGCCAGAAAATTTGTGGGTCTATTTTGCCTCTCGTGGTATAAGTTGATTGTGAGTGTTTGTGTTGTGAGTGTTTTGTTCACCAGTGAAGGGAGAAGTTCACTTTATAATGATTGGACCATGGTATGGCTGTCCATTTTGTGTCTTGTAGTGTGAGATTTTGTTCATGTGAGAATTTGTGTGTAATTATGTCTAGTGTGTGTCCTTTAATGTGGGTGGGTTGCATATCCGGCCAATGAAGCTCCCATAGTTGAAGGCAGTCTTTGCATTCACACACGTTTGATGAGTTATTGTCTTCAAGGTGGAGGTTGATATCGCCTGCTATCAGAAGGTTAACCAGCTTAAGGACTACTTGGATAAAACAAATATACTCCACCAAAATCAGACAGGTTTTCACAAATCACATAGTGCCGAGACATCCCTCTTTGGCCTCACCTCACACATTTTGCAAGACCTGGATAAAGATATTATTGTGGTACTTATTTCTCTGCTACATTTGATACAGTTGATCATGGCCTATTTTTGTATCTCAACTTCAATCCATCGACATCAGGGATACATTTCTCAATTGGTTCTCTTCTTACACAGTTCAATGACAGGAACAAAATTCTGATCCTTACATCTTAAAATGTGGCATCCCCCAGGAGTCTATACTTGCCCTAACAATTTTTAATACATACCTATCCCCTCTCCTGACTCATTCAGTCACTTGGTCTCATTCCATTCATCTGTGCTGATGACATACAGATCTTGGCAAGGTTACACTCTAATAGTACCCATGAAACAAATAACCTCAATTTTAACTTAACACATATAGAAGACTGGTCACAGTTCAGCAGAATAAACATAATGCAGATAAGTCTAAACTGTTTGTCTTTGGCCACACGTGCATGCCAATCCTCTCTGCACTAATTTTAATATCAGGGATCTCAGTTCCCGTGGAGGGGCATAATCAAAAGGGATGCCCAAGTTTTCCTGGGGACGTCTCGCAGGACGGTTCCAACAAGGGGCGGGGAAACCCGTATTATCGAAACAAGATGGACGTCCATCTTTCGTTTTGATAATACGGTTGGGGATGCCCAAATGAGCAAATTTAGGTCGACCTTCAAGATGGTCATCCCCAGGACTTGGTCGTTTCTGATTTTCAGTGATAATGGAAAGCGAGGACGCCCATCTCAGAAACGACCAAATCCAAGCCATTTGGTCGTGGGAGGAGCCAGCATTCGTAGTGCACTGGTCCCCCTGACATGCCAGGACACCAACCGGGCACCCTAGGAGCACTGGAGTGGACTTCACAAATTGCTCCCTGGTACACAGCTCCCTTACTTTCAGCCAGATGCACTAACTGAATGGAAAAAGCCCTTCCCTTACCGATCCCTTAGCGATTCGGAAAGGAACGGGCATGCATGAAGGAAATCGCATGCAAATGAGCTGCTCGCTGTTAGCTCATTTGCACACGATTTCCTTCCTAAGGAGGGGAAGCCAGTGCAGAGCAGCCAAGCATTATGTGTGGCTGCTCTGCGCATGCCAAAGACGGCTTCATACATGCAGACAAGCAGCATTTATAATAGCTATCTACAACCTTAGAAAATGTCCAAGTGCTCGTCAGGGACGTCTTTTTTTTTTTTTTTTTTTAGAGTATGGGTGAAGGCCATCCTTCGCTAAACCTCTGTCCCTGTGACAGCAGTTCAGGATGTCCAAAATGTGGATGTTTCTGTGAGAAGGACATCCGTGCCTTTGCTATGCCTCTGACATCCCCTTTATTTATTTGGATTTTGGATCACAAGTAGCAGTAGTGGGATTTGAACTGGCCACCTCTGGATTGCAAGACCAGTGCTCTAAGCACTAGGCCACTCCTCCATGCCACTCTCTTGAAATTTGGCCATCCCTGTGGGGGGGGGGCAGTTCAGGACATCCAAAATGTTTGAAAGAAGGACATCCATGCCTTCACTATGCCTCTGCTGACACACACATACCTCCCCCCCCACCAGGGACCTGCTTACTGCTGCGATGGACCTGAGTATGACATTTCAGGCTGGCAAAAAAAGTTTTTAAAGTTCTTTTTTTCAGGGTGGGAAGGTGTTAGTGACCACTGGGTGAGTCAAGGGAGGTCATCCCCTATTCCCTCCAGTGGTCATCTGGTCAGTTTGGGCACTTTTTTGAGGCTTGG
The DNA here is from genome assembly GCF_901765095.1 of Microcaecilia unicolor. Taxonomy (NCBI): domain Eukaryota; kingdom Metazoa; phylum Chordata; class Amphibia; order Gymnophiona; family Siphonopidae; genus Microcaecilia; species Microcaecilia unicolor. Next base: position 203,997,467 of record NC_044037.1, on the reverse strand, counting down.
TCATAAGAAAAAATGGACCAAGTAAAGTTGCCCAAGTGCTCCTCAGGTAAGCCCTTCTTTTTTCCATTATCACTCAAGGACGCCCATCTGTTAGGCACACCCCAGTCCCACCTTCACTACGCCTCCAACCACGCCCCCGGGAACTTTGGTCATCCCCACGACGGGAAGCAGTTGGGTTGCCCAAAATCAGCTTTCAATTATGCAGATTTGGGCGACCCTGAGAGAAGGACGTCCATCTTCCGATTTGTGTCAAAAGATGGGCGCCCTTCTCTTTCGAAAATAAGCCTGATAGTGAACTCCATCAAAGTCCAGGGAGTAACTTTTGACAGCTCTTAGACATTCACAATGCACATTGTGAATGTAATCCAATCTAGTTACTTTAAGCTTTGCATAATTTGTCCTACTTGGCACCTTTATACCATTTCAGCACTCCATATTATTATCCATTCCTTGGTCATATTCAGGCTCGATTACTGCAATGCACTTTTGCAAGGAATCATAGTTCAAGATGGGCATCATCTGCAACTTGTCCAGAACTCAGCTGCATGATTGCTGATGAAGTCTTGCAAGTTTGACCATGTGAAGCCTCTTCTTCATAATTACTACTGGTTACCAATTTCCCATTGTACCACTTACAAACTAATTCTACTAACATTTAAGGTAATTCACTCAGGACAACCTCCTTATCTCTCTTGCTTACCAGTACCTTATATGCCATTCAGAAGTTTGAGATCTTCAGCCCATAATGTGTTATCTTTTCCTTCACTGAGGCACATCTGCATTGATAATATTCGTTCCAAGACTTTTAATGTAAATGGACTGCAACTTTGGAATTCACTTCCACTTCATCTTTGCCTAGAAACCAAGCTTGAAAGATTTTAAATTAGTCTAAAAATGTTCCTGTTTAAGGATGCTTTCAGGTTTGAGCTTTCTTGATCCCAAGCCCTACCAGTGGTATGGTATTTTGGCCACTCCATGTCCACCATGAAGCTGTTTTTTAAAGCTTTTATTATATGCAAGATTTTATAATTTCGCTTTGTTTTTTTAATCAGGTAATTGTATAATTTTGTTTCAATAGTTTTTATTGATGGCATCAGAAGAATACACAAACAAGATGAAACAATAACAGTAATAACCAGTCAATGCTCACAGCGAGAAGTCAAGTTGGCATTATTTCACACCATCCATTACAATTTTAATTTAATTAACCCCACCCCACCCCCTCCCCCTGTCCAACTATCCTGTAACTTGTGTTCAAATCTTCAGATTTTGTGGAAAGACCAACGCATTTGAACTTAAATTCTAAATAAATACGAAAAAAATACAGTAACAGCAGAATCTGCTTGCCTTATACACTCAGCAGTTTCTTCCTTCCCCTTGCCCCCCCCCATCTCCCCATTTCCCTTCTCCTTTCCCAACTTCCCCCATTCAATTGTCATTGGGTCATGAAGGAACGACAGCCTGTAATATCGTCAGTCCCACCCGAGGGCTCAAAGGTCTTCAGCAGAATACTACAGCATATCATCATAGACCCATTAATAAAAATTAGTGTCTTTCCTCTTAGTATTGTCTGTCACTAATTGTATGATTTTAATTTGTTCATATATTTGTATCGTAGTTTCACCCCTGATGCAGCATTTTGGTGAAAAGGTGTTTGTTTTTTATTAAACCGCATTGTTCTTCTTATTGCTGGTCTGCTCTTTGTTGTGCTACACTGCTGGTTTGCAGACCGCCACGTCTTTTGGTTTGCTTTTGCATTTCCATTTTTCCATTGATTGCCATTAATTCCCAATCAGTGCCTGACTATTAACACGTGAGCCCTTACTGACACCTATTTAGTAGGCACGTGCTGGTTCTTCCAGACCACCTACACTTCCACCGACCCTCACACACTATCGCTGTCCCTCCACACACACTACCATCCCCTACCTTGAAGCACCCTGGTGGTCTAGTGGCTTTCTTCTGAGGCAGGAAAGAACTCCACTCTTTCCTGCCTACCTGCTGCCGCTACTCTGCCCAACGCTGTCTTTTCAAAATGGCTGCCAAGACTTCCCACAGTAGTCTCATGAGTCTCAACAGTGTTGTGAGACTGTTGCAGGGAGTTTCAGCAATCATTTTGAAAACACGGCGGTGCCAGGGAGAATAGTGGAAGCGGACATTAAACCACCAGGGTCTGGGGGAGGGGGCTGGAGTGTGTGGTGGCAGCAGCAGGCATCCGAGCAGAGCCTCTGGATCCCCTAGAGCCTCTGGGCCCTCGGGCACTACCCAGTTGCCTGAATGGTCAGTCCACTCCTGGCGTGTGGCAATGTAACTGCGCTAATTGCTTAGCACTGGACATACCTATTCTCTGCCCCCAAACACGCCCCCAGCCCTACAAAATACAAAGTACTTCTTAGCACTGGGGAAGCATACACAGATGCCTGAACTATCGCTGAGTGCCTGAATGTGCCTCATGGTAGTGATTTTGGCACATGGGAAGCATGTGTTAATGCTTACTGCCGCTTAGTTAAAGGACCCCTCTGCTTGTGAAATGCATTTTAATGTGCTAGTGATTCATGAATGACAATTTTTTGCTGTGGTCAGGGACTACAGTGGAATTTAAAGCCTTTTTGGATTGACTTAATGGGAGGTCTTCAGCCATGCAATCTGAAATATATTCTAGTGCTATACAAACAACTTTTTTTTAAATATGTTAGTTACTCAGTACAAGACTGAATTTCAGCCTGTAAAAAATTTTTACTGCATTGGGTTAAAATAAAGGTGACAGAGAGGGGTATAATCGAACGGCGGCGGCGAAATACATGGCCGGTGATATATTTTGTCGGCGCCGCAAACAGCTGGCCAGACCCGTATTTTAAAAAAAGATGGCCGGCCCACATTCCCTCCAGTGGTCATCTGGTCAGTTGGGGCACCTTTTTGAGGCTTGGTCGTGAAAATAAAAGGACCAAGTAAAGCCGGTGAAATACTGCTTAACGCCGTTTTTTTTCCATTATCGGCGAAAACCGGACATCTGGTAGCCACGCCCATGCCTGCCCATGTCCTGCCTTTGCTAATCTACCGACACGCCCCCTTGAACTTTCGCCGGCAAAGCGACGGGAAATCGGCGATGCTGATAAAAAAGCAGCTTTCCATTATACCGATTTCGCCGTTTTTACGAAATCGCCGGCCATCTCCCGATTTATGTTGGGAAATGGCCGGCGATCACTTTCGAAAATAAGCTGGAGAGTTATCAAAGGATCCCCTGGTGCTTTCACTGGAAGGTGATCTCTTATGATCTTTATCACTGTTGTCCTGAGATCCCCTTAATTAATTGATATATATATATATATATATATGTGTGTGTGTGTGTGTGTGTGTGTGTGTGTGTGTGTGTATGTTTGTGTAACCCACTGAGCAAAAAGGTACCAAAAGTGGGGAAAAGTGGGGTTACAAATAACAGAGATAAAGGCAGTGGCGTAGCTAGGTAGAACCATGGGGCCTGCCCCTCCCCCCCCCCCACAAATTTCCTCTAGGTCCCTGGTTGGCTTGCAGGGGTCCCCAACCTCCGCCAGCTGAAGACTTCGTCCATCGCTGGTCTGTGGTGGTGCCGCTACATTGCCTGCCCTGCTCTCTGTTCCCCTCACATTGGGCACACTCCTTTTAGTGAAATTGAGAAAGCTCAGTTTCATTAAAAGGAGTGTGCTGGCTATGAGAGGAAGAGAGAGCAGGGCAGGCAATGCGGCGGTGCCAGAGACCAGCGCTGGGTGAAATCTTCAGCTGGTGGAGGTTGTGGACCCCTACCAGCCAAGGTATTTGTGGCGGCAATGGGTGGCGGAGGAACGCGGCGAGGAAGCGAAGGGGGGCGCGAGCAGCGGTGAAGGGTGGCACGGTGGTGGAGGGACAGTGACCAAAATGTACCTCCCCACCTTGGGCTCTGGCCCCCTCCCACCTCGAGGTCTGGCTACGCCCCTGAGGGTAAATTTGAGGTTAGTTGATATCCCTCTATCTTGTGGTATAAATAAGTCATATACCTCACTTTTGGTACCTTTTTGCTGAACGGGTCACACACATACACACACACACACAGATATATATATATATATATATATATATATATATATATATATATATATATATATATATAACTTTTCCTTTTCTGTACAAATGTGTTGCTTGAGAAGAAACCTGAAAATTTGCATAAATAAAAAAGTATAAATATCAATTAGAATGGGAAAATCAGGAGTAAACTCAGTGGTGTTCCTGGGGGGGCTGGCACCCGGGGTGGATCGCCGATGCGCCCCGCCCCCCGGGTGCAGCGCCCCCTGATGCAGCGTGGACCCCCCTGGCGAAAGGACCCCCCTGTGAAGGAATCCCCCCCCACCATGTGCACGCCGCTGGGGGGGGGGGGGTGCCGTGCGCGCCTGTCCTCCGTTGTTCCATGCTTCTTCTGTGCCCCGGAATAGGAAGTAACCTGTTCCGGGGCAGAGAAGAAGCATGGAACAACGGAGGACAGGCGCGTGCGGCACCCCCCCCAGCGGCGTGCACCCGGGGTGGACCGCACCCACCGCCCCCCCCCCCCCCCCCAGGAACGCCACTGAGTAAACTGATGCATTAATACAGTGAGGCCTTGATGTCTTAATTCAGTCATCCCTGCTGATCCCCTTGTAATTCAAAATCCAAAATTATTCTTCTTTATTCAATAAAGACGGAGAAGAATGAGGTCAAGGCAAAGGGGACTTATTCCCCTGTTTACAAAGCCGCACGGCAATGCCAACACAGCCCATTCAAACTGAATGGGCTGTGTCGGCATTAGCACACCGGCAGCTGCTAACATGGCTTCGTGACCAGGGGGGCTAGTAAGGAGGAAGAGGTGCAGAGAGTGGACAGGGAAGCAGCAAATTTTCGCACTGCCGTGCTTAGATCTTTGCAGGATTTTGAATTTTTTTCTTATGCACTCAAACTATCAGGTATTTATCTAATGAGGTAAGAGATGAAAGCACATTAAAAATAATGATTTCATAATGCGGCAAACAGTTGTTTGCATCATTTTGTGCCACTTATTGTGCATCATATTCCACTGTCCGTGCCAATAATGTTATTTCTGCACTTGGAAATTGATTCAGAATAATATTGGTTAAATGTTGAACATAGGGGAAATGTGAAACAGGGAAAAATTTTCTATTTGGAATGGAACGGAGAGCACTGCAAAGACACTTAAGCTTAACCTCAGACAAACCATGTGACAGAAAACTAAGTATATATTAATGGGCCCAGAGCAGTACTCAATAACAGTCCATCAGCACTCCCACATCAGCACAATTAACAGCTCGTGCTATGCTAGGAAGACTTGAGAATGGCCAAACTATACTTTCATTTCCTGAGGGATGAACACAAGAAATGAGAGAGTGTCAAGATGAAAACCCCACAGCATAAATATTAGATTAAAATTCAGCAATCGAGTTCAGAATGACTAAAGGAAATATACTGAAACACAAAGAAGGAAAGAAAACAGAAAAAAACACACAAAATAAGATAAAAACAAGGGTGTGCATTTGAGAGCACACCTTTGGTTTGATTGGGCATATGGATGTGCATATGCCTATGATGTAACACATGCACAATTTGACTATATGTATACATGGGTAAATTATATAAACGGTGCCTAAAAAATCATCACCAAAACAAAAAGGCTTAAGAGGTGGTCTATAAGCTGTGCCTAAAGTTTGACGTGGGTTATAGAATACACGTTGGAGAGTCGTGTGTAAATTTAGGTGGGGTTATTTTCATCAGCAAAATCGTTGTGCAAATGCCCGCACATAAATTTACGTGTAGAGAACCATTATTTTATAATTATACCTGTAACTCAAAAGCCATGCCCTCATTCTGCCCCCAAACACACATGACCCTCCCATTTCCATACCCCCTTTTTGGACCGCACCAAAATTTATGCGCAGATCTTGCACCTAACTTTATGCGCATTGGTACCAATTAAATCTAGTTACTGCCAATAATTGCTTGTTGAAAAGACAATTATTGGCACTAATTGGCTTGTTAGTTAATTAAGTAGTGTGCACAAATCACAAACATGCCTAAATTTGTGCGCACAATATTTGGTGACATTTACAGAATCAGGGGGACAATGTATATCTGGAAAAAAAAATGAATAGATCAAATGAATATGAAAAAAATGCCCCAAAATTGTGAATTTTTCATTTTAAATGATCATGAAGCAAATATAGTTTAGCCATGCACAGCCATACTAGAAACATGGCAAATAGTTCATATGGGATATCAGGGGACACTCAAGGAAGTTACATGGAAATACTTTTAAAACAAATAGGAGGAAATATTTTTTCACTCAACCAATAGTTAAGCTCTGGAACTGTTTGCCGGAGGATGTGGTAACAGCGGTTAACATATCTGGGTTTAAAAAAGGGTTGGACAAATTCCTGGAGTTCTCTCATTCAGTTTTCTAATAGCCATTCATTATCTAACAAGGAAATGTTCATTCCATTAGCCTTTACATCTTGACATAAGTAGAGCCATTGCTAAAACATGTGGATGATAATACAAATTCTTGTTGGCGCTCTGGGAAAGTTTTAAACAGATGGTTGACAGATCATCAAAGGTCCATATACCCTTGGAGTAAGATGTTGGCCAATTCATAGTCTTTTCCTGAATCTTAAGAAGCTCATTACACCATAATTACATTTTTTCCTACTCTCACTTGTATGTTATGTATTATCATTTTATTTACCCTACCTACCTGTTATTCTTGTACATTAATTGTAACAATATGCTGAACCTCTTACTCTGTTAATGGTGATGCTATTGCTATATAATGTAAGCCACATTGAGCCTGCAAATGGGTGGGAAAATGTGGGATACAAATGCAGCAAGTAAATAAAAATAAATAAATAATAGCATTTGTTAGCATAACTATCATCTATTAATATTTTCTCCAGTTCTCGAAGTGACATTTCTGTCAGCTTAAGAACTGGTTAGTCTCAAAGCCTTTGGATGGGGGTCATACTCAGGGTAAAGAGCTAAAAGGGCTTCCTCTTAGCAAAGTTAGGTGAGCAAGTTTACAACTGCAAAGATTTTGTAGAGTAACTGCATGATGATACCTTTTAAATTTCAGAAAAAATACCCCTCCTTGTCCCTTAGTGGCCTTTTGCTTATGAAGGACATTTCATGGACGTTTCTTGACCCAAATAAAATCTACAAACATCTAATCCAGTTGTTTAAAGAATCTATCATGGATTGAGCAAGGCAACATGCTAAAAAAATAGTTTCCTTTGAGAGCAATAACTATAACCCTACTACAAGAGGTACAAAGGTGACCATTGATGAAGGAGGCCCTTAACTAGTTCATGTAGAAATTCATATTAACAATCACTGTATGATATAGTATGATATATTATATTGTATGGCTATATCATACTCCTAATTATTTGATGGACCCATCTGACCAGACTGTCAGATAATTTATTTATTAATTTTGATTTTTCTGATACCTTTTTCAGTAGTAGCTCAAAGTGAGATACATTCAGGTATAATACATTTTTCCCTATGCCTGGAAGGTTCATAATCTAATTTTTGTACCTGAGGCAATAGAGAGTTAAGTGACTTGCTCAAGATTGCAAGAAGCAGTGATGGGATTTGAGCTGGGCACCCTTGGATGTTAAGACTGGCGCTCTAGCCATTAGTTTGCTCCTTCACTCAACACAGGTTTTAATGAGGACACAATTAAGATGAAATGCTATAGTCTTCACCTGATTTTCCTATTTTTTGAATTAATGGTCATGCAATATTAGCACGTGAGCACTTACTGACACCTATTTTGTAGGCAGTAAAAGCTCACATGTTAATCCTGTGCTAATCAGCGCATGGAAATGTAGATGTGCTGATTAGTGCAGAAATGCCCACTCTCTGCCCCCAAGACACACCCCCTCTATGATTAAAAAAAATTAGCGCGTGTCCTGTGGTAAGCCATTTTAAGCTGAATTAGGTGCTTATCACAGCTTAGAAAAAGAACCTCTTTGTAACAGGACATGACTGAATAATGATCTATTAAACTCAAGAGCACTGGAACTACTACCTCAAGAAGGCCAAGATGCTATCAGCATAGAGAACAATCTTGCATGTTAACATGTTGGAATGTAAAACCCACAAGCTGGTTACTTTGCCAAATAGCCAAGGCAAGGTGTTCTAGAGCTAAATTAAACAGTAAAGGAGAAAGAGGGTGGCCCTGTCTAGCTCCCCATTGTAAGTGAAGAAAATCTGAGTGGGTACCATTAACTGAGCCCAAGGAGTGGAAGCATGATGGATGTTGTTTAAAAATATCATATAAGAAACCCAGACTCGATGTATTCCACATACTAAAAAAGTAGAAGGAAGGCCTAACGATAGCCCACTTGTTTAAAAGGTGAAGTAAAAAAAAGGCTATTATAGCAAAAAGAAAATCTTTCAAAAATGGAAAAAGGATCCAAATGAAGAAAACAGTGGCATGTTAGAAGCAAAGCATTGATCTGGAAAACTAAAAGAGAATTTGAAAAGAAGCTTGCCTTAGAGGCAAAAACTCTTAATAAAAACTTTGTCAGATATATTAGAAGCAGAAAGCTTATGAGGGAATCAGACCATTAGATCATCAAGAAGTAAAAGAGGCATTCAAGAGGACAAGACCTTAGCAGAGTGACTAAGCGGCCCTTTTTCTAAAGTGCACTAAGCAGTTAATATGTGAATTTGCACATGTTAACCACTTCCACACAATTGCACCAACTGTTAACCATGGTGGACTGGCAGTTTGTGCATGCTAATTCATGCATTAACTACTATTGTGTTAGGGGGGTGGGAACTAGGCAGGTCATGGGCAGAAAGTGGGTGTGAACTGCAGTCCAGTACTGTTAGCGTGCTCTACTTATTGTGTGCTGTCATTTTTGTAGTTTGTGCAGGTTCACTTAGCATCTACTCGATAAGAGGTGCTAAAAGCACCTGTGGTAACTGCAACCAAGTTTATGCATGCTAGAGCAGTTTTCAGTGCGGTAATTGCTGAGGAAATGCTGTACGTGCTCCCAGGAATTATTGCACACCCTTTGTAGTTAGCGCATTTTAAATTTTTCTGTTAAGATACCCTAAGTGCAAAAACCTAGTGTATGTTAGTAAAAGATCTCCTAAATAAAGGACATAAGAGTGGAGGAGTGGCCTTGTGGTTAGGGTAGTGGACTCTGGTCCTGGGGAACTGGGGAACTGAGTTCAATTCCCACTTCAGGCACAGGCAGCTCCTTGTGACTCTGGGCAAGTCACTTAACCTTCCATTGCCCCAGGTACAAATAATTACCTGTATATGTAAGCCACATTGAGCCTGCCATGAGTAGGAAAGCATGGGGTACAAATGTAACAAAAATAAAATCCCAGTGCAAATAGAGGCTGTCCAAATCCGCCGCTGAAATTCACTGCTCAGTTTCAGCCAGAACCGGTTCCTCAGTCAAAATGGCTGCTGCGACTTCCCATGAGACTGCTGTAGGAGGTACCAGCATTCATTCTGGGACTGAAGAAGCATAGGCAGGAGCAACTGGAGATTGCTCCTGCTTATACAGCCTGCTTATACTGCTTCTAGTCTCAAGATGGCTGCAGGACCTCCTGCAGCAGTCTTGCGAGTCCATTTTGGCTGAGGAACCTGTGGGGGTAAGAGTGACTGAACAATGCTCTTGCCCAGAAGAAGCCACTAGACTATCAAGCCATTTAAAGGTAGGCCCAGGGAGGGGGGGGGGGGGATTTCAGATGGGGTGAGAGCAGAGTGGTTGGGGGTTAGATGGCCGGCCAGGGGGTGGAGCTGGCAGTAGCATACAGTGATTGTTGGATGGGGGGCGGGGTACAGCTGCTTTGGTTTCAGCAGAAAATGCACAAACATTTTTGCCAAAACCCAAATCCAGATTCCAGGTTGGTTTTGGTGCCAAATCCGAAACCAAAACTGAAATTTGGTCGGCCTCTAGGTGCAAACTTAGATCGTAATCCCTCTGGGCACAGGGAAATACCTGTTGTACCTGAATGTAACGTATCTTGATCTACCACTAGAAAGGTGTGAGCTAAATCCTATTTTTTTTAAAGTTTTTGAGAATGAAAAGTTAAGGCACTACAGCAGTATTCAGCTTTGGTTTTATCCCCATATGTATCACTTGTTTTTTGTTTGATGAGGGAGATGTTTTTTAGTTTCAATGTATTAGATATGCAATTGTAAATTCTCCTGAAGAAGGATTTATTGCTTGTAATTTGCTTATTATCTCTTTTGAATTTAGCAGAATATATGAATCATATAGCATAGCATAGCATTCTGGATTCCTACCCAACAGTTTTGGTCATAAAAAAAAAGAAAGGAAAACAAATCTTTTATTTCCATCCTTCAAAACCCTATGATAGAGAAATCAAACTTGCCTATGCCTAAAAGAAAAATAAATAAATGAAAAAAATGTATTCATTGATGATTTCTGTCTTATTGTGGAAAGTAAGGAAAAGAGTTGAAGGCATTTAATATAAGCTACAGCTGGCTCCATGACTTGCTCATATTGTGTCCGTAACTGAATTATCCAATGCATCATAAATTGAACGCTGAATGAAAACTTAATCCAGCACTAAAATATTGAGGCTGGTGAAACACAGATTACGGGCAGCACTAGCATGACTGCACCAATGTGATAAATTAGCTTCCTTGTACCTCACTCTTCCAGCTATCCACAACCTTCTTCCTCCTTATCTCCCCTCTGCCATTGCTCTCCAAATTCCTTCTCACCTTTTGTGCTCATGGGATAGTCTCTCTGAGATATCTCTTCACTTGATGGATTTCATTATTGAACACATTGTGACCAGTCTAAATGAAGAAATTGATTTCATTCCCATTTCCATAAATGAGACATTGAATTGCTAAATGTGAGTTTGAAACATACTGAAAAAAGCTTTTACAGTTTATTGAATATCTTACAAATTGCTATGTTTTAGAAAATGCCAAATTATATAATAATGCATATGTGTTATCTTTATTTTCAGAAGTAGTAAAACTCATTTATTTTGTTCTTCAATTTTTTTGTTTCATGGAAAATATATTAGCCATTTGTCTAAAACCAATAGGATACAAATCTCTTGTGATTGTAAAGGGCATTTTCACTTTAAACGGTGTGCAAAGAAATATCTTTAAGACATGGAACTTGCAGGAAATACATATACAAGTAGAATTTAGGAAGGAAACTGGCTGGGATGTCGAGCAGGCAGGTGTATAACTACCACAGAGTAAATCCAGCAAAATGTCCAGGGCTGCCCATGGTAGGAGCCATCTGCAGTTAAACCATCCCCCTTGCAAGTCTGACATCCCTCCTTTCCTCTTCCCCCTGTGGTCCTGGCATCTCCCCAGTCCTCCCTACAGTTATGGCATCTCTCCAGCACCCCCCAATGGTCCTCCAAACATATGGTGTGGCTCCAAACATGTGGTGTGGCACCAGCAGAGGCAGCAGTGAAAACTGTCTGCCTCTGGTTGGCCTTACCAGGGCCTTTCCTCTGCAGCATCCAATCTCTCTTATGCAACTTCCTGTAGATGGGACACCACAGAGGAAAAGCTGTGGTGGTGCCAGGCATTGTGAGACAGGGAAAACAGCCTGAAGCCTTTAGAAGTCCCTGTCCCCAAGAAACAATCAAGAAGAGGTCAAGATAGAAGAGTAATACAGCCCAGAACAAGTCTGCAGTGGTCCACTAATGACACTCACAACAGTGGGATGGGTGTGGAGAGATCCCTACCCAGCTCCAATACCTGATCAAGGATTAAGCAGCTTAGTGGTCACTAAGAGGCAGGGGGAGGAGGCGTGGAGGAGCGTAATCGAACGGTGCGCCCAAGTTTTCATAAGGGCGTCCTCGCAGGACGGCCCCGCGAAGGGGCGGGGAAACCCGTATTATCGAAACAAGATGGGCGTCCATCTTTCGTTTTGATGATACAGTCGGGGATGCCCAAATCTCAACATTTAGGTCGACCTTAGAGATGTTTATTTAGAGACTATTATGTATTTGAATAATAAGCAAAGTATAGTAAGGAAGTGTAAACATTGGGAAAAGATTTTCATAGGCATTGTTAATTGTGATTTTGTTATGTATATATTAATTCTATTCTTAATAAATATTTATAACCAGAAAAATACCTGGGTTATCAGGTGGGAAGAGGGGATGTCAGACCTTTATTAGAAAAGGCAGACAGCATCACAAAATTTCCTGTACCATTAAAAAGAGAAAACATGAAAAAACAGAAATAGCTAATTTCATAGTTTCCTGTGATTGGTTGGCTACTACTGATGCCAGGCCACAAATCTCTTATATCCAGTCTCTCATGTAAACAGCAATATGTGGAATGTACTGACACTCAACTTCACTTCATGATATTCAAACTGCTGGCCAATATTAAAAACAAAACATATAAATTGTGAAGCCATGATAGTACAAATGGAAACAAGATGGATGAAATGTGCATAGGCAGCCTGCTCTAGTTTTGGCATGCTTCTACAAGCCTGTGTCTCCTGTCCAGATGTTCTGAATCACATGTAGAGAAGTGTTTGTGGTCTGAATCTCTTTGAAATAAATTACTGATAGTCTCTTTGGACAGTCTGTGACAAATTGCAAAATGAAAAGGCTAAAAATTGCTCAGTTATGCCCTGGAAAAGCCTGGTTCCCACAATTTGGTGAACTGGGAAAATGGTTGAACCTTTTTGTGAGTGTTGTGTGCTGGTTCCTTGTCCTAGTAACTTTCCACTGCTCCCAGGCTTTTTTTTTTTTGTAGAAATAGTGGATGGTTTTATAATATGTACCTCTAGAAAGAGGTATGTATTGTGGAAAATACTAAAAGTTTTAATAGAAATACAGGTTTGAGTGGATTTGGATTTGCTCAGGGTATGTGTGGCATGAATGGCTTTTAAAAGAAACAAGTTATCTTTTACTAAGATTATAGGATCTGCCTACTAAAGTGTGGTGATGTTTTGCAGCTTACCACACACACACAGGACTCAATTGTATAAATTGGGCACCAAAAATAAATAAGCGATAAATGGTATTCTATAAACGGAGCTGAAAGTTGTACACCATTTAAAGAACAGCACTTAGAGCCGGGATCCACGCCCAACTTTAGGTGCACGGATTTACACCAACTGAACTCTGGTGTAAATCCCTCTGCCTAAATTAGGCATAGATCCTCTAAATTCTATAACATTGCATAGAAATTCTAGGAGCGCCCTGACCATGTCCCTCCCATGGCTGCGCCTCCTGTTTGGATTGACATGTAAAATTTGCATGCAGATCCCAGCATCTAAAGTTGTGTGCATAAATTTAAATGAATGCCAATTAGCACTGATAACTGATCATTAGCACCAATTTCAGTACTAATTGGTCATTTACTAATTGGAATTGAGCACTATATATTGAATTAGGGTATAATGTGGGAAATTCTACAACTTGGTGTCTCCATTTAGGTGCCCTGACACTGCGTGATAGGAACCTATTCTATAACAGAACCTGGGCACCAAGCTGCTATTATAGAACACTAGAGTAACCCTATATCAGCGTGCCTAATATTTAGGCATCTATAGTTACATTAGTCATAAAGCTGGTATAAATATGAGCCTTGTCCATTCTCCACCCATGTGTTTACTCTCCTTGATAACAAACGCTATATAGATTAAGCAGGAATTTTCAGCCTAGCACTTAGGCACTTTGCTAGCACTAATGTGGGTAAATGCACTCATACCTATCTAAGTGCTAGCATTCTGGACATAGCATCCATGTAGACTGCAAAATGTCACTTTCTTGGTGGGAAAATATTAGGAAGGAGTATGGACTTTAATGCTCTCTAACTCTTTCCTGTCCCATTCTTGATCAGTGTTTGGCATTTCAAGATACAGTCAAGATCCTTGGGACATTTTTTGATAGCCAACTCACATTCAAATCACAGATAAATGCCATTGTTAAAGCCTCCTTCTCTTCACTTTACTGTGTATGTGCTGTTCGTTCCCTCTTTTCACTCTCATCTGTTTGGGCCCTTCTCTTGCCACTCATAATTACTCATCTGGATTATTGCGATTCTTTGTATGCTGGTTTACCATGTCAATCTTTAATGCATCTTCAATTAGTGCAATCCACAGCTGTCTGCCTTCTTCATCATGCAAAGCCTTTTGACCATATCAGTCCCTTGCTCTACCAAGAACATTGGCTACCTCTTTCAGCACACATTCAGTTTAAACTCCTAATCTTAGTGTTCAAATCCTGCCTTCCGACTGCCCCGGATTACCTTTTCCACCTCCTCATCCCATACACACCTGCTCGCTCACTACGCTCCACAAATGCTGGTCTGCTTCAACTTCCCTCTCCCTCCGTCATCAGACTTGAATCCACACTTACATAAGCTCTCAATTATGTTGGCCCCAGACTATGGAATGCCCTGCCCATCCACCTTTGCTCAGAGTCCTCCTACACCAAATTCAAGTCCTCCAATGAGGACTCTTGCCGATCCTGCTCACTCTTAATTTCACTTTGCCTTTCTCTGGCAACATATCATTGTTTTATTGTAAACCACTTTGAAGCCATATTTTGGCAAAAAGCAATATGGCAAACCTTGTAAAATAAATGTAAAACATTAAATAAGTTCTTAAGTATTCTGGCATGACAATACATTTAATACCACTTAGATTAATGAGAGAAGAATGTATACACATATAGAACTGAATTCTGTAGATGGCACTGAAAAATTGGCACCAATAAAAATGAGTGCTAAATGCTGTTCTATAACTGGTGCTCAGAGTTGGGTGGCATTTATAGAATAGTGTTTGACACCAGGATCTTTGACCCCAATTTTGGAAATGAGTAATTATCAGGCTTATTTTCGAAAGTGATCGCCGGCCATTTCCCGACATAAATCGGGAGATGGCCGGCGATCTCTCAAAAGCGGCGAAATCAGTATAATCGAAAGCGGCTTTTTTGACAGCATCACCGCTTTCCCGTTGCCTCGCCAGCAAAAGTTCAAGGGGGTGTGTCGGTGGCATAGCGAAGGCAGGACATGGGCGGGCATGGGCGTGGCTACCAGTTGGACGGCTTTCACGGATAATGGAAAAAAAAGCGGCGTTAAGCAGTATTTCGCCGAGTTTACTTGGTCCTTTTATTTTCACGACCAAGCCTCAAAAAGGTGCCCCAACTGACCAGATGACCACCGGAGGGAATGGGGGATGACCTCCCCGTAGTCCCCTAGTGGTCACCAACCCCCTCCCACACTAAAAAAATACAAATCAAAACCTTTTTTTACCAGCCTGTATGCCAGCCTCAAATGTCATACCCAGCTCCCTGACAGCAGTATGCAAGTCCCTGGAGCAGTTTTTAATGGGTGCAGTGCACTTCAGGCAGGCAGACCCATGTCCATCCCCCCCCCTACCTATTACACTTGTGGTGGTAAATGTTAAGCCCTCCAACCCCCCCAAAACCCACTGTACCCACATGTAGGTGCCCCCCCTCACCCATAAGGGCTATGGTAATGTTGTAGAGTTCTGGGGAGTGGGTTTTGGGGGGCTCCGCACACAAGGTAAGGTAGCAATGCACCTGGGAGCTATTTGTGTATTTTTAAAAAAAATGTAGAAGTGAACCCTAGGGTGTCCGGTTGGTGTCCTGGCATGTCAGGGGGATCAGTGCACTATAAATGCTGGCTCCTCCCATGACCAAATGCCTTTGATTTCGCCGGGTTTGAGATGGCCGGCATTTGTTTCCATTATCGCTGAAAAACAAAACCGGCGATCTCAAACCCGGCGAACTCTGGCATTTGGCTGGGCTAAACCATATTATCAGAAAAAAAGATGGCCAGCCATCTTTTTCGATAATACGGTTCCGGCCAGCTGTTGCGCCGCCACCAAAATAGATCACCGGCAAACTATTTCACCGGCAACGTTCGATTATGCCCCTCCACACCAACTAAAACCTGGTGTAAATTCTCCAACTTAAATTAGGTGCAGATCTCCTTTAGTCAGTAAAACTGCTTGCAAATTTCTGGAATGCCAATAATATGCCCATGCCCCTCCCATGGCTGCACCCGCTTTTCAGATCTGTGCCAATTAGTGCTGATGATTATTAATGCCCAATTATTGGCATTAATTGGCTCATTTAGCAACTGAGTATACAATTTTGAGCACCATATATAGAATTAGGCTGATATTGGACAAATGGTAACCTATATATGGATTGAGCTGAAACAAGTTTGGACCTTGTGAGCAGGAGGAGAGCAGCCAAAATCTGCAGCTGAGGGATAGAGTAGATGAACTCTCTCAGGATAGGGCAGCCTGGGAACTCCAATGGGAAGCATCTGAACAAACCTTGGAAGCTGTGTGGCTGGAGTTAATCCAGGAGCAGAAATTTTGGTAGGGCCAAGAGCAGGAAGGAACTCAAAGGAGGCAAGCCCTGGAGGAAGCTAGAGTGGGGCATGGGGTCCAACTCGGGAAAGTTGAAAGAGGAACTGGCCCAGGGGAAAAGGGGATTGGAGATCCAACGGGATCAAACCCAAGGGCTAGTACAAGATTTAAAGGGGAACAAGAAGGTCCTGAAAGAGAATGTAGCCTCTTAAGTCAAAAGATAGGGGAAATATTACAGGAGAAAAGCACTATGGAGCATGGATTAAGAAAGGCTAAAGCCAGCCTGAGTTCCAAAATAAAATTAGTGCGAGTGAGTGCACCCAAGTAATAATGGTTGAAGGAACAAAGCCTTACAATTAAGGCTAGAAGAAATTGGGCATTAGGTGACCCAGGTTAGGGCTCTAGAGCAGGTCACCCAATTAAGCTCTCAGCCTATTTCTAGCGCAGTTGTAATGTCAGACCTTTTCAATTATTTCATACTAGTAAGAAATGCCTGTTTCGGGGAAAAATGAAACAGGCGCTAGCAGGGTAATTCCCCCTCCCCCCCACCATCCTCCCTCCCTCCTGAGTTGCAGACCCCCCCCTCCGTGGCTCCCTTCTGAGTTCCAGACCTGTCCTCTCCCTCCCTCCGTCCGTCAGTGAGGCGGTTGCGAGTTTGTGTGAGTAAAGTTCGGAGTGCTCTCCCAGCAGCTGTCACTGTGGAAGTCGTGCATTGTGTGTTCCCCGGCATGCTCTCTGCATCATCGCGTGTTGAGGCGAGGGCGGAGGTACACTGACTGGAGGCCCGCCCCAGCCCTCTACGTCATTGCGTTTAGACGCGAGGGCAGAGCTACAGTGACTGCAGCCTGCAGGCCAAACCGGATATCTCGGGCGCTTCAAGTTTCTGGCTTGAGGCTTCAATGGAACGTTGGAGGTGCCTTATATATATATATATAGATTGTGGCCATGCACTAATGTTAGTGTAAGCATGTTAAAAAATGAATGCAAAAGTCCTTACCGCCTTCTATATAAGAGGCACTAAGGGCTCCTATGTTAATTCAGCGTTATTCAGTTGTTGCATATTAATGTCATCACACTAGCTGAACAGTGCTTCCACACCCATTCTCTATCCCTAATAAGCCCCCTCCTAAATAAAAACACCATGCAGTTTGCTCACAAAAATGACAAAACTAACTAAAACGCTTTGCTGCATCCTGCATTAGGCCATTTCCCCCCACTTTTAAGTACACATTAGAACTTCAGTTTAGTAAAAGGGACCCTAAATGAGGTTTCTAAATTAATTCACTAATGAGTATTAAATCAAAATAAGACACGCTGCAAATGATTGTGCAGGAGAGGGCTGCAAAAAAGTCTAATTCAAATACTACTGCCATTTTTTTGTGATGTTGGACATCAAAACACCCAGATATAAACTTACATTCTATAAAATATCTACTGTACGTGAAGATAATTTATTTCAAGCTATTACTGAAACATGCATGAGCAAAATCCAAAATCCCCAGTAATAATGCCTTATTTTTCAATCTCTCTCATACGTTGTAAAAGATTATTACCAAGAGAGATTAAAAATGGTGAAATATTAGTATAGGGAGTTAGCACTTAATTGTACTTGCAATGTTTTTCACACATGCAAGAGAAACACAATTAATATTTTGGACCCTACTGCTATCTCAAAATAAGTTAATTTTTAGTGTAAGTAACATGCCAATGGATATTCCAAAGAAAGCTGATGAAACCTGAATTTAACTACTTTCCAGTTTTGCCAGAGGTTATTTTAAAATAATAGCTTATGAAAAGCAAACGGTGATTCCATTTAGCTTGAAAAAGAAGGGCCTTACCTGCAGTAGCGGTATATGACTGATGCAGATATAATTAAATGAGGCAATTATTCAGGATAAATTAGCATAATTACAATGAGTGAACAAAGCTGTGACTTTTAGTGAGTAGGTGGTAATGTGAGCAACATGAAGTGAGTGGGAGTAGATAGAAGCATTACAGAATAACACATACTACAGTGGGTGCTACTGATTTCTTTCTAATGCTAAGTGTCAAGACCTAAACAAAAAAAACAAAAACAATTCTCGTTAACGATCGTGGCATATAAGGTCCTTGAGCACATACTTAACAGAGTTTTGCATATGTTAGCAATTCCTTAAATTCAACAGCCATAGAGATTAGAGATAAATGAAGAGGCAATGCAATGTCAGTGATAGTAGGTGAAATAAAACCATCTTGCAACTACAAAGAAAAGTGAATTAATTTAGAAAACGAGTATTCTTCAAAGAGTAAAAATCTCTTTCAAGCCACTTTCATCATACTGAGCCCTTGCAACACTGATCTCATAGAGTGAAAAAAGACAAGGAAGAGTAATGAATAGTAAATTCCAGAAGGAAACAGAAAGCTGGGGAGTTACCTGGATAAATCTTTCCATTTGAACATCCCTCTATACTCTTGCCTGCACCACTTGATACTAGGGATTTTGACTGAGATAGGGCAGGTAGAACCTGTTGGGGGGGGGGGGGGGGGTCCTGCATCGGGGAGTTCTTCAGTTTGGAGAGGGACAACTTCTGGGTGGGGGGGGGGGTCAATTGGGAGGCCCTTTGGGGTGGGTGATCTGGCTGGGACACCATAGGAATGGCCTTGATTTAAGAGGAACAAGCAGGGCTTTCAACATGGGGGGGAGGAACACTCTGGCCACTGACCTTAATGATGGATGTGGCCCGATGCTCTTGGGTGGTAAAATGAATCCAGTTAAGATGGGTTCACTACTAAGTCATGCTATTTTAGCACAGGTCCTAGTTTCTAATAACCTGAGTTAACAGTAAACTATATAACATCAGCATCAGCAAAATTCGCCCTTTCCTCTCGGAGCACACCACCCGAACACTCGTCCACTCTCTCATTACCTCTCGCCTGGACTACTGCAACCTCCTCTCAGTACCCTTCTCCCCCAACGCCAACTCCAGGCTCCGCAGTTTCTGCCTCGCCTCACCTCACCTCACCATATGCTTGGAATAAACTCCCTGAGCCCATACGTCAGGCCCCCTCCCTGCCCATCTTCAAATCCTTACTCAAAGCCCACCTCTTCGATGTCGCCTTCGGCACATAAGCATTACACCTCCATTGAGGAAATCTAGACTACCCCAACTTGACATTTCGTCCTTTAGATTGTAAGCTCCTTTGAGCAGGGACTGTCCTTCTTTGTTTAAACTGTACAGCGCTGCGTAACCCTAGTAGCGCTATAGAAATGTTAAGTAGTAGTAGTAGTTAACAGTAAACTAACACATTTTAATGTGGGAGTTTCCTGTGCACTAAACCCAGATTTAATATGGCAGTACTTAAGGTTTTTTAAAATCTATTTATTTTGCACATCCAATGCTAATTTTTCCATTACTTCATAGGATTTGCAAAAAATTAACATGGGAGCACTTAGGGTACCTCC
This sequence comes from Microcaecilia unicolor, assembly GCF_901765095.1. Classification (NCBI taxonomy): domain Eukaryota; kingdom Metazoa; phylum Chordata; class Amphibia; order Gymnophiona; family Siphonopidae; genus Microcaecilia; species Microcaecilia unicolor. Next base: position 203,977,637 of record NC_044037.1, on the reverse strand, counting down.
TTTTTAGGGGATGCTCAGTGTTCCCTTGTTGGTCTATGTTATCCAGTTAGCATATGTTAATGTGAACACGCTAGCTGAATAACACTTCCATGCCATTCCCCATCCATGATATGCCCCCTCCAGAAAATATTTTTTTAAAAGGTGTGCATGCAGAAAAGGGGCAATTATTGCAAAGTACTTTAATGCGTTTTACTGTGTTAAGCACAAGTTAGTGTTTAATGCCCTTTAGTAAAAGGACCCCGATAAATTTGCTTCATTAACCAATGTATTATACATGTAAAAGTCATAATAGCTTCCATGACCAATCTGAACTATGTTATAAATGGCTATAACTAATTTAAATATTATTTAAAAACAATACAACATAATTTATATTCTGCTATATACTAACTAAGGATCAGTGGATTACAATTTAAATAAAAACAAGGCCATCACTAGGAAAAATACAAAAAATTATATATAACCAAACTATCTCAGTACATTAAATAAACACATAATTACATGAAATAAATGGAAAATAAATAAGCCTTTAACAACTTACAAAATTATAAATAGGATTCTACTAGTCTCATCTCCAAAGTAGTCTCAATTCCAAAGGAAGGGTGTTTCAACATTGCACTGAACAATAAACAAAACCAGAACTATGACAGGACTTATTGTTCATATGCTTTACAGAAAGAAACTGCAACAAGCAACGGTCCTTAGATCTAAGAAAATGAACTGTTGTTCGCACAGTGAATAGCTCCACCAAATAATCTAGAACAAAACCATAAAATAATTTGTGGATAAGAATACAAAGCTTAAATTTACATCAAGCTTCAAAAGGAAGCCAATGGAGATATCGTAACAAAGCAGTGATGTGGAGGGGCATAATCGAAAGAGACATCCTCATATTTTTGAAACAAGATGTACGTCCACCTTTTCTTTCGATAATATGGTCATGGATGTCCAAATCCTTAAATTTGGTTGTCCCTAGATTTGGTCATCCCTAGTCCCTAGTAGTCATTTCTGATTTTCAGCGATAATGGAAACCAAGGGCGTCCATCTCAGAAACGACCAAATGCAAGCCATTTGGTCATGGGAGGAGCCAGCATTTCTAGTGCACTGGTCCCCCTGACATGCCAGGACACCAACCGGGCACCCTAGGGGGCACTGCAGTGGACTACATAAATTGTTCCCAGGTACATAGTTCCCTTACCATGTGTGCTGAGCCCCCCAACCACCCCAAAACCCACTAATCCCAACTGTACACCACTAGGTGTAAAGGGGGGCACCTAGATGTGGGTACAGTGGGTTTCTGGTGGGTTTTGGAGGGCTCGCTGTTTCCTCCACAAACTTAACAGGTAGGGGGGGATGGGGCTGTGTCTACCTGCCTGAAGTGCACTTCACCCACTAAAACTGCTCCAGGGACCTGCATACTGCTGTCTTGGACCTGGGTATGACATCTGAGGCTGGCAATCAATATTTTGAAAGATGTTTTTTGAGGGTGGGAGGGGGTTAGTGACCAATGGGGGGAGTAAGGGGATCATCTGGTCAGTTCGGCCACCCTTTTGTGGCTTGGTCGTAGGAAAAACAGGACCAGGTAAAGTCATCTAAGTATTCGTCAGGCATGTCCTTGTATCTTTCGATTACGAGTTGAGGACATCCAAGTGTTAGGCACGCCCAGGTCCTGCCTTCGCTACGCCTCCGACACTCCCCCGGGAACTTTGGCCATCCCTGCAATGGAAAGCAGTTGGGGATGTCCAAAATTGGCTTTCTATTATACCGATTTGGACGACCCTGTGAGAAGGCCGTCCATCTTCCGATTTGTGTCGAAAGATGCGTGTCCTCTTTCGAAAATAAGTCCAATATTGTACTTATGTCTTTTACAAATTAATTTTGTGGTTATATTCTGCAAAATTTGCAAACATTTTAAAGATGACTGAAATTTTCATGGTTCAATTGGTTCTAGAGTAATGTGTTCAATTCTGGTCACCGCATCTCAACAAAGAACAGAATTATAAAGGTATAGAGATGAATGACCAAAAACAGCGCCCCCCCCCCCCCCCCCCCCCGATATTCAGCTCGTGGCAGACAGTGTATTTTGTCCACTGCCAGCATTAAAATGGGAAATTCAGTGGTAGGCCTGTCTGGGCTTCAGCATTGAATGTACAGGGTTTTTTTTTTAAGCCGGGTAGCACATGATCAGTTTAGGTACTATTCAGACTTAACTGGTCATAGGTTAGTGGATAAAGATAGGACAGCTATTTATGTGGTGTTAATTATCTGCTAAACCTGGCTGGTTACGTCTGAATATTGAGATGTAACCAGACTCTGTCCCCAGAATGCCCCAAGAACACCCTCAACATATCCAGCTTGAAGGTCAGCGCAAAACGGTCCTTTTGTGTGGCACTAACTGGCTAAGTGCCGCTGAAAAGGACCATATAGCCACACATAAGCAAGTTAACCAGTTGGCAGTCATTCCCAGATGGTTTACTCACTTTGAATATCAGCTGACATGTAAATTGTGACTGCACCCTCACTCCACCATAACTATGCCCCAGTATGCTTATACCCACATTGTATGTGTATTCTTGTCACTGCATATTATTATACAGTGGGGGAAATAAGTATTTGATCCCTTGCTGATTTTGTAAGTTTGCCCACTGACAAAGACATGAGCAGCCCATAATTGAAGGGTAGGTTATTGGTAACAGTGAGAGATAGCACATCACAAATTAAATCCGGAAAATCACATTGTGGAAAGTATATGAATTTATTTGCATTCTGCAGAGGGAAATAAGTATTTGATCCCCCACCAACCAGTAAGAGATCTGGCCCCTACAGACCAGGTAGATGCTCCAAATCAACTCGTTACCTGCATGACAGACAGCTGTCGGCAATGGTCACCTGTATGAAAGACACCTGTCCACAGACTCAGTGAATCAGTCAGACTCTAACCTCTACAAAATGGCCAAGAGCAAGGAGCTGTCTAAGGATGTCAGGGACAAGATCATACACCTGCACAAGGCTGGAATGGGCTACAAAACCATCAGTAAGACGCTGGGCGAGAAGGAGACAACTGTTGGTGCCATAGTAAGAAAATGGAAGAAGTACAAAATGACTGTCAATCGACAAAGATCTGGGGCTCCACGCAAAATCTCACCTCGTGGGGTATCCTTGATCATGAGGAAGGTTAGAAATCAGCCTACAACTACAAGGGGGGAACTTGTCAATGATCTCAAGGCAGCTGGGACCACTGTCACCACGAAAACCATTGGTAACACATTACGACATAACGGATTGCAATCCTGCAGTGCCCGCAAGGTCCCCCTGCTCCGGAAGGCACATGTGACGGCCCGTCTGAAGTTTGCCAGTGAACACCTGGATGATGCCGAGAGTGATTGGGAGAAGGTGCTGTGGTCAGATGAGACAAAAATTGAGCTCTTTGGCATGAACTCAACTCGCCGTGTTTGGAGGAAGAGAAATGCTGCCTATGACCCAAAGAACACCGTCCCCACTGTCAAGCATGGAGGTGGAAATGTTATGTTTTGGGGGTGTTTCTCTGCTAAGGGCACAGGACTACTTCACCGCATCAATGGGAGAATGGATGGGGCCATGTACCGTACAATTCTGAGTGACAACCTCCTTCCCTCCGCCAGGGCCTTAAAAATGGGTCGTGGCTGGGTCTTCCAGCACGACAATGACCCAAAACATACAGCCAAGGCAACAAAGGAGTGGCTCAGGAAGAAGCACATTAGGGTCATGGAGTGGCCTAGCCAGTCACCAGACCTTAATCCCATTGAAAACTTATGGAGGGAGCTGAAGCTGCGAGTTGCCAAGCGACAGCCCAGAACTCTTAATGATTTAGAGATGATCTGCAAAGAGGAGTGGACCAAAATTCCTCCTGACATGTGTGCAAACCTCATCATCAACTACAGAAGACGTCTGACCGCTGTGCTTGCCAACAAGGGTTTTGCCACCAAGTATTAGGTCTTGTTTGCCAGAGGGATTAAATACTTATTTCCCTCTGCAGAATGCAAATAAATTCATATACTTTCCACAATGTGATTTTCCGGATTTAATTTGTGATGTGCTATCTCTCACTGTTACCAATAACCTACCCTTCAATTATGGGCTGCTCATGTCTTTGTCAGTGGGCAAACTTACAAAATCAGCAAGGGATCAAATACTTATTTCCCCCACTGTAGGTGAGGGGTAATGCTACTTGTAGGTGAGGCATAAATTTATAAGTTCAAAATATGTACATTTTGTTCTATTATTCAAACACAGGGGACTAAGCATATATCTCATAAAACTCCAATAGCTCATCCCAATTAATATCACAATATATTATTTATTGGACTTGTCAGAAAAGGGGAGCACTAAGCTTATAGGGTATGCTCAACAATCAGTATCGATCTGAGATTTTACAATCACTTTATATTTAAAGTCCACTTTAATTAAAATCTTAAAACTTCATATTACCACTTCTCAAAATGTGCAAAAATGCACATAAAATTTATTCATAACTTATCTTATTCAGCTTCAGACCAGGAGATAGAAACACTGACATGATATCATGTTGGTGTATCAACGTTTTACTCCTGGAAAAAAAATAATGATCATTTACAATTGAAGATCTAATATAAAAATATTGATAAAGAAAAATATAATATAAAAACAGATCCATCCAATACTGCTTTACTGAGAAATCAAATGCTTCTTCAACGAAATTCCATCCAATATGGCCGCAGCATTCTTTCCGCATTTTAAAACAGTTCACAAAAAAATCACATGACCTAAAAAACTCCAATCAAAGCATCTTGTCAGATTGACATTATCCATCCTAATTCTTTATTCCCCCCCCCCCCCCCCCCCCCGGAACAACAGAATTCAGTTTGAAAATCCAATATTGTTCTCTGAAATGTAAACTTTGCTTCCATGAGTAAAACCTTGATTCAGCATTTGGGCGAACATAATATCGTATTGGTGTTTTTATCTCCTGGTCTGAAGCTGAATAATATAAATTACAAATAAGTTATATGCAATTTTTCAATGTTTGAGAAGTGGTAACATAAAGATTTAAGATTTTGATTATCTGAATTTTAAATATATTGTAAAATCTTGAATCGATGATGATTGTTGAGCTTACCCTATAAGCTTAGTGCTTTTTGAGGGATACAAGCTCCCCTTTTCTGACAGATCCAATAAAAAGTTAGTACATTTTTTAGATTTCATGTATGGTGCACTTATAATGAGTGAGTTCTCTGGTTATACTGAGGAGCAAGTCTCCGTGATATTGCAATGCCCTGCTTTATTAATAAGAAGATGTGGGAAACTCCTTTCAGAGCTCTTGGACTGATTGACAAAATTTACATAAACGACTCATTAGGGCAGAGTTACATGGAAGTACATTAGTTCAATATATAAGAAAATCTATAATCCCTAGGGGGTTAAGACTGATGAAAGAACCTAAAATGTTGTCTCTTGATAACGAGTTTCTGGATAAGTGGTTTGCCATTTTAAATCATTGTAGTTGTGATTTAATTATCCTTATGGTGGAGAGAACAGCTTCATTGGAGAATGAGCTAAAACATCAGATTTCAGCTTTGGAGGTTCAATTAAAGCAGCAATTTAATGTGGACGAATATGATAAACAGCATACTGCATATCAACAATCTTTGAATATATTCCGCGAATCTCTGCAATAAGTTAAAATAAAAAATATAAGCATTACGAGCAAGATTATCAACTGAAGAAGGTATACACTTGGATGAATAAAGAAAGATCGTTCTGATGAGTATCATAAGAGACAGACCTTTGATGATTCTTTTGGTGATTCTGAATATAGTAGTGATGATGGTCATGTGTCCAGATCAGTTCAAACCGGAGAAAATGCTCACCCTTAGGGTCGTGGATGGGGTGTAGATCAAGATACAGAGATTATCAATAAGCAGGACCAATGATTCAATCTCGTACCAGTGCTGCTCAACAGTAATAAATATCTCTACTATTGTCCTGTCTAGATCTGAAAAACTTGTTTTGAATCTGGGATTGTGTTTTGTTCCAGCTTATGGATATGATCCATTAAGAACATGGATATCTTATATCATTTTATTTGAAAGCCACAATTGAAGTTGTTTTTTAGTGAGAATGTGCCAGGTCCTGATATATCTATTATTTATTTATTTGTTGCATTTGTATCCCACATTTTCCCACCTATTTTCAGGCTCAATGAGGGAAAAAAGGGGGGGGGGGGGGGTGAGCATCGAAGATGTGGGAAGTGCCAATGGTGTAGTACGACAATAGAGGGGTCAGAATGGGTAGATCCAGGTACTAAAAAGATTGTGAGGGCCAAGAGCATTACTAATTGCAATACTAATAATATCATATTAGTATTAGTATCATCTGCCCCCCTTCAATCTCATTTCGAGAGGACATGAAATGAGATTAAAGGGGGGCAGACTCAAGAAAAATGTCAGGAAGTATTTCTTCACGGAGAGAGTGGTGGATGCTTGGAATGCCCTCCCGCGGGAGGTGGTGGAGAGGAAAACGGTAACGGAATTCAAACATGTGTGGGATAAACATAAAGGAATCCTGTTCAGAAGGAAAGGATCCTCAGGAGCTTAACCGAGATTGGATAGCAGAGCCGGTAGTGGGAGGCGGGGCTGGAGGTTGGGAGGCGGGGATAGTGCGGGGCAGACTTATACGGTCTGTGCCAGAGCCAGTGGTGGGAGGCGGGACTGGAGGTTGGGAGGCAGGGATAGCGCTGGGCAGACTTATACGGTCTGTGCCAGAGCCGGTGGTGGGAGGCGGGGATAGTGCTGGGCAGACTTATACGGTCTATGCCAGAGCCGGTGGTTGGGAGGCGGGGCTAGTGCTGGGCAGACTTATATACACAAAAGTAGCACACATGAGTTGTCTTGTTGGGCAGACTGGATGGACCGTGCAGGTCTTTTTCTGCCGTCATCTACTATGTTACTATGTTACTATGTATATATTGTATTCAATGCCCTTATGCCCAGATTTATATTGGCAGGAGTAGTCATGCGATCAGGGTTCGTTTAACAGAACATAAATCACGGATTGTTACATAACTTTCAGGCTCCCCTAGTTGAGCATTGGGCGCAGAAAAATCATAAGGTGGAGGACATTAGATGGAGGGTATTAGAGCAGATACAGCAGGGCAATGAAGGGGGATCGGTGAAAAAAATCTTAAATTATCATGAGCAATGGTATATTTATTGGCTAAATACAGTTAGCCCAGCAGGTCTGAATGCTGAACTGGAATGGAACTCTTTAATTTAAGAGCTTCTATGTATGGTTTCCGGTTCTGCCCAATGGGAGCTGGGGTTGTCTGGGACATCTTTATGACGAGTTCTTTAAATGGGTGTGATTAAGATGTCGTTGCCATCTTGACAGGAAAAGTAATGTGGTCAAGTTGACAGTAAAACGGCATTAAGGTAATTATGAAATATATATTTTTTGATATAAAATGCTGGGAGGGTGGGAACTAGAATTGTTAGTTTCCCTCTCCATGCTTGAGACGCTAATTGTCTTTTGCTTCTTAGGAGAAGTTCTTGACACAGCCAGGTGGCAAAACATGCACGTCGGGCAGTTTTGAGTCCCCATTTTGAAAATGCCAGAAAGATAAGTGCATTAAATATATTTAAGCATATAGATTTAGCCGATGAAGATTTGTGTGCTGATATAATCGCCGAAAGTTATTGTTGGACAATTAAGCACTACTGAGGCAAAGGTTGAGAAAAGGTTTTCATAATTTTCATTCACGAAATTTTTGTGAAGAATGTGGTGAGCGATCTTCTGGGATTGGTGAAATATGATATAGTTCATGAATGGTCCCTAGAAAAACAATTAATATTAGGATCTGCCTTTATAGTTGCTTGTTATGTCTCTGACATCCCCTTTATTTATTTGGATTTTGGATCACAAGTAGCAGCAGTGGGGTTTGAACCGGCCACCTCAGGCTTGCCCGACCAGTGCTCTAACCACTAGGCTACTCTTCCATGCCACTCCCATTTAGTTTACTCATTGTACATAAGTACATAAGTATTGCCATACTGGGAAAGACCAAAGATCCATCGAGCCCAGCACCTTGTTTCCAACAGTGGCCAATCCAGTTCACAAATACCCGGCAAGATCTATTTAGATTTCTTCTTGAAAATTTGCAGTACATCAAAGATTATCAATAGAAATCAAACAAAATAAAACATGGAAAAGAAAATAAGATGATACCTTTTTTATTGGACATAACTTAATACCTTTCTTGATTAGCTTTCAAAGGTTGCCCTTCTTCGTCAGATCGGAAATAAGCAAATGTGTTAGCAAATAGTATATATAAGAGAAACATCAAGGGATCACAATGCTTGCCGGATCCAAGATGGCCACATCTTACTAAAACGCTGTGAGTCTCGGAACCTCCGATTTTACAATGCCTAAGCGCCGAGGAAAGCTAGTGACCAGAGCCTCGCCACTAACTCCTTCATTACCTGGATCCATTGAAAGATTTCTGAGACCACAGAGAGACATGCAGGATAGCAGTACGTTGGCAGTAGGGAGAGTCGGCGTTCCGGGAGAATCGACCTCCCCTGGCCTTGAGACCACGCTGAGCCCCGCTATGCGCACCCCACCTCCCCAGCCGGTTGGAGCGAGTTCCTTTCTCGATGACTCGACAGGGTCTCCTTGCGGGGGTAACGTAGACCCTGAAGAGCATCGAGTTGAAGGTTTGATTACAGCAGAGAGAGGAATGGAGGGCTTTGAGCCTGGGATACCGCCACAGATTGAGGGGAGAGGGACTGAGCGTCAGGACGAGGTACCGGTGAAGATTTCTGAAAAGTTTGAAATTCCAACAGTGTTAGCAGTCAGACCAAAGGAGGTAACACTTGAAGCTTTATGGGACTTGGTATCTAACCTGGGACAGACTCTTTTGAAACAAGACCATGAGACTATAACTAAAGTAAATGCCTTAGAAAATACCTTACAAGGGACAGAGGAAAAGATTAAAACTATTCAAGATAAATGGGAAAAAATGGATCAAAGAGTTATGAAATTGGACTCGCGACAAATTTTGATGACAAATGACTTGACAAATCTTAGGAGAAAAATGGAAATGTTCCATAATTACACTAAAAACTACAATCTAAGATTTGTCAATTTTCCTAGGATTAAGACTGTTGCTCCTCTGGAGATGTTAAAACGATATATGCGGGAAATTTTGAATGTACCAGAGCAAAACTTGCCTCCATTTACCATAGCATATTATATCCCAGGAAAGGAACCAAGTCAAATGTTGGAAAGTTCATTAGATGTGTCTCGTTTGCTTGAGACTTCTGACACCGAATTAGCAACAGCCGCGACTTTGGTTGCGACTGTTGCACTATTACCTGACAAGGGCTGGATCTTTCGTCTCTTTTTCCGCAATAAAGATAAACCCTTTTTGGGTCTTAAAGTATTATTATTTCCAGATGTCTCTAAGGAGACACGGAGGCGAAGGAAACAATTCTTGCTCCTTAAGCCTGAAGTGTTGCACTTGGGGGGTACCTTTTTCTTAAAATACCCCTGCAAGTGCATAATAAGACTTGCTGAGAAGAAATATGTCTTTACAGAACCAACACATGTATCCGCTCTGATAGCATCGGTGAATAGGGATAAGCGTTGAAGTATAATTGACTCAGCTTAGTAAGAATGTGATATCCTTGTGTTACTATTTTTGGTAATTTACCTTATTTACTCCCGTAATTCTTAAATTTTGGATCCCAATTTATGGACTTGAGTATCAATAATTACCTGAATGAAAGTTTTTTTTTCTCTTTAATGATTTTGTAATATTCTTATTTTGGTGATACTATCTTAATCAAGATGTTTCTTGTAAAATTGATAAAACTGAATAAAGAAATTTAAAAAAAAAAAGAGAAACATCAAAGCATTACTTTGACAGTCTGACAGAGTAGGAGGGTGAGGGTATACATGGGGACATCAAAGCATTTCATTGATATTCTAACAGAATGGGTGTTGGTAGGTGAGAGGAGGGTAATAAACAGAGAAATAAACAGAGAAATACAGCTTATGGTTTATAATGGGTTAGAAAACCCAGATCCTTATTAAGTCCTGTTTGTTGTGCGTCAAAATATTCAATCATTCTTATTTCAAAGGTCTTACGTTCCTGTACTGTTTTAAAATTACCTTTCAGTATTCTTACTGTGAAATCACATTGGAAGATGAGCATGTAAAATAGTCCTTTATGTTGAATATTTTTCCTTTGTGAATGACTGTGGGGTCTTGTGAAATGTTTTGGCATAGTTTGCAGCTGGCCGTCTGTGTTGGAAGTTTGCTTCTGATCAGCTTGTGTTTTAAATTTAGTGGCTGTCGGAAGGCCAGCACTGGTGGGGATGGGAATATCTCTTTCAGTAATTCATCTTCCTGGAGTAGTGGCTGTAATTCTCTTATGATTTTCCTCAGTTTTTCCAGCTCTGGGTTGTATGTCACTACAAGGGGAATTCTGTCTGTGGCTTTTTTTTCTTTGTACTGTAGCAGATTTTCCCTGGGTGTTTTGAGGGAGGAGGCAATATTCTTGAGATTATTTTGGGGTTGTAGCCTTTCTGCTTGAAGGATGCAGTCAGGGTTTCAAGGTGTCTGTCTCTATCCTCTGGAAGATGAAGGACTATTTTACATGCTCATCTTCCAATGTGGTATATATCGTTCAGTGTAAAAAAATGTAACGAAGGATGCTATATTGGAGAAACAGGCCAGATGCTTAAGACAAGATTCAATCTGCACAGATATCACATGAAAATAGCCGGTGCCAGTCAAGCCCCCACCCCTGTGGGCCAACACTTCACAAGACCAGAACACTGCACCAGTGATTTCACAGTAAGAATATTGAAAGGTAATTTTAAAACAATACAGGAACGTAAGACCTTTGAAATAAGAATAATTGAATATTTTGACACACAACAAACAGGACTTAATAAGGATCTGGGTTTTCTAACCCATTATAAACCATAAGCTGTATTTCTCTGTTTATTACCCTCCTCTCACCTACCAACACCCATTCTGTTAGAATATCAATGAAATGCTTTGATGTCCCCATGCATACCCCCACCCTCCCACTCTGTCATACTGTCAAAATAATGCTTTGATGTTTCTCTTATATATACCTTCGAAAGCTAATCAAGAAATGTATTAAGTTATGTCCAATAAAAAAGGTATCATCTTATTTTCTTTTCCATGTTTTATTTTGTTTGATTTCTATTGATAACCTTTAAGAGTGGACTAACACGGCTACCACACCTTAGTACATCAAATAAATTGAATTTGAAAGAATTGGCTTAGCACGTCCTAAGATGGGACTTTCCTGCATAATAAGACCATTTTTAACATGGCAGTAAAACAGGGAAGTTTCTGTTTTTAGTTCTGCAGGTCCTACATTGTTCAATAAGCACGTGAGACTTGCAGGAAATGTAAGGCAGGAGCACTTACTGCCTCCTATTTAGGGGGTTCTAAGGGGTCCTGCAATAAGACTGTGCTATGCAGTTAACACACCTTAATGTGAATGCACTAGCTAGATCAGTGTTTCCAAAGTCCAGTCCTGGAGTAGTCCCTCGCCAGTCAGGTTTTCAGGATATCCACAATGAACATGCATGAACTTGATTTGCACACACTGCCTCCATTATATGCAAATCTATTTCATGCATATTCATTATGGATATCTTGAAAACCTGACTGGCAAGGGGGTATTCCAGGACCAGACTTGGGAAACACTGAGCTAGATAATGCTTCCATGCCCATTCCCCACCCATGCCAGTCCCCCTCCAAAAACATGAATAGCATGGACACATGCAAATAAGGAAATTACTACAGTAAACCTTTTTCGGTGTGTTAAGCCTGCATTAGGGTTTAGAGCACCTTAGTAAAAGGCTCCCTTAATATTATATGATAATAAGACAATTGCTCAAAAATGTTAGCTTCAAAAATACACGTCATCTTTTTTGGGTTGCATTAACACAATTCTAGGAGAAAAACATTTCTTTGGGCTATAACTTATTGAACCTGTTCAGAAACTTCAGGGAGCCCAGTGAGAATGTTTACTGATGAATAAGGATCGGGATATAAAGAAGCAGAAAAAGGAAGACAAATCTATCCAGATACAGAAGAAAGTCCAGTTATCTAAGCAGAAGGATCAAAAGAGAATAGAGAAGGTTCAGCAGAAGCAGAAGGTTAATGCAGAAATGATGAAGAGATATTGTGGAAGCAGAGGAAATGGAAGCTAAAGAGTTAGTGTCTGTAAAAATAAACAGAGGGCACTGATTATTTGTCATGTTTCAAGTTTATCACACACTTTCTACCCCGCTCTACGAACATACTATCTAGGCGGTTTAAGGTCTACAAAATAAGGGAAAATATAAATGTGGATAGGTCAAGACAACACAGTGGAGGAGTGGAGGATAGAACTACATTACTGGATAGTAAAGTAAGGGAGGGTACACAAGGTGTCACTGGCATCCTTCAGGGCTCGCCCAGGGACCCTTTTGCAAAGCAGTGGTAAGCCCAACGTGGGCTTACTGCATGATATCCAGAACTACCACCGACCCAAAGTGGCCACCAGCGGTAGTTCCAGCTTGAGCTTGTGTGTACTGGGAAAATATTTTATATAGCATGGTGCTAACCTGGCGACAATCAGGTATCACTGTGCGCTGTCCGGTTACTGACGGGTTACCATGGGAGCCCTTACAACCACCTCAATGGATGGTGGTAAGGACTCCCTGCTGCATTGCCAACGGTAAGAGTTATCTTACGCATTGCCATTTTGGGGAGGGTATTTTACCTGCTGCAGTAAAAAGGGTTCCCGGCACGCGGGAAAAACGGCCCCTGCTGCTACCGAAGGCCCTTTTTCCTGCAGTTTAGTAAAAGGACCCCTAAGTTGGGTAATTTTGATTGTAGGCATCTCTTCCCTATATTTCTAGGTGAGTAAACATAGCAGGGGTAAACCTATTGGTTATTTTTGCATACATATTCCAATGTATGTGTATAGTATACCTCTTATAAAATTACCCTATAAATACTGTAAAAGGACACAAAATGGCAATATTCTTCTTACAATTAGGTACATTCAGGAACCCTTTTACTAAATTACTTTAAATGCTAATGTGCGCTTAATGCAGGAACAATGGCCTAATGCAGGATGCGCTAAAGCGTTCTGTGTTAGTTTTGCCATTTGCGCACGGTAAGTTTGTGGTATTTATTTTTTTGTATTTTTTGGAGGGGCATGCTAGGAGTGCAGAATGGCCATAGAAGCATTATTAACCTAGCATTGAATGCAGAATTAACATGGGAGTAACAGGAGGTGGTAAGTGCTCCATGTTATTTTTTTTTTTTAATGACCGCATGCTAATGCTAACATTATTAGCACATGGCCAGAAATTCTAAAAATGTAAAAATGCCTATTTAATGGTCTGCACTAGAAATGTGCTTAATGCCTGGGAAAGGATGCATGAAGGCCAGTTTAGTAAAAGGCATGTTCTGAGGTGGAGTTTGGGTGGAGTCACAATTGATGCATGTATTATATAAAATACACACACATATGCATCAATCTTTGTATTTAACATAACTCAAACATCTTGCACAAGAAGGATGCAAATGCAATATCAAGTGATAACAAAATCTGGCTGCAGCTTTATTAATACAATCAAAATGAAACTACAACTTTAACAGTTGAGATAAATAATCCCCAACAACATTCCCTATACTCAGTGCGGCCTTAACACAAACCCAATAGAACAATTTCATGATGAAGTAGCTCTGCAAAATATATATTTACAGAATCATCAAGATATGACCCCCCCCCCCCCCCCCAAAGCGGGAGCCATGCAAATCTCTCTTATCTGCACCCTTCTCCTCCACCACTAACTCCAGACTCTTCCTTCTATCTTGCTGCACCGTATGCCTGGAATAAACTTCCTGAGCTGGTACGCCAAGCCTCATCTCTGGCCATCTTCAAATTTAGGCTAAAAACCCACCTCTTTGATGCTGCTTTTAACACCTAAACCTTCAACTGTCCCCTATCCCTGATATGTCCTGTCTGTCCTAACCCTTATCCCTTACTTGTCCTGTCTGTCTGTCATAATTAGATTGTAAGCTCTATTGAGCAGGGACTGTCTCTCCATGTTCAATTGTGAAGCGCTGCATACGTCCAGTAGCGCTATAGAAATGACAAGTAGTAGTAGTAGTAACAGGGCCGCTGAGAGGGGGGGACAGGGGAGACAAAAGTCCCGGGGCCTGGGCTTCCAGAGGGGCCCGGCGCCGCCGCCACCTGGCCCGCCCTCTGTCACCGCCTGGCCCGCCCTCCGTCACTCCCAGAACTAACCTTAAGCCTCCTGTCACTTCGCAGCAAGCAGCAGCAGGTCAGGCCACTCCTTCCTTCCATGTCCCACCCTCACCTGATGTAACGTCCGCGAGGGCGGGACACGGAAAGAAGGAGGAGAGGTCTGCCCTGCCGCTGCTTGCTGCGAAGTGAAAGGAGGCTTAAGGTTAGTTCTGAGGGCCCGGCCCGATAGCGGGTGGAGGGGGGCCCGGCGACCTCGGGTGGGTGGGCGGCGGGGGGCCCGGCGATCTCGGGTGGGCGGCGACCTTGAGTGGGCGGGGCCTGGCGATCTCGGGTGGGCGGCTACCTAGGGTGGGGGGCCCGGGGGCGACCTTGTCCCGGGCCCGGCTCCGGCTCTCGGCGGCCCTGAGTAGTAATGATGACACAGGGCTCCGTCCCAGCCTGTGCAGATGATGCACACAAACATAAACCATAGACACCCCCTTAATCTTCCTTTCTCTCTTTTCCTGGCCACATCTGAGTTGCATACCCTTCTATTTCCCCACTTTCTTCTTCCACAAAAGCTGTGACCAAACCCTCACCTGTAACTCAAACCTTTCCAACCTGTCAAATGGCTAAGAACACCCTAAATGAAAAGGTAGGAGGAAATGTGGGGAAAAACCATAAAAATAATACTCTCACACAACCCACACCCTCCTCACTACCCGTCCGCCCAAACAATGTCCCTTTAGCCTGTCAAATCTTCTCATAGACCTCATGGAACTAATCAGATTAATTAATACCCTAGAAAACTAGCTATAATGTCCACATACCAATATAGCTTAAATACAATGCAAAGTAAACATCACCGATCCATACATTATACTATCATGGAGGAAAAGACCTCAGACTTCACAAGAAATTTAAAACCACTCAATTAAAATAGGTTTTTGACCCATGACATGAGGGGAGACATGATAGAGGTATATAAAATAATGAGTGGAGTGGAACAGGTGGATGTGAAGCGTCTGTTCACACTTTCCAAAAATACTAGGACTAGGGGGTATGCGATGAAATTACAGTGTAGTAAATTTAAAACAAATAGGAGAAAATATTTCTTCACCCAATGCATAATTAAACTCTGGAATTCGTTGCCGGAGAATGTAGTAAAGGCGGTTAGCTTGGCAGAGTTTAAAAAGGGGTTGGACGGTTTCCTAAAGGACAAGTCCATAGACCGCTACTAAATGGACTTGGGAAAAATCCACAATTTGGGGAATAACATGTATAAAATGTTTGTACGTTTGGGTAGCTTGCCAGATGCCCTTGACCTGGATTGGCTGCTGTCGGGGACAGGATGCTGGGCTCGATGGACCTTTGGTCTTTTCCCAGTATGGCATTACTTATGTACTTATGCACTTATCATGGTCAAAATCCTCAGATCAATGAACTTATTTTTCAAGTTCATTGGACTTTAAGGAGGTGTTTGTACAGAAATAAAAGAGTTAAAGTGGGAGTTATACCTGGGTCTTGTTGTTCAAAATACACTGCTCTGACCAATAGGCTACTCCTTAGACTTGCTTGCTGCTCTGTAAGGAATGGCCATAATATCTGAGACTGTCATAGAGCCTGATATCTACTGTCACTTTCACTTCTTAGGGGGGTGAAAGGGGGGTCAGTAAGCACTTGGATATTAAGGAGGGGGCATGCCTTCATCTCTCTATTGGTCAGTTGCTCAATCAGGGCACCGTTCTGTACCCGGGACATGATTAAAACAGGTCTAAATAAAAAAAATCCTTCTTTTTTTGCCTTGGATGTTACCGTTCCATTATCACTGAAAGACTTCCTAAGTTTGGACCTGCCCTAGTCCTGCTAAAAACATGCATTCAACATGCCCCTTTGCTATTTGGATGAACTGCAGCATAGAATGTCCAAATTTTTTTTTTTTTTGGCTAAAATGAGTGCCATAGGCTAAAAATATGAGCCTTCTTGTCCTATTAACCTAGGCACCCCATTTTAAAATTGCCCACGATATGAATATTATTTTCTGTCTGTCTTTATAGCAGTGGTTCTCAACCAAGACCCATAATATGGGGACCTCTGGCATAATGAGTAACACAGCATCTCAGGAGGATTTTGAAGGCATTATTACCCACCTAGAATACACAAATGTCTTCAGACTCTTCCTGGCTGTCCTATAATTTCTGTTAAAAGTGCTTCATTGGAACCATAATCTATGTTTGTGGATATATTCCTACAGTCATTTGTACAGTCTTCCACTTCCAGCTGATATTATTACCTGTTTGGACCATTTATCTTTCTCATATGTTGGTTTGACACTTGTGGCTTGTGATAATGAATCATTTTACACAAATATGCCTCAAGATGCAGTTTGGGACATCATTCTTATTCTTCTGGACTCCTGGGAAAGACCTTGTCAGATTCCCCACTTTGTTTTTGATTAAATTACCATCAATGACATTACATGAGCATTTTTTTTTCATTTGATGGGAATTATGATATTTAGATAAAATGCACAGCAAAAAAGGGGAAAACAACCCTACACAGAAAGTCCAAACAGGAAAAAAGTAGTAATATACAAATAGCCCTCCAATCCAACAATGGAGATGTATAGTAGTGCTGAAGATATTTATTGGTGAATATCATAAATATGCAAGCAGATTCGACACAGACCTGTGTTTTGGCGCACAACGCCTGCTTCAGGAGTCATGTATCTGAATTGAAGCTTGCTTGGTTACACAAACACCACAAGGGTGCAATAGCAGCAAAAATGTCCTGTCACAGACTTTGTAATCACTTAGGGGCCCTTTTATTAAGCAGTGGTAAAAACTGGCCTGCGGTAGTGTAGGCACATGTATTGGGCACATGCTGGGCCAGTTCTTTCTGCATCTACAAAAAAGGAATTTTTTTTAATGGGACACAAAAAGGGCCTACGGTCAAAATGAAATCAGCATGCGCCCAAAATCAGCCTGAGCCCTTAAAGCCACCCATTGATCTAACGGTAAAGGCTCACGCGCTACATATGCAGTGACTGGTCGGCGTCTGCCAATTGCTGATTACTGCCAGAACTGGCATGCATAGGACTACTACTACTACTACTATTTAGCATTTCTATAGCGCTACAAAGCATACGCAGCGCTGCACAAACACAGAAGAAAGACAGTCCCTGCTCAAAGAGCTTACAATCTAATAGAGGAAATAAATAAATAATTCATCCATCCACATGTTATGAGCGCGCATCAAATCTGAAATTACCACCAGGAGGGTGCACTGGCCTGGCGGTAGTCTCATTTGGGGGTGGGCTGCACACACATAGAGTCTATACGCTGATCGCTTCTATATGTCTCCGTTGTTGGATTGGAGGGCATTTAGATAAAAGGTACAGCTATGAAAGCCATTGTGGTCCTTGAACTTGATAACATTTATGCTCATTTTGAAAATACCTTTTTGTGTAATTCTCCATACAAAGATCTCATTTTATTATGGAAAGATTTTATTGATGATATTTATTAATAGAATGGAACTTATGAATAGTTATAAGAATTTTTTTAATGGCTGAACACATGTGGCTTAACTCTTTAGTGTCACAATACTGGGGAACAGCAAAAAAATGAAACCCAAAGGGTAAGATAATACATATGAATGAGATAGGACTGCAGACACTACAATCTCTCGTAGATATCAGAGTCTTGCAGGTCAGACCTTGGTTAATCCTTGGTCTCTGAGGGCTTTACCTATATATATTAAGAACTGTAAATTATCTTACCCTTTGGGTTTCATTTTTTTTTGCTGTTCCCCAGTATTGTGGTATTAGATTACGGAAGTAAGGAGAACAGCTCATACTGTCTTCTTGACAATATCATTTAACTCTTTAGTGTCCAATGTTCCCATCAATCTGATCCCATATGGCTTATTACGGGAACAATGGACACTAAAGGTTAAATCTAAAGTTTACTAACCTACAGCACCAAACTTTTTTTTGGACATTATTATTACTATTGTTAACGATCATTTAGTTTTTCATACATCATAAACCTCTTGCCAGGAATACTATTGGGCTCATTTTCGAAAGAAGGACGCCCATCTTTTGACATAAATTGGAAGATGGACGTCCTTCTTACAGAAACATCCAAATTGGTATAATCGAAAGCTGATTTTGGACATCCCCAACTGCACTCCGTCGCAGGGACGGCCAAAGTTCAAGGGGGTGTGTTGGAGGCATAACAAAGGCGGGACTTGGGCGTGCCTAACACTTGGACGTCCTTGACCCATAATCGAAAAAAAAGGACGTCACCCGGACCTGTTTTTCTTACAACTAAGGCACAAAAAGGTGCCAAAATGACCAGATGACCACCAGAGAGAATCGGGGATGACCTCCCGTTACTCCCCCAGTGGTCACTAACCCCCTCCCACCCTCAAAAAACATCTGTAAAAATATGTCGTGCCAGCCTCAGATGTCATACTCAGGTCCATGACAGCAGTGTGCAGGTCCCTGGAGCAATTTTAGTGGGTGAGTGGAATTCAGACAGGTGGACCCAGCATCATCCCCTCCCCCCCACCTGTTATGTTTGTGGAGGAAACATTGAGTACCTCCAAAACCCACCAGAAACCCACTGTACCCACATCTAGGTGCCCCCCTTTACACCTAGTGGTGTACAGTTGGGGGTAGTGGGTTTTGGGGGGTTGGGGGGCTCAGCACACACGGTAAGGGAACTATGTACCTGGAAGCAATTTATGAAGTCCACTTCAGTGCCCCCTAGGATGCCCGGTTGGTGTCCTGGCATGTCAGGTGGACCAGTGTAGTACAAATGCTGGCTCCTCCCATGACCAAATGGCTTGCATTTGGTCATTTCTGAGATAGATGTCCTTAGTTTTGAAAATCGCCGACAATCAGAAACGTCCGTGTCTAGGGATGGCGAAATTTAAAGATTTGGAAGTCCCTTATGGTATTTTCGAAACAAAAGATGGATGTCCATCTTGTTTCAAAAAAACGGGTTTCCCCGCCCCTGAATCGGGACATTTTACAAGGACATCCAAATCGAAACTTGGCCGTTCGTTTCGAAAATGCCCCTCTTTGTGTAACCCAGTGGGTTAAAAAAATAAGTAATTAAAGTACTTGGAGGTGGGTCATTCTGGGGCAGCTCATGGAGTGAGGAAGAGCAGGATAGCTGCGGTTTCATGCAGGCAGAGGCTGTTCACGGTGGCTGAGGGGAGGTCGTGCTGTGGGTTTTGCTGGAGAGCAGAAGCTGGAGAATTGGGTGGAGCATTGCTGGGAGGCGTGAATGCTGTGGCCAATGGAGACAAAAAGAAAACCGAAAGGAATTCTATGGAGAGCATAGACAGCAAATGAGAGTGGGAAGTTGGAGAAGGCTTCAAAAAAAACCAGAGACACAAGATGATCATCAAATCACAAAAACACTTTATTTCTGATACTTACAGAAATTGTGCAAAGCCCAACAAGGCACCGTGTTTCAGCACAAAGTGCCTGCCTCTGGGGTCTATTGATCATAAAACATAAATAAAATATTTGCTATGGCTGCATGTGGGCTGCATTTTGGCCAGTTTGGGAGGTAGGATTAGGGTGCGGAGGCACTGTAGTCCTGTGGTTTTTGGGGTGCCGCAGTGTTGGAGGCACCGTTAAGCAACTAATCTTTTCTGCAGTGGTGAGACAAGGCCGCCTTTATGCATGTGGAGTCTGGCAAACATGTGCAGATGCAGTGAGGAGCAGTGAGGGGCAGTAGAGGCAGGATATGCGAGGCCTACCTTGTGTGGCTGTGCACATGTTCAGAAGTATCGGGATTTTGGGCCTGAGTGGTGCCAGCCTGATTTACAGAGCAGGGCCGGTGCCAAAAGGAGAAGGATGGCCGCAGAAGATGAGGGCAGTGCTGGGGAGTACTCCGGAAAACCTCCCAGAAGTTTGTTCCTCGGGCAGGAGATGTGGATCCATGACAGCAGGTCTGCGCATGTGCAATGGGGATCAGAAGCGTCAGGAGCGAAAGCATGCCAGCTCGTGACAGAGCCATGCAGCAGTCACATGCTGTATTTACAAAAGATTTAAACTTCAGACTTTAAAAAGAAAAAGGTATGTGCATGAGGAAAATAAAAATGTATTTAAATTTGAAAAGTTTTCCAAGATGCAAGGCTGTATTTTTGGTGTAGTATGCTCTTAGAGCCAGTGGGTGTCTTGAGGCTCGGGGCTCCTGGTGGGTGCAGCTTCTTAAAAAGTTCCAAGTGTGTCAGTTAGCAGTCGGAAGGGGAATCTGGTAAAGGACGTATGTGTGAGAGAAAGAGAGAGAGAGAGCTGTCAAGTGTTTTAAATGGCTAAATTTGTGTAGAAACTTAATGTGAGTTAAGGCTATGATTGATTTAGTTAAAACTCTGGGCCCCGTGGTGTTTTTGGGCTGAAGGTTGGGGGTTGAATGAGAGGGAGCTGGGTAATTGAGAAAGGAATTTTAAAACATATTCTTTTGTGTGAAATTTGAAGTGTCTTTGGAGTTTGACGGCTGAAACTTGTATTCTGCCATGCCTAATAAGAAAATGACAACAATTTTTGTTGAAACTGTAATAACATGTGTGAATGTGAGGAGTTCTAGCACACAGTGGCGTACCAAGGGGGGGGGGCGGTGGGGGTGGTCTGCCCCGGGTGCACGCCGCTGGGGGGGTGTCGCGCGCCTGTCGGCTCTTCGTTTTCATGCTCCCTTTGCCCCGGAACAGGTTACTTCCTGTTCCGGGGCAGAGGGAGCATGAAAACCAAGAGCCGGCAGGCGCTCAGCACCCCCCCCCCCCCCCCAGCGGCGTGCACCCGGGGGGGGGGTTCTTTCACCGGGGAATCGGGGGTTCTTTCGCCGGGGGGGGCGCCCCGGGTGTCAGCCTCCCCTAGGAATGCCACTGCTAGCACATGCTCAGATACTGAGAAATAAATTATTACATATAGCAGGGGCTGAAAACTGAAGCATACCTGTATGAAATTGCAAAGTTCTTTGAACTGTTGTGGTAGGACAGGTGTAGGGATACTAAATTAGAGATTCACCTAACTAGCTACCCAAAAAGAAAAACTAAATGCCCATTTAGGGAGATAGGTTTCTCTCCATTGCTTTTGTAAATGCAGGTTAGTATGGTTTAAAAAAGAGAGCCTGGAACCAACCCGTGACATCTTCCTGAAAGTGCATGAAGAGCTGGCCAATGACAAGAGTATCCCTAAAAAGGAAGAAAGGAAAAGAACAGATAAGTAACTGAATTCTTAAAAGTGTGCACACAAAAAGAAATGAATATAAAGAAAAAGAAAAAGATAGAAGTATAGATAGAACATGATATATAGAGAAAATGAGAGTGAGAACAAAACTTATCTGAAGTGGAGTCTCTGGAGATGTTCGTGGTGTGAAACCTGTGGAAAGAAATGTTAAAGTGTCTAGTATCGTAAGTGACAAATTTATCAAAATAAATGGTTTAAGTAAAGATTACTTATAATTATCTGATGTTTTTGATGTTTTGGAAGAAAGTATATTCGATGCTGCAACTCTGAAATTTAACAAAATGTGTAAGTTTCTTATCTGTCAGTTTTGGAATTCAACTGAATTATTTGATATCTCATGACTAATAGTAAATTAGAATGTATTTTTAGTGTTAAACTCCCTCGTTTGACATAGAGTTTATTTGGGGAGACTCTGGGGCACTTTTAGATTGTAAGCTCTTCGAGCAGGGACTGTCCTTCCATGTTAAATTGTACAGCGCTGCGTAACCCTAGTAGCGCTTTAGAAATGTTAAGTAGTAGTTTTACTAAGCTGTGTAGACACCTATGTGTGCCCAACGTGAGCCAGTTGGGAACTACCACCCAGCTATTGCGTGGCCCAGGTGATAATTTCATTTTTTATGCACGTCCAGGGGTTCTTTTACTAAGTTGTGCTGAAAAATGGCCTGCATTGTTGTAGATGCATGTATTGGACAAGCGCAGGTCCATTTTTCAGCACGCCTGCAAAAAAGGCCTTTATTTTTTGGCCAAAAATGGACATGTGGCAAAATTAAAATTGGCGCGTGTCCATTTTGGGCCTGAGACCTTACTGCCACCCATTCACTTAGTGGTAAGGTCTCACACATTAACTGGGTGGTAATCGTCATCATGTGTACAATGCTGATTACTGCTCGGTTAGCACTGCGCACTGGAAAATAAAATATATTTTCCAGTCCATGTATTGGATGTGCATAAAAAATTAAATTACCACCAAGGCCACGTGGTAGCTGGGCAGTAGTTCCAAATTGGTGTTCATTGGGCGTGCGTAGTTGTCTACGCAGCTTAGTAAAAGGGCCCCTTATTTTCAGGCATGCAGCACTAACCGGGCAGTAATCGGCATTGTACACGCACTGATGATTACCACCCAGTTAATGCATGAGACCTTACCGCTAAGTGAATGGGTTGTGGTAAGGTCTCAGGCCCAAAATGGACGTGCACCAATTTTCATTTCGCTGCACATCCATTTTCGGCCCCCCAAAAATGCCTATTTTGCAGGTGTGCTGAAAAATGGATCTGCATGCGTCTACAATAGTTCAGGCCATTTTTCGGTGCACCTTAGTAAAAGGACCCCTCTGTGACAATTTATTTTTACATCAGTGTAATACTTTGCTTCCACCACCAGGGGGTTTACATTAGTTTTACTTCCATGTAATTTGGATGAAAATCTAGCTGTTGGTCAATTTTTCTATCTAAGATGTTTGTGTTCTAATCAAGATGATTGTCAGATACAAGCTCAATACATGTCTCACTGGGTTTTCATTTAACATGGTTATTTCTATTCAACTGCTACTTGTGCCTATAAACCAGCTTTATGTGTTGATTGTCTGCAATGGTTGACACCAAAAAAGAAGACGAAAGAAGATTGATGCTGACACTCATGATTAAAAAGATCATTTCAAAATACTGGTTTGTTTTACAAAATTGATTCAGAATTTAAGGGAGTTGGCTATTTTCATTTGAAACACACCTAATTTGAGATATGTTAATTAATTCCACTTTTTCATCTTCTTTTCTATCATACTGGACTTTTGGGGACATCAGCCATATGGTCATTGTTCTGTTTGCCCATAATAGTTCTCTGAAAGCATCAAACTGACATTTTCCAGTATTTGGGAAATTAAAGGATAGGTTTATTTGATTATTTGTTCCTGTCAGCTATATTATGATGGCAAAACAACTTCTGCTTTTATAGAAAACAGAAGCTCCATCCACACAGAGAAATTAGAAACTGTTTTGGTATCATAGTACATTAAATTTAACCATTCCTTTGAAGATTTGTGATTTTCATCTTTGGATTTGTTTGCACATTCTTTATGGGCTGGAGATTTTAATTCTTCATGGTTACAATGAGAGCAGCATTGCCTTGATAAAGTGTCTCCTGCAGGCCTAAATAATGAGATTAATTGGTCAGTGTTTTAAATCAATGGTAAATCTGTTGATTGATCTGCCTTTGTTGACATCTTATTGGTGATTGGTTGTTATATCTATTTTTTGGTTGTGTTACATGATGCATGTCCACAATAGCTTCATGTTAACGGCATTTGTTGAAGCTGTTGCTCTGTTGGTAGGTGTTACTAAGCACACATTCAGATTCAACTATAAGTGGTTTTTATACATAAAGGGGTGTATATTCTATAAGTAGTGTCTAAAATTGTCGCTAAAAATTTAACACGCGTGGGGGACTTTTACTAAGCTGCGGTAAACGGGGCCCTACACTAGTGGCGGTAGCCAATTGTACCATGGGCCAAGACCCCTATTGCCACAGTGGGTAAAAAGGACAAAAAATGAAATGACCATGCGGTAACTTCACACTTGCCGCATGGCCATTTTGGGAGGAGCATTTACCGCCACCCATTGGGATGGCAGTGAGGGCTCCCGTGCTAACCTGGTGGTAACTGGGCAACTTGTGATGCTGCCCAATTACTGCCAGGTAATCCCCTATGAAAATATGTTTTAAATAGTTTTTAAATAATTCCAATAGCACCAGAAATGGCACGAGCTGGGGGTGGAACTACCGCCAGCATCTGTGTTGGGCCACCGGTAGTTCCTGGTTGCAATGCAGCAAACCCGTTGCCACACGTTAACCCTAAGGGTTGCCGTGTGGCAACTGTAGGGATATATACTAGAAGAGAACCCCCTAGTTTCTGAGGTACTTGAGGTGGCAGAAAGCTACTAAATAGCAATTTTTCTGGACATGTTTCTAGGGGATGAGTGTACCTCTTATTTGTCCTTAGATTCTTCTGACTAGCTGTACCAATGAAAGGAACCATGCCATGGATAGGGATATATTATTTATTAGATATAAAAAAAAATTAATATGGAAAAATGCAAAGCAAGTTACAAAAATAGACGTACTACCAAAAATATAGATTATCACCTAAATATATATATATATATGATTAGATAAATAAATAAATAAATAAATAAACTATATGAATAAGCAATAATACAACTAATCACACCACTAATATCCTAAGGAGATTATGAGAACTTACACAACTAAAATATATTTTGCAAATTAGCAGCTAGTAATTCACTATGAACCACAAATCCTGAGACAAACCAGTCTTTTACAGACAAAAGCCTTAGACTAACTAAAAACCTGAGTTGTAGGTAGTAAATCCACTTCTCTTACCCTGCAGTCCTTATTGCAGACATCCAATGGTAAAGAATCGGATTCCTCCTTTGAGACTCTAACAGAAGCCTCTGTGAGTCAATCTCAGTCCAGGAATAAAATTCAGGGTCTGTACTCTGTATACTGATTACTCAGTCTTTCAGGAAGACCTTAGTGCTGCAGCAGAACTGACCTTGTCAGCTTTATTACAAGGAAAATTCAGTTTCCTGGTGCTTAGGAAAATCAGTCTCTCTCTCTCTCTCTCTCTCTCTCTCTCTCTCTCTTTCTCTCCTCAGAGCAATTTATCCACCAACAAGTCTTCTGTTCTTCTCTCTTCTCCTCTTTTTCTTCAGTCGAACATTGGCATCTTTCTGGGTCAGGTGATACCTATGGTC
Organism: Microcaecilia unicolor; assembly: GCF_901765095.1. Lineage (NCBI taxonomy): Eukaryota > Metazoa > Chordata > Amphibia > Gymnophiona > Siphonopidae > Microcaecilia > Microcaecilia unicolor. The sequence continues at coordinate 203,952,300 of NC_044037.1, read as the reverse complement.
CAATCACAAATGGTATAATTCTGTCCAGCAGAATTCATGGTGGACAATGTAAGGGCTTGTGATAGCAGCAAAAAAAGTCTTATCAATCATGGTAGAAAACCTCCCTGTTGATTCACATACACTCCTGGAGACACCTGTCTTCTGTGAGGTAAGCTCCTCCACTCTTCCCAGACGATAACTGGATGAAGTCATCATGGATATGCCAAGCAGTAATTTTCCTTTGTGGAAAAGCTGGTTATCCTAGGCGACCTGTTATAAAATTATCTTCACATAGCAGAATAAAGTATGTGGTTTATTAATACAAACTGCATTAAGAATGAAAATAAACATATACCCCCAGATTCTATATATCGTGCCTAGTTTTCCAGGCTGAAATCCAAGAATAATCTATAACAACATGTGTAACTTAATTGGCTTAACATGCTATTCAGCGTTGATAACAGGTCTTAATGAGCAATGAGCACTAATTGGCAATAATTAGAATTTAAATGCACAACTTGCTAAGTGTATTTTACAATGCACTGTATCTAAATTCTGATGTGAGTAGCCAAACATGAGCATTGTTATGGGTGAAGAAATGGGCATTGTATGGGCGCTCCAAAATGTACATACACTTTTATATAATACACCCCTGTGAGTGTAATTCTACATGCTGGCATTTACACCACGTTTGCCTTGGTGTAAATAGATGTGCATAGTTTTAAGTGCTGTGATATCAACTAAGCTCATTCTATATACTGCACCTAAATCTAGGCACTGCTTACAGAATATGCTTAGGTGGAAATTTGTTCTGCGTGACTTTTTCAGGTGCCATATATAGAATCTGGCCCATAGTGGGGAGTTATATAAATGGCCCTCAAAATTTGGTGGACAGAAAAACCAAACAGCAGCAGCGATCTACAGAAGGACAAGCACAGCAAAAGTTTATCCAAATGTCAATTTTAATGAAAACAAGACCCAAACTGACCAAGTTTCACTATTTTTTTAATTTTGGATATTGTTTGCAAGTAGTGGTTCCCCCCCCCCCCCCTTTTCATATATTGGGTCTCAAAGCGTATGGGGACAGACATAAGGATCTCAATATGTATACTTTGGAAGAAAGGTGGGAGAGAGGGGATATGATAGAGAAGTTTAAATACCTTTGTGGCATTAATGTACAGGAGGTGAGCCTCTTTCAAATGAAGGAATGAGAGGGCAAAGGATGAAGTTAAGAGGTTATAGGCTCAGGAGTAATCTAAGTAAATATTTTTTCACAGAAAATGTGGTGGACGCGTAGAATCACCCCCCTTTGGCGGTTGTGGAGACGAGGACCGTGTCTGAATTTAAGAAAGTGTGGGACAGACACATGGGATCTCTTAGGGAAAGGAAGAGATAGTGGTTGCTGTAGAAGGGCAGACTGCCATTTATCGCTTATTGCTGTCATATTTCTATGTTTCTGTTGAACAAACTAGCAATGCTTTAGGGATATACAAAATTTCATTCTTGTAATGACAGTGTACAAAACATGTCCCTCTTCACAGTTTGGGACTGAAAGGCTCGGCTTAACTTCCAATGTCCTTTCAAATAAAGAATGCAAAATCCTTTAGTTGCACTTCCAGCACTCCATATTTTTTTGCTAGAGAGAACACTTATAAAATCCTTTAAGACACGTACTGGGGGTCTTTTACTAAAGCTTAGCTTGAGTTATCTGTAGTAGGGCCCATAGGAATAAAATTGGCCCTGCTGCAGATAACTCAAACTAAAATTTAGTAAAAGACCCCCTCATTGATCAAATAATGGAGTCCTTTTACTAAGGTGTGCTAACAGATTTAATGGATCTTTTATAAAGGCGTGCTAATATGTTTAGTGCGCGCTAAATGCTAGAGATGCCGAAATATCCCTATATGGTGTCTCTAGTGTTTATCGCATCCTTATTTATAGTGTGTGCTAAAAACTCTAGCACATCTTTGTAAAAGGACCCCTTAGGGTCCTGTTTACTAAGGCGCGCTATTGTTCGTTAGTGCGTGCTAAAAATTAGCACACACTAACTGTGTAGGCACCCAAAGGAATACTGTGGGCATCTACTCAGTTATCATATGCTAATTTAGCATATACTAATGAATGCTAGCACGCCTTTTTAAACAGGGCCCTTAGTGTGCCCTGATGCCCATATGAATATAATGGGAGTTTTATTATTTAGTGCATGCTAAATCCATTAGCACACCTTACTAAAAGGACTTCAATAGGAAGTAGCTCAACTATGCATGGATGCAGGCTAATTTATTTGAAGTAAAGCAAGTACAACATGAAACATGCTTTTACTCAAGTAGGTTACTAAATAAATGCCATGTAATTTGTTAATTTGTACTTGATGGGATTTGTTTTTAGCTTCAAGAATGATTATATCTTAGCTGTTATAATTATCCATACTATGTATGTGAATTTGATAGCCACTCATGACTGTAATTTTGCGAAAGCTGCCCATCCAGGGAACAGAAATAGTTCTATCAAAATTGGTCAAAAACTAGTCTGGGTTGTCTTCCAGCACTACAAGTGGATCTAGAAGGACACTCATATCAAGCACTAGTGGACTCCGACAGTGTCAAGACTCTTGTCCTGAGAGAGGTACTCAACCATCTACAACTGAACCCTGGCCTGTGTACAAGGGCAACAACCAAAACCCAAGGAAAGCAAACTTTGCAAAAACTGAAGCACAAACAGAACACAGCGAAGAAAGTGATGGGTAGCAGAAGATCTTTAATATACTCATTGCCAGCTGGATTTCTCACATTAGCCCGCTTGTTTGTGTTTGATATTTTTCACAAGGCATTTTTAGTTATTTTGGGTTTTGCACTTTTTCTGTTCCATATGTTTCTTTCTCAGTGTAATTAATGATGTGACTGCTGATTTAGATACGAAGCATGTCATCTGTTCTGATTAGAATAGTAGGTATTCATTCTTTCGTCTTCAACCTTTTTTTTTTCTTTGCTTATATTATATGCACTGTGTTCCTATGTTTATATATATAGTGTTCTATTCACATATTGTTTTTATTGACTTGACAGTGCTACTTAGCATGTGTGTCTGTGCTGCTCAGTTCTAAATTATTATAGATGTTATTTACTTGTTTCAGTGAAACACTATAGACAGTGTTTCAGTGATTACCTTAAGTTGCATACTTCTTTTTAAAGGTATGTTGGTGTAATCTGCTTTTCTTCTTGTTTTTCTTATAGAGCAATATTTATATCATATGACAATTACTGTCATTTATTTTTTTGGTTTGTTTAGTTAGTATATCAAATGGTATTTGTATGATACATTAATATATTACACTGATATGTAATTTATTTATTAAATTGATGTCATTTTTTTTAGATTGGATTGCACTTTTTCTGATGTTATATACATCTTATATTGCATGAATTCTTATCCAAGTATGTTGTTTTTCTGTGTACACCACTGACTTCTTAATGTTTGTTGTTATAATGTGGCCGAAATGTATTTTGCATTTTGTATTTTGTTCCTAAGGTTCAGTCTGTGCTATATGGTTTATTTTTTTAAATATATTTCTATATTGTTTATTTTTAACCATTTGTCTATCATGTTTAACTTTAATGCTTTTTATATTTGGGTTTAATGTGTGTATATATATATATATATATATATATATTTTATTTTTATTTTTTAAATTAGTTTGTTAGAGCCAAACATGGTCCATGTCAAAGGGTCACTTTTGCTGTGAATATATTAAGGATCTTCTGCCACCCATCACTCACTTAGCTGTGTATATAGGGACCAAAGACAGTATCCAACAGCTCAGTTGTCCTGTAAAACACCTGTGGAGGAGTAGATGAATAGCCTAGTGGTTAGTGCAGTGGACGTTGATCCTGGGGAACTGGGTTTGATTCCCACTGCAGCTCCTTGTGACTCTGGGAAAGTCACCTAACCCTCTGTTGCCCCAGGTACAAATAAGTACCTGTATATACTATGTAAACTACTTTGAGTGTAGTTGCATAAACCACAGAAATGCAGTATATCAAGTTCCATTTCCCTTCCTTTCCCCTGTAGGACAAGTTCATCTGGAGGTAGCGGTCTTGCCTTGGATACCATACCAAATGGTTTTGGGCCAAGATTTCCCCAATTTCAGCACCATCTGGGTCCAGCTGATTGATAGCCCAAAGAAGGAGGAGGAGTCTTTTCCTGAGACCTTCCCATTGGAGGACTCTGATTTATATTTTAAAAACTCAATGTTGCCTAAAACCCACCGCCAGCAGTGTTTAGAGAAACTGGTGCTTTCTGAATTGAGGAGCTGCCATAGATGGAGATCCTGAGTAGGAGGAAGATGATGGTTTGGACAACCCTGACCATTTGGACAGTTTACCCAAATGGAGTAGTGAGGAAGCTACAGGGAATTTTAAAAGGGCACAGGCAGAGGATGAATCCCTTACAGCAGCCCGAGCCAGGGTTGTTTCAGTAGATGGGAATCCCATAGGCAACCAGGACCCCTCTAAGATAGCACTTCCATATTTTGTAATAAAGAATGACTTGCTGTATAGGGTGGCCAAGGGAACCCTGGAAGGTATAGAGGTTGAACAGCTGTTAGTACCCCAGCCCTATCATAGGCAGGTTACGCAACTAGCCCACAGTCACCTGTTAGGAGATCATCTGGGAAGAAGAGAAGACCCGGGAGTGGATTTTGGCCCAGATTTTCTGGCCGGGTGTATTTTAAACAAGTTGAGCTCATTTGTCAGTCCTGCCCAACTTGCCACCTGAGCAGTTCTGTGAGGGTTCCATCTGCCCCTCTTGTGCCCATGCCCCTTGTTAACACCCCATTCAAATGAATAGCAATGGCCTTTGTGGGACCCCCTGGAGGGCAGCACCCATGGCAACAAGTATATTCTGGTCATTTTTCATCATGACACTTGCTATTCAGAGGCCATTGCCTTGTACAACATGAAAATAACCACATTGGCTAATGGCTAATGTGCTGTGGGATGTCTTCTCCTGGATGGGGATTCCAGCAGGAATATTGACTGACCAAAGTACCGCTTTTATGTTGTCTGGAGTCAGGTGTGAAGTGTGGCTGGTCAGGTGGCTCTTGCTTAGCCACAAGGTGCTTTGCTGGACATAACTGCTCAACCTTTGTCTGAACCCAGTTCCTGGATAGCACCATAGTCTGTGGTTGAAAGGAAGAGATTCCCTTGGTGTGCTTTCCTGGAGCAAGAGCCCATGGTAGTGCATCTGTTTGTGTGTGAATCACTGTAGTGGTGGCTCTCCTCCATTGCATGCTTTGCCTTAGACTTGCATCTTTTGGGTGAATTTGACTCTGATATAGAAGAACGTGGTTGCTCAGAATCTGATGATTCTTCTGAATCAGACTGACTGTGTGCTTTTGTGAGCCAGAGTAAAAGCCTTCACATATTCTACTGTTTGCTGGGCAGCATCTTCTGCAACAATGTGACTCAACTGGCTCTCCCTGCCATACTGCCTTGTGGCTTCTTCAAGTGCTTTTATTTGAGCCTCCAGGATAGCTTCAAGGCAATATTTAACTCTGCCTTCTTGCATTCAGAAGTGGCATTAGTGGCAGCACCTTTATGCTTTTCTTTTTTTATTTTAAGTTTCTCAAGTTCGATGATGGCCTCTTGTTTACTATAAAGAACTTTTGATTTGGCAGCCACTGCATTCAATTGCAATTTACGAGCAATAGAGCCCATAGCTTACCTGCTGGAATGGCTTGTCCTGTGTGATTTGATGGACCTGGAACCTCTAGAGTCTCCAGAGTTGTGTCTAGAGTTGTATGAATGTTGAGACTGATGTTCTCCTGCAAGGGGCAGTGTGTAGCTTTGTGCCTTTCATTTCTACTTATTTGCATACATCTCTCTCGCTTCTGTAGGCATATATGCTCTTCTGCATCTTTCTGACCCTTCTCACTACCAAGGTTAGCTTGTGATGTATTGTGTTCAATGTGCTCACTTACTGCTTTGTCTGATTCAAAATTTGCCATGACTTGCACAGGTAAAATGAACCTCTTCTCTCTCTCTCTCCATTTTGTTTTTTGCTTAGAACACCTTTGTAGAGAGAACCTTGGCTTTGTGTCAAAATGTTGCTTAGTAGGAAAAAGGGGAGGGGGTTTGAGCTCAAATAGATTCTTTTGCTTGAGACTGAACAATGTTGGAAGTCCCCATATGGCAATCTTTATTTTTTACTGTTTGTATCTTGCAGTCAGTGGGGGGGGGGGGGGGGGGGGGGGGGGGAGGGCACAACTTCTTGCACTGTGCAAAGCATCTGCTTCAGGAAATTGGTTATAAAGCCCTGCACTGAAACTATGGCTCCATAATGTCTGGACTAAGACATCCACAGAATTTCTCCTTGCTGTGATGACCAGAACAATTCACAATCTCTGAGAAAAGTTATTGAAAATACTGCTTAGCACCTTCTGACTTAATTAGATGGCTTCAGAGTCAATTTTTATGCATTCTCAACTGCTGCATGTACTGGATGGAAAGTAGCACTTCAAGGGCCAGATGAACTAAACAATAGGGTTCTCCAAGCTATTTTCCTGTCACGGTAGCAGCTAATGAAAACAGAATGCAAAGCTATTATAATGAGCTAATTACTATTATAATGTGCATGCAAGGCGATGTACAGCCGTTTCCGACCCCATGCACAAAAGCAGTCCCTACCTTTACCATGGAAATTTTAACGGGAGGTCTGGAGCTCTTGTTCTTCATTGTCACAAGTAGGAGAAGGGGATAAACAAGGCAGAGAAGATGGAGCACAAAAAGAAAAAGTACACCGGCTTACATGCAGCCTCTTTGCGTGTATGAAAGCCGTGTATGAAAGCCGTGCCATGCTTCTTTTTCAAATGACATTTACTAGCAAGAAATTGGACGGGGGGGGGGGGGGGGGGCAGTACTGAAATGTAAAGCATAAAAGTAATGGTGACTTACCAAAAATACAAGGAACACAAGAGTCCATCAAACAGTGTCTGTGGGAAGCAGCACCCCCCATTCTAGAAGCACAACAGAGAGGGGCTAAACTAATTGGACAGTGTCAAAATGGGATGTCCCACCCACTTGCTACTGGAGGGGGACACCAGGAAGTTCGGATCCAATCAGTTCACAGCTCTAGAGTGATGTCAACAGGGAAGCCCTGCAGGGAGGAGATGTTGGGACAGCAGCCAGTCAATGAGAGTCCATCTTCAGGGAGATAGGCATTCTAGGATGCCAGCCGGCCAATAGAAGGATGCAGCAGGAACAGCTGGGGTGGAACCAAGCCCTGATGCTGATTCCTCACAGAAAATGAAAACCAAGAGCAGCAGAGAGGCTTTTCCCACTTTTTCCCAGCAGCGGGGAGGCAGGGAGCCACAACACAGGTCTGCCCATTAAAAAAAAAAACAACAAAAAAACGCTTTTGTGCTTGGAAAAAAAAAAGATACATACTGCTTTCATGCACGCAGCTTGTCTGCGTGTATGAGTGCCATCTGTAGCATGCGCAGAGCAGCTATGCATAGCGATTGACTGTTCTGCGCATGCTTAGCTCACTGGCTTTCCCTATATCGCATGCAAATGAGCTGGGTCACAAAAGCAATGAGCAGCTCATTTGCATGCGATTCTCTTTGTGAATCGCATCTGTGTTTCCAAATTGGTAAATTTTTATCGATTTGGAAATACAGATGGATTTTTAACGGGACTTTTGTGCATCTAGGCCCAAGTCTTTTTACTTTAACAGTCCAGCTTTCCCCTCAGACTTACACCACAAGTACTTTAACATTTTAGCATTTTACTTTAACAAACTTTTATTTGTTCTGCTAGAGATAGAGCTGAGGCTTAGGGATTTCACACTGCGCATTCTTCTGCAGTATTATTTATTTTTCACTTGAGGTCACACATTAGAAGATTTTAAGCAATGCACTTGTGACACTGCTCTTTCTTTCACATTAAGGAATGCTTGTAATTACTCTGTATGCATGTATCCACTAAAATCTTTGTCAGTAGAATCCACTGAGTGACAAGGATTTTTCACTCTCCCTGAGATTTTTTTTTTTACTGTAGTGTTCAAGATTTTTCACTGTACTGTTCTAGGCAAAGCATAGAGTAGCTTCAACAGCCAGATTAAACCGTTCCCAAGCTTTACCAATAGACTCTCAATTCTTAAGCAAATCTTTTTTATTGTAATGCTCAGAATAAACAATGAAAATCCAACTTACAGTTCAGTTGCTTAAAAGAGAATTGTTGCCATCTGCACAGGGCATTTTCCTTGAAGACACCCATCTGAAGCTGGGAGCCTGTAAGCACTCCCTACAGGTGACAATATATATGGTTCAATTTTTGTATCAGGGTCCATGGGCCCAAATATTCATTAATAGCAGATGAATCTCACTGTAATGCAGCAAGGTATGGGTTATTCTCTTTGTCTTCTATTGTTTGACTTAGTTACAGATCCTTTAACTCAGTGGATCTCTGAGGTGCTGGGTATCATAAGGTTTACCTTCAGAGAGGTAACTCACAAGATTTCTTAATATGCAATGTTCTACTCTATATCACCCATCCAAGCAAATCGCTTAACACATTTCTTGAATTGCTTAAAGAGTATAGTGCTTTATCCGTCTCTATGTCTTTATAAATACCAGGGTAAACGTAGTAATTGTAGCTAGATTGAAGTTGTAGATATTTACCTCTGCTCAGAAGTAGGTATAAGTGTTCATTTATAAAATATGCTCATACACATACATTTTATAAAATATATATGCAAATCATGACATCATCACCCCTAGTTTGCCCAGAATGTGCCTATCCTCCGGGTGCATAAAAGTACATGCCTTCTTGTCACCATGCACCATGCCCTTATATACATGTAAAACAGTGTGGGTGGGGGGGGGGGGGGGGGGGGGGTTAATGTGAAAAAAAGAAAAGTTAATAAAATTAGCCCATATAGTGCTAGGGTGATTAGATGGATTTTCAGCAGCACTAGACAGATAGGGAATATTCTATAAATAGTGTCTAAAGGTAGATACCAAAATAATTGGGTGACAAGCTACTATGTTGCAATGGCAGAGCTGTGTGCCATAGTATCATTGTAACATAGTAAATGACGGCAGATTAAGACCTGTACGGTCCATCCAGTCTGACCAACAAGATAAACTCATTTTACATGGTATGTGATACTTTATACCCGAGTTTGATTTGTCCTTGCCATTCTCAGGGCACAGACCGTAGAAGTCTGCCCAGCACTGTTCTTGTACTAAGTTCTGAAGCTAACGTCGAAACCCCTTAAAATTTACACTCCAGCCCATCCCTATCTATTCAGTCATGATCAGGGCGTAGACCGTGGATGTCTGCCCAGCACCAGTTTCGTTTCACAATTACTGGCGTCGCCACCTAATCTCCGCTAAGATTCCATGGATCCATTTCTTCTAAACAGGATTCCTTTGTGTTTATCCCATGCACGTTTGAATTCCATTACCATTTTCATCTTCACCACCTCCCACAGGAGGGCATTCCACATATCCACCACCTTCTCTGTAAAAAAATACTTCCTGACATTACTCCTGTGTCTGTCCCCCTTCAACCTCAATTCATGTCCTCTAGTTCTACCACCTTCCCGTCTCCGAAAAGGTTTGTTTGCAGATTAACACCTTTCAAATATTTGAACATCTGTACCATGTCACCCCTGTTTCTCTTTTCATCCAAGGTATACATGTTGGCAAGTCTCTCCTCGTACAGTTTGCAACCCAAATCCCATACTATTTTTGTAGCCTTTCTTTGTACTGCTTCCAGTCTTTTTACATCTTTAGCAAGATACGGCCTCCAAAACTGAACACAATACTCCAACGACTTGTAGAGGGGCCAGATCTGTTAGGGGCCCTTTTACTAAACGGTTGCCGTGTGACAACCCAGAACTACTGCTGGCCCAACGTGGCTTTTGGCAGTAGCACGGCCTTGAGCATGTGCCATTTCTGGTGCTACAGAAATGGTAGAGACTATTATTAAGAACAAAATTATAAAGCATATTCAGAAGCATGGATTAATGAGACAAACTCAACATGGATTTAGTGAAGGGAAATCTTGCCTCACCAATCTACTACATTTCTTTGAAGGGGTGAACAAACATGTGGATAAAGGGGAGCCGGTTGATATTGTATATCTGGATTTTCAGAAGGCGTTTGACAAAGTACCTCATGAAAGACTCCAGAGGAAATTGGAGAGTCATGGGAGGTAGTGTTCTATTGTGGATTAAAAACTGGTTAAAAGATAGAAAACAGAGAGTAGGGTTAAATGGTCAGTATTCTCAATGGAGAAGGGTAGTTAGTGGGGCTCCCCAGGGCTCTGTGCTGGGACTGCTGCTTTTTAATATATTTATAAATGACCTAGAGATGGGAGTAACTAGTGAGGTAATTAAATTTGCTGATGATACAAAGTTATTCAAAGTCGTTAAATCACGGGAGGATTGTGAAAAATTACAAGAGGACCTTACGAGACTGGGAGACTGGGCGTCTAAATGGCAGATGACGTTTAATGTGAGCAAGTGCAAAATGATGCATGTGGGAAACAGGAACCTGAATTATAGCTACATCATGCAAGGTTCCATGTTAGGAGTCACGGACCAAGAAAGGGATCTAGGTGTCGTCATTGATGATACGTTGAAACCTTCTGCTCAGTGTGCTGCTGCGGCTAAGAAAGCAAATAGAATGTTAGGTATTATTAGGAAAGGAATGGAAAACAACAATGAGAATGTTATAATGCCTTTGTATCATTCCATGGTGCGAGCGCAATATTGTGTGCAATTCTGGCCGCTGCATCTCAAAAAAGATATAGTGGAATTAGAAAAGGTGCAGAGAAGGGCGACGAAAATGATAAAGGGGATGGGATGACTTCCCTATGAGGAAAGGCTAAAGCGGCTAGGGATTTCAGCTTGGAGAAAAGGCAGCTGAGGGGAGATATAATAGAGCTCTATAAAATAATGAGTGGAGTTGAACGGGTAGATGTGAAGCGTATGTTCACGCTTTCCAAAAATACTAGGACTAGGGGGCATGTGATGAAGCTACAATGTAGTAAATTTAAAATGAATCGGAGAAACTTTTTCTTCACTCAACGTGTAATTAAACTCTGGAATTTGTTGCCAGAGAATGTGGTAAAGGCAGATAGCCTAGTGGAGTTTAAAAAAGGTTTGGACGGCTTCCTAAAGGAAAAGTCCATAGACCGTTATTAAATGGACTTGGGGAAAATCCACTATTTCTGAGATAAGCAGTATAAAATGTTTTGTACATTTTTGGGATCTTGCCGGGTATTTATGACCTGGATTGGCCAGTGTTGGAAACAGGATGCTGGGCTCAATGGACCTTTGGTCTTTCCCAGTATGGCAATACTTATGAACTTACTAGTGAAAAAGGCCCGTTTCTGAAACGAATGAAACGGGCACTAGGAAGGTGTTTCCTCAGAGTGTGAATGTCTGAAAGAGTGTGTGTGAGAGTGAGTGTATGAGAGAGAGAGAGAGAGTGAATACGCGAGTGTGTGTGTGTGACAGAGAGAGAGTGAGACTGGGTGTGTGTGAGAGAGAGTGAGACTGGGTGTGTGTGTATGTGATAGAGAGAGTGTGTGTGTGTGATAATGAGAGTCTGTGGGGGGAGGGTCCCCCCTCCCCTCTCCTCACTCCCTCCTAGTTCCAGTGTGGTCCATCCAGTTCCAGGGTTGTTGTCACTCCCCACTTCCCCCCCCCCCCCCTCTTCCATGGTCATCCCTACCTCCCAGTTCCAGGTTTGGTCCCTCCCTACTTCCCAGTTCCTGGTCCCCCACTCCCTCCCTCCAGGTTCCAGCTCCTTCCCTCTGTGTTTGATGATCCTCCCTCCCTCCCTCCCTCCCTGTTTCTGGATCCCTTCCTCTGTCACAGTTGGAGTGTCCTCTCTCCCTCCCAGTTCCAGAGTTTTCCTTGACTTCTCTGCCTTTTCTCCTACATTGCCCTGCCATGCATCATTCCCTTTCTGTTCCCATCCATGGCCCTCCCCCTGAGTTCTGCGGTCGCCCTTGCCCCCGAGATCGCCGGTCACGGCGGCGGTGGCCCCCCCCCCCGCCGCATCTTACCCCCGTTATAAAGTGCTGCACGCAGCAGGCCAGGCCATCCATGGCCCTGCCCCTGAGATCGGCGGTCACCATTTCCAACCCTGGCGCACCAACCTGTTTCTTGGCCCACAGAAGCTCCGGTCTAGTGTTGCACGCAGTACACCTCGCCAGCCCAGCAGTTCGCTTCCTTTTGGGTCGTCTTCCCTCCTTGTGTCCCGCCCTCTTGTGACGTAGGTTCCGGAAGGGCGGGACACAGGGAGGGAAGAAGACCCGAAGAGAAGCGATATGAGAGGCAGTGTTCGTTCTTTGGGGGATGTTTTCCACAGGAAAGCGTGTTGTCCTCAGGTTCGTGCCAGGGGGGGGGGGTCCGGGGGGGGGGGCAGTAACGTGAGGGGAGGGGGGTGTTGAAATTGGAGGGGGGTGAGTGTTGAAGTCGGTGGGAGAGACGGGAGGGGCGTTGAAGTGGCAGCGTTGGAGGAAGAGAGTGACATCTGTGTTGGTGGGGGCGTGGTCGGGTGTTTCGAGCGATCCCTTCACTGTTATAGATCCGCCCTCGACGTCATAACGTTTGATGCGAGGGCGGGGCAGTGAGACATTGTGAGTGGGATGGCTTCACCACCATGAATCCACGAACCCTTCAGTGACGTCAGATGGCTTCAGAACGTTGTCTTCAGAACGTTGAGGGTGCGTTTTATTATATTAGATGTACTAGTGAGGTGCTACTCGGTGTTCAATAGGAAATGCCGTGTGCTGCCTTGTTACTACTGGGTTACCGCAGGAGCCCTTACTGCCACCTCAGTAGGTAGCAGTAAGTGCTCCTCCCCCGCATGGCCATATAGTAAGAATAATCTTACCACATGACCATGAGGCTTATTTTCAAAGCACTTAGCCTCCCAAAGTTCCATAGAAACCTATGGAACTTAGCCTCCCAAAGTGCTTTGAAAATATGCCTCCATGTCATTTTTAGGGGCTTTTTACTCCCTGGGGTAAAAAGGGACCTGGCGTGCGGCAAAAGCGGCCCCTATTGCTACCACAAGGTCCTTTTTACTGCAACTTGGTAAAAAGAACCCTTATAGAGTACTAGTGTAATTCTGCAGTTTTGGACCAAACATTAGGTGTAACCACTTATACAATATCTATGGCAGGCGTAAATGCTAGTGCCCAAAGTCAGCAGTTGGATATGTAATTGCAACTATTCCAGAAAGTGTGCACAGAAATAATCAAATCATCCCGATATGCCCATGGAGACGTTAGGCGCTCAGTTTAGTTTCACTGCAACTGCTAATTAGTGCCAATTGTTGCTTGTTAATGCCAGTTATTGGTCCTTATCTCCGACTGTGTCAGTCAGCTAATTAAGGGGTCCTTTTATGAAACTGCAGCAAAAGGAGGCCTGCACTGACATCAGTGTGTATTTTTGACATGCACCGAGGCCCCCTTTTTCTGCCACGAGTAAAAGGCAGGTCTTTGTTTTTTTTTAAGAAATGGCCGAGCGGCAAGTGAATCACTTGCCGTATGGTCATTTCGAGTGGAAGCACTTATCACCACCCATTGAGGTGCAGTACGGGCTCCCACACTAACCTGGCGGTAACTGGGCAGCGCACGGCACTGCCCGATTACTGCCGGGTACACACTGGCACTATAAAATTGAAATATTTTTGCAGCACCAGAAATGGCGTGCACTGGGGTAGGGAACTACCATTGGGCTGCTGCGGTACTTCCCTTTTAGCGAGTGGTAAGCCTGCATTGGGCATACCGCTGCTTCGTAAAAGGGACCCTCAGTTATACGCATAACTGACTCTAGGCACCATTTATAGAATTTGGGGGAATAGTGCTGCTGAAAACCCACAGATAAGGGACTTGCATGTTTAGCAGTGGCCACGAAACATGTAAATCCCTTATAAATTTACCCACATGACTTTGATAGCTCATGGCATATTGTAAATGATTTCTCAGTGTTAGTGTTATAATATGTTAAACAAATGCCTAGTATACATTCATGAGATATTTGTTCACCAAACTTAAATTAATGCTTTCCCATTAAATAAAATGTCTGTTTGGTACATTAAGACTTATGCTAGGGAGACGGAGAAACAAATGCATAATGGATTGGAATATCATGCAAGAAAATGAATATGTTATCACACCTAAAGCATAGATAATTAATTCAAAAGACCACATTCTAGTTATTAATGTGAAAGAAAAAAATGCTAAGAATGTTTGCAGCCTAAGAGTATAATGGCATGTCAGCAAGAGCTTCCTTTTCCTAGCCCTCACAATATATGGTCTTTTTTTCTTTCCAATCTATCAAAATCCAAAAGTACGATCAGAAAATAAATTGAAAAATAGCAAGTAGAGTAATGCTTTATAAAGCCCATTGACAAATGAACTTCAGAATGCTGAAAAATGGTCCTCCCTGTAAATCTCTTCTCACATTCACTTTTCATAATTTAGAATTATAACATGTCAGACTGAGATCGCAAGAATCAGTTAAAGCCACAACAATCCAGAGTTTCATCTGCTGCCCGTAATATTAAGGTTCAGATCTCTGCAACAAGATGTTGATCAGTACTTTGAGGTCAGCTATCTGAAATGGAGTCCAAAATCAAAAGGGAATTTTGCATCTTGCTCCTGATTCATTGAACAGAATGTGAAGAATGCACTAGAACTGTAGAAATTATGGGTCCAACACAGACACGTGCAATGGATGATCTTTAGATCATACCATTGCCAACCTATAAAAAAACGGAAGCACTACACTAAAACACTGAGGGGTTCTTTTACAAAGCCGTGGTAAAAAAGTGGCCTGCGGTTGTGTGGACGCATCTTTTAAGTGCGCGCTAGGCCATTTTTAATAGGCCTGCACTAATATTAAAACTAGCACATGCCTATTTACAGCCTGAGCTCTTACCGCCACCCCATTGACGTAGCGGTAAGGGCCCATGCACTACCCATGCGGTAATCATGCAGTACATGCCAATGTAGGCACACTGCCATTTACTGCCGGGAACGCCCCCTACAGTAGAAAATAGAAAATGTTCTACTGCGGAATTCAGCATGTGCCAAAATCGGAATTACTGCTAGGTGCACATGCTATCCAGGTGGTAGTGCCGATTGGGCATGTGCTACCTGCGCGTTAGCCCTCCCTCACCTTTGTAAAAGGGCACCAGAGGAATTAATTGTTTTATATTCCAGCACTGCTGAAGCTTGTGAAAGAAGGTAATTCTGGAAAAAAAAAACATCCTGGTATCAAGCAATGCTTCTACAGCAATAAACATCACTTAACATGAAAAAGAGATTCTATTTGTCAATTTGTGACTGTTTTGTGGCTTTCAGATCATATCTGTTCATGTATAACAAATCACTTTTTAATCACTCACTCTAAATTACATGCAATAGGATTGTTCTTTCAAAAGCTGAGAACAGCTTTCCAAGTTCTTCCTTCTGCCCCACTGACTTTTAACAGAGGTGGCCTCTTAAGGGTATCATTATATCCACAAAACCTATAAAGTTTTCAAGTCCTTTGGAATTACCTCCATCCCACAACCCACATGCACAGCTGGGAGTTTGATTTCCCACTCCCCCCCTTCAGAAGTAACAGCTGGCCTTACTGAAATATTCACGAGCTTGATTACTGTATGTTGGACTAATTCGTGCAATAACTAAAGATGCATACCGTTCATTGTGCAAAATGTGTGAGAGGGCAACATTGATTGGTGCTAAAAGCAAGACCATTTTACAGCTTCCCTTGATACAACCGGCCCACTGTAAAATATGTGATAGAGCAAAATTGATTGGTACTAAAAGCAATGACCATTTTACAGCATCCCTTGATAGATCAAGCCTGGTGTATCTTGGAAGATGAACTGTTGAATTTAACTTTCAGCACAAGATAAATTGCCCGTCAAACAATAACTGAAGTATTTCCTCTTATACAGGCAGAAAAAGTCTTGTGAACTTGCTGAAGGGAAGCCTTAAATAGATTAAACATTATTCTGGTTCGAAAGTCTCACAAATTGTATGGTGATGATTTCTGACCTAATAGATGCACCTGAAATTAGGGTTTGAAACTTATGTATCCTTGAAAGGGATACTGTCTGCATTGTCAAAATTTGAAAAAAAACTTCTAAATCATAGATCATGTTATGCCAGTGATTTTTGTTGCTACCTATTTAGTTATATCTTATAATATATTTTTAATATTGGACTGTTCCTTTTAAAGTGCTTTGTTTAGTACCAAGTATTTCATGCCCTGTTATCTGGTTTTATTTTTTTAAAAACAGATATATAAGTTCGAACATGGATATTTTTCCATTAAGGCAGTATTTTATTGCATGGTGGATATCTCATTTTTGGGAATCAATATATTTGTTCAAAATCTTATGCAAGACAAATCAAGAATGAACTCTCTTTTAGCAATATTCTTGTCCAACAAGAGCTAACATTCTCCCTCCAAAAATATAGCAAAAAATATAGTGAACTCATCAAAGTAAACATCTTGTTATTAAAACTGAAATTTTGCCTTGCCATAGTATTTGATCATTTGCCAAGTTTCCAAGTTTATTTAAAATTTATTATCCCACTCAATGAAAAACCTTCTAGGCGGCTTACATTCTAAAATATAAAATAAAAGCTAAAGTATCATCATACACATAAACATGATAGAGAGAGAGGTATGGAGGTAGAGCTACAATAATTGATAGGACAGAGGGCAAAGGATAAAACATAAGGGGGTGCTTTGATGCATTCAGGGCTCAACAGCAAATGGTTTGCTGGTAAAGTAAAAATAAAAAAGTCTGGAACCTAATAGAAAGGGTATTTGAATAAAAAGGTCTTAAGTTCTGATTTACATTTTTCTAATGGAGTCTGCAATGTACCACCAGGCCGTAACAACAGCCAAAAAACAATATTTTTCTCAACACAAGCAGCAAATTCAACCAAGCAGCTATTTAAAATAGTAAGCAGCTTACTGCAAACCCCACTACAGAACCAGACTTCTCAGTCACAAATAACCAGCAATGATTTTACCACTTACTTTGCCAACAAAATGAATGGTCTTCATCAGGACCAACAGACAGTCCCATCAAAGCTCCTACCTGCTAATGAAGAGAACATGCCCTCTACCCAACTATGTACAGCCATCTCGGACTCATTTAACCAGGTCACAGAAGAAGCTCTTGAAAATATCCTGAAAGGTCTATGGCCTACAACCTGTCCTCTTGATCCCTGCCCTGCAAAGACTGTACAGGAAGCGAGCACAGGCCTCGTTGAAGAGGCCACTAAAATTGTTAACTCCTCTCTTAAGGAAGCACAGATGCCAACAGCAATAAAAAGAGCTGTGGTATGCTCATTGGACAAGGACAAGCTCAAAAACTGCTGACCAGCCTCTAACATTCCTTTCCTGGCAAAATTTATAGAACGGACAGTCTACAGTTAACTCAATGACTAGCTAGTTGAAAGTAATTGGCTAGACCCATGTCAGTCTGTCTTCAGATCTGGATATAGAACAGAGACGGTTCTTGTGTCCCTTCTTGATGATCTGCGCAGAAACCATGATGGGGAGCTGCCTTGATACTAGTGTTGCTTGATTTCTCAGTTTCCTTCGACACCATGGATCATAATATCATCCTTACAAGACTGGCAGAAATAGGTATCAGTGGCACAGTATTTACTTGGTTCAATTTCTGTCAGAGAGACAACAATCAATTCGGTTCAGCAACAGCACATCATTAGCTTGGTCACTGGACTATAGGGTGCCACAGGGCTCCATACTGTCTCCCATTTTATTTAATATCTACCTTAAACCTGTACACCGCCTTGGGTGAATCTCTTTATAAAGACAGTTAATAAATCCCACTAAATAAAATGGGCATGGGATGGTGGGCATTAAGCGCTATTCTGTAATGACATCTGAGCATTCAGATGCCATTATAAAATAGTATTTAAGATGGCATTTACATACCAACACTTATGCACAAGCAGTTATACCTGGTCAATGGCAGGTGGAAATGTTCACAACTAAATGTTGTATTTTAGTGCACAATGTATAGTATTCTATAAGTTAAGCACATACATGTGGGACCTGCCCATGCCCTGGCTATGTGTACACCCCCCCCCCCCCTTGCTATGGCGCACCAAGCTAATTCTAGAATTGTAGCTTGTCACAGATATGAACATAAGTGCAAATCTAAGCCAATTAACACCACTTAACACTAACTAAGGATTAAGGGGGTCTTTTATTAAGCCACAGTAGTGTTTTTAGTTTGCGGTAGAAATCAGTTGGCAGTAAACACTGAGACGCTCATAGGAATATAATGAGCATCTCAGTGTTTACCACCAGCTGAGTTCTACCGCAAGCTAAAAATGCTACTGTGGCCTAGTAAAAGACTCCCTAAGTACTTGCATGTGTAACTGCTGCTATTCTATAAGGTTCAACTTTATTTAATATACTGCAAATCAGTGAAAATCTAAGCAGTTTGTAAACAAAAATGAAAAGAGGGAATACAGAAACAAAGGCTAATAGAATAGGAGAAAGGAGAAACAGAAGAGGGACACTAGGTTACAATTTCTGTTTAATAAGGGATTAGGGGGAAGGAGACAAAATTAATCCTAAAGGTACTGAAGGAAGGATGGAAGGAGAGACAGCCAAATACAGCACACATATAGCACATCCCAGGGTGCAATGTTATAGAATAAGGAGGTCAGTGGGTATCTCAACAGGTGAAGACTGTCCCAAATGCCTTGCATTTATGATAAGAAAACAAAAATATGATGGCCTAAGGGAGAGTGTTGGGGGGTACTGTGGCAGTGCTGAAGCTGTTTTAAGGATTGGAGACTGCCAGACAAAACACTCACCTCAGGGTGAGTTTATACAGTGCTCAGATGGAGAGAAGAGGCTTAGAGGAGATGTGATGTGCAAGTGTGACAGGGAAGTGATAAAAATAAATAGTCGTGATTGTTAAAACATCAGCAAATATTGTTGGTTGAAAGTTTGTGCTGAGCATGTATATTGAAAAAGCAGCATGCTTGTAGGGAAGCTCCTGCATGAGAATTAGCATGAGACCGGAAACAGCTAAAAGTGGGTTGATTGGTTGAACATTCAAGCAATAGTTTTAAGAGGAATTTTAGCTGAGTGTGGTGAGAAATGGTTGGAGATGAGGACTTAGAACTGAGGAGAAACTTGCTTTCTGTTTATGCTCCTCGAACAAAAATCATTTTAGGTAGAAAGAGATGTAGTTCAGGAGCTGTTGTTGCTGTGTTTGGTGAGGAAAGAAAGCTGGTGAGTGGAATTCTGACTGTTTTGTGTTTGTTTGTAGCGAACAGGAGAGCATGTGTGTGTGCTAAAAAGAAGAGGGTGAAAGAGAACTCAAGAGTACTGGCTCCTGAAAAAGTCACTTTGTTTGACCTTATTTATTTATTTATTTGTGACATTTATATCCCACATTATCCCAAACAAGTTTGAGTTCAATGTGGCTTACAATAAACAGTATAGGATACATAACAAATAATAATGCAGAAGAAAGTAATTTGTTGTAAGAATCCAATTTTACAATACAATATCATAAACATACTGGGATAGCTATGGATGTTTAACATTTAGAAAATCTGTTATGAATGAGAAGTTGTGCATGAAGCAAAGAGAAAGTTAATGGTAAATAGAGTAATAACCAATTCAGGTAATAATTAATTGTTTGAGATATGGTCATTCTTTGTGAAGGTTTGTTTGAATAGAAATGATTTGAGGATTTTGCGGAATCTAGTATATTCCTAGTATATTTCTAGTATATCTAGTATATATCAGTGAGGGGATAAATATACAATCCTCACATTTTGAAATCTGGTGATTTAGCTTGGAGCCAGAAAGAAACAATGTCTGTTTTGACTGCTGTTGAAATGTGTGAAGCTGCATGCAGATTTTCTGAACACAGCAGCTAATGTGAGGTAAAGTGTGAGTGAAAGGAACAGCTCCTGACAGTGGTTTGAAGAAATAGACAGAAATAAGGATTAAAGTGTCTCAGGGGCCAATTTACAAAGCTTCAGTAAGCACTAATGCGTGCTTACCACAGCAAAAAATGGCTTAACGTGGGGCATGCTGAGGCATCCCACGGTAATTTTGGGACCTGCTTGCTGAAAAATAAAATTAATTTTTAACACCGGGGGCAGGTCTGAGGACAAACATTGGGTGTGTTCTATGCTAATCAGTTAGTGTGTGAGCATTGCCTCTTACTAACTGATTAGTGCAGGTTTAGTGTGAGCCATTACCACCTACATAATGGTTGGTGATATGGGCTCACACGCTATTAAGGCACAATAATAAAATGGGTATTGCAGAATTGACTGCTGAGGTAACAAGAGGTTGTTTACAATCATTGGCAACACAGTATAATGGTAAACACAAAACTGAAGGAAGTTTTAGTTTCTCTCTTTTTATTTTATCTAAGCATAGGTAGTAGGTGTCAAGGGTCTGCTGTAAATCTTCAGTCAAGATTTGCCAGTGTTTAGATCTAGAGGAAAATGGATGCCGGCCAACACATTCATGAATTGATTTTTTTTTCTTGGACTGAGATAAGTGACTGTACCTAAAAGGAAATAGAGAAACATATAATTAGTGCACATTTTATGCTATTGATATGAATTTGAGAGAAATATTACTGCCATGGCAATTTGTGTCCTTACTTGAAAGTTCTCAAAGTGGCTCTATAAAGAGAAAGAGTACTTAAATAGATGGTTTACAGATATAGGATTAGTATTTGAAAATTCTAAGTTGCACTGATTCTGTGAAACCTGTGATAAAAACATTGTAGGACTGAATAGTTTTCTTTGAAAGTTCTTACTATAAGGTATTGATGTGTAGACTTACCTGAATTAGTTGACAATATTGCATAATTGTTTGTTTTTGTTGTTGTTATTGTTGTTGTGGTAAACCATATGGTAATCCCATTGCTTAAAAGTGCTAATACACTAGAGGCACTTGTACATAAGTACATAAGTACATAAGTAGTGCCATACTGGGAAAGACCAAAGGTCCATCTAGCCCAGCATCCTGTCACCGACAGTGGCCAATCCAGGTCAAGGGCACCTGGCACGCTCCCCAAACGTAAAAACATTCCAGACAAGTTATACCTAAAAATGCGGAATTTTTCCAAGTCCATTTAATAGCGGTCTATGGACTTGTCCTTTAGGAATCTATCTAACCCCTTTTTAAACTCCGTCAAGCTAACCGCCCGTACCACGTTCTCCGGCAACGAATTCCAGAGTCTAATTACACGTTGGGTGAAGAAAAATTTTCTCCGATTCGTTTTAAATTTACCACACTGTAGCTTCAACTCATGCCCTCTAGTCCTAGTATTTTTGGATAGCGTGAACAGTCGCTTCACATCCACCCGATCCATTCCACTCATTATTTTATACACTTCTATCATATCTCCCCTCAGCCGTCTCTTCTCCAAGCTAAAAAGCCCTAGCCTTCTCAGCCTCTCTTCATAGGAAAGTCGTCCCATCCCCACTATCATTTTTGTCGCCCTTCGCTGTACCTTTTCCAATTCTACTATATCTTTTTTGAGATACGGAGACCAGTACTGAACACAATACTCCAGGTGCGGTCGCACCATGGAGCGATACAACGGCATTATAACATCCGCACACCTGGACTCCATACCCTTCCTAATAACACCCAACATTCTATTCGCTTTCCTAGCCGCAGCAGCACACTGAGCAGAAGGTTTCAGCGTATCATCGACGACGACACCCAGATCCCTTTCTTGATCCGTAACTCCTAACGCGGAACCTTGCAAGACGTAGCCAGAGCTGGTGGTGGGAGGTGGGACTGGTAGTTGGGAGGTGGGGATAGTGCTGGGCAGACTTATACGATCTGTGCCAGAGCTGGTGGTGGGAGGCGGGGCTGGTGGTTGGGAGGCGGGGTGTGCCCTGAAGAGGACAGGTACAAATAAAAAGTAGCACATATGAATTTATCTTGTTAGGCAGACTGGATGGACCATGCAGGTCTTTTTCTGCCATCATCTACTATGTTACTATGTTACTATGTAACACCAAATCATACCGTATATTTTGCTATCTAGTACTGTAAATTTCTGCAATCTAAATACTTCTGCTTTATTGTGACATCTATCTCTGTGTTCTTTCCTCCCTATCTCCGGGAGCAAAACTTGTATAGTGAAAAAAATACGCTATTTCGGAAGAAACTGAGGGGCCCTTTTACTAAGCTGCAGTAAAAAGTGGCCTGCGGCAGTGTAGACGTGTGTTTTGGGCATATGCTGGGTCAGTTTTTACCGTGTCTGCAAAGAAGGATTTTTCAAAATGGGACGGGAAAAGGGCAAGTGGTAAAACTGGACCCAGCATGCATCTAAAACCATCCTGAGCCCTTAACACTATCCATTGATCCAGTAGTAAGGGCTCACGCACTACATGCGCGGTGACCGGTCGGTGTACGTCGACTGCCGATTACTGCCAGAAATAGCACGTGTGGAAGAAAATAAATAAATCATCCAGGCATTATGGGCGCGTGCCAAATCTGAAATTACCACCAGGGGGGTGCGCTGGCCTGGCAGTAGTCTCGTTTGGGCATGTGCTGCACATGAGTAGAGCCTACCGCGACTCAGTAACAGGGCCCCATGATATTTTAGGTGAACCCATTAGTTAACCTGGCTGTTGATTCAACATACTTGGCTATTGTGGCACAATAATAAAAGGAGTATTGTAGAACTGACTGCTCAGGTAACGAGGCTGTTTACAGTCATTTGGCAACACAGTTCAATGATAAACACAAAACTGAAGGAAGTGCCTTCAGAAACCAAGAAAAGTCCCAAGGCTAAATTTTCAGGAGCCATCTAAGGGGAGTGGTTACTAATGTGTGTTAAGGGAATAACACATCAATTTTGCCCCTTAACACACTTTAAATGGCAAAATCTTGTCTTATTTTACTACTAATGTACATTATTGTAAGTCACTATGAACTGTATGATAATGAGACAAAATTCAAAAATATGTGGGATAGACACAAACTGGCTGATATTCAAAGCGATTTAAGTGGTCAGGAGAGGCCCTTGCCTGCTTAATAGATTGAGGCTTCCTAACCGTTGATATTCATTGGCACTTTGGTGGACAGTACCACTGAATTTTGGCTTTAATTGGCCTAAGAAAAAGTAGGTAGGTCAGGAGTGGTGCAAGGGGTGGCGCTGAGGAGGAGCCAAGGGTTAGCAGGTGCCAGCTGAATATTGGCTGGGACCTGCACAAGTCCCAGCGGCCAGCATTGGGCAAATTAGCCCTGGATATTCAGTTTGGGGGCCAGCATCCAGGGCTAATTTAATTGGCCACTGGTGGCTGAATATTAGGGGGAAAGGATTGCCAAATAGAAAGAAGATAGTATCAAAACAAAATATAACACATCAACAACTATAAGTTAATTTCTAGTGGACTTCAATGGAAACTCCTGCAGTGGGGGCGTGAGGCCAATGCTGGATGGGGTTTCGATGTCAATTCATTTTGTTGGAAAGTAGGGCTAGTGCAGGGCAAACATTTATTGTCTGAGCTATAAAAGTGGCAGGGATAGATCAGGATCAAGTATGCGTATTACATTCTTATCATATGCTATGAGTGCATGTGCCATGTATATTAGTGGGAGAGGGGAAACTGTCAAATTGAACTTAAGCGAGTAAAATGTAATAATACTATTAGATTGTTGGTTCAATAAAAATTTGATAATGAATGTGACTATTGAGCAGACTAGATCAAACATGCAGGTACAACATGCAAATACTTGCAAAACACTCTACAACCTGCATTATTCTTGGCAAAATAAAGCTGGCTCAAAGCTGCTGTTTTTCCTTTCTGAAGCTATCAGGCCACTAACATGGGACCCGTTGTTCTTGGGTGTGACCTTAAAGGGGATGGAGCTTTTCAAAATTAACAGTGATCCCCTCTCTAATCCCTTTGAAGACCTTCTCTAAAGAGACTCCTCTGAAGACCCTACCACACAAAGAAACCCACCTAAAGGTCCCCTGAAGACCCCACCCTCTGTTGGCCTTCCTAGTCCTACCTCTATGAATCCCTGTTAGTTTAGGAGGTCTAGGGCAGTGGCAATCCCCAGTTGCTCTTGTCCCTGCCAGTATTGGGTTCAAAATGGCACCAGTGACCCTTAGGAATGCTTCCTCAAACAACAGGAACACTTAACCTATCTATCTATCTATCTATCTATCTATCTATCTATCTATCTATCTATCTATCTATCTATCTATCTATCTATCTATCTATCGATATAGATAGATAGATATAGATAGATAGACATAGATTGTATAAACATATATTTATCTATATATAAGGAGGGTGATTGGTAAGAAGTCATTTCTATGGGTAAAGCACTGATTTGAGAGTCACAAGCAAACAGGAAAAAGCCTCCATGTAGAAAATCCAATCAAAAAAGAGTAGAGGATGTGTAATAGACACTCCAACACAGAAACTAGTGCTTAGATGCTTTAATCAGTATTTGTACAGCAGGATCCTACTGTACAAATGTTGAATAAAGCATATGTTAAGCACCAGGTCCTGTGTTGGAGTGTCCATTACCCATCCTCTACTCCTTTTTGATTAAAGCACTGATTTGTCCATGGAAATGTTTTTGATAATTACCCTCCCTATTTTTCCCATGGAGAATATAGTTTTGCATCTTTGTAACAATGAGGAACAGAAATAATGTTTCTTTATCTAACATGTACCCCCGGTGTTCCTTATGGAATCTGTGTATCTCCCAGAACCGGATGGTTGTAGTCGGGCCAGGTTCTGAAATTACACTGCAGAACACCGGGAGTGATGCAGAGACACTAACCACATCTCCCATTCTCAAAGAATGGGAGAGGAAAAATAAACTAATTTTGGAATTCTTTCCCAAATTTACCTTGATCAACACAACACTTCAGTTCTTCTTTAACATAGTAAAAGGCTTTATTTGAAACACTTTATGTTGGTAAGATGCAAAACAATGGTAATTTTCATGTAACAGAATTCACTATTAATGAATAAGTTTCCTTTTAGAAATGCACTTTGGGAATAACTTCTATCCCTTTCCATTTACAGGAATCTCATCCCTTCAACAGTATCACTTTCAGATAAGTATGATACCTCACTTCTCAATTTTATTCAACCCAGCATAACATGTTTGTACTTCGTCTTCAATTATTAACCCCAAGAATTTGATTCTTTGTGTTGTTCTTTTTTTCTTTCAGGTTTAACCTCAACACCACCCGCTATCCAGGAGCAGAAAGGTAAGTATTTTCTTTTTCCTTTATTCCCTATTATCTCTCCCCATCCCAAGTGTCCCCATGTCCCACACAGTCACTTAGCTGCGGCAAATTCTTTTCCTCTTTCCAAGATGAACAATTCACTTTCTTGTGGTGGGGCCCTTGACGTCAGTCGAATGCCATTGATCCTCTGTAATTCTTCTCTCTAAACCTCTCTCTTAATTAAAGTAATGGTAGGCAAAACCCTGACTGCCTATTGTTGCAGCAGAAACCCTATTCTGGATGACATTCTTAACAAAGACTGTGGCCAGAAACTATATCAAATAAAATTAAATGAAATCCCCTCCTCTTCCAGGCCTATGCTTGTTAATTACTGTCCCTATACTGTACAGAGTGGCTGGCTTACTCTCACTCACTGCACATCCTCACAGCATTCCGTTCTCTGCACCAAACCCTCACATTCCACCCTATTTCCCACTATGTAAGCTCTCTCAGCCTACAGATTCTTTTTCTTAAAAAAAAAAAAATGAGTTTAAACCCCTAAGATTAACACCCCTCCTATGGCATTGCCTTAGATAATACCTCCCCTTAATATTCCAAACCTTTTTGCCTATATATCCTTCTCCTCCTATACCAGAACTTCAAAGTCAGCTAAACTTTAAATAAAACTCATCTCACCAATCCATACACTATCATACTCACAACAGTACATTCTTTATCACTCAAACCCTCTCTTCAAATCTTCCTTTACCTCAAATCTCTCCTTATCTCTCTCACACCCTGCTCAGCACAACCACCCACTCCAGCTGCCTAACCAACTCTGCTAACTGCCCACTCACTTGGTCACCTAGGAAACTGGCTTTAGCTTGGGGTTCCAAACCCTTCTCAAACTTCCAAGCTGCATTGCTGACCGGCGGAATGTTCGCCAGCACAAGTATCCCTAACCCCATGTTACATTCACCCATGCTGAAAAACACAATATTGTCCCCAATATTCAACTCAATCCAATCCACCCAACAAAATCATACATTCACCACCTA
Source organism: Microcaecilia unicolor (assembly GCF_901765095.1). Taxonomy (NCBI): domain Eukaryota; kingdom Metazoa; phylum Chordata; class Amphibia; order Gymnophiona; family Siphonopidae; genus Microcaecilia; species Microcaecilia unicolor. The sequence continues at coordinate 203,925,972 of NC_044037.1, read as the reverse complement.
TTCCCCACACTCATCCTTTGTATTCACTTTAAAATGAAATTCTCCTTCAAATAGGAAGATCAAACCCCTTTATTATACCTGGTAGAACTTCTCACTTTTCACCACTTTCCCGCCCCTGTTCATTAACAGGATTCACAATTACTTCAGTATAAACTAGGTAACCGCAAGCATTTCCAGCAGATTCCTTTTCAGGAATTGACGATGCAACTCTTCTGGAAATATCCTTACCCTGCAGTTGCATCAGTTTAGAATCCACCCCCTCTAAAACATACTTTTTTACTGCATCGCGGTGAACAATTTTCACCCCTTGTTCAGTATTTTGAATTTTCACAACATTGCCAGATTCACCTAAAATTTCCACAACTTTATAAGGTTGTTTCTCCCATAAGTCTTGTATCTTGTGCCTCACGCGGAAACCCCGCTCCCGAAGCAACACCCACTCTTCTACATGGAGTTGCTCCGCTTCACACTTCCTATCATACCGTCTCTTCATATTATTGTAATGACATGCCAGTCGGACAGGTGTCCCAGCAAGAGGTCGAGCTTCCAACGGCTGCTTTTGTAAAGCGAGACCAGCTTCAAAGTCCTTGATTTCCTGTGAATAATTTCCAATTTCCAGACCGACCTTCCCAAACTTTAAATCGGTCTGTGCAGCAAGTGCCACTTTGGTTATCTTCCTCCCATAATGGATTTTTGTCAACTTTAGCTTTTGCTCACTCTCCACCCCTCCCTTCTCTCCTGCACTTGCAGACACTCCCGACTTCACGTCCTTGGCTTTATCGCTTTCCCCAAGAATAATGTCACCATTGACATTCACTAAAGCAGTATTCTTCTCTATCCCTTCTTCCATTTCCTTTTTAAAACAAGGACTCTTATCAGCCCCCGCACCTCGTGTCACAGATGTCATCTTGCCAACAGCTGTCCCTTGATTTTCTGATAAAGCCTTAAGTTTTTCAAGTTTGGAGGGCACTCTCATTTCTTCTGTGCACTCAACTGTTTTACCATCTTGCAGTAATTTTAATTGACCCGCATCAGCCACCTCTCTCTTCTCAGGCAATCCTTCCTCTTTCACTTCATTTATGGTAGCATCCAACAAGGCTTCACTGCTTTCCACCGCTTCTACCATGCCTTGTTCCACATTGTTCCAAGAATCTGAACTTATTTCCTCCTTTTCCTCTCTTTCTGGAAGGACTTGTACTCCCACATTTATCATCCGGACAAAAACATTATCACGCCGTTGTGTGATCAAGGTATTATTCTTGAGTAAGTTCATTCTCCTAGAAGCAGATGGCAAAACCACACCTGCACTCTTCCGTTTGTGCTGACACGCTTCAATCAAGACCTTTTTTGACATTGCGGGGACAATTTTTCCCACGTTCCCCTGTAACTTTATCACTGTATCAGATTCCTGATCTTAGTGGAATGCTTCTGAGAAATCTTGGTCAGAATTCCCACAATTTTCACCGGTTCTAAGGAGAAGCAAGTGGGATCCTTGAAAAGTCCTTTTAAATGCTGAAGGACATTCATCCCTAAGATTCCTTGGAAGGACCGACTCTCATTTTGTCCATCGCAGAAATTGTCTCTCACAACAAAAATGCACCTCCTTGGTTCAAGCTGTCCCAACACTGGACATCCGTGTCAATGTACCCCAGAACTGGCAGTTCCGTCCCATTCACTGCTACCAAGGTCAATTTACTGGCATCCTTCAATCTATCAGTGTTAGGAAAATATTTGTAAAAGAAACTCGCAAGGACTGTGGATACATTCGACCCGGTGTCAACTGTACATAGGGTCTCCACACCCTCAATCAAGACTTTTAGTAGCAGACTTGCTCCAATTGCTCTTTCCCCAAATAGCATCTCCTCTTGTACCTTTTCACTATCTAGATGTTTTTGCATTCTGACCATCGGCTTATCATTTTTCATGTTCTGAGTCGGTTCCTCATGAGCTCTTTCACTTCTGGGGGGTACACCACTGGGACCTGGTTTCTCCATATTTTCCAGATTTCTTGCAGAGTAAGAATGACTCACTTGTTCACTACAACAGTCCCTGGCAAAGTGATCCGGCTCATGACACCGGTAGCATATTATCTCTCCTGTACTGGTCCTTGACAGTCTTTGCTGGGTATATCCCGTGTATCCTCCTCGAGAACTGGAAGGTCCCACGTTACTTCTTTCTCGTCGCTGTCTATTTCATTCCTCCTCCTGGCGTTTGCACATCTGGGAAAACATTTGTGTCATCTGTTGCATCATTATTTCTGCAACCGAGTCTTCTGTCCTGCGGTAATCTCCCGCGTCTTCTCTGCTTCTATGTAAAATCTTTCTTGGAAAAGTTTCTTCTGGGGCCAATCCTCTTTCCTCCCCTGCCCAGCGGATTGCAGCTTGCATTAGATTCGCGAATGGCATAGTAGGATTGTCTTCGCTTCTCTTCATCACCTCTCTCTTCAACCCTTCATCCTTTAGACCGATCACAAACTGCTCTTTCAGTGTGTCGTCAGGGTTGCCCATTCTTCTCCGGTCCCTCTTCATGATGGCATCGAGCTTCTCTTGGAGCTTGTAAGCGAAGACACGAATCGGTTCTCTTTCCCCTTGCCTGAGGTTGTAGAATTCTTGAATTCGGAGTCCCAGGGCAACCATATCCCCATACACTTGCCTGAGCAAGTCAAAAATCTCATCCACCGTACAGTCCCTGGGTAGTGAGTATTTCACAGTGTCAGACGTGATACCTCTGAGATGGTCCCGGACCACCTCCACTTGGTCATCCTGAGGAACCCGCATTATCCTCATCCTGGTCTTCATTTTGTCGATCCATTCCTCGACTCCCAAATCTTGAGCACTTCTCGGAAATCCATAAAAATCTGGCATTGTCCGGTCTTGCGGAATAATGACGGTATGTGTCAGAATTTGAGGGACAACCCGGTTCCTGGTTGCTTCACCTTCCATTTTTGAGTGGATGTTGCCTCAGGAACAAGAAAACCCCCACGAGAGTCACACACACAAGACACTTTTTTTTATTATTAATAAGGCAGCAGTCTCCCTGCCACTGGGAACAACCTGTTGAAAGTAGAGGTAGTTTCACACTCTCTTCCCTGAAACTCTCGGAAAATCTAGGAAAGAATCCTGCCGACTACGCCAACTCTAACATGCACCCCCGGTGTTCCTGATGGAATCTGTGTATCTCCCAGAACTGGATGGTTGTAGTCGGGCCAGGTTCTGAAATTACACTGCAGAACACCGGGAATGATGCAGAGACACTAACCACGTCTCCCATTCTCAAAGAATGGGAGAGGAAAAATAAACTAATTTTGGAATTCTTTCCCAAATTTACCTTGATCAACACAACACTTCAGTTCTTCTTTAACATAGTAACAGGCTTTATTTGAAACACTTTATGTTGGTAAGATACAAAACAATGGTAATTTTCATGTAACAGAATTCACTATTAATGAATACGTTTCCTTTTAGAAATGCACTTTGGGAATAACTTCTATCCCTTTCCTTTTACAGGAATCTCATCCCTTCAACAGTATCACTTTCAGATAAGTACGATACCTCACTTCTCAGTTTTATTCAACCCAGCATAACATGTTTGTACTTCGTCTTCAATTATTAACCCCAAGAATTTGATTCTTTGTGTTGTTCTTTTTTTCTTTCAGGTTTAACCTCAACACCACCCACTATCCAGGAGCAGAAAGGTAAGTATTTTCTTTTTCCTTTATTCCCTATTATCTCTCCCCATCCCAAGTGTCCCTGTGTCCCACACAGTCACTTAGCTGCAGCGAATTCTTTTCCTCTTTCCAAGATGAACGATTCACTTTCTTGTGGTGGGGCCCTTGACGTCAGTCGAATGCCATTGATCCTCTGTAATTCTTCTCTCTAAACCTCTCTCTTAATTAAAGTAATTGTAGGCAAAACCCTGACTGCCTATTGTTGCAGCAGAAACCCTATTCTGGATGACATTCTTAACAAAGACTGTGGCCAGAAACTATATCAAATAAAATTAAATGAAATCCCCTCCTCTTCCAGGCCTATGCTTGTTAATTACTGTCCCTATACTGTACAGAATGGCTGGCTTACTCTCACTCACTGCACGTCCTCACAGCATTCCATTCTCTGCACCAAACCCTCACATTCCACCCTATTTCCCACTATGTAAGCTCTCTCAGCCTACAGATTCTTTTTCTTAAAAAAAAAAAAAATGAGTTTAAACCCCTAAGATTAACACCCCTCCTATGGCATTGCCTATCTATCCTTCTCCTCCTATACCAGAACTTCAAAGTCAGCTAAACTTTAAATAAAACTCATCTCACCAATCCATACACTATCATACTCACAACAGTACATTCTTTATCACTCAAACCCTCTCTTCAAATCTTCCTTTACCTCAAATCTCTCCTTATCTCTCTCACACCCTGCTCAGCACACCCACTCACTCCAGCTGCCTAACCAACTCTGCTAACTGCCCACTCACTTGGTCACCTAGGAAACTGGCTTTAGCTTGGGGTTCCAAACCCTTCTCAAACTTCCAAGCTGCATTGCTGACTGGCGGAATGTTCGCCAGCACAAGTATCCCTAACCCCATGTTACATTTACACCATCACTCCATAGTGAACAGGTTCCATAAGATTCTTTCCAATATCACTGACCACCTTTGATCAACATCCTGATTCCCAATAAACATTCCAGCCCCCATCAACAACCTGACCCCATTGATTGACATCCTAATCCCTTCATGCCTCTATTAGCAGCAACTTGATCCCCAATCAACATCCTTACACCTACCAATATCCCTACCCACCCATGAGCATCAGGACCTACCCTTCATGTACCTGCCAATCCCCCCAAGCATCATGAGCAAATGTTATACCCTCATCCCCAATCTTGTCAGCACTTACTGGGTGGGTGGGTTAGTGATGGGGCAGGAGCAAAACCCAGATATTGTTGGCCTGTCTCTGCCTGGGTTCAAAATGACAGCTCTGACCCCTAGCAGTGTCTTATTACCACTATTGGTCAAGCTGCAAAGTAAGAGTGGCAATGGGTAAGGAAAACCCCCAGTAGGAGCAGGAGGATCAGAAGGTTAGGTGAGCTTCTTTTGCTAATGCTGGTTGGGAAGATAAGGTGTGTTTAGGGGGTAGGGCCTGATACTCATGGGTATCTGTTCTTTTACTCATGGGAGGAGTCAAGATGTTGATATGGGACTTAGGCAACTGGGATATTGATCAAGGGGATTGGAAGTTAGGATGTTGATTAGGGTGCTGGGATGTTAATGGGGGATTAGGATGTTGATTGAAGATGTTTATTAGAGGGGACTGGAGTTTGATAGAATGCTTATGGGGGCTATTGGGATGTTTTCTTTTCTAGATGTATCTTAATGCATGAGGATAACATAATTGCACTTAACGTGTTCTCTTGAGAAACTTGTGTGAGTGCAACTGTGCCATCAGAAGCCTTGACAGATGAAGGGCAATTTTATAAATACGACATCCACATTTATGCACCCTTTGTTGCCTACCCTAGTGTTCTGTAATGAACTCTGGGTGTCCAGAAGCTGTTATGGAACAGGCTATCACTGTGCAGCATCGAGGTACCTACAAGAATTGTCCCATTAGTGTGCAGTAATGTGTCCCGCATTGACTGTTTAGTCCACATTCATTCTCTGTCATTAACCTGCCCAGTTTCCATTCCATAATATGTTAAGCAGTTAGCATGGGATTTTTACATGTTGGCTGTTTTGAGCATGTGATCACCATTATCATAGGCCCACAATAATGACTAGCACACACTGAGCCAGTAAATGATGCTCAAATTTAGGCATCAGGAAAAATCCACGCTAAGCACTAATCTATAAAAGACACTCCAGGCTGAGCGCCCTTTATAAAATAGTGCTTAGCTCAGATTCCTGAACCAAACTTTGGGCATGAGAACTTATACCTTGCTGAAACCTGATGTAAATCCTGGTGTGCAAGTTGGATGCATAACCTTGGTATTCTATAACACAGTGTCTAAATTTTGGGAACACTCCTGATCAGCCCATGCCCTTCCCATGGTCATGCCCCCTTTGGGTTGTACATGAGGCAGTTCTTTTATTTATTTAAAATATTTCTAGCCCACAATATCCCTCCATTCTAGGTGCGTTTCAAACTAAACATACACAGTATGTATGTATGTGAATCGAAATCTAAATTTGTGCCAAGTAACATCAATAATTGATTGTTCGCACCATGTTAACGCATAGAATGTGAAATTTGAAATGTCTACATTAGACAATATCAGATTATGTGTACTTTCAAGCAGGGGCGTATCTGAACTTCAACGGTAGGGGGGCCAGAGCCGAGGTGGGGGGGCACATTTTAGCCCCCCCCCCGGTGCTGCTGACCCCCCCTGCTGAAGACGACGACACCACCACCACCTCCAACTACTTTAAACTCCCCCTCTTGCCGAAGACGACGACGACACCACCACCCGCCCGCCCGCCCGACGACACCACCACCTGGCTCCAACTACTTTGAACCCCCCTCCCGCCATCACTCCGCCGTCGTGCCTCACCTCCCTTTGCTGGCGGGGGACCCCAACCCCTGCCAGCTGAAGTCTCCTTCCTTCCTTCCTTCCTTCGTTTGTGTTTGGTTTCTGACGTTCTGCACGCACATACAACGTGCAGGACGTCAGACTCACAGAAACAGTTTCTGTGAGTCTGACATCCTGCACGTTGTATGTGCGTGCAGGACGTCAGAAACCAAACCCAAACAAAGGAAGGAAGGAGACTTCGGCTGGCGGGGGTTGGGGTCCCCCGCCAGCAAAGGGAGATGAGGCGTGACGGCGGGGGGAGGGGGTTGAGAGGATCGTCGGTAGGGGGGTCCAGGGGCAAATCTACGGGGGCCAGGCCCCTGTGGCCCCATAGCAGATACGCCCCTGCTTTCAAAGGTAGATATTCTGCTGACTGCGATGAGCATTTTCTTAGCCACCGCCAGCGTTATTCCTGAATATTTAATGCTGAGCCATGTCCAAGCACAGGCATTGAATAACTAGGTTTATGTGGTCAGTCTCTCTTATGCAGATAAGTATAATATTCTGCACATAACCACCTAAGTGATACCACATAACGTTAAGATTGTGTTTATGCAGTCTGATTTGGCACGCTTAAGATGGTTAAGTACTGAATATCGGCACTTAACCACGTAAGTGGCAACTCTGCTCCTGGACCACCCACAAATCAGCCATCTTTCAGTTTAGCTGTCACTACTGATGTTCAGCAGCATTAACCAGTTTAAGTGCCACTGAATATCAGAGGATAGCTCTACACAAGAGATTTAAGCCGCCAGGAGCCTCTCCTGGCCACTTAAAATGCCTTGAATATTGACGGGCAGTTGCACTATCCTTTTAAGCTGCACCACTGAATATCCACATAACAACTGAGAATGCCTAAATGAGATATTTCAAAAGCTATATTAGGTATACCAAGCCTTAATAAATAAAATGAAATAAGACTGCTTTTTTGTGGCCCTTTTTGTCCAATTAGGTACTATTTTACTACTATTTTAACATTTCTAAAGCGCTACCAGGGTTGTGCAGCGCTGTACAATTAACAAAGAAGGACAGTCCCTGCTCAAAGGAGCTTACAATCTAAAGGACAAAAAGTGCAGTCAATCAAGATTGAGGCAGTCTAGATTTTACTACTAATACCAATGAGATCAATATAATAATTAGGGAGACTCAATAACTATATAACATCACAGATATAAGAGATTCCCCAGAATAAAGTTTTTAGAAAAAGTTGGACCATCAGAAGGTGGGTATGCTCAAATTGTTTTAAGAAGAACACCATATACCAACACCAGGATTCTTCATCGGTCCTTTTGATATTTTTCAAACGTTCAATTGTCCAATAATAAAATATGATACAAAACTTGCTGCACTTTAAGCACTTCAATGCATTCCTTCTTTCATTTCATTTAGTTCAATGCTGATTTTTCAGTAAGACTAACACTTATCTCAATGGTAGAAGATCTCCAATTTGAATTCCATAGACTCCACAAGAACCCGATCCAACATAGTGCTCCGTTTCACTATATAAGCTGCATCAGGGAATTGGTTTCTGAAAAAGAAAAATAATCAAGTAAAGAATAATATCCAACAGTAGATAACAAAAGGCGCATCATAACCAACTTACTCATATATCTTAAAGTCAACTTCAGGTACAATGTTCATGTGGAGAACTATCAATGCAATATGGCAGCAGCGTTCTTTTCTAGCATTCAGATCGACTGGAGGAATGACGTGAACCAATCACCTTACACCAGAGAGAACCAATCCAATTCTTCATTCAGGCCCCAGGTGCAAACTGATTGTAAATTATAAAGACAACATTGTTCCCTGGCATTTAGTATTCGTTCCAGACTTCCTCCCTTCCACCATCAATGGCAGCATCTATTATTCATCATCTAATATCTGTCACTGTATTGTTCATCTGCAGCCAGTGCAATACTATAGGTCCTGACAATTGACATATATTGATGCAAGACTTATGCTCAGTCAAACATACTTTAATAGGTCTGCTAGTTCTTCCAGCATAAATTTTATTGCAGGGGTACAATATAGTGTAGCCTACATTAGCTGATGAACAACCGGTATTAGCATGAGCTTTTATCAAACGATTTGACCTTGGTGGTCGCCATTCCTGTCCCACAATAGTAGTAGTGCACCACTGGCATGTGCCACACATAGTATGTTGAAAGCATTGAGCATCTCTTGATGAAGCTGTTTTTCTCTTCAAAAGTTCACCTATAGATCTACCACTATGCAGTTTTGTTATCTACTGTGGGATATTCTTCTTCTTTCGCAGAACCCAATTCCTTGATGCAGCTTATATAGTGAAACATAGCAGTATATGGGATCAAGTTCTTGTGGAGTCTATGGAATTCACATTGGAGATCTTCTACCATTGAGATAAGTGTTGACGTTGAACTACTTGAAATAAAAGAAGGAAATGCATTGACATGCTTATAGTGCAGCAAGTGTTGTATCATATTTTATTATTGGACAATTGAAATTTTGAAAAAAAACATCTGAAAAAAATATCAAAAGGACCGATAAAGACTCCTGGTTTTGGTATATGCTGTTCATCTTAGAAACACAATTTGAGCATACCAGCCTTCTGATGGTCCAGCTTTTTCTAAAAACTTTATTCTGGGGAATCTCTCATATTTGTGATATCCAATTAGGTATGCAAATACCAGCACTGAATACTGGCAGAACCTGCATATCTTCTTGATCCGCCCTGACTCCACCAGAAACCTCTTGGCACTAACTGGGCAGTGCAATGGTAGTCAGAAGGAGTAGTCAGCAGTACTGCTCAGTTAAGTGCCGCTGAATATCCCTTCTCAGCCTGCTGATCGGGGTTTAATGAACAGGAACCTCTACTGCTTGCTTAAACTACTTTTCTTATATCTACCCCTTTACTTCTAAGTGATGCTACCCCAAACCCTGTTCCTTTTATGGATGCTTAACTGGTGGTGTAATGATTTATACATCCAAAATGATCATTCAGCCTCCAGGATATATATATTTTTTTACACTTAGGGGTCATATTACTAAGCTGAGGTAAAAAGTGGCCTTAGTGTACCATTGCGCTGGTTTTTCCTGTGCGCTGCCATTTTTACTGCAGTCATTTAAATGGCCTTTTTCTATTTTTTGTATTACTGACCATGTGATAATGCTGTCATTAGTGCGCGGTCATTAAAAAAAACCAAAACACACACACACACATGCATTTATCATCACCCATTTTATAAATGGTAAGGACTCATGCACTACTCCTAAGTGAACCAGTTAGTATGCTGTAATATAGCTGTGCTAATTGAATAGTGCAGGAATGCCAGACACAACCCCTACATTTCTTTCTTTCTTTTTTTTTAAGTGCACGGCTAGTGTGTGCACATTTACTTAACAGGATGCCTGAGCGTGCCTTGGGTGCACGTTAATATCTAACAGCTTAGATAAAGGGCCCCTTATTTCATTTGCATCGCTGTAAACAGGTAAGAGCATACCGATGTACAAGAATCACATTGATCTTGGAAATGTGTATATCCTGTTTTTAAAACATAGGCCATGCTTAACGTTATGGATTCAATCTGAAGCAAAATTAAGATTATGGATTTGCCTGTCGTAAACTACTGTGAACACAACTGTGGGGAAAGAGTTAAAAATAAAAAAGATGTACTTTGCAATTAATGTTTGACACAGAGAAAAATGAACTTGTGGGCTAGATTTCAATTAAAATGTGCATTTTTTTCTTTACTGCTTCCTGAAATTGGTAATAAATCTTGGAAAAGGTCCTTAGCTTGTTAACCAGTTTGGCAAGAAAGATGAAAAGATTACAATATGTCATGTCATCTAACAGTAAAAAAGCTAAGACTTGGAGCAGTATTATATTATAAATAAGTATTTCTCTGGTATCGTATAATTTGAGTGATGGTGACATTTTGAAAAGTCTTACTCCTGTCAGGCTCTCAGCACTTATTTTTATGAGATTCCTAACTTGTTATGATGAACAATACTGCTGAACACATTTGCAAAATGCAATAACCATAAGCTAAACCAGTTGCATATTAATATTCCTTTGTAAATATTTATAAAAAGCCTTGTAATTAAAAATCTAAATATTGCAACTGCTATGGCTGAAAAAATATTAAGTACGATAACTTTCTCACTTGGTGTAAGTTAAACAACATCAAATTAAGGGATCTTTTTACTAAGCTGCGGGACAAAGAGCCCTGCAGTAGCAGCAGGGGCTGTTTTTTCCATGCGCCAGGGCCCTTTTTACCGCAGCGTATAAAATGCATCCCCAAAAATGGCCATGTGGTAAGATAACCCTTACTGTCTGGCCATGCAGCAGGGAGCAGTTACCGCCACCCATCAAGGTAGTGGTAAGGGCTCCTGCGGTAATCTGGAGGTGATTACTGTCAAGTTATTGCCACACTACAGAAAAAAAATTCCAGAACGCCAGAAATGGCACGTGCTCCAGCCAGAATTACTGCCAACAGCCGCGTTGGACCAGCGGTAGTTCCGGATTGGTGAGCAGTAAGCCTGCGTTGGGCTTACCTCCACTTTGTAAAAGACCCCCTAAACTTGTTCTGCAAGTAGAATATTTATTGTAGAATAATATACTAGGTTTGATTTACCCATTAGAGGCCAAAAAGGTGGCTATCTTGAAGATCTTTTTATAGGTCAGGTAGAATTGTCAGAATACAATTCTGACTTTGAAAATGTTGGCTTTGGGAACATATATGTTGTTGTTAATCATATAATTTAATTTAAACTATTACATGTTTTCTGTATGTCCTTAATTCTTACATAGTAATATGTTAATTTAGAACAAACCTCTTACTCTGTTCATAACCCTTTTGCAATATAATGTAAGCCACATTGAGCCTGCAAATAGGTGGGAAAATTTGGGGTACAAATGTAGCAAATAAATAAATAAAAATAAATAAATAATAGCCACTTCAGGGCAGATTATAATTTTTTTTTAACTGCATGCCAATACAATTAAAACAATAAAACATAATATTAATTTAAATTTACAAATCGATAAACATCTAGTCCTTGCTACTATCTCACCCTTCTCTGCAACTAGATAACTCAACCAGGCTTGTAGCAGATAAATTATGGGATCCTTTCACTAAGCTGCAGTAAGCACTATCTTAAGCTTACTGCAGCAAACCATGCCTTACTGTGGGACACGCTCAGGCGGGTCTGGGATTGGTGCATGTTAACCCACATGCTAAAAAATATAAATTTATTTTTAATGCTGAGGCAGGTCTGGGGCAGAGAGTGGGTGGGTTCTGCACTACTTAGTTAATGCAGCCACATTGCCATGTGCTAACCAATTACCCCCCTCCCCAATTCTTAATAGCTTGCCTTAATCTCTATTTGAAAATTGAAACATATTCTACAATAATGCGCGTAACTTTGGTTAACTAGCTAATCAGCGCTATTAATTGGATGTTAAGAAGCAATTATCAGCACTAATTAAGATTTACATGCACAACTCGCTAAATGTATTCTGTAACATGATACGCTTAAATTCCAAGTTACATAGTTGAAAAGAGGGTGTGGTTATGGCGTAGAATGGGCGGGTCATGGGTGATTCAAAAATCTATGCGCATTATTATAGAATACTCCCACTCTGTGCCTAATTTGGGCATTGGGATTTTATGCCAAGTAAAACATGGCCCAAATGGACATGACCAAATTTGGTCACGTGGAGAGGTGCTGGAGTATTTTATATACCATGCGGAAATTTAAGCCAATTCTATAAAATTTAGACACACTTTAGAGAATACTCCTAGGAATATTTTTTTACCGTCAGATTTTTCAGGCGCCATATGTAAAATCTAGTCCTCACTGCCTACAAAATAGGTGGGGGTAGGAGCTCACATACTAATAGCCATACGCTAATGAGAAAATTATCACATGGCTATTAATATTGGAAGTAGAAAAATCAGCCATTTTACGCCTGTGGTAAAAATTTCAGCGTGCAGGAATGACCAATGTAAGGACAGGCTAAGGACATTTTTTAACACAGTTTGGTGAAAGGGCCCCCATAAAATGAACACAACACCTTATCAGGCATTTCAGAGGCAATACCCTATTTGATTAAACACTCCCACCCTGCCCAGATCCCTCTCCTCCTATCAATCTGGGCACCAATTAAAGAATAGCGCTTAGATCCGATTTCCATACCAAAGTTTGGGTGCAAGTATTTATACCATCTGAAACCTGATGTAAATCATGGTGCATAATTTAGATGCAGATCCCTGGCATTCAGTAATACTGTGTGTATCTTTAGTGCATGCCCAACCCACCTTGCCCCTCCCATGGCTTTGCTATAAGATTTGTGTGTGGATCTTTATAGGATGAGGTTTGCACAAATCCAAATTGATGCCAATTAACACCATAATTGATAGTACCCAATTATTGGCACTAATTGGCTCTAACCATTTGTTGTGTGTGCATCTTAGTATAGTATATAATTTTGTGCACAGAAAAGTTTGTGCACCATTCATAGAACCTGGGGTTACTGTGGGAGACATTAACTTGCCATATAGTGTTACTGCAGGCTAAACTGGTAAACTAAGCTGCTGAAAAGCTGTTTTTTTTCCATAGTTTAGGAACTTATTACCTTTTTTGCTGGATCTTTCAGATTGGGAGACACTAGGCTGACTCTCCTTCCTTACTTTAGACAGGAACTGTAGAATTGGATTGGCGCATTATGCATTTTGAGACTCTACTGCTGGAGGCTAGGAATGTTATGGTATAAGCCAATCATCAGAATTAAATGTGTAGCATGATGTTGTGTTGTGCAGCTTTTGTGCAGCTTTTAGCAGAACTGGCTTTCATTCCAAAAGCCCTCTTCCCTCTCCCTTTGGGGAATATTTACAAGACAAAGGTACTGCTGCAGTGGCAGGGACCTCACCTTGCCTTTTCTCATTCCTTAAACAAAAGACTTAAGACTGCTTTAAAGTTTTAAATTGACTCTATTCCTCTGATCAACACAACAAAGATTGGACCTAACCAGAGGATGCAAGGAGACAAGCAGGTGGGAAAGGTGTGAATACCCCATTGAAAACAAAGACTTCAGAGGGGAAACCATAAATAGGACATTTGCTTGTCAAAGGTATACCTGCCCCTCCCATCAGCTTTCAGACATGTGCAGAAAGGAAGGACTTGTAATGTGTATCTGCTCCAGAGACTGAGCAGGAAGCCCTGTAAGTCTCGTGATTTCATAAGACATGAGACCAGTGGCATACCTAGGGTAGTTGACACCCGGGGCCAGTCATTTTTTAACCCCCCCCCCCCCCCCCCCCCCAAATCCAGTACTAGGCATGCCGAGAATACAAAACACTCAGGACCTATAGAGCAATTCTACCATACCATAAGCAGTCATTTCTACGAGTCACACAAGGAAAAGGAAAGCATCTTAAACACTACAGTGAGCACTAGAACATCAATTCACCTATTGTAAAACGAAACCAGACAGAATAGTACAGATCGTAGATCCTGCACAGTCAATGCCAACTGAAAGCCATGTCTTTTTCACAAACACAGATACACCCTAATCCACTATAGAATAAGTAATCATAAACTTTCTATTTAGACAAAAATTAAACTGAACCCCCAATGCCAGACTCTGCATACAATGCAACACCACAGAAACAGAAACTGTCCCCTAGTACTGTGCAAAATATAAAGACAGCAGATGTAAATTTGAAAAAAAAAACCTAACAAGTACCAATCACTACTTTACAAATTAACAAATAGAAATAAAACAAATATAGAAAGTAAAATAATACCATTTTATTGGACTAATACATTTAGCTTTCAGAGGCCAAAACCTCTGTCCTCGGGTCAGTACAGTATAGTGCTGTTACAGTATCCTATCCTGACCTGAGGAAGGGGGTTTTGTTCTCCGAAAGTTAGTCAAAATGTATTAAAATTAGTCTAATAAAAAGATTACCTTATTTACATGTTCTATTATAAACATTTAACACATCTACAATACTTTATCCTAAAGCAAAAAAAATAAAAAAATATATTTTATTTACAGTTTGTTGTCTCTGGTTTCTGCTTTCCTCATCTTCTTTTCACCGTCTTCCTTCCGTCCAGCATCTGTCTTCACTCTCTCTCTCTCTGCCATCCAGTGTCTGCCCTCTCTGCCGTCCCTTCCATCCACTGCCTGCCCTTTCTCTCTGCCCCTTCAATCCACCATTTCCCCTCCCTCTCCCATCCATCCAGGGTCTGCCCTCCCTCTCGCTCCCCCTTCCATCTAGGATCTGTCCCCTCTCTCTCTGCCCCTTTTTCAGCCCCCAGTTCCAGCCCCCTTCTCCCCTCTGAACACCCCCACCCCAGTCCCCTTCTCCCCTCCCCTTCTCCTGTCTGAGACCTCCACCACAGTCCCCTTCTCCCCTCCCCTGTCTGAGACCCCCACCCCAGTCCCCTTCTCTCCTCTGAATACCCCCACCACAGTCCCCTTCTCCCCTCCCCTTCTCCTGTCTGAGACCCCCACCACAGTCCCCTTCTCCCCTCCCATGTCTGAGACCACCACCCCAGTCCCCTTCTCTCCTCTGAACACCCCCATCCCAGTCCCCTTTTCCCCCCCTTCCCTTCTCTCCTCTGAGATCCCCACCCCAGTCCCCTTCTCCCCTCCCCTGTCTGAGACCCCCACCCCAGTCCCCTTCTCCCCTCTGAACACCCCCACCCAAGTCCCTTTCGCCCCTCTCCTTCCCCACTTCAGTCCCGTTAAAACCGGCAAAGCAGCGTCGCAGGCAGCACCTCGTGCCCTGCTTGTAAAAAAAAAATCAAATCTCCTTCCTTCTCCTCGTCTTGACGTCGACTCGGGCCTTCCAATCAATTTGATTGGAAGGCCCGAGTCGACGTCAAGACGAGGAGGAGAAGGAGGGGAAGGAGATTTGATTTTTTTTTACAAGCAGGGCACGAGGCGCTGCCTGCGACGCTGCTTCGCCGGTTTTTTAAATGTGCGGCACCGCAGGAACGGCCACGGGAGGCGGCGGGAGCGGAGCACCCCCCACCCACTTGCACCCGGGGCGGACCGCCCCCCCTTGGTACGCCACTGCATAAGACCAAGACTCAGGGGTCGTGTGCAGACATGAGACCAAGATACCACAATGCTTTGCAAATGTCCAAGTGTCGTGTGGAAACCAGGACAAAGATCCACATGGCATATCCTCCTGCAGCTTGCAAGGTATAAAAGCAAAAGCTGTTTCCCCAAGATTCAGATTCTCTTCAGCTGCAAGCAACTCAGATCCACTCACTGCAGAAGCCCTGATGCCTTGCTCCTCAACATGTGCTCATCAATCAGCTGGACCACAGCATGCTTGTAACAAGGACTTGTAAGTTAACCTACCTGCTACTTTGTTCTATTTTATGCACAGATTATCTGTAAAGATCTCTTAAAACCTACCTCTCATGTGCAATTGTATATTAAATCAACCTTTTTGAAGCTAAAAATACGGTCTCCTTGTGTTCTGAGTATATGGTATCTTTTATATATACTTAATTTATTTAATTTATTGCAATTATCACCTATGGTGATTGGTGGAGAAATTAATATCCTAAAACTTATAAATACAGCGCCTGCTCTTAAATTATAAACAGTAGCGAGTGCTCTCGAGCTATTTTTCCCAAAATAAATAATTTCTTGTAACAGGAAGACCAGTAAGATTCTCTGAACATGATATATCCTTGAGTACAGAGGTGTGCATACTGCGGTGGCCACTGAGGATTTATGTTTCAGCAAAGGACTCATCAGGAGATGATGTTTTCATGGGGTTTGTATTCGTGAAAAAGAAAACTACAGTAGAGGTCCTGTAATGAGCTATTCTACAGGATCCACTGGGGAATGTCAGTGAACTGCAGACGATATAGCTTTAGAGTGAAAGCTGAAGGGAAGCTCTGAAAGCCTGGGTGATAGAAGACATGGCTGAGGAGAGGTAGGGGCAAGTTGATGTTAGCAAATTATTATTATTATTATTTAAGATGAAACACCTCAGCATCAGGGGTATGCGCGGAGGTAATCGGGCAGTGCCGGACTACCACAGGAGCCCTTACTGCCTCCTATATAGGAGGCAGCAAGGGCTCCCCCAGGAAATGGCTGTGCACCAATGCCATTGCTCAGCACATGGCCATTTCCTTCCCTTTACTAGAAAATGCCTTTTACTGGCGACAGTAAAAGGCAGCATCAGTTTGTGGCAAACCCACGTGCCGACGCCACTGCAGGGCCCATTTTACCACTGTTTGGTAAAAGGATCCCTAAAAGATTGTTTTGATATCTGTAAACAATTAGTGATTGAGTTTCAAAATCCAGAGACCTCAATAATTAAGGAAAATATTTTATTGAAGAATACAGTGAAATATTATAATCTCAGTTTATTTCTGGTGCTGTTGGCCAAGTACCTGTACAAAAAGATGGGGTTGGATCAAGCAAATGCAAATTGTAACCCTAGCAGGCAACTAATGCCTTGGTAACAAAACTGTACTATGTGTGGACACTAGAAACTTTCATTTCACTTCTTGTATAATATTAATTTTGAGTGGTTAGGTTTGCTTACCAATAGGATAAAATTTATTCAGATGTAGCCTGCTCTTTCCTGGAAGAATCTTATGGTGGAATGGGTATCCTGCAATAGCTTTGTTACATTTCTTAGTTCATAAATCTAATGGATGATAATACATCTTGCCAGTAGCAGAGATAAATTTACAACATTAACAAACCTGTACGCTGTAACAATAGCTACTGCTCCAAAAGGTTCGGCTTTTATGATAAAATAACTTACTCCTACATTGATATGGGAGAGAAAGTCAATACATCACATGAAATTGCTTCCATTTGCAGAATATTATCATAAAATGCATAATAAAAATAAAATTAAACCTAAACTTGCTACAGAAAAAAAAAAGAGAACTAGGCTTTTTAAAAATAAAGGAACCATAAATAGCTCTTTCCTATGGGGACTGGTGCTTTAATTCTGTGGTAGGCATGAAGGAGGCTGCAGTTCAGAAAAGAATTGCAAGTGAAGAACAGAGAATTGATTTGCATATCTTATTTTAGGAACCCATTTTTTCCATTACATTCAGACTTGAGGCAGACACACTCAGCCAAGATATAGTATATAGGAAATAGGCAGTTTGCATCGAGGAAATACAACAAATCCTGTTCATCTGGGTGGCAAATTGATCTATCTATCTACTTGAAGTAGATTGAGTTAGATGCCAGGTATCGTTATTGACTGTCCAAGGTATCTATTTTATTCTTCTTCTTTTTTTTTTTTATATTTGCTTTTTCATGTGTTCAACCTTTCCAGGCTCAACAGTGAAATATTATTTATTCTGAGTAAATGTATAGATGCAGTGATTGTAAGATACATTGGCAGAGGAGACAACAAATGGTGCAACAGAAGAAACTATACTATTCATATAGGGCCAGATTCAGTTCAGAATGATCTGAACTAAGCTAGTATTTTGGAAAGGACACTCTGCCTTCATTATAGCCTTCATTACAGAATACTAGCATCCACTCTATGACCCCTCACTACCTCTCCTCTCTCCCTACATTCCTCCCCGTGAACTCCACTCTCTGAACAAATCTCTCTTGTCGTCCCCCTTCTCCTCCACCGCTAACTCCAGACTTCGTTCCTTTTATCTTGTGGCACCTTATGCCTGGAACCGTCTTCGCGAACCCATACGAC
The DNA here is from genome assembly GCF_901765095.1 of Microcaecilia unicolor. Classification (NCBI taxonomy): domain Eukaryota; kingdom Metazoa; phylum Chordata; class Amphibia; order Gymnophiona; family Siphonopidae; genus Microcaecilia; species Microcaecilia unicolor. The sequence continues at coordinate 203,907,710 of NC_044037.1, read as the reverse complement.
TAGCTCCATCTCTACCTGTTTTTAAATCTATGCTGAAAGCTCACCTTTTCACTACTGCCTTTGGCTCCTAACCGCTACTCATTTGCCCTCCTCCTCCCCTGTTCCTCTTTACCCTGTAATTCCCTTGCCCGTAATGTCTTGTCTGTCTGTTTTACCTAGATTGAAAGCTCTTTGAGCAGGGACTGTCTCTCTATGTCAAATGTTCAGCGCTGCATGCGTCTTGTAGTGCTATATAAATGCTATTAGTAGTAGTAGTAGTAGTGTATATGTCATGCCTAACTTTGGGGCCCTTTTACTAAAGGGTTGCCACATGGCTACTACTACTACTACTACTATTTAGCATTTCTATAGCGCTACAAGGCATACGCAGCGCTGTACAAACATAGAAGAAAGACAGTCCCTGCTCAAAGAGCTTACAATCTAATAGACAAAAAATAAATAAAGTAAGCAAATCAAATCAATTAATGTGAACGGGAAGGAAGAGAGGAGGGTAGGTGGAGGCGAGTGGTTACGAGTCAAAAGCAATGTTAAAGAGGTGGGTTTTCAGTCTAGATTTAAAGGTGGCCAAGGATGGGGCAAGACGTAGGGGCTCAGGAAGTTTATTCCAGGCGTAGGGTGCAGCGAGACAGAAGGCGCGAAGTCTGGAGTTGGCAGTAGTGGAGAAGGGAACAGATAAGAAGGATTTATCCATGGAGCGGAGTGCACGGGAAGGGGTGTAGGGAAGGACGAGTGTGGAGAGATACTGGGGAGCAGCAGAGTGAATACATTTATAGGTCAGTAGAAGAAGTTTGAACAGGATGCGAAAACGGATAGGGAGCCAGTGAAGGGTCTTGAGGAGAGGGGTAGTATGAGTAAAGCGACCCTGGCGGAAGATGAGACGGGCAGCAGAGTTTTGAACCGACTGGAGAGGGGAGAGGTGACTAAGTGGGAGGCCAGCAAGAAGCAGATTGCAGTAGTCTAAACGAGAGGTGACAAGGGTGTGGATGAGGGTTTTGGTAGAGTGCTCGGAAAGAAAGGGGCGGATTTTACGGATGTTGTAAAGAAAGAAACGACAGGTCTTGGCGGTCTGCTGGATATGAGCAGAGAAGGAGAGAGAAGAGTCAAAGATGACCCCAAGGTTTCGAGCTGAGGAGACAGGGAGAATGAGAGAGCCATCAACAGAAATAGAAAACGGGGGGAGCGGGGAGGTGGGTTTGGGGGGGAAAATGAGAAGCAACCTGGAACTACCCCTGGCCCAACACAGGTGCCGGCGGTAGCTTCACCCCCAGCATGCACCATTTCCACCATTAGTGGAAATATTTTAAAAATATTTCCGCAGGGGGGGTACCCGGCAGTAGTCAGCAGCGTTGCGCGCTGTCCGGCCACCGCCGGGTTAGCACAGGACCACCTACCACCATTTCAATGGCTGGCGGTAAGTGCTCCCCCCAAAATGGCCACACAGCAAGTATGAACTTACTGCTTGGTCATTTCTTTTTTCAGTCTTTTTATCCAATGTAGTAAAATGGGGCCCTGGCATGCAGCAAAAATGGCCTCTGCCACTAGCGCAGGGTCCCTTTTACCACAGCTTAGTAAAAGGTCCCCTTTTGGCATGAGCATTTATGCCTACCAAAGATTGGTGTAAATGCTTGCGCCCAACTTACAGCAGTTAGGCGTGCAAATACAAGCATTCTATAACACTGCGCCCTGTACCGTCCATGACACTTTCATGACCACGACCCCTTTAGAGATGTATGCTATGAAATTTAGGTGCACATGTTATAGGGTGTAGGGCAGGTCCACATGTAACTCCTAATTACTGCCAACTAAGTGCTTGTTAACACCAATTATTGGTTTTAGCACCAGTTTAGCCAAATACTTTGCACACGGAGCTAAGATCTGTGCCCAAAATTGAATGCCTAATTTTAAGTGACATACACAGAATCCAGAGATAAAGGACTCAATTCTACATACGGTGCCTGAAAAATTGGCGCCCAAAATATTTTCGATTAGGCATATTCTGTAAACCATGCCTAGATTTAGGGGTGATTTATAGAATACACCTAGTAACCATGCCTGTGCCTAACTCTAGGCATGTCCATTTATGCCAAGTAAAACTTGGTGTACATACCAATGCCTGAGTTAGGCATGGAGCAGGTGTATTCTATAATCCTGCATGTAGATTTTCAGAATGCTTATGACCATGCTTCCTTTTTGGCTGCACGTGTTAGAATTTACCCACACCACTTTAGAGAATATGCCTAAATTCTAATTAATGCCAATTAGTGTCAATAATTGTTTGTTAAGTGGCAATTATCGGTGCTGATTGATTTGTTAAGTAAATAAATTGTGTAAGCAAATCCACAATATGACCGGATTTACATGCACAATTTTGGTCGCACCATATAGAATCCAGAAGAAAGTGGATAATAAAATGATGCCTTTTTTGTTTTAGATTTTTGCTACAAATTAGGAATGTGCAAATAAAATATGTCTTGTTTAGTTATTTGTGATGAGGGGGAGAAGAAACCTGCTCCAGTACTAGAGGTTACAACGTGCCGGTAGGTTTATATGATTGAAAGAGAAGCTTTCATTCAGTTTGTATTAACTATATTGCATGTAGCCAGTGTTGTTTAAAATCTAGATACAGCGCTGCGTAAGTCTAGTAGCGCTATAGAAATGTTTAATAGTAGTAGTAATATAAGCAATGAGAATTCTAACTTGATATCAATAAGAGTGATAGAGACAACTAGCTACCCGTCTTTAGATCAAAGTTTTTTTTGGCCAATGATGAACAGAGGACCAAATTGGAGTCCGTTTAAGCTCTATTAGATCATGTTAATCTAGGAGCTCCGTGAGGCCATTTTTCCTTTGACAATAACATTCATACAGAGTACATTTTCAGCTTATGGAAGCATTTGATGACAGATCTCGCGATTGTGTACTTCCACACCCTATAGATTTTTTACATATATTTTGTTTAGGTTTTTGTGTCATTTATGAGATTTTTCATTTTGAATGGGTTTTACAATTCTTTTTTCCATTTTGGGCTATTATTGCCCACCAATGCACCCTCTTGCCCACCGGTTTAATTTGCCACACAATAGTGTGTACTATTCTTCAATAGTGTATCTATTGATAAATAGTGTGTAGTACTAAGCAGTAGGCATCCTATCTGAACAATAAGGCATGCTTTTCACAAAAGAAAAACCCCACAAAATTTCAGGATTTTTTCTGTCATTGGAAGTTAAAAATGACATGCATTGGCATAGAAAATATCATTTCTACGATGATTATCATCGGCTTCTTAGAAAAGAACAACAATGGATTTTCCATCTCGATACAGTATCCCCGAAAGGGCTGAATGGAAAAATAGAATGGGCACATTTCTTTTGATCATTCGGTTGTAGTATACACACAGAAGAACTGACATATCTAAAATAACAGCGTTCTGATTGGAGGATTATCTGAGCGTGTGACGTCATAGAAAGTAGAAATAGCCGCCATGTTTGAGTACACTGCTGTCTTTTGTGATCCGTCGGCATACTGAACGGAATGTAAGCTACACGTAGAGCTGGCTGTCTTTTTAGTGTTCATATCTCAGCTGATCATGGATGTTTTTGTTTTCTGGCAGAATAAGTGACCAGTGGTTCTGATGCAGCAGTGGCAAAACGGAGACCACCGTTGACCACGGTCCGACACACGGAGGAACACTGAAGGAAGACCCGCTCCTCAAGCTAAGTACTTCTTTTGAAAGTTAACTGAGAGGAACGGTATTGTGTCTGTGGTTGAGGTTCCCCGTTTTCTATTTCTGTTGATGGCTCTCTCATTCTCCCTGTCTCCTCAGCTCGAAACCTTGGGGTCATCTTTGACTCTTCTCTCTCCCTCTCTGCTCATATCCAGCAGACCGCCAAGACCTGTCGTTTCTTTCTTTACAACATCCGTAAAATCCGCCCCTTTCTTTCCGAGCACTCTACCAAAACCCTCATCCACACCCTTGTCACCTCTCGTTTAGACTACTGCAATCTGCTTCTTGCTGGCCTCCCACTTAGTCACCTCTCCCCTCTCCAGTCGGTTCAAAACTCTGCTGCCCGTCTCATCTTCCGCCAGGGTCGCTTTACTCATACTACCCCTCTCCTCAAGACCCTTCACTGGCTCCCTATCCGTTTTCGCATCCTGTTCAAACTTCTTCTACTAACCTATAAATGTATTCACTCTGCTGCTCCCCAGTATCTCTCCACACTTGTCCTTCCCTACACCCCTTCCCGTGCACTCCGCTCCATGGATAAATCCTTCTTATCTGTTCCCTTCTCCACTACTGCCAACTCCAGACTTCGCGCCTTCTGTCTCGCTGCACCCTACGCCTGGAATAAACTTCCTGAGCCCCTACGTCTTGCCCCATCCTTGCCCACCTTTAAATCTAGACTGAAAGCCCACCTCTTTAACATTGCTTTTGACTCGTAACCACTTGTAACCACTCGCCTCCACCTACCCTCCTCTCTTCCTTCCCGTTCACATTAATTGATTTGATTTGCATACTTTATTTATTTTTTGTCTATTAGATTGTAAGCTCTTTGAGCAGGGACTGTCTTTCTTCTATGTTTGTGCAGCGCTGCGTATGCCTTGTAGCGCTATAGAAATGCTAAATAGTAGTAGTAGTAGACATCAGGAGGATTTTTGCCAACGATGAAGAAGTCCTGGCCCTTCTTCCGCCTAGATAGTGGAAAAGGTGCTTCTTGAGGCTTTTTCCTCCTAGAAAAACTTTTTTCCTCAATATTGGGCTTACGTAAATAACCGGTCTCTTGCATTGATACTAAGAGTAACTACCCGGAGTGGAGACTTGGTCCCTTATATCATTATACTTCATAGAAAATATCATTGTCATTTCCCATGCCATTTCAAATGCATGCACATCTTTAAAACAAATCTCCTTTATCCATGGTTTTCACTGTTCAAGCCTATAAACTGCACTTTCATACCCTGGCCTTCTATTTATTATTGAAGGTATGTTTCTTTTTCTCTTTTTTTGTGTCTAACATTCCTTAAAGGTACTTGAAAACTGAAATTAGTTTTGACATCAGCAAGATTATCTACTTTATATGACTTTTTTTGCAGTTCTCATTGATGCCAAATACCCCAAATAAAATGCCACTTTCCTCCTACCACTGAGGAAATGTACAGTGTACAAGCTTCTGCGATCAGGAGATTATAAACAGTAAAAATATGGCAGTCAAGTTAATTAGAAATTCCAGAAAATATGATCATGTAACACCTTTGCTTCTTCTGAAGCTCTGGTTGCCTGTTACTCATAGAATAAGGCGCCCTTTTACTAAGCCGCGTAGGCACCTATGTGCGCCAATTTGGAACTACCACCTGGCTACCGTGTGGCCTGGGTGCTAATTTCATTTTTTATGCGCTTCCAGTACGCGTGCAGAAAACGTTCTGGCATGTGGTGCTAACTGGACGGTAATCGGCAACGTCCGCACTCTGATGATTACCATCCGGTTAATGCGTGAGACCTTACCGCTAAGTCAATGGGTGGCGGTAAGGTCTCGGGCCCAAAATGGATACATGCCAATTTTTATTTTGCCGCACGTCCATTTTCTGCCAAAAAAAGGCCTTTTTTGCAGATGCGCTGAAAAATGGACCTGTGCACATCCAATACACGCATCTACACCAGTGCAGGCCATTTTTCAGTGCACCTTAGTAGATGGACCCCTAATATTTTAGATTCTTGTATTGGTATACAAAGTTTTTCATTCAGGTTTTTCACAGTATTTGTCTTGGTTTTTGAATTCCATCGAGGACATTACATTCTCTGCAACAACACCAATTAGTGGAACCGTCTTTTCAAATCATTTGTTTGGACAGTATCTGCACTCAAATTTTTAGTGTGATTGGCCTGTCACTTTGGAATGTTCTTCCTATTTTTCTTAGATTGGAGCACTTATTAGATGTGTTCACAAAGAAATTAAAGACGTTTTTTATTTCATGATGTCTTTGGTCTTATGTGACCTTAGGTCTTCTTTTGTTCGTGTGTTTGCACACATGGGGAGGATTGACAGTGGGTCAAGGCTGGTTCTGTTGTTTTAATATTATTTTATTTGTTTTACTTTTCTATCAATCATTGTATTTTCTTGATATTTTTATTATTTTAACATAGTATTGTAAACCGCCCAGAAGGTCTGCTAATTGAACGGTATATCAAATGATAGTAGACATAAACATTTCTTCTGACATATCTATCTAGCCCAAAGTTCAGTCGCCAGAGTATTAACAGGCTGTAATCGCTACGGGCACATCTCTCCATTTTAAAGGGACTGCACTGGCTCCCCATTGAATATAGAATACAATTTAAGATCATTTGCATGGTTTTTAAAATATTAATGGGGCAGGTTTCTAAGGTCTTAGCAGCAAAATTCCATATTTATCAACTTTCACACTTGTTGAGATCAGGAAGCTGACTTTTTTTTATTGGAAGTTCCTTTATATCATGTGATAAATTCAAATGAGTATATTGTATTGTAATCATAGGCGGTCGGAGGCCCAACTGTTTGGGGAGGCTAAAGGGGTGGGGCCAGGGGGTGCAGCTTAAATCCATAATTGTCAAATAACACACAGAAAAAATAAATAAATAAAAATAAAAGTCACAATTAATACCTTTTATTAAATTTAGAAATTAGATATGTATCATATGTCAAAGAATAAAGTGGTTGCTCAAAGCATATACTAACCACAATAGCTCAACTGCAAAACACTATGCACAACTTTGTGCAAAAACACATTCAGAACCTTACTGTACCATAAATATTACACTGGCCAGAACCTAATACACCAATATACCACCCATATGGAAAATGCAGACCGTCAATAATATGAAACAAGGGATCATAATATCACAATTCTCATGTAGAGCCACAAAACATCCTAATTCATGTTTAATGTGGGATAAAATGCCATACATAAGTAAATAAATATAAACTTTTAATGTTGAGCACCTGATTCTCATGCTGGCCCAGTATCCGATTCTGCTGCTATCCGTCCTCTTAACTCCGTTTCCAGCGCTTCCTTTCCATTTATTTCTTTACTTTCTGCCTTTCTTCTTCATTTCTTGTCCTACATCCGTAAGTAAAAGCTGGGTCCTCCGCAGACTTGACTGTTCAGTGGATCTAGCTTCTGCCTATTTTCTTCATCCATGTGCAGTTTTTCTCTCTTCCTTTTCCCTCATCTCATTTCCTTCCTCACTCTTTCCTCCCCTCCATCCATGTCCAGCATTTCTTCTTTCTCCCTTCCCTCTCCTCCATCAATGTCCAGCAAATCTCCTCTTCCCAGCTACCGAGTGCCCTGGGCGATAATTCCATTTTGACACATGCTCAAAACACGCAGTAGAAAGTATTTTCTATTTTCTACTGCATGGTGGTAGTCAGCAGTTTACGTGGGCTGGCCACTTACTGCCTGGTTAGCACGCGAGACCTTACTGCTAAGTCAATGGGTGATGGTAAGGTCTCAGCCCAAAAATGGACGTGGACTGGTTTTAATTTTGCCAAATGTTGATTTTTGGCCACAAACAAAATGCCTTTTTTCCCAAGCGCATTGAAAAATTGACCTGTGCGCGTCCAAAACATGCGCTTACACCAGCACAGGCCACCTTTAGGTGCACCTTAGTAAAAGGAACCCAGAGTATTAACAATAAACTCTAAAAGCTTTGCAACCCAGGGGATGCTGGCTACAGGTCAATCTTTTACATTGCAGGTCCTTTATTATGGAATATGCTGCCCTTAAAGCTTAAAAAATACAGGATTTGAAAGCGTTTACAAAAGAACTAAAAACTTGCAAGCCAATGAGAGGGCTGATAATTGAGTTATCAAAGCTAACATTGACTGTATTTTTATTAGGTTATCTCTATTTTTATCTCTGTCATTAGGTGTTTTGTCTTTTGTGAAATGTATATTATATATGTAGAATTTGTGATCTGCCTAGAACTTTTGGGTGGTGAGGAATAGAAGTTGTTTAAATAAATAAATACATTCATCCATCTATCTAGATATTAGTATATTACTACTGCCTGAAATTCTTGTAATGGAGGGAAATGAAAAATTTCAAATACATGCAACACTGTGGTATGATGAATAGCCTGGGTCTCTGTTCATATTTGTAGAATTCTGTTTTGAATTCTAATCAAAACCTTCTTTAGCTTTAGCATTCATTAGCATTATTCCCCTTTTCAGTGATTACTAGTACAAGCATTCTCCATTCTTTCATTCATCACAATCATGTTTAGCTTTAGCTTTGTTTCCTTTACAGGCCCAACGCAGTAATAAGTCGATTTTCAAACTGGCCCTGGGTCCTCACTTAACAGATCTGGTTTACAGGATATTATTAAAGATTGTGCAAAGGACACCAGGTCTCCAATGTTTGTTTTATTTTGGATTAGGATTTAATTCCTCCGTTGTCAGAAGTAGTTCAAGGGGAATTTCTGCATTCACTGTATTCACTGTACTCTGCTGTGTGACTTTCTTGTGATCTCCCTTACTTTTATGCTCTTTGGATTGTTTAATAAAGCTGTCAACATTTTAATACATGGAAAAATGAGATGTTACATTTTCATTCTGTTTATCATCTAATTTTTTGATGTAAGTACAGTGGTTTTAAAGGAGCTCCTGGATGCAGTAGTTGAAGTCACTACTCTGGATCTAAGCAGTAAAGAATGCTAGGTCTTGCATACAGGTTAGTTTCACTTTTGGGTGCATCCTATGTAGAAATTAGTTTTTCACATGAGTTAACTGTGTGCAAAGACTTGGGTTGATATTAGTACACAGCACATTTAAATCCACCCTAATGAAGCTAACAATCAGCCTGATTGCAACACTGGGACTTTAACACAAGGTCTGAGGATGAGGAAAAGATGATCTCATTCTTCTGTGGTAGCCTTAGGTGCCCTTTTACTAAGGCGCATAGGCGCCTACACGCGTCCAATGTGTGTCAGTTTGGAACTACTGTCCGGCTACGCGTGCCCTGGGTAGTAATTCCATTTTTTACACGTGTCCAATACGTGTGACAGAAAATATTTTTTATTTTCTACCACATGACGCTAACCGGGCAGTAATCAGCAGTGTACATGCACTGACGATTACCACCCGGTTAATGCGTGAGACCTTACGCTAAGTCAATGGCTGGTGGTAAAGTCTCAGGCCTAAAATGGACACGTGCCAATTTTTATTTTGCGGCATGTCCATTTTCGCTCCCTTAAATTGGACCTGCACACGTCCAATACACGTGCCTACAACAGCGCAGGTCATTTTTTGGCGCACCTTAGTAAAAGGACCCCTTAATGAGAATTTCATGACTGTTTTTTCTCTTTATAGGTCTGATATTCATCTGGTGGCAATCAGCATTTTCTGACCACTGTCAGCGTTAAACCCGGAAATTCATTGCCAGGCCATATCTGGGCACTGGCATTGAAATTCTGGGTTTGTGGAGCTGGCAAATGCAAAGCCGCTTAAGTGAAATATTCAGCACTTAGGGGCCCTTTTTACTAAGGTGCACCCAAAAGTGGCTGGTGTAGGCGTGTGTTTTGGACGCACACTGGTCCATTTCCTGAGCGTGCCTAGAAAAAAAGGGATTTTTTTTTAATGTGCCGGAGAATGGACGTACGAAAAAAGGGAAACCAGTGCGCGGCCGTTTTTGGCCTGATACCTTAACGCCACCCATTGACTTAAAGGTAAGTGTTCAGCATGCACCAACTGGTCTACAGGTTATCTTTCCTCCCCCCTCTCACTGAACCATGGGAGAGTAAAAGAAGTGAGGGAGCAGTACCAGACCCACAGGGAGGGAGACAGAGGAAGAGGAAAGTGAGACTGGTCCAGGGGGGAGTGAGGAGAGACAAATTCAGCCAAGGGAAGGAGAGATGCCAAACCCATAATGGGAGGGAGGAGGGAGGGGGTGCTTAAAGCGATGTGATGAGGAGTGGGGTGCTGACAAAGCAAGTTGGCTCAGGGCATCACTATCCCTTGAGCCAGCCCTGATCATAGGTATGGATGCATGTACATGCAGTCCAAGTGCTGATACAATTTTTGTGTAGAAGACTCAGTTGCCATTAGCACAGACCCATGTTCCCATGCATCTGGTGTACTTTCCCATCTTAGCACACATTTTTTTGTGTTCGGCCTATTTGCATGCTATTTGATCACAATATCGGGAAATAAAATTTTTGAATTACACTTGTATTAGGAAACCTTGTGCTAAGCTTTAGTGCATGGCTGTAACGCAAGGCAGTTGCATCAACCTCTGAGATCCTTCATTCCTGGGAAAAACTGTAGTTTCCCCACCCCCCAAACTAAGGTTTTTACATTCCATATAGGAAGCAAATACTTTCTGCAGGGGGATGAAAGTTGTATGAGCAGTCTTAGATCAGTCACAAGTAATTATGTATAATTTGGACTTGACTGCATCTCTGGAGGGAATGTCTGATGAAGGCACTATCTATGCCATTTTTCATGGTTTTGTTTGTCTTTGATACAGACAACAGTTCTGTAAGGAGACTTTTTTTTTGCTCTAAGAATAATATGGGTCAGGAAATATAACTGTTTCCTGATGTCGAACAGCAAACAGAGAATGGGCATACATTGTTTCTGCAGATGTGGCAAGAAAATGCTCTCTTCTGGTTTCATGCTTCCTTCTTTGGATCTTATACAGAGGGCTTCTTTCTTTTTCAGTCTCATCTATTTTATTTTACTTTATTTCCAAAACTTATATACGTAAAATAAAACTAAGAAATGTGTGAACATTCTGTGAAGCCTTAGTTTCTTTCTTAGTAGAAAAAATTTGCAATAGGTTTTGCTATTAACCAATGGCAGCACAGCTTTCAAAATATTAGAAGACATACAGGAGGTCTTCGACAAAGGTGCGCTAGCATTTTTAACATGCGCTAGACGCTAGAGACAGACATTCTGAACTTCCTTTCAACAGAACTGAATTGGCTTTTTTCCTGTAGGATAAAGAGGAGGAAGTTCTGAATTCTAATCCAATCCTCATGGCCTCCACATAGGTCTTGTTTTCAAGGTAACATAATATGGAAGTTAACCAGGTTGGTAGACTAAGGACTACATTTTAGAAGGCTTACACTCTATTTACATATGTAAATCAGTATGTACTTGTGACCTCCATGGATCACAAGTCCAGAGATAAGTCTCTAATATGTACCCTCATGCAGAAAGTGGTAAGCAGGTGTTCCTTTCACCCCAGCATCAGTATAAATGCTTAACTTATGATTTTTCTAGCTGGCATCCTACAAGGAAAGCCAGGGAAGAAGTTGCAATGTCACAGAGATGATAAGTAAAAGTATTTTGGAAGGAATCTTGTCTCTTGCCTTCTTTCTGCAAAAACTGACTAGATGGAGCATCGAGCCAGTCAGTGGGGTCCATCCAGTATGCTGGATTAAGTCCAGGGCATGGTCAGTTGAGATTTTTTCCTGTCTCCGAAAAAACAGGCTGGGGTTTAAGAAGTACTGTGGAGGGTGGACCCTCACCATATCAATCTGGCAGATGAACAAAGAGAATACAAAGGTGTTGTGATAGAGAAAAGTAATATGCCAAAGGGATGAGAGGATTCTACAGGCTATCCATCCTTTTACATCTAAGAGAAGCTCTGTTAGTGAGACACTGTATAGAAGCCATGGCCAGCAGGGGAAGAGCTGGGCAATAGTAAGTGCAGTTGGAATTTTAGTATCAGGGGAAATCTTGACCTATCAATAGGGAATGTGCCAAATGGATGACCCTTTACATTCAGGGACCCACAGCTATGAGACTGAGTGGACTATTATTATGAATCTCTATGGAAGAAAAGGAATAGAGATTCTGATAGAAGATCACCAAGAAGAAGACGTGAGGAAGAACTACTGAAAAAATAGAGAAGACTCCTGGTGGCAAGTACAAAATATCTATTTTTGTCTTTTCTATTTTTGATTTTTTTTTCCCCCTGCTGTGTACCTATGAGTCCACAGATGAACTTTTGAACCTTAATTCATTTATTAAATTGTTTAACAGATATTCAAAGCAAATTTATGCATTCACTGTTGGCCGATGAATATATAATTTGCTTATCTGTATGTTTTCAAACATTATACAGATACTACTGGATCACTAAGGGGTCCTTTTACTGAACTGTGCTAGAATCCAGCCTTAGTATGTTTTATTGCAGGGCTTTCCCGCATACTAAGGCCAGATTCAGTACAGCAGACTTTTGTAGTATGTTTTTTTTTTCCCAGTTGCACGCTAATGCTCACATTAGCTTGTGGTACTGGTAGAAAGTTAATACAGGAACCCTTAGCATCTCCTATTTAGCAGACGGTTAAGTATTCCTGCATTAACTCCATGTTAGCCAGTTAGGGCTAGATTCTATATATGGCGCCTGAAAAATCTGCAGTGACTACATTTAGGCGTGGTATATAGAATATGCTTAGTTGATATCTAAGCACCTAGAACTACGCACATTCATTTACACCAAGGAAAACATGGTGTAAATACCGGCATGTAGATTTGTGTGCAGAAGGGCATATTCTATAACAGTGCACTTAAATTTTGGAACACCCACGAAACGCCCATTTTCCCACCCATAACCACACCCCTTTTTGGCTCCGAACATTGGAATTTACATTACAGAATATGCTTAGCAAGTTATGCATGTAAATTCAAATTATTATCAATTAGTGCTCATTGCTTGTTAAATCCACTTGTTTTTCGGAGTGGAATGCTAGGCGTGATATATAGAATCTTGGGGTTAGTACCTGCTAATGAAAATGCACTAGCTGGATAATGCTCCCCAACCATTACATGCCCTCACAAAAACATGAGAAATAAAATAATGTGCATTTTGTGGTAAGCTTTTATTCCCTGTGTTAGGAGCATACACACTTAACACAGTTTATTAAAAGGGCCCCTTAAATTGTTAAATGGACTGGGTTGGGGTGAATCACAGGCCACCTTAAAATTATCCATTTAGTGGTAATATATGGCCATTAAAATTATTATTTAGTTAAGTATTGTGCAGATGTGGTCAGCACACTGCACATCTGTTCAGCATTGCTACCTAGATGGTTAGTGGTGCTAAATATGTGTTAAGCACCGGTTCCAGTGCTTAACACATTATGATCCTTGCACCTGCTGAAAATTTACCCCTATGTTTTTAACCAATATTGCTAGTGTTGTCTTTTAGAGCTGAAAACCTTTGTGTAAGATACTGTGGCTGTGAAAAATTATCTTGACAGTAGGGTCTTGAAAGAGTTCATTATCTTACCCTTCAGGAATCAAAGCAAACAAAATCTCTCTTCTCTTCTAATGGAACTGAAATCAAAATGGCCTGCTGGGGCGCCTGCTATATATGTGGGAATTTTAAAGCAAGCAATACTTATATATGAATGTGACAGCATGCAGAAAGCATGTTGTAGGTGTGGCTTGGGTAGCTATAGAATAAATATACATTTATTTTAGAATGGCAATACATGTATACCTTGGAAAATGTCTTCATGTCCTTTTACACCTGCTATGAGTTGTGCATTTCATTTCATTTATTTCACTTTCTATACCGCCTTTATTAACCGGCAGACCAGGGTAGTGTACAGGGTAAAATTACAAATAAATAGTAGGAAAGGAACTACAATTTTGGAAAGGAAAGAAGTCTTGTACATTCAGACAGAGTCAAGTACAAAGAAAAAGGGAGATAGGTAGGTATGCGAGTCATCATGCATGGAAAGGGGAAGGAATAGAAGGGGAAAAAGGGGAAAAGAGCAAGGGGAAAAAGCTAGGGTTTCAAGTCAATCAAACTTTTATACCTGGCTAACTTCTCCGTTGGACTAGGAATTGGAGGAGTGCTTGGGGGAAATTGTGCTTACCTTTCTGGTATTCATGTTTGAGTTAAGAAGTTCGGCAACCTAACCAGCTCCTCACATACATGTAGGTTTACCAAATCCACCACTTTTACATGCAAGTGGTGCTACTAATTCATAAAAGTTGCAAAAAATCATATCTGGTTATAGGCAGCAAGAAGGCATATGTAAATGGAGATATTTTAGTCATTTATGCACATAAATTGCCTCTTATGCAGTTAAATGACCTTATATTGAATACCATCTAGCAACCAAGTACAGGATATGATTTGATAGCATGTACTGTTCCAGTGAGAGTGAGCAAGGGCAAAGTTTGGGAAGAACTGACAAGTATGCACATCAGTTATTGAAAACTTAATTTAGGCATATTCCAGCATACAGGGTGCCAGCATTTACACCAGCTATGTTTAAACTCCATGGTGATGCTGCTCTTTTTGGAACATGTTATTTTATGTGACTTACGGTGCCGTCAAGCCACATCTTATTCGTGGCGGTGTCGCCCCCGAATTCTTTTCATTCCATATATTTCACAATATTCATTTAACCGCCTCTGGTGCCTTTAAACCCCTCAAACAGGCACCCCTTATAAAAACTGCTACCATTCCCCGACTACTCCCCGCCCCCTTCACACCTCTCCCCATTGCACTACTTCGCACCTCTTCCTTACACCCCTCTAATGCATACATCGGGCGGGTTGGGAAGGGTCATCAAAACTCCCCTTTATCCACCCTCACCCTCTCCTACCCTCCCACATAATACCTTTTTTGCACGCCAAACCCTTTACCCTATCTAATCTTCTCCCTCTTCCAACCAATCCCCTTCCTTCTTCTTTAATCAATCCATTTTCCCTTCCCTTCTGTTGCTAACCTGCCTACCCTCTCCTGCCCTGCCCACCACCCCTCCCCTTCCCACCTTACTTCCACAGCTTTTCCCCTTCTATACTTGACTGACTTTGCCTTCAGTCAATGTTATTAACCCCACAGCTTAGACTGTGAGGGTTCCCTTTCACCTATACTAGGTCATTTATGTAAGTCTTTTATTTGGGTCATCATTTTAAAGACTTGAGCTTACTATCTTGTGCCCATGTTATGCTCTGAGACCTTACCCCTTCAAGGATTCATTCTGGCCCATGCTTAATTTATATAGAAAAATGAGCAAGTTCATAATTATTAGGTACTGTATATTTCTCAAGAAAATTAAAGATAAGATATTTGTTAACTAAAACCAGTTAATTCTAGTAGCAGTTGAATTTCTCATAATTGATTATGGCATGGATGCATGATGGCAGCTTATCAATAGTATGCAGACATTTCTGCTGTAGCCAAGGGAAAATCAAAATTTCTCCTAACAACTGTTCCAAGCTAGAACCAGCTGAGTATTGAAACTGAAAACAGGTTTGTATCGTGACATCTCTGTAATGGTCTTCAGATGTCCCCCCCTCCTCCCTGGAGAAAAGGATAGGGATTCTTTGTTTACATCAGGCTCAGCATTTGTGTGAGGCACTTTTGTATGGCAAAACAATGCTGTTGAGTTACGAGCTGATGCCGATGGTACTATGCACCCATTTTCAGTTTCAGAATTTCTGGGGAGCATCCCAGAGATCATTCTCTGAATCAGCCTTTCTCCTTGAAACTTCAGTGTTAAGTAGCTATTTTGCTTGAAAATAAAGGAATGCTTTAAGTTTGGATCTGCTTTTGCATCATGGGATGTTCTTTTCTAAAAATTCTGATGTAACTTGCTGTTTCTGCAAGGGCGGGACACAGGGAGGGAAGGCCCGAAGGGATGTGATCTGCTGCTGTGCTTTCACATGGAGGTGAGGCGCTGCCGATTTTAATGCAGGGGGCCTGGTGGCGGACAGAGGGGGGCTGTCGATGGGGGTGGGTGGATGGAGACCGGGGACTGTGGTGCCGGTGGCCTGAGTAGTGATTGGGGGGGCGGTGGGGCCCCGGGGGTGGCCTTGCCCTGGGCCTGGCTCAGTCTCTCGGCGGCCCTGTGTGGACTCACAATACAGACAAACAATTTTATAAAACACCACACAAATAAAAAATTCAAATTAGAAATAGTCCAGATGAAAATACCCATTAGGTGAAAATAGTAAATACTAACCAAAACAAAACAGATTTTAGAGCTTTTTTAAATTTCTTCATGCTTCTTAAAGCTCTAATCTCCTTAAGCAGAGAGTTCCACAGCCTTGGTCCTGCAATACAGAAAATTGAGAGGCCCTTTTTTTAAAGGGTTGGCGAGCGGCAATGGGCTTGTTGCGTGACAGTCTGAACTACTGCCGGGCTACTACTACTACTACTACTTAGCATTTCTATAGCGCTGCCAGGCTACTGCAGGAGCCCAGTGATAGTTCCCACCCCCAACACGCCATTTCCTACACTACAGTAATTTTTTAGATTTTTCTAGCACTGGAATTTAATCAGCAGCAATCGGGCAGCGCCGCACACTGCTCACTGGGTTAGAGTGGGAGCCCTTACCGTCATCTCAATGGAATAGTGGTGGGGCAGTCAGTGAAGAAATCAGTGGCTGGCCCAAGTGAACCCTTATCCGAGTAAGAGCTACTCCTACCTGGATAAATGTCGCAGGATGTTGAGCCAATAATTTAAAACAACGAAATCCCTATATTCATTTGCATAAACACCAAGTATGCCGGGGTATAAAATTACCAGACTTTTGCAACCCACTCAGCTTGACCAACGAGGACCAACATCTGGTTTGATGTTTTGAACTATCATACCAATACATACTGAAAATGCATAGTATATATTTATGTATTACAATAAAAGAAGATGGCAAGCAGCTACGTTCACTCTGATCTGTTTAAGAATTCTGCAAAATTAAGTATCATTTTACCCTAGTTTTAAAAAATTTTTATTTCCTCATTTATTTTACATAGAAATGTACAAGAAAATGCAAGGAAAAAAGTAGAAAAAACAAAAACAACAAAATGATAATTATCTATCATATAGTTCACATCTTAGGACTTATCATCACTATGTCCTCTGAGGAGAATACAGGCAAATCAGATCTTACAAATTAACGTGGAGGGGCATAATCGATCGGGGCCGGCCATCTATAAGGGCGGTCACCTCTAATGACGGCCACGTCAAGCGTCGTACCCAACTGTATTATCAAAACAAGATGGCCGGCCATCTTTCGTTTTGATAATACGGTCGGGGTCAGCCAAATCTCAACATTTGGGCTGCCTGTAGAGCGCCAGCATTAGAGATGGCCGCCATTGGTTTTCACCGATAATGGAAACTAATGCCGGCCATCTCAAACCTGGCCAAATCCAAGGCATTTAGTCGTGGGAGGAGCCAGCATTTGTACTGCACTGGGCCCCCTCACATGCCAGGACACCAACCGGGCACTCTAGGGGGCACTGCAGTGGACTTCTCAAATTGATCCCAGGTGCATAGCTCCCTTACCTTGGGTGCTGAACCCCCAACCCCCCCCCCCCAACCCCACTACCCACAACTGTATAACACTACCATAGCCCTTAAAGGGTAACGGGGGTTACCTACATGTGGGTACAGTAGTTTTCGGGTGGGTTTTGGAGGGCTCCCATTTACCACCACAAGTATAAGAGGTGGGGGGGATAGGCCTGGGTCTGCCTGCCTGAAGTGCACTGCACCCACTAAAAACTGCTCCAGGGACCTGCATACTGCTGTCATGGAGCTGGGTATGACATTTGATACTGAGAAAATATCTGCCAAAAGGCTGAGAACTCTAGACGCCCCACGGACAACAACAATAAATAAAATAAAAGTGGGAGGACGACCAAGGATTCCAAAGACTGAAAGCATATATAAAAATAAAGATGTTTATTGAGGTGTAAAGACTCGACACAACGTCGTGTTTCGGCCGTTAGGCCTGCATCAGGAGTCTATAATCAAATTTTGAATACATAAATTTATAAAAACAATATAAAAGTAGACACATATATATACGTTTAAATATTTAAAATTCATTTTATAATTTTAAATGTTATTATATAAAAAAATATATAATAATGACTAATTAAAAAAGCATAATAAACATTTAAATTCATCAAAGAATAAAAGGTTTTATTTTATTCTTTGATGAATTTAAATGTTTTATTTTCTTAAAAATTGAATCACCGTCTAAATTCATCTTCATATGTATTTATCCATTCATTCTTAAATGCATCTATTTTATTATGCTTGTGTCGAGTCTTTACACCTCAATAAACATCTTTATTTTTATATATCCTTTCAGTCTTTGGAATCCTTGGTCGTCCTCCCACTTTTATTTTATGACATTTGATACTGGCATAGAGGTTGGCAAAAAATGTTTATTAATTTTTTTGGGGGGTGGGAGGGGGTTGGTGACTACTGGGGAAGTAAGGGGAGCTGATCCCCGATTCCCTCCGGTGATCACCTGGTCATTTAGGGCACATTTTTAAGGCTTGTACGTGAACAAAAAAGGACCAAGTAAAGTCGGCCAAATGCTCGTCAGAGCCGGCCTTCTTTTTTCCATTATCGGCCAAGGACGGCCATCTCTTAACCACGCCCCCATCCTGCTTTCAGTACACTTCCGACATGCCCCCTTTAACTTTGGCTGGTACTGCGAAGGAAAGCAGTTGAAGCCGGCCAAAATCAGCTTTCCATTATACCGATTTGGCCGGCCTTAGGAGAAGGCCGGCCGTGTCGGAAGATGGCTGGCCTTCTCCTTTGAAAATAAGCAGGATAGTAACATAGTAAATGATGGCAGATAAAGACCTGTACGGTCCATTCAGTCTGCCCAACAAAAACTCATTTACATGGTATGTGATACTTTATATGTATACCTGAGTTTGATTTGTCCTTGCCTTTCTCAGGGCACAGACCATAGAAGACTACCCAGCACTGTTCTGAAGCTAACATTGAAACCCCTTAAAATTTACACTCCAGCCCATCCCTATCTATTCAGTCACAATCAAGGCATAGAGCATAGAAGTTTGCCCAGCTACCATTTTGTTTCCCAATTACCAGCATCGTCACCCAATCTCCGCTAAGATTCCACAGAACCATTCCCTCTAAACAGGATTCCTTTGTGTTTATCCCAAGCATGTTTGAATTCCATTACCATTTTCATCTGCACCACCTCCCACGGGAGGGCATTCCACATATCCACCACCCTCTCCATGAAAAAATACTTCCTGACATTAGTCCTGAGTCTGCCCTCCTTCAACCTCAATTCATGTCCTCTAGTTCTACCACCTTCCCATCTCCGAAAAAGGTTCATTTGCGGTTTAATACCTTTCAAATATTTGAACGTCTGTATCATGTCACCCCTGTTTCTTCTTTCCTCTAAGGTATACATATGCAGGCCAGCAAGTCTCTCATACGGTTTGCAACACAAATCCCATACCATTTTCGTAGCTTTTCTTTGCACCTCTTCCAGTCTTTTTACATCTTTAGCAAGATATGGCCTCCAAAACTGAACACAATACTCCAAGTGGGACCTCACCAATGACTTGTAGAGGGGCATCAACACCTCCTTTCTTCTGCTGGTTATGCCCCTCTCTATGCAGCCTAGCATCCTTCTGGCCATGGCCGTCGCTTTGTTGCATTGTTTCTTCACATTTAGATCCTCAGACACCAACACCCCAAGGTCTTTCTCCTGAGTCGAGCTTACTAATCTTTCCCCTCCTATTCGGTATCTCTCTTTCG
The DNA here is from genome assembly GCF_901765095.1 of Microcaecilia unicolor. Taxonomy (NCBI): domain Eukaryota; kingdom Metazoa; phylum Chordata; class Amphibia; order Gymnophiona; family Siphonopidae; genus Microcaecilia; species Microcaecilia unicolor. The sequence continues at coordinate 203,888,174 of NC_044037.1, read as the reverse complement.
GGTGTCTGCACCCCAAGTGCATCACTCTACACTTCTTTGCATTAAATTTTAACTGCCAGACCCTTGACCATTCTTCTAAGGTTCAGCGATCCCTTCTCATCGTTTCTACCTCCTCCAGGTTATTCACTCTATTGACTATTTTTGTGTCATCTGCAAAAAGGCAAACCTTTTCTTCCAACCCTTCAGCAATATCTCCCATAAATATATTAAACAGAATAGGCCCCAGCACCGACCCCTGAGGAACTCCACTGCTCACCTTCCTCCTCCGAGCAGATTCCATTTACCACCACCCTCTGCCACCTATCAGTCAACCAGTTTCTTATCCAGTTCACCACTTTCGGTCCTAAGTTCAACCCTTTCAGCTTATTCATGAGTCTTCTGTGGGAGACCGTATCAAAGGCTTTGCTGAAGTCCAAGTAGATTACATCTAGCACACGTCCTTCATCCAGTTCTTTGGTCACCTAGTCAAAGAAGTCAATAAGATTCGTTTGGCAGGATTTTCCTTTGGTAAAGCCATGTTGCCTCGGGTCCTGTAACCCGTCGGCTTCTAGAAAGTTAACTATCCTTTCTTTTAGCAGTGACTCCAGGAATAGGGGACATTCCATGCCCTTTTTTTTTTGCACCTACAAAGTCAAGTAGGCACATACTTGACTTTTTCTAAAATAGATGTAAAGTAGGTACATGAAAATGCACATTAACTAGGCAAAACTAGGTATAAATGTGGTACAGTTACTGGTCATGCAAACATTCAGCAGTGCTAGTTAAAGAGACAATGCTATAGAATATATGCATTAATGCAGGGGTTCTCAACCCAGTCCTCAGGACACATCCAGCCAGTCAGGTTTTCAGAATATCCATAGTGAATATGCATGGAATAAATTTGTATGCACTGCCTCTATTGTATGCAAATCTGTCTCATGCATATTCATTGTGGATATCTTGAAAATATGGCTGGTTGGTTGTGTCCTGAGGGCTAGGTTGAGAACCCCTGCGTTAACATGTGCTGGGGCTGAACCTTAGATGCAGACCAGCCTCTTTGAACAATAGTGTCTAGCTTACCTTATATTATTAGTTCCTATATGCTATGCTACATGTTAAATGCCTGTGTTACTGATTAATTCTCATCTAGGTGCATCAATGCACATTAATAGGCTTGTGTTATGGTTTTGCTTTTGTATTTACACAGATTTTTATGCTAAAATTTAAAACTTTAGGGCCTTTTTTACAAAACCGCGCTAGCAATTCTTGTGCGGCAAATGAGAGGAAGCCCATTCAGCTCCAATGGGCTTCCTCTCATTTGCCAAATGGGAATCGCTAGTGCAGTTTAGTAAAAGAGGCCCTAAATGAGATGATTAATACATAAAAATATGTTAATTACCTTATTTAAAATTGAGTATGAAAGAATAAATCTTAACACTTAAGATGACACTTTGTAACAAATGAACTCCTAGTATGCAATTTTAAACAAAGTAGGACTGAGAAGATGGGAAGAAGGAGTATGAACAATAAAATGCCTTTCTGACATTAATCAATTCAAAATCAATTGCAAACATGGTATTCAATGCATGGGCTTGTCCTTGAAACTAATGACCAGGAATTGAAAATGTCATTACATTTGGATGGCAGGTTGACTATTCATTCACATTCCAGTCTGACATTTTCTCTAATGTTAATTTATAGAAATATAAACTTGGAACATAGTTCCTCTTTTAATCAACAAGGTTGTTTCTGAACTATAATGGCTAATGAATACCATTCAGCTATATCTTTGTACAGTACATGGGGTATGAGATAAAACAGAGTGATGATAAAGTGAAGAATCTATTCCAGATGAGTAATAAATGCAAATCGAAAACATCTGTCTAAAGTAACCCACTGTCATCATTAATCTGATAACCCAAACTTAAATTGACAAAACCTATTGTATAAGCCTCAAATCATGCATATGTTGAAGGACAACAGTAATTCAGGAAAGGTATTTAATTTCACTTTTCATTAGAATGTAGCCTTTAATGACAATACTACTTTTACTTTCTCTGTGACCCCAGTAAGTATTCAATAGAAGTATATTATTACAAACTTTGTTGAACATTCATCATGAAGGTGATTTTACAAATGTGTGCATAGATAATAAGTAGGCAAATTCTTCTCTATCTGCAGACATCTCTAGATTTTCAAAGGAAAATTATTGTATATATGTACTTCCACTTTGAAAAATATTCTTGTAGACCCCATTTTATTTTAGAAAGCAATTGCATTTACATTGTGCATTGGATTATGCATTGAATAACTATAACATTTGTAGAGGACACCTACTATTTTGGAAATGAGTGAAGTATGAAAGGTAATAGGACATTTTAAGGGTATAACAAGTATCAAAAATATGGTCTTCAAAAATCTGCCTTAACATAGTAGCATAGCAAATTATGGCAGAAAAGACCAGAATGGCTCATCAAATCTACCCACTAGTGATTTATCTACTTTATGAAATCCTATCCTCTCTTCACCTCTTCCCATGTCCATCAACCAACCTTTCAGGCTTAAACCATTGATTTTAAATATGGTAACCACTGCTCTGTGTAGGTTATGTAGAAGTTGGATAATAATTCACACTGGCTGCTAAGGGACAGTGTGGGTAGGAACATACAATACTATATTATGGTAGCACTCTGGACAATAAAAGTCACACCTCTTATAAGCAATCCTGAATTCCCACTCTTTACCTATATTTACTACTAACCTGAAAACATGAAGCTACTGACAATAATAAAGATTTTATTTACATACATGAAGAAAAGTAAAAACAAATGAATGAAGACAGAAATAACAGTAACGTCATATGTTTAGAATGTCAGTTTAAAACTGCTATAGTAAACACAGATCAGAGATTATTTGAAACAAACACATACTTCCCCAGAACCAGAATAGCTATATCTATTTAAACTCAAATGGGAATGAACATAGAACTTGACCTGCTCCTGAATGTGCAAGTCTCTAGCTCCTGGGAACAGCTGGAACTGCTGGCAGTAGTTACAGGCAGTGCTGGTATAGGCATATTCTACGTAGATCTGGAAAATTGTAGAGAGACTAAAGAGTCTATAGAGGCTAAGATAGAAGGTCCTGGAGGATGCCCCTTTTATATCATTTGTGCTATCGGGAATGGTTCTGAAGATCTGATAGCTTTGCAGAAGATAATTGGTCATCCACTTTATGTTATGTCTTGAAAAAACACAAGAATGTTTTTGACATCACTCTGGATACTTTTTAGGAACTCTGGCTCTGAACAATCTTGAGGGTCAATGTGACAACATTTCATAGTCTTGCATCAGCTGGATTGCCCAACAGAGATACGAGCATGCTCAGATATGTAAATGTCTTTAATTAGAACAAGCATGACTCAGCAGAGTTCCAGTTCATAGCAAAGGTCTCTGTATTGGAGCATAACACCATAGAATTGATGATAGGTGTTTTTCAATACCTCAGGCACAGGTTGACAAGCTCTGTATAACACCCATTCTTTATAGCAGGGGCTCATACCCCTACAGTTACCCCAATATTTTCTTATGAATTTAATGGCATAATACCACTGCTTGTTAGGGTTTAACCTCTAGTCTATGCAATAAACATCTTGTCTTCTTTAAAGCACAATGCAGTCATGCTACTACTATTTCAGGCTGCTATCTGTAAGTTATATCTGTGTTTAGTTGCCATCCCTTTGCTACTTGGAATCCTGCATATTTATCTTTCTTCTCTCTTGAGTTGACTTGTTACACCCATATCTTATGTCCCATATACCCCATATTCTTAAACTTGATATATAGTCTCAAAATATGATCTGAGGAAAATGAAAGTAGCAATAAGAATTGTGACTAATTCTGTCTTAGAATTTTCTAGCAAACCCATTAAATCCAAACTAACTTGTGAAAAACCAGCACCAACCCTAGGGCCCTGTTTACTAAGGTGCGTTAGCATTTTTAACGCACCTACAATTAGCGTACGCGCTCACCGTGTAGATGCCTATAGGAATATTGTAGGCACATACACAGTTAATGTCTGTACATGGTTAATGCACGTTAAAAATGTTAACGCATCTATAACGTGGCTTAGTAAACAGGGCCCCTAGAGGCATTTCCTATCTCTAGTGGATGCAATATAGGAAACCTTTGAGAAAGGAGGTAGTACCTCTTTGGGTATATGCAAACTTTCTTACATATATTTCTTTCAGACTTCCCCAGGTGTCAAAATAGGTTGCTTTGGAAAGTTCAAAAAACACAAACTTAAAAACCATTGTGAATTTTCTAAAAATATCTATTTTCCTGGTTGCCAGAATTGTATCCTTCATCAACACAGTTTGTGCCTGCTGCAAATAAATTGACTGTCTCTCAGTCTTATCCAGTCTGTGATGTGCACTTGCAACAGTTTCAAAAGTTACCTTGGAAATTTCTTGATTGGTCAAAATCCCTGCAGTAAGATTGGAAATAGAATCATGCATAGCAATCCAAGTGTAATAGTTTCAGGTTTAGTCAAAGGAGAAACTTCTGAGGCAAGATAGCCACTTGAGTCGGAAGGAGTGTGCAGGAGTTATGTAATGTTGCCAAGTTTCGGCTTTTTTCTTGGTGTTTTTTTCCTTCTTTACTTTGCTATAATGCTGAATAGGAAGTGGAAAGTAAAAGGTTTGCCTCCTAGCCCTCTTGTGAGTACCCCTCAGCAAACAACAATTGTGGAGCACTTTGCCAGCATTGCTGGATTCCCCAGGGGAAAGCTTGCTGGCACTGTAGGGGAAGGGAGCCCTTCCTTCCCTGAGCTTGAGGTTATGCCTTCTCCAGAGGAGAGGGTCAGACTCCTCACCTAATTGCAGCAGTTGCTGCTGTCAGTGATCCTGGACCGTCATCTTCTCAATTGAGTTTTGCTGAGGACCATCGGGAGGAGGTGATTGGAGGCAGTCCTGCAGTCCTTGCCTTAGATATCAGGCATAAGGTGGATGAGATCTCCGAAAAGGTTTCCAAGGTTTTAACATCGGTGGAGGAGGGGGACCTATGTTTGAGAGCTGTGAGGAACTCTGTATAAATCAGCGGTTCATAAGATGGTGGACCACTATTTAACTCTTAAGATGCCTGCCTTTCTCTCTGTAGAGCAGAGCATCCCTAACTCTGTACTGCAGTGAGGCAAGGTTATCAGAAGTTCACAGACAGAATTCCAGCAGAAGTTCTTATCTAACATTCCAATTGCAAGCACAGCAACAGGGAGGGGTGAAAAATGATATGAAACTAGCCCTAGGGCTATCATGTGCAACTTTGTAGTTGGAGGTTGTGAGACTGGTTTTGCAGGAACAAGTAAAGCCAGATGTTGTTTTTAGATAGGGGGGGAGGCAGTGGCAGAGACAGCAGACATGAGGATTGTCATGTACACACAGATAATCGTATAAAAGGAATGGTTTGTTACTTCAGAAACAGAAACTTTGCTAGCACAGAGAAGCGCTTTGCTTTCATGCTGGTCTAGCTCCTCTCACAGGAAAAAAGAGACTCTTTTTGCTTGTATTACTTATAATATAATAGTCTACTATAAATAGCAAGACAATAACCCTCTATTATTCCAATTTATAGAAGAATCGGCTTCAGACACTCAGTGAGCGTATTATAAAAGTATTTAGCTCACTGACTCTTACCGGTGGCTTCCATATTCATGTAATAAGCCTACCTCGAGTATCCTCATAAGCCTTAGACTTCTATTTTTTTTCTTTTTTTATTTTTTCGTGTCACTTTTTCATATTCTACTTAAAAGGTACACTTATCTGCTGCTCTCCATATAGGACTTTCGGTACGCCCTACAGCGAGCTCCCGTTTCGCCACCAGCTTCATAAGGAGCAGTACCGTTTCAAATTTGAGATCTTCCTATACTTTCTAACTTGCCTGATATAGACTCTCCATCGTTTTGATTGCCTTTCTCTGGACTACCTCTATAGAAGTATATTATTACAAATTTTGCAAAATACTGCTGCTCACTGGGGCTCATTGGTTTCATCATACCCATCCTCTATTACATCACTTAACTGGCTGTTCATTTCTTACTGTTTTCATTTCAAATTATTTCTGCTGTTTTCTTTTTTTTTTTTTTGGGGGGGGGGCTTATGTGACAATACACTAAGCTATTTGGCCTCCATGATTATCCCATATTACCCTTCCTAATCTCTATGCTCTCTTTAAAAGCATAACTTGGTGCTTCCCTCATCAGCCTTGGCTTAGCTAATGTTATAAGACATATTTTTCTTTCTGGGTCTATGGTTATGAAACACTTTTTCATGAGACCTAGGTGATGAGGAATCTCTTAGTAGATTTCAGTCTCTGTTGAAAACCCATTACGTTTGCTCAGTTTTTTGGCAGATGGAGTTGGAAAACCTGACGTTGGTTGTGAACATTGCCTTTTATTTTTGTTTCTCTGAATGTTTTATCTCCTTTCCTGTGATGTATTGTAATTCCTTTCATATTTTCCTTTGCTGGCTATTGTGAACTGCCTTGGTGGTATATCAAGAGTAAATGATCTAACCTAACCTCATGCATACCTGTGACCTTTCTGAAATGCAGCCACTAGAAGTGAACACAGCATTAAAGGTGAAGTTCACCAGCAACTTGCACAGTGGTATCATCATTTCCTGTTGTCTGCTGATTATGCTATTTTCTATGCATCCCATCATCCCTTTGTCTCTTGATTCATTACTTTAAGGTAATTAGACATAATTCCCCTGAGGTTTGGTGCACATCACCTTCTCATCCCCTAATCATGTACTGCTTATTCAGGTTTATCTGCTTAAAGACATGTCTATAATTTATATGCACTGAATTATAACCTGTTGTACAGCACGGCTGTTTCACTTTTGCTTCGTCAGGAGCGTGTTCATTTATGCTGCACTTTTAGTACCCCCTATCCTGGAAACTATTCAATTCTTCAAAAAATCCATGCTTGTAAGATTGAACGGTTTCCAGGACAGGGGGTACTGAAAGTGCAGCATAAATGAACATGCTCCTGACGAAGCAAAGGTGAAACAGCTGTGCTGTACAGCGGGTTAGAACTGCCTCAGATAAGTTCCTGGAAACCTTTTGAAATGAGCGGTTTCTTCTTTTAAAGAAAAAAAATCAACAAAACGAACTAATTAACTTCCGCAAATCGCTGAAGACTTACCTCTTTGACAAAGCCTATCACAAGAACCCATAGCTAGCCATAACACAACACCTTTCCAACTTTAGGCAGAATGTAACTCTCTATAACTACTTGATCAAATCCTTTTGTCTTCCTTGACTTCTTTGTAACACCAAATGTATACATCACCCTGTATGGCAATGCCACAACAGGTCTTTGTAAGCCACATTGAGCCTGCAAATAGGTGGGAAAATGTGGGATACAAGTGAAATAAATAAAAAAAATATATTACAAATTGAGAATAGAAAATCATGTGTTATTAAACACCGGAGGTTTTTTTTTTTTTAGGACTAATGACGAAGCAGGGGGGGGGGGGGGAGCATTGAAGTCCTTTTCCTCTCACTAATCTTTAAAGTAAATTGACTGCAATATTAGCACATGGCCATTAATTCAAAATTTTGAAAATTGGCCATATTACGGTTGCACTAAAAATGGGAAAGACCTGCATAGGGCATGCTAAGGCCACTTTTTAACACTGCTTTATAAAATAGCTCCATAGTAACTGCAGATTTTACCGCAGTTTAGTTCAAGGACCACTAAAATTCTAATTAAAATGTAAGTTTGAATTAGCAAAAATACTAACCCCCCTGTTTACTAAAGCTTAGCTCTAGTTATCTGCAGCAGGACCCATTTTATTCCAATGGGCCCTGCTGCAGATAACTTGAGCTAAGCTTTAGTAAACAACCCCCTTAATTAGAATTAGAATAATCTCTAACTTAATGCTAATTCATTACAATTAAAATTGGCCTCCAGTTAAAATTAGGATAATCAGTTGCCCAGCTCTGATAAGTAAAAGTATGTACAGTCACAAGAAGGTACATAGTTTTATGTGATGTGCACGTAGGTGTGGTCTAGGGCAGAATCACAAATTATGCAGATAGTCACACATTTTACATGCTAATGTTTATGCCTTTCCCCAGAAGGCATAAATGTCCCTATCTTCAATCTAGCTGTGATTCTGCTGAGTTATCCCTAGTATTTTATGGACAAATGGGTATCTATGTTTATTTATTTTTTAAAAAGTGTAAAATCAGTGTATGTTGCCTTCAAAATCTAGGCAACTTGTTAAAAAATTACCTTCCACATGTGCAGGTCTCTTACTATAACCCTGATTTCTGTTTTCTTTTACCGTAATGTGTTCATTGGTTCACAGGAAATAAAAATTGGGTGCACCACTGCAATGCATATTTCAAGGATAGCTCTAGTCAGAAGTCTTTTCACGGGGTTAATCTATCATATATAGACTGTAATCCCACATGGAGCTACATTTAATACATTTGTATAATAATGGTGCACTTTATAAATCTATTTCTTCCTAGAATTATGTAGTGGAATTTTTTTACATTTTGTCCCTTCAGTATACTCACATTTATTGCAGTTAATTAGTAGAAAGTGCTTTCATATCTGTTTCTTTTATAGCTCTCTTTGATATCATGATCCAACTTTTATATTGCATTAAGCAGCTAATGCCTTTATTCTTTTGAATTGTCAGAAAAGAACAAATAAAGTCTTGCAGAAGTATACAGATCCTTACATTTGCAAACGTGTGGTCTAAACGGATGAGATTGAGAATCTTGCAAAGTAAAAATTGAAGTTCTAAACATTTTTTGTGTTCTTATAACAACGACAAAGAACACATGACATTAACTTGAGAAAATATTCCGCACAATAGCAATGTTGACTGTCACAGTTTGGAGATGGAATATAAAATGAAGCTGTATTGTGTCCCTAAAGGGTTTTTTCCTCTAGCATGGAAAGATTTGCTCACATTTGTCTATGTTTAACTATGGCATTTTGTGGAGCCTTATCAGTTTGTTAAAAATTCACAGTGGGATAAAATGTTGTGGCTTGTTTATATAATGAAAAAGGGGCTTTCACATCTGTTTTTTTCCCCTATACTCCCCCATTAGGGGGTTGAATATAGGTTTAATGTTAACATTTTGAAAGTTTTAACAAATATGCATAATGTGGAAGAGCTCGGGTCCCTCCTCCACTCTTCTCATGTTCAGTAATTAAGTTCTGAAGAAGCCTGATATCCATTGCTATCATGCATCATTTTCTCTTCTCTCTGGTTTTCACTCTCTTGGGAGATATTCCTGTCATAGCTGTTAAGCTACCTTTCAAGTCTTTTTTAGACTTATACTCTCTGTAGCCCTGGGGCTTTATAATCCTAGTGGGTACTCATTTCCTCATCATTTTCTACCTTGGTCTATGGGCTGAATATAAGCCCCATCAAAGTCACACAGCTCCCATGGACAATAATACTGTGGCAAGGACTGCACTTGGCTCAAATAATTCTTTTCATGATATATTTATAAAAAATATTTATCTTTTACATAGGCAGAAGCATTCAATGAGTACAGTTTAAATAGATCACAGCAACACAAAATATTATGCAGAAGTCTTAAGGAAAAGACCTCAATTGTCTGTGGAAAATAAATCCCTGTTATGCTACATTACTCTGTGTGACTAACTGTGGGGGCCCTTATTGCTAAACCTTGCTAGAATCTGACCTAAGAGTATTTTAATCCAGGACTTTGCTGTGTGCTAAGGCAAGACTCAGTTCAGCATAATTGCAGGCTTTTTGAATATATATATATTTCCAGATATGCGTTAGTGTTTACAATAATCAGCGCACACAGAATAATGCTCAATACCCATTGTCCGCCCATGACAGGTCCTTCTCCAAAATATATATATATATATATATATATATATATATATATATATATATATATATATATATATATATATATATATATAAGTATGATTAGTGCCTGCTGAAAGGCAATTTATTGCAAAGCACTTTAACGTATTTGCAATAAAATTTATTTCCCCATGTTAAGTGTATATTAGTTCTTAGTGCGGTTTAGTAAAAGGATCCCTGTAATTGCTGCCATCCAGACTCCAATTTTTTTGTAAATTTACATATACTTGATATACTGTTAAAGGCCTTTACTTAGGGAACAAAGAGGGGCATAATCGAATGGGGCCGGCCATCTATATGGGCGGCCAGCTCTAAGGCCGGCCCTGGAATGCGGCATACCCGACCGTATTATTGAAACAAGATAGCCGGCTGTCTTTCGTTTCGAAAATACAGTTGGGGCTGGCCAAATCTCATCATCTGGGCCGACGTTAGAGATGGCCGCCATTGGTTTTTGCCGATAATGGAAACTAATGGCGGCCATCTCAAACCCGGCCAAATCCAATGCATTTGGTCATGGGAGGAGCCAGCATTTATAGTCCTGACATGCCAGTACACCAACCGGCACCCTAGGGGGCACTGCAGTGGACTTCAAAAATTGCTCCCAGGTGCATAGCTCCCTTACCTTGGGTGCTGAGCCCCCCAAAACCACACAAACCCACTACCCACAACTGTACAACGCTACCATAGCCCTTATGGGTGAAGGGGGGCACCTAGATGTGGGTACAGTGGGTTTCAGGTGGGTTTTGGAGGGCTCACATTTATCACCACAATTGTAACAGGTGGGAGATGGACTTGGGTCCGCCTGCCTGAAGTCCACTGCAGCACCCACTAAAAATGCTCCAGGGACCTGCATAGTGCTGTGATGGAGCTGGGTATGACATTTGAGGCTGGCAAAGAGGCTGGCAAAAACAAAATGTTTTTAAATGTTTTTTTTTGGGTGGGAGGGGTGTGGTGACCACTGGGGGAGTAAGGGGAGGTGATCCCCGATTCCATCCGGTGGTCATCTGGTCAGTTGGGGCACTTTTTTGAGACTTGGTCCTAAAAATAAATGGACCAAGTGAAGCCGACCAAGTGCTTGTCAGAGCCAGCCTTCTTTTTTCCATTATCGGACGAAGCCGGCCATCTGGTAACCACGCCCCGTCTCGCCTTCCGTACCCTGCCGAAACGCCCCCTTTAACTTTGGCCGGCCCTGCGACGGAAAGCAGTTGAAGCTGGCCAAAATTGGCTTTCGATTATACTGATTTGGCCGGGTTTAGGAGATGGCCGGCCATCTCCCGATTTGTGTCGGAAGATGGCTGCCCTTCTCCTTCAAAAATAAGCAGGAAAGTGGTTTACAATAATTAAATAACAAAAACAGATATCTAAGCGATGTACATGACAGTTATACATGCAGCTATGTGGTTAAATACATGTAATAGGTACGGATACCTAAGCGGTGTACATCACATTTATACAGAAGACAGATAACAAAAATGAGAGGTAGGAAAACAGGTAGAAAATAAATGAGTTTTTAGAGCTTTTTAAAGGCAGAGAGAGCGGGTTGATTTCTGATGTGTAGTGGTAGATCATTCTAGAACTTAGGGCAAACATAGCAGAATGCAGTGTGATAGGAGCTAGAAAGATGAAGTTGGGATGGGGAGGGTAGAACCAGGAGATTATTGTCAGCTGCTCGGAGACAGCAGTGAGGATCATAAGGGATGAGGTGGTTACTAAGGTAGGCAAGAGCTGAGGGAAGCTTGGATTTGTAAACTAAAAGAAGGATTTTAAATGTTATATGGGCAGAGAATGGCAGCCAGTGTTCAGTACAGAGAAAGGGGGTTACATGGTCAAATCGATGAGCATTATGAAGTAATTTCATTGCTGTGGACTGGACTAATTGAAGGCATTTGAGAGAGGAGAGAGGAAGGCCAGCATAGAGAGAATTACAGTAGTCCAGATGAGAGATGACAAGTGCCAGGATGAGAGGACGAAAAAGGGTGGCAGAAAGGAATGGGCGAATGAAGCTAACTTGGTAAAATGAAAAGAAAGAAGAGCGAAGGACAGAGTCAATCTGGGCTTGAAAGTAAAATGCGAGTCAAAGGTAACACCTAGAATCTTGACAGGGTCATTAACCACACCCTCTCCAAAAGACATTACATGATGTGATACCCACAAGCGAGCCTTCTCTGGAGTAGCCTCCACATTCTGGAATGCACTGCCTGAAAGGCTGCACTTAACACAAGACTATCTCTACTTCAGGAAGCAGGTGAAAGCTTTGCTCTTCAACCAGGCCTTTACTGGAGGAAGTAACTAACTCGCTAGTCTCACTCACACACACAAGGAGTACTCAGGCTGCATATACTGCAGCAGGACATGTTTATCCACTCCTACTCTATCTGAGATAACATTTAACCATTTCTCTGACCTCATGTGCAACTTTCTTTAAATCAATCACCTTACTTTCTAACTCTTCCTACTTTCTTACCCTTCTATATGTTACATCTTTGCTTTACCCTTCGCTATCACTTATAAAGTTCTATTATGTATTGTGTTGACATTGTAAATAGTATACCATGCCATACTTTGTATTGTTTTTGAATATTTTTACTGCTGTAATTGTCTATTGCTCATGCTTGATCTATTCTTACTGTACACCGCCTCGAGTGAATTCCTTCAAAAAGGCGGTAAATAAATCCTAATAAATAAATAAATAAAAAGGAAGAGGAGTGCCGTTGAGTGATGGAAAGGGAGATGAAGCATTGTTAGCATGTGGGAAGAAAATAGATTCACATTTGGCAGTATTCAGGTAGAGTAATCTTTAATAATATTTAATAGAGGTGCAAGAAAAATGTTGAAGAGAGTTGGGGCAAGAATAGAACCTCGAGAAACACCAGGTCGAAGAGGGATAGACTGGGTGGAACAGTGTTCAAAGCAGAGTTAAGAGGAACAGTCAGAGAGATAGCTAGCAAACCAAGTGAGAACTGTACCAGAGATCCCAATAGAGCAGAGGTGATGCAGAAAAAGTGTGTGATCCACAAGATCAAGGGCAGAAGAAAGGTCCAGGGAGAACATAATGACACTAGAATGCTGATCAAGGGAAGCACGGATGAGGACTGAAAGCCTGACTGGTAAGGAAGAATAATATTGCTTCATTCAATATGATTAATGAGTTGAAAGTGGACAAATATTTATAGAACATTAGAGAAAAAAGGGAGATGGGACGGAAGCAAAAGGTCGAAATGGGGTTTCTTTCATTCATTGGTCAAAAACCTCCTATTTTTGTTTTGTGAATGCTTATTTTATGCTTTTTTAAATTTTTAAATAAATGCTTGATTCTTTTATTTAATGTCCAATGTGAATAATTTTCAATGATTTAATTAAATTGTCAAAAACTTGGAGCACTTATCTTTACAACAAATTATAGATCCCAACGGAGGACACCATTTCATCTGTTTTACCCTCTGACTTCATCAGGGGATTTAGAATTATGTGTTCAAATTATGAAACAACCAGAATGACAATCAATAGCAATCTCAGTCCATTGTCAATAAGTCAAGTTGTTACATACTGTTGAGTCTATATGCTTCCAAAGATTTTAGCTTGTAAATTGCTGACAGGATCTGTACTTTGTTGCAAAGATATGTGCTTCATGTTTTTGACAATTGTATTATATCATTGAAAATTATACACACTGGACATTAAAAGAAAGAAACGTATTTTAAAAGAATAAAAGCCTAAAGGGACCAATTACTAAGTTTAATTTGGTGCTAAAGCATACCTAATGCAGCAAGAGTGGCCTAACATAGGATACACTAATGTGTTCTCTGTTATTTTTACTATATGCATACACTAGGCATGTAGTATTTATTTTTAACATTTTTTGGCTAGGGGTGTTTTGGGGTCAGAAAGCGCTGTTCAGCTAGCACATTGACAATAGCGTACGCTAACTGAATAACGCAGACTTGACACAGGAATAATTATTGCCTGCAAAATAGGATACAGTAAGTGCTCCCGTGTTCATTTTTTAAAATAGCTTCAAGCTAGTGGTAACATTAGTACAGTCTGTGTTAGAAATGGGCTTAGTGTGTGGGAAAGACCAGCATAAGGGCATACTAAGCCCATTTACTAGCACAACTTAGTTAAAGGGCCTCAAAATAAATAAGCATTCACAAAGTACAAAGGGCCTGATTCTATATTTTGTGCAAAAAAATTTAGCATGGATGGAAAGTGCGCCTACGTATATTCTATAAACTGTGCCGTACACATGACTAAAATTTAGGCGCAGCCATTTAAACCAATGAAAAGCTAGTGTATATGCCTACGCCTGTCTTTATGCATGGAATGGGTTATTCTATAACACTGCGTGTAAATGTTAGGAACACCATGCTCCTTCCACGGCCATGCCCATTTTTGGGATCTGCATTTAGCGAGTAGTACATGTAAATTCTAATTAGTACCAATTAGTGTTGATAATTGCATGTTAACATCCAATTTTCAGCGCTGATTTACTTGTTAAGCAATTGAGTTGCACACACTAATCAGAATATGCCCAGATTTGCACCCATAACTCTAGTCGCACTATATATGTCACGTCTCTATTGATGTTCTGTTGGTGAGCCCTCAAGATCCCCGAGGCCCCACAAGGCCCCAGAGGACAGCCGAGCACCCCGAATCTTCACCCGCGGCGACCGCTGTTCACCGAGGGTTGAGCCCTCAGCTGCAGGCGGCCAGCAGGACTGCTGGAACCGCGGGGTGACGGCTGACCTGGCTGAAAGTCAGCACGCAGTCCTTAAGGGAGGACTAGCCGAGGCGGCTAGAACTCCGAGAGGAGCTTCAGGCTCTGGAGGTGGCTAGCAAGATGGCTAGCTGAAGACACCGTCTCTGAAGGAGGCTAGCAGGACGGCTAGCTGAAGAGGAACACTGTCTCTGGAGTTGGCTAGCAAGGACGGCTAGCGGAAAACACAGTCTCTGAAGGAGGCTAGCAGGACAGCTAGCTGAAGAGGAACACTGTCTCTGGAGTTGGCTAGCAAGGACGGCTAGCGGAAAACACAGTCTCTGAAGGGGGCTAGCAGGACGGCTAGCTGAAGAGGAACACTGTCTCTGGAGTTGGCTAGCAAGGACGGCTAGCGGGAAACACAGTCTCTGAAGGGGGCTAGCAGGACGGCTAGCTGAAGAGGAACACTGTCTCTGGAGTTGGCTAGCAAGGACGGCTAGCGGGAAACACAGTCTCTGAAGGGGGCTAGCAGGACGGCTAGCTGAAGAGGAACACTGTCTCTGGAGTTGGCTAGCAAGGACGGCTAGCGGGAAACACAGTCTCTGAAGGGGGCTAGCAGGACGGCTAGCTGAAGAGGAGCACTGTCTCTGGAGTTGGCTAGCAAGGACGGCTAGCGGAAGACACAGTCTCTGGAGGGGGCTAGCAGGACGGCTAGCTGAAGAGGAGCACTGTCTCTGGAGTTGGCTAGCAAGGACGGCTAGCGGAAGACACAGTCTCTGGAGGGGCCTAGCAGACGGGAACCCCTGTGTCGGCTTCTGACGAACGAAACGGAAGCACTGGACCTCTTCCGTTTCGTGGTTTAAATCCCCCGCCTGTTCTTCCTCTGATAACAGCTGGAGCCAATCCTCTTGTCCCAGGCAGGCAGAGGGGGCCTGGATTGGTCCCCCTGCCCGGCGGGCGGAGTCTACCCGTTGATGCGCCAATCCGGCGCGAGTGGGCGGAGCTGCCTCGCTGGTCCTGCCCCAACGAGGAGGACGACGACGCCGGCATCTTGGCCGGCGGATCGCCTTCTCCGAGGCCGGCGCTTGCTCCCTCGGATCGCCGGCCTCGGAGCAGCCCGCAGCAGCGCCGGCCCTGTCGGCAGCTTCTCTTTGCCGTCCCGGATCGTGCGGGTGCCACTGGTTCCCGCTCCCTCCTGCGGGCCGCCAGGTAAGAGCCCGGGACGGGACAATATAGAAGTTGCAGGAAAATGGAATCTGGATGGCAGCAATTATAGTTAGATGTACAGTGTGAAATGGAGGGAAAAGTTTTTTTGCATGCCAAGGACTGCTGAGGTCTTTTCCTCCTTATAACTTAAGTTAAACACTTAGAATAATATTTTGTATTATTGTGGACAACTGTTTTGTAGCTTGTAAGACGCCCGAGCCAGATTGGGCATGACTGGATAAATAATATAGACGGACAGGAGGTACAAACTCAAAATAAAGTATTTATTGTGCTTAATCCTTAGCTTGTTATGTAAGGGAACTGGGATTGTAAAGTCAAGCAGTTTCTCTTAATTAAAGTCGAGCAGTTTCTCTTACTTAAAGTCATGCAGTTTCTCTTAATTAACATCACTAGTAAAGGCCTCTGCCTAGCAGCCTAATAGTCCAGGGATGCGGAGTTTTCCCACCCCAAACACTGCTTCTCAGTTCTACTTCACTGGTCGGGACTGACTCCAGCCAGCCTCTAGCACACTTCACAGTTCGCTTCAATAATATCAATGCTTCCTTTTGCACAATTCAGTTCAGTAATATCAAGGCTTCCACTACACTTACAACTCTCCAGCATTCTTGGATAATTAACTTAAGTAGTGTCAATGCTTTCAGCACACTTCAACATACTTGTACAATTTACTTCAACTACCATCATGGCTTAACTCAGCCCGGTCATAATACTTCTCATGGCTTCCCTCAGCCCAATCCCAGCAGTAAAATGCACTACTGGCTCACCTTAGCCAGGTCTCATCAATCCAATACTCTCAATCCAGTCACACATTGAGCTCCTGCTCTTCCTTTCTTGGGCTTCTGTATTAGGACCTCTGGCTTGTTCCTTACAGCCAATTCCTTCTCCTAGGACAGTGGTTCCCAAACCTGATCCTGGAGGCACCCCAGCCAGTCAGGTTTTTGGGATTTCCACAATGAATATTCATGAGAGATATTTGCATGCACTGGCTCAACTGCATGCAAATCTCTCTCATGACTATTCATTGTGGATATCCCAAAAACCTGACTGGCTGGTTGCCTCCAAGATCAGGTTTGGGAACCACTGTCCTAGGGTCTCTCTCTCCAGGGTCTCTGTATCGGGACCTCCCTTCTCCTGGGCCTCTCCACTCTGCTCTATTTCAGGGCTTTTAACTTCATTTCTACTGTGAAGCCACGCCTTCCTGCCAGACAGTCTCACTTTCCCATAATTCATTAATCTTGCCTAGTAACTCAGCAGTTTAGCCTCTGACCAGCAGGGTTAACACCACCTGCTGCGAAGGTGGCTGAACTGCAACTCCCCACAGGGAATTTCACTAGGGATGTCCACACCATGTCCCTCACTGCCTCACATACTGTAGGTATAGGGAATTTTCCCTTTCTGTGTTTGAGTACAGTATAAATAGAGATAGAACAGAAAATCTCATAGTTTCAATCTCATTCCATGTATATAACTGGTTACGCTAGTACTGTATAAAGGAAAGTAAGTACCTTCTGTCCTTAATAGAATAGGCTCCTAGCAGGTACCCTCTAGGCATTTATATATAGGCACACTGTTAGAGAATTGTCCTCAAACCATAACAGGATGCTTTTTGCACACTCAGATTTATAGAATACTGGCATTCAGGTGAGTAAGTGCACACTTATGCATGTAAATGGAAGTAGTGTACCTAAGTGCTATTCTATTACACATTAAAATGCTTTAATACATAGGTAGATGTTCACAGGGGGTAGCAAGGGCAGAGCATGGGCTGGGCTGGCATCTATGAGCATAATTTATAAAGTACTGTGACATACGTGTTTACATGTTGCATTTAGGTGCTAACACTTATGCCAGCTATAGACTCTGGTGTAAGTGTTAGCACTTAAGTGTAGGCACATTGATGCTGACTTATGCTAGTATTCTATAATATAAGAACACTACCCACTTATTTTTGGTTCTAACTTTGGCACTCCATTGTAGAATTACCCCATACTCCCAGATTCTATGTAGCGCTCCTAGAGATCCGTGCTGAAATCCAAGATATAACAGCGTGCATAACTTAATTGGCTTAAGTTAATCAGCAATAATGAACACTAATTGTCAATAATTAGAATTTACATGCACAACTCACTAAGCGTATTCTGCAACGTACTGCCCCTAACTTCTAATGAGCGTAGGCAAAAAGGGGCATGGTTATGGGTGGGGAAATGGACATTCTGAAATTTACATGCATAGTTATAGAATATGGCCCAGTGGTTCTAAATCTACGCAATGGGTTTTGGGCTATGTTTTCATTGAATCTTTTAATAATTCAGAGGAAATAACTCCCAAAGATTTACCTGTTGTGCATTAATCTGTTTTATAATTTGAAGCCTCAGATTTCCATTTTATTTTTAATTGAAATTTTTTAGTAAAAAATCAGGACTCCTTTTGGACCCCTTGGACACATTTCCTACCATTGATGGTTGAAGTACCAGATTTGATCTGGGGCTGAATAATGGGACTGAATAAAATTCCTCTTCCCTGTTATTACAGGCTCCTGCCAGTACTGTTTGGGCAGCAAAACCAAGATGGGAAGAAGACAGTCCTCCGGTTTTCATTTTAGGTAGCACTTGCCCATCTCCACTCCCATGGTTTAGGTTGTTGAAGTTTTTGGTGTTTGGGGTGTGTGGTTTCTTGTAGTTGGCAGAGTTAGGTATGTGAGTTCTATTTGTTCAAGACTAGGAATGTTTGGTGCAGTTGAATTTTGACTTAA
This sequence comes from Microcaecilia unicolor, assembly GCF_901765095.1. Lineage (NCBI taxonomy): Eukaryota > Metazoa > Chordata > Amphibia > Gymnophiona > Siphonopidae > Microcaecilia > Microcaecilia unicolor. The sequence goes on along the minus strand of NC_044037.1, from coordinate 203,869,601 downwards.
AGGTTATACAGTTTTCTATTGTTACTGCTGGGGAGTTGAATGGCTTAATCAGCACATGAGGTTTGGTAGACACAGTTATATTAACTGACACATTCATTTTGGCTAGGATGACAACTATCTAACTCACATGGCCTAAGGCGGTAGATAAGAAATTTGGGGCAGTTGCCACTTCAGGAAGTGATATGAACTGTCATCCTGTTAATATGCTTAGATGATATATATTTAACTAGGCTAGAAGGAAGTCATAATAGTATGATTGTACAATTATATTGTTATTAGAATTTGTTGCGTTAATAAAGCTGATGCCCTGATTTGCCACCTGTTTCTGTGTCTATTCTTTATTGAATAAGATAAGGGGTGATCATGAATGCTCAAATTACTGATTTTTCAATATTTAATTCCATCAATCTTGTCCTAGTTGTATCAGACCAAGAATAGTAAAGCAGCCTCAGGAAAATCTCTCTGAAGCAACTTTTAAACATCAGTTCCTGAAGCATTTCCCATCCTTACATAATTAAAATAAAAAATTGTGTCCTGATTTGTTCACCGCTAAGAAGACATCAATCAACATTATATATATATATATATATATATATATATATATATATAAAACCAATGAACTTGAACTTTAACGTACATAGGAGCATTATATTTTCTCAATCAAGTCGATTACAAAGATCTATATTTGAGGAAAATTAAGCTAAAAAAGAATTAGCTTTCTCACGGTCCTCAAACCTCACAACAACCAAGTTTATTTTTGCTAATACAAGTTTTTTTTTTCAGCCTAGCAAAAACATGCAATATAGAAATGATTCTGTGCATATTGGAGCAGATGGTTTGTGAATGGGTGAGTTTAGAATATTTTTAAAATATTACCATCGGAACTTTGTTCATGTTTAAACTTTAAGAGTACTGTTCAGCTGAAAGCAAGGCCTAGAGGGAGGCCTAGAGGGAGGATGCTCAAGATGTAGTTAAATTTTGGTGCAAGCACTGTCTTAGCTGAATCTACTCTGCCACACCAAGCGAGCCATAGGGAATACCACCCTGCAAGTTTCTTTTGAACTCACTTTTTACAGGTGTACTGTATTGAATTTTCCAAGGTCCAACCAAACAGGACTCCAAGATACTTGATGCAATCCAATTGCCACCAGACCAGGTATCTTTGTAAAGACTTCTTGCTAAAATGTTCATTCATGGGTAAGACCTCTGATTTGGATCAATTTTCCTCATATCCCAAAATATAGGAAAAGGATTCAATCTTATCTAGCAGAAGCAGGATAGAATCTACTATTTTACAGGCCATAATATCATCTGTATAAATTGTAAGTTTACATTTCTCTATTTGATTAATTGCCATCAAGTTGCTGTTAATTCCTTGGATGTTTTCACATTATCCAATATCTAAAGGTAGTAGCTTGATTGCTATGTCAACAGCAGTGAGTAAACCATGCAACCCTGATGGGTACATCTATATTGGCCATTGACATAATGTTGAGCTTTAGGGTAGGTATACAGAACATGAATCTTTTGAAATAATCAGGGGTCAAATGCAAACTATTTCATAACCTGGAATAGATATTCCCAGCCGACACAGTCAAAGGCTTTCTCAGCATCTAGTGAGAGTGCCATTTTAAATGTTAGTGGCCTCTGAGCTATAGGAAGAAGATTTCAACATGTTCTAGCATTATCTAAAACCATTGGTCATGGTGGATAATGCTGGTGAGTTTTCTCCTCAGGTGTAGAGCAGACATTTTGGCTTAGATTTTAAATTGTGTTAATTAGATACATAGGCCTGTAATTGGCAACCAACATAGGATCCTTTTCAAGTTTCTCAAACACAAGTATGTGCACTTCACTAAAAGTACCTTGTGGGTCTGTCACCTTCTGTAACTCCCAATTAAAATAGTATAATTTTTTGGCCAGCATATCTTTGAAAGGCCTATAGAATTCAAATGGGAAACCATCTAGCCCCAGTGCTTGTTGATGTGGAAGACTCTCAATCATCTGCAGAATATCATCTTCACTGACTGCATCTTCCATATTAGCATGCTGACCTTCAGATAATGTGGGTCACTGAATTGAATCTAGGAAGACCTGTAGGGCTGTAGGAGGAGCTGATTCTTTCTAACATAGATCCACATAAAAATCTTTAAATTGTTGCACCTTACCATCTCAATATCCTTTTAAACTATATAGTAATGATAGTAACATAGTAGGTGACGGCAGAAAAAGACCTGTATGGTCCATCCAGTCTGCCAAACAAGATAAACTCGTATGTGCTACTTTATATGTATACCTGACCTTGATTTGTATCTACCATTTTCAGGGCACAGACCTGACTGTTAATATTTACATGATCATTGCATGCATGCTGTTATAGGTGAATAACAAAACACAAGCCTTCAGATTCTATAAATTGGATCCAAATTTGCATACCCAAAATTGTACATGATCCTGAGATTCATGTGCAAATAAATTAGTTAATGAGCTGTTAGCAATCAATTGGCTATTAACAATCAATTATTGATGTTGACTGGCTGTAATTTGGATTTGTGCATGATCTGGCTTCACATGATTCTATACAGATGTGCTTCTGAATCCTCTCAAGTGCAACCCAAAAGAGGGCATAGGTATGGGAGGGTCATGGGCATTTCAAAGAATTACACGCAGTGTTATAGAATTGGGCTGTGCACCCAGATTGTGCACCAGGACTTAACACCAGGTTTTAGCTGGTGTAAGTGCTTGAGCCCAAAGTTGGGTGTGGGAATACGCACTAAACATATTTTATAATGAGCACCGAGTCTAGAGCACCCTTTGTAGAATAGTGCTGAAAGTGAACAATTCCAGGTGCTTGCTTTTTGTGCCGTGTACTGAATCTGGCCCTTTCCCCTGGATTCTATATAGTGCGACTTAAGTTGCACACACAAATCGTATCATATTCTGGATTTACACGTACAGCTTAATTAGCTAACAAGCCAATCAGCACTGATAATTGCCAATTAACAAACACTTATTGACACTAATTGGCATTCATTAGGATTTACGCACACAACTGTCTAAGTGATTTTTTTTACTAAGCCACATTAGCAGCTTCCATGACGCATTGCCCTCACAGCCCATTCAAAGTGAATGGGCTATGTCGGCAGTAGCATACAGCCAGCTGTGCTAGCGGCTTAGTAAACCCCAGTGTGAGTGTTATAGAATATGCTTGGATTTCGGCAGGTGTTCTATATAGAATCTGGGGGACTATGGACCAGATTCTATAAATGGCACTGAAAATTCAGAGCTGATAAAATTTAACACGCAAAGCTATTCTATAAAGGGTGCTTTGGGATGAGCACTCTTTTGGTTAGTGTAGTGGACTTTGATTCTGGGGAACTGGGTTTGATTCCCACTGCAGCTCCTTGTGACTCTGGGCAAGCCACTTAACCCTCCATTGCCCCAGGTACAAATAAGTACCTGTATATAATATGTAAACTGCTTTCAATGTAGTTGCAGAAACCGCAGAAAGGCGGTATATCAAGTCCCATTTCCATTTCCTCCTTTCCCTTTATGGCGTAGCATTGAGTGATAAATTTGGCAGTCAGCTTTGGGCATGATTTATGTCAGCTGAAACCAGGTGCAAATCCTGGCAAACAAATTAGTCACAGAGCTGCGCTATTCTGTAACATTGCACACATCTTTTGTGAATGCCCTGACCCTCCCATGCCTCTTCTGTGGCCACGCCCCTTTTGATTTGCACATGATCCAATTTAAGTGCCCATTGTTACAGAATAGCATGTAGTCAGATTGGTTCAAACATCATAATTAGTGCCAATTAAGTGCTTGTTAGCTCCAATAATTAAATCATTGGAGCCCAATAATTATTTTGGGCACCAATCTGGGATCTGCACCCAAATTTGAGTGACCATTATAGAATACAGGGGAACAGGCACATTTCTGCTAGTATTCTAATCATTTACTCACAAACCTGGCACCTAAATGTTGGTTTCCACTATATAGAATTACCACCTAAGGGGCCTTTTCACTAAGCCACGGAAGCGCCTATGTATGCCCAACGCCCGCTAAAATGGAGTTACCGCCCAGCTACCATGTGGCTCTTCCGGTAATTTAATTACATAAGTACATAAGTAATGCCATACTGGGAAAAGACCAAAGGTCCATTGAGCCCAGCATCCTGTCCCCGATAGCTGCTAATCCAGGTCAAGGGCACCTGGCAAGCTACACAAACGTACAAACATTTTATACAAGTTATTCCCTAAATTGTGGATTTTTCCCAAGTCCACTTAGTTGCGGTCTATAGACTTGTCCTTTAGGAAACCGTCCAGCCCCTTTTTAAACTCTGCCAAGCTAACCGCATTCACTACGTTCTCCAGCAATGAATTCCAGAGTTTAATTATGCGTTGGGTGAAGAAACATTTTCTCCTATTTGTTTAAAATTTACTACACTGTAGTTTCATCGCATGCACCCTAGTCCTAGTATTTTTGGAAAGTGTGAATTTTTATTTTCAGATGCACGTATCAGATGCACGCCAAGTGGCATTTGACATGGGTAGGTCATTACTGCCAGGTTACTGTGTGAGACTTTACCGCTAGGTCAATGGCTGGCGGTAAGGTCTCCAACCCAAAATAGACGTGCAACAATTTTCATTTTGCCGCATGTCCATTTTCGGCAAAAATTTTAAAAAAGGCATTTTTTACAGGTGTGCTGAAAAATGATTCTGCGTGCGCCCAACACACGTGTCTACACTACTCTAGGCCATTTTTCAGCATGCCTTTGTAAAAGGGTCCCCAAGAGGGTAATTCTATAACTGACCATCTTTAAATAGATAGATACCTAGATAGTGCCTGGTATCTGCTCTGTAAAGGGATGTAGAAACCTACTTTCCTCTATAGAATACAGTAAATTTCTGATTATCCAATGTAAATGGTACTGACCCATTGCTGGATAAGTGAAGAGTCGGTAATATAGAAAACAATGGTAACCCCTCAAACAATGCATAAACAAAGACTATAAAAAGCAGTGTCCTGGGTCACAACGGTGGTGTTGTTTTGCTGTAAAAGCAGGGTCTTGGGTCTGAAAAAAAATTGTTTTAGGTGCGAAATATCCCTCATTGCTACACTGGAAGACAGAGGGAGACACGATGATGTCACCAGGGAGTCTGTCGAATATGCCGGATAGAGAAGGTCAGATAATCGAGACTGTGCTGTACTAGTGTAATAATGACAAAAAATATGCCTGTAAGTTCGGCAAAGAGCTGCAGTCATACTTGTATAACTTACGGTATTCTATAAGTTGTATGCATAAACATATGTCCTACCCATGCTCTGCCCAGACCATGCCTATGTGTAAAGTACCTGTAAAATACATGTTATATAATATTTACAGAATAGTCCATAGGCAGAATTTTGACATTTTATACATGTTCACACATATGCACCTATATGCCATTTATGCCAATGAATTCCACATGTAATTGGCACTTAAATGTTAACACATAGTTAGTAGACTTGTCCTCTAAATGCAGATCCTCTAATAACAAATTGAAAGTAGCAGCAAACATACAAAAAGCTTGGAGATGAAAAAAGGAAAATTAAAATAAAGCATGTAGAGAATTCAAAGCAATTCTACAGGGAACTGGGGAAGAGGATCAGTGCAATTAAAATACCACTGACTAAAGCTGAAACAGAGCAGTTTCATTTCATTTCATTTCTATTCCATTCTATTCAATAGTGTATTAGACAGATTACAACATTCACATACACAGTTTCTGCTCCCCCTGACATCAAAACCTAGCTATGCCTCTGACTAAGAAAATCTGCACCAAAAAGCTAAATATTCAACACTAGTAAAAAAGGCCCGTTTCTGAAACAAATGAAACGGGCGCTAGCCAGGTTTTCCTTGTAGTGTGTATGTTTGTGAGTGTGTGTGTGATAGTGACTGTGTGAGAGAGAGAGTGTGTGACTGTGGGATTGTGTGTCAGAGAGAGATTGAGAGTTGGTGCTTGTGTATCTGTGAGTGTGTGTGTTTAAGAATGAGTGTGCGCAAGTGCGTATGTGAGACAGTTCTGGGTGTTTCTGTATCTGTGAGTGTGTGTTTCAGAATGAGTGTGTGCGAGTGGGTATGTGAGACACAGCGAGTGTGAGAGAATGTGTTTTTCCGCCATTCTCCCTTCCCCCACCCCAGTGTTCCCGTTTGCCCCCCCGTCCAGTTCCTCCCTTTCGCCCCCTCCCCCCCCTCCCTTTCTCCCCCCACAATTGGCATCCTGCAAAGTTTGTGGCAGATTTGGAACCATGCGACCGTACCACAGCGAAGCGTCGCTCAGAGAAAGGGTGAGAGCGAGTCCTGACACGTGCAATCTGGCAAACTGTAAGGCTTGTTTGTTAGATGTGTTCACGCTGCACGCAACTTTCTGCCCTCCCTCTGACTGAAAAAGTTGAGAGCAGCCTTACGTCGTGCGGGAGCGGGGAATAGCCGCTGCCTGGCGAAGAGGCAAGTGATGCTATGCCCCGTGCAGCAAGGACAACAGCTGTGGCTGCAGCAGTTGCTGACTTGCACGTCCTTGTTTGTGTCAGCACAGGTACCAGAAATGACGCTTCCAGCTGATGGTGTGGGCTCGCACACACACCTCCCATTCGGCGCTCGTGATTGGCCGCCTTTATTTCCCTCGGCTTTCCGCAAAAGCCGCTGCTGCACCTCCTTCGCAACCCTGATGGAGGAGGTCGGGAAGAAAGGGGAAGGGCTAGCAGGAAGAAGAAGGGTTTACTAAGCTCCATTGCTGGGAGGGTTGACGAGCGAACTCAGTCAGTGGCACTTGCGGCACCTTCGAGTGGTTGGAGGTCGGTCCTGTAACCGGGTTGCTGCGGCCAGAGTGTGCGGGCAGTGAACATCGGGGAGGAGGGTGAGTGAGGGAGGGCTGAGGGCGGGGTGATGTGCAGTGGTGCCGGCGACTTGAGAGAGGAGGGGGCCCCGGGGGGAGGGAGAGAGCGTGCTGCGGGTCCAAGGGCAGGACTGGAAGTTGGAGGGGAGAGAGGGAAGGTGGTCCAGGGAGCGGCAGGAGGCAATCATAGCCAATCGGAGAGGGAGTGTGAGTGCTCTTCCCTCGTCATCACGTTGTGACGCGAGGGCGGGGCACACAGTAATGGGGAAAAAGTGGTCTCGACGCCTCAACTTCCTGTTGGAGGCTTCATTTAGAACATTGGGGTTGCGAATTATGTCTGGAAGGGGCGTTGCTGAGGGCGGGTTCATGAGTGAGAGTGAGTGGTGCATGAGTGTGAGTGAGTGTTGCTGATAGCCTAGCCTTCAGTGTTTCCCTCCCACAGAGTGAGCTTCAGAATGTTGCAGGTGAGAATTATTTATATAGATGTGGATTAACTCTGAAAAGGGAACCATTCGATTTACACACACACCAAAAAAGTGGAGAAAAAAGACCTCAGCGTTACCACTCAATCCACCAAATGTTTAAGGCATTGAGCACAGCAGACCATCACAGGTCAGAAAAAAAAAACTCCACTTACTATAGTGTACATTAATCTATTCAATTCCCAAACAGAGTAAAAATCACATGTATATCCACAGGTTAGAAAAATAAATCACAGTCTCTTTAATTCCAAACAGGTGAATAATTCCCATCAATTTTTCTCATGCTGTGTCAGGGGTATGTCCTGTGTCATGATCACTGTTCACTAAGATGCAGCAGGCTTTAACTGACAAAAATACCAGTGCTATTTAAATCATAGAGCACCACCTCCTTGATCCACGGATAGCCAATCCCATTACAGACCTAATCAGAGGAAAAAGCGGACCATTCCATTCTCATGTTCAATCCATGAGGTTCAACAGAATTAAAGAAAAAAATCCAGCGTTGCTCGGATTGATGTAACAGACGCCCAAAATCTCCCCTATGAGTAGAACGCTGCAATTGTTCTAATATAATACATTGTAGTTTATTAAATTGGCGACCTTGTTGCTCACAATGTGTCACCAGGGGGGCTTTGTGTTTACACAGTTTCATACATGACCGGTGCTCCATTAACCTAATTTTTAAACCCCTTGAAGTTTGTCCAATATACAAAAAAATCACATAGGCACCGTATCAAGTAAACTACCCCTGACTAAAACCACATTCTGACTAAAACATACAAGTTAACAATTAATAGTAAAGATGTACATAACACAGTTCTAAACTGTGACTTCATGCTCACCAAATGCTTATGAAAAAAATGTATATTTGGACCCTGTGGAGTACAACTGAGAAGCAGAATGGCTACCCAGCATACAAGAGAAATTGGAAAAGAGAGCTATGGAATGGCCTGAAGTAACAACCACAGAGTTGGAAACCATGATAAAAAATAGCTTCAAATTGGAAAAGCCCAGGCCATTACACTTAGGGACGAAGTTATCAACATGAGTTAGTACATGTTATTTTATCACTAACTCATGCTATTTTAGCACAGTTCCCATTTTATGCAATGAAACCAGGTTACTAATAACTGGTGTTAACAGCATGTCTTAATTAATGGAAGCCCACATTAATAACTTTCCCCCTTATACACTTAATAGTTCTCCTTAAGTCATGCCAAATTGTAAAAATCAATTGATTAGTAGGGGTGAGCAGGCAAAAAATAAATTGTTTAGTTTTTCAGAGTTGTTTGCAGTTTTTTTCCACTTTATTTCATTTCATTTTAATAAATGTTCATTTTACTTTTGTTTTTATAATTTTTTTCTTTCAAGGCAATTTTATTAAGAGGTGTCTGGCGCTGCTGCCCCAAACAAACAAAAGTTCAGATTATGGCAAAGCACCTAAGGAGTACTTTTACTAAGATGCAGTAAGAGAAGGTCCTAATGCATTTAACACATTACTTTCCAGCTTGCTAAGCCCATTTTTAGCACATCCCTACAATAGAGCATTTTTGTTTTTGCAGGTCCTGAGCTTATTTGTCGATTAATGTAGGAGACCTGCAAAAATATTAACAGCAGAGTAATTATCACTTCCTACTTAGGAGGCACAAAGTGCTCCCATGTAAGTCAGCATTATTCAGTTAGCACGTGCTAATGCAGATGTATTAGGTTGGTTAATACTTCCATGCCAATTCCCTGCCCTTGACCAGCCCCCTCCTCAAAAATATATATTTTAAATAAATAGTGCACAATAGAGTTTTGTGGTAAGTCTTTTATTTTGCATGAAACATGCGTTAGTGCTTAATATGACTTATTAAAAGGGACCCTGAGAACATTACTCAACTCACCCTTGACCCACATCAACCCTCCAACTCCCATCACCAGCATTAGGCACCTTATGTTCTCCACCAAAAAGGTAACTGATCCCCCTGGCACTTACCAAGGACACTGGTGATGTGGAGTGGAATTTTAGAAAGGACATCCAACTCAGAAGTCTCTATTTTAGATATGGATGTTCCTTTCTCATGTATTTTAGAACAGGATCTGCTGACATACAGCTTCCTCTAAAATACTTGAGAAATGGATGTCCAAGTTCTGGCTGTGACCAGGATGCCCATGCATTTTACAAACTGAAATGTCCAAACTATGAACAGGACTTAGTGTCAGCAGGGGAACATCCATATTATGAAATGGCCACACAGCCATCCACATGAAGGAGTGGCCTTATTGTTAGACCAGTCAGCTGTGAACCCGAGCAGAGAATCAGAAGTTTGCCAGTTCAAGGCCCATTGCAGCTTTTTGTCATTTTTTAAAATTGTGAGCCCTTCAGGGACAGAACAATACCTTCTGTGACTTCTCTAACTCCATTCAGTGGAGAATTGCTCAATTGAAACGTCCTTCAGTAACCCGAACATGGTAAGTACCTGGTCTAAATATGGAAATCCATCTTTTTGAATATGGATGTCTCTTTCCTGTCTGCAATCAAGATGGATATCCATCTTTGGCTTCAGTCCCATCCAAAATATGCCCAGACCACACCCCCTTGATGTACAGCTGTTTTAGATATCCATATTCTGACTTTATAAAATCAGTATTTGGACATTCATGTGATATAGATGTCTAAATGGTGGGTTTAAGATGTTCAAAACATGAATATAGCTTCTAAAATAAGCATCTTCATCTACTAGCTTGGATTTGACTGGTCTCTGAATGAGCTACAAAAGATTGAACTTTGAACTACTTTATTAGCGGCATTTGTGTTTCTCCAGGTTAAGGAAGCGTCACTTCATCTATTTCTTGTAGATCTAGTGAATGTAATTTTCTTGGAAGAAACATTTCTATATTTTCTGATATTTTGAAGTGGACATAGATTAGAAAGAAGAAATTTTTTTCATATTGACATCATGTAGTAGCTTTATGGGCTTATGGGCCAGGTTTCAAATTCACGTCTACTAAGGTGCGCTATAGGCATGTTAGCATTTTTAATGTGTGCAAATGGTTTAAGCGTGTTAAACACTAACACACCCATAGAAATGTATAGGCACATTAGCGTTTAACGCATCTTAAATTTAAAGGTGCGTTAGAAACGCGAATGCACCTTAGTAAACATACCCCTAGATACAGTATACATGCAAATGTTATGTATTTTATGAGAACTATGCTTTTATGTTTTTTTTAACCAGTTCACTGCAGTACTTTTTAGAAGGGAAAGGGATATCATTCTCAGAAACTTAGAATTTCTGATTGGGACTATTATAAATACAAGGTAGGATTCACTCTGATTTCTTCATTATCTTAATTCTTCATTTGACCAACTTTCTCTGGTAATGAAAAACTTTGGTACTTCCTCCTAATGAGGTACATATCTAGATTTCTAGTTCAGATACCGAATGTTTTGATTTTCTTCAGATAACTTCGTTTTCACTGAAGTCAGTATTCTGAATCAAAGTTTCTTTGATTGTTAAAATGTTAAGGTGTCATTTTACAAGTGCTATTCACACTTTAACCCCTGGAATCTATATAGTGTGACAAGTTGAACATTCAAATGCAATTGTACTATGGATTTGTGCACACAACATAATTAGATAACAATCCAATCAGCACCAATAATTGCCAATTAACAAGCAATTATTGACACTAATTGGCATTAATTAGAATTTACGCACACAGCTGTCTAAAGAGTCTGTTTACTAAGCCACACTAGCAGCTTCCACAAGGCATTGCCGACACAGCCCATTCAAAGTGAAAGGGCTATGTCGGCACTAGCACACAGCCTGCTGATGTAGCAGCTTAGTAAACCCCAGCATAAATGTATTCTGTAAAGTGATGTGCATATATTCTAAGGCACATAGCTGAAAAGGGGGCATGGCCACAGGCATGGACTGGACGGATTATAGGTGTTTCTAAAATCTATGCACGTTGTTATAGAATACACCCAGCCGGCATTTAATTTAGGCATCGGCATTTACACCAACTTTTATTTTGCAAAACTGCCCAAGACTAAATGTAGTCGTGTAGATGGGTGCTCAGCATATTCTATAAACTGACTGAAATGTAGGCATATTTTATACAGTACACCTAAATATAAGCATACTTTATAGAATATACCCAGGTGTATTTTTTTGTGCCAATTTTTAGGCATAATATATAGAATTTAGCCCTAAAAGTCCCAATCCTAGCATGTAAATTTTTTGTGGCCATAACATATAAACTAGTATTTTACAATAGTACAAGACAAAACGTATAAACCACTAAAACATCTAGTGCCAGTAGAGGTGTGTTGAGGTAGTACAAGGGCAGGTCATGGGCAGTGCAGCATTCTTTATGTTCATCTTAGATTCTGGATAGCTCATTGATGTACAGGCAAAGCAAGATCTATGTTGGGGTTAGATCACCCATAAGTGCCACCATATCATGTCCCTGTGACTGATTGCATTGGTGCAGACTACTAGAAAGCTAAGAGAGTCTGTGAGCCTGATTGCCATTTCTGTCTACCCAGATCTGTTGTCTGAAACCCCTCTGTCTCTAAACCTGCTACTTCCCCCACCTTCTAATATCATGCCAAAAGATCCCAACACATGCCTTTTGAGAGGTGTAAGCACTCAGCCTTTGCCCTGCCACAACAAAAAGATGTTTGTGGTATCTAAGAAGACACATGCCCACCTCCCCTGAGTTGAGGTTTCTATTTCAGGACAAGAATTGCTGCTTTGGAGTCAGTACAAACCTTCCCATGCAGCTTCTGCCAGAGATTGTGAAATTTCAAGCATGACATTTAAATGTGCCTTACAAAAATGGCTAAGTGTGAGGGCAAGAAATGTCATTATTTGATGTGTCCAAGTTACTGAAATGTATGGCAACTGTAAACGTTTAGGGCTGCAAAATATGTCTGCCATTTTACAAAGCCGGCTGCTTATCTGGCTCAGTATCTATCTCCACTGCCAGGAAAGATAACCATTGATATGTGAACCAGAGTTATTTATAGAAGATTTGGGTGGTACAACATTCTTTTTATTTCAATTGCTTTTTGTGATGTAATGCCCTTTCTATTGCATTTGCTAATGGTGTATGTAGCTTGTTATGCTTCTGTACAGTGCTATTAAATAAAGGTTAAAGAGAAAAAACGCTGACTGCTAAATGTTTTGTGGAGTAGTAGTGAAAGCACTGAGCTTCATATCCAGGGATGCCTGGTTTAAATTCCACTGCTGCTCTTTGTTATCTTGGGCTAATCACTTTACCCTCTATTACTTTAGATACAAACTTAGATTGTGAGCCCTCCAGGGACAGGGAAATAAGTGGAGGGGCATAATCGAATGGGGTGCCCAAGATTTCCTGAGGGCGTCCTTGCAGGACGTCCTGGCGAAGGGGTGGGGAAACCCCTATTATCGAAACAAGATGGGTGGCCATCTTTCGTTTCAATAATACGGTCGGGGACGCCCAAATCTCCACATTTAGGTCAACCTTAGAGATGGCTGTCCCTAGAGATGGTCGTCCCTGATTTTCAATGATAATGGAACCCGAGAATGCCCATCTCAGAAACAACCAAATCCAAGCCATTTGGTCATGGGAGGAGCCAGCATTCGTAGTGCACTGGTCCCCCTGACATGTCAGGACACCAACCGGGCACCCTAAGGGGCACTTCAGAAAAAGCTCCCAGGTGCATAGCTCCATTATCTTGTGTGCTGAGCCCCCCAAACCCCATTCCCCAAAACTGTACACCACTACCATAGCCCTTAGGGATGAAGGGGGACACCTAGATGTGGGTAAAGTGGGTTTGTGGTAGGTTTTGGAGGGCTCACATTTACCACCACAAGTTTAACAGGTAGGGGGATGGGCCTGGGTCCACCTGCCTGAAGTGCCCTGCAGTACCTACTAAAACTTCTCCAGGGACCTGCATACTACTGTCATGGAGATGGGTATGATATTTGAGGCTGGCATAGAGGCTGGAAAAAATATTTTAATTTTTTTTTGAGTGGGAGGGGGTTAGTGACCACTGAGGGAGTAGGGGCAGTTCATCCCCAATTTTCTCTGGTGGTCATCTGGTCATTTAGGGCACATTTTTGTGGCTTGGTCGTAAAAAAAAGGACCAAGTAAAGTTGGCCAAGTCTTTGTCAGGGATACCCTTCTTTATTCCATTATCAGCTGAGGACGCCCATGTGTTAAGCACGCCCGAGTCCCGCCTTCGCTATGCTTCCGACACCCCCCCCGGGAACTTTGGTCGTCCCTGCGACGGAAAGCAGTTGAGGGTGACCAAAATCAGCTTTATATATTTAGTCTTAGTGTCACATATCACACATTTAGAAAGATATTTGAAATAAACCTTGACTCTATCTGCTGTCCCCTTAGCCTGAGCAGGACAAGTTAATGGCAGTGGGTGTGCATGGCTCTTGCCACATCAGGAAAACCCCAAATGTTTATGTTGCAAACTAACTTCCGTCTAACTCTGAGAAATGTCCTCAAAACCAATTCATGATCAGATAACTCTACAAAAGTCACAATCAAAATAGTAGCTTTCAGTTTGTCCTGTAGAACATCCAAAGAATGACCAGAACCATTCAAACTGTCCAACAAACAGACAAAGCTTCAGTTTGATCTTCAGTTTTAGAACATACATAATAAACACATGTTATGTTGGAATGTATTGTATTTTTACATGCATTGCCTGTCACCTATTATTTCTCTGTGATTACTCTGTGACCTCTGATGTGAATTACTTAGAGAGGTCACACAGCTATGCAACTTCCTGTGGGGGTTAGATGCAGCACATGCAGCACATGGAGCTCATGATCTCTCCTAACCTGAGAGGATCTATGGTGGTGTGAGCATCCATTACCATCTAAGCACATGGAAGGAGCTGATAATACAAATGTATAGTAATATGTATATATAAGCCTGTCTGATTATAATCTAACTACAAACTGTGAGTAAACAGATGTTTTGTTACTTCAACTTTAAAGTGACTCAGCAGTGAATTATTCAGGGGTGAATGAGAGAGAGATGAAGAAAGAAATTAACATTTCTAAAGCTGAAGCTGTGTGTACTAAAATCTGCTAATTATTTACTACAAATAATCCAACAAAAAGGGTTATGGGCCCAGGCCCAAGAATTGAAAAAGAAGAGAAATATTACCAGGCAGAAAAAAAGGCCACATTTTTCTCTTAAGTTTTAAAGGAAAGATTCAGTCTGTCTCTCTCTCCCCCCACACAGCAGACAGAAGGCTAAGAAAATGGCTGAGGGAAGAAATTCACCATTGTTCTACTCTCTCAAGGTGCCTAAATTAACTGAGTTTAATTATCAGCAGTGGGAACTAAGATTCATATGTCTCCTTCGAGCAAAAAGATTAGATATATGCTTAGACCAAGACAGAACAGCTGAAAATATGGCTGAATGGGACAATGCAAACTATTATGTGAAGTGCATGCTTTTGGAAGCTCTCTCAGAGAAACAAGCCATATTAGTGGAGGGAAAAGATACACCAAAGGACATTTTATATAAACTGAGAACTATGTATGCAACTACATATGCAAAGCAGCAACCAATTTGGTTGGCAGAGTTGAATGAAACCAAATTAAGGGATAAAAGTAAATGTAATGATCACATTACGCATCTTATGTCTTCATTTCAAAAATTAGAACTTTCTGGAATTCCCATGTGTGATGCATTGAAAAGAGCATTTCTTTTTACCTCACTATCAAAGAAGTTTGATGTTTTTAGGTCTGTAAATGAGGCCATTGAAGGGCAATCTTTTGAACAGACAACATCAAAACTAAGGCAGGAATGCATAATAAATGATTCTGAGGAGATGTGTTCTCAAAGTCAGTCAGAGAGAAATGAAACAAATTTCTTGGCAAAGAACAGAGGAAGGCGGAGCTATGGGAAAACTCCACCCAAGGGCAAGCTGATTTGCTACTCATGTGGAAAGGAGGGACATGTATCTAAATGGTGTAAGGAAACACAAAACACTCCCTCTAGCTCACCTAAGCCAATGGAACTAAAGAATTTTCAAACCAGGAAATGTATGAAGGACAAAGATAAACACAAGGGCTTTCTAATGGCAGAAAAATCTTTGACTATGGTAAATAATAATTCAAATGAAAGTACTTGGATTTTGGATTCAGGGAGCACATGCCATTTAACCAATTGTAAGGATTTCTTTCAGGAAATGTGTCCAGAGGAAGGTATTCTTAAAACTGCAAACGCAGGGACTGCTAAGATCCAAGCAAAAGGTATTGGATTCTTAAAATGCAAAGTGTCTAATGAAGTTAAAGAAATTCCTGTAAGTGATGTCTTGTATATTCCCCAAGCAGTTTGCAATATGCTTAGTGTATCTACATTAGATAAGAAGGGATTTGCGATTCATTTTGAAAACAGTAAGTGCACAATCTCTAAAAATGATGAAGTGTATGCTGAAGCTTTTATGCATAATGATGTTTATAAACTGAGCATTTCAGGTGAAGCCTCACATATGGCGCAAGTAAGGAAGAATGATGGTAAATGTAGTCTGGAAATCTGGCACCGCCGCCTGGGACATCGTGATTCTAAGGTGATCCAGGATCTTTACAGTAAGCAACTGGCCACCGGCATTCAGATAAGTGCAGATGCTGGTAAAATGGAGAAATGCATAGACTGTGTTACTCAAAAAGGTGTGAGACCCTCATTTCCTGCATACACAGGAAATAGGAGTAATAAAGTGCTGGACTTAATACACAGTGACTTATGTGGACCGTTTAATATCCCATCATTGGGAAATAACAGATTTGTGCTAATATTCTTGGATGATTTCTCTAGATATTGTGTGGCCTATTTGCTGAAAGAGAAAAGTCAAGTCACAGACATGCTGAAGAAATACGTAGCCATGGTGAGCAATAAATTTGAAAGAAAACCAAAGGTTCTTCAGACCGACAATGGTGGTGAGTTCACTTCACAAAGCATGCGCACATTTCTAGAACAAGAAGGCATTCAGCATATCACAACAGTAGCTTATACACCAGAGCAAAATTCTGTTGCAGAGAGAAAATTTAGGTCACTTGTGGAAATGACCAGATGTATGCTGTCAGATAGCAATCTCCCTAAAAGACTATGGGGGGAAGCCATTCTCACAGCAGTGTACCTACAAAACAGAATGCCAACTAAAGGCGCTGAGCGCACACCACATGAGACATGGCATGGTAGGAAGCCAAACCTGTCACACATAAGAACATTTGGAAGTACAGCATATGCTCATATACCAAAGCAAAGAAGGCATAAGCTGGATTCCACAACAGAAAGGGGCATTTTAGTTGGCTATACTCCAGGACACAAAGGATATAGAATTTTGAATCTGAAAACTGGCATTGTTGGCATAAGACATGTTACATATTTTGATGAAAACAAAAGGGTTGATAAAGGCTGGATTATCCCAGATGAGCCTTATCATCCAGAATATGAAACTAGAACCATAATAGACATGCCAGTGTATATAAATGCCATACCAAGGCAGATGTCTGAAAGCAACTCATCTGTATCTAACGAGGAACAGGCAGAGGAAACAGACACAGAAAGGATCATTGAAGAAGACAGTACAGTTGGAGAAGGGGAATCAATTGGAGAAGGACTCTCAGATTTAGAGGATGCGGAAAGGTCAGACCAACCTGTTGTCAGACGCTCATCCAGGGAAAACAAAGGTGTTCCACCCCCAAGACTGTCTTACCTAACAAAGTCAGCAGAAGCTCAAGAGCCCTTAACATGGGATGAGATTGAGAAAATGCCAGCAGAAGAAGCTGCTAAATGGCATAAAGCTGCACAAGAAGAAATTGATGCATTGGATAAAAATAATACTTGGATTCTTACAAAATTACCTCCTGGCAAGAAAGCTATAGGATGCAAATGGGTATTCAAGTTAAAAAGGAATGCACAAGGAAAAGTGGAAAGGTATAAAGCCAGATTAGTGGCAAAGGGATATCTTCAAAAATATGGAGAAGATTTTGATGAAGTGTTTGCACCTGTAGTGAAACACACGACAATCAGAACACTTCTGAGCATTGCAGTCTCAAAAGGCATGCAAGTCAACCACATTGATGTGAAAACAGCGTTTCTTCATGGAGAAATAACTGAAGACTTGTACATGGAACAACCAACAGGTTTCATAAATACAAAACAAAGACAGCTAGTGTGTAAATTAAACAAAGGTCTTTATGGATTAAAGCAAAGTGCAAAATGTTGGAATGAAAAATTGCATGAAATATTGACAAATTTAGGATTTAAGCAAGGTGAAGCAGATAAATGCTTGTACACTAGGTGCACAAATGGACAATATGCATACATTTTAGCTTTTGTTGATGATCTGCTCATTGCAAGCAAAAGTGAGCAAGAGTACAAGGACATTGTAAAGTGTTTAAACCACAATGTTGAGATAAAAGAACTTGGTAATGTGTCATACTATCTTGGTATAGAAATTGAGAAACAAAATGATGGTTCTTATCTTCTAAGCCAGAAGCAGAAAATAAATGAGCTTATTGAAAGTTTAGGTATGCAAGATGCCCAAGTTGTAAGCACTCCCATGATCACTGATTTTCTGAAGGATGAAACAGTAAGAGAACCTTTACCAGATAACATCCAATATAGATCAGCCATAGGTAAGCTTTTATATCTAGCTACCACATACAGGGCTGATATAGCAAATGCAGTAGGAATTTTGAGCAGAAGGGTCAGCTCACCTACCAAATCAGATTGGACTGCAGTTAAAAGGATGGTAAGGTATTTAAAGGGTACCATTGATTGTAAATTAAAGATTTCAGCCAATAGTAATCCAAAACTAATATGTTACTGTGATTCAGATTGGGCAGGGGATCATTCTGATTATAAATCCACAAGTGGATATGTGTTTATGTATGGAAATGTACAAATTTCATGGGCCAGTCATAAACAAAGTATTGTGAGTTTGTCTTCTACAGAAGCTGAATATGTGGCAGTATCGGAAGCGTGCAGAGAACTGATGTGGATTGAAAAACTTTTGCTGGATTTTGGAATAGCTGAAAAGAGACCAATCCAGATAATGGAAGATAATCAGAGCTGCATCCGAATGTCACAGAATGACAAGGTTCAGTCACGCACCAAGCACATCGCAACGAAATACCACAACGTGCGAGAGTTGGCAAAAGAAGGGGTCATCAGTCTACACTATTGTCACACCAGTGAGATGACAGCTGACATCATGACCAAACCGTTACCCAGAGAACATTTTGTGAATCTGCGTATAAAGCTTGGACTTTGTATGAATAAATAATTGCATGACAGTTATGCATGAGAAGGGGTTTGTTGGAATGTATTGTATTTTTACATGCATTGCCTGTCACCTATTATTTCTCTGTGATTACTCTGTGACCTCTGATGTGAATTACTTAGAGAGGTCACACAGCTATGCAACTTCCTGTGGGAGTTAGATGCAGCACATGCAGCACATGGAGCACATGGAGCTCATGATCTCTCCTAACCTGAGAGGATCTATGGTGGTGTGAGCATCCATTACCATCTAAGCACATGGAAGGAGCTGATAATACAAATGTATAGTAATATGTATATATAAGCCTGTCTGATTATAATCTAACTACAAACTGTGAGTAAACAGATGTTTTGTTACTTCAACTTTAAAGTGACTCAGCAGTGAATTATTCAGGGGTGAATGAGAGAGAGATGAAGAAAGAAATTAACATTTCTAAAGCTGAAGCTGTGTGTACTAAAATCTGCTAATTATTTACTACAAATAATCCAACATGTTACACAGAAAAGACACATGTTTATTTTGTTTTGCCCACAATTGATTCTTCAACAATGATTTTTATCCTACTACTGCTGCTTTAAAATAAACTCACAGCATTATTTAATTGGTTATAAGATTTCTACATGTATAATTCCCTTCTAGTCAGGGTTCTATTATCAGCTGTCTAGAGTCATCTTTCTCTTATGTTTTTGAATGGTTATCATGTGTTTACAAAGAGTCCATGGGTACATTTCTTTCATTTTTTCAGTTCGTCATCTTCTGAAAAGATGCTGTCAGTAGGACTGTCTTGAATATTACATTTCCTGTCAATGAGAGATAGGTTGAAGTATTATTTGGGATTGTCACTGAACAAAACATTATTATTGGAATGTAAACTTAGAGTTAGAGCCTGCCAACCTTATGTCTATGTACATTGGGCACAATGTCCCCCCCATTAAAAAAATAAATAAATAAAATATGAGTGTAGGCAATCAGGAGAGTGAAAGCCGTGTGTTTTATATGTTTCAGGTGAATTTACTGAGAGCAAAATTATGAATTTAAGTGACTGTTAAAAATAAAATATAGGGACTGAACGAATGATTCAGCAGCTGACAGTGTCCTGCAGTGCCATAAAGAAGGCTGTGCTTTATTTTCAACACTTGGCTCTTGCTTATCTGGCCAGACAGACTGGTGATATTTGCTGAAAGTGCACTTGTGCAGGCTCTGGAGAGAACCATAGTCTAAGCTACTCAATTAGACTATCACTGCAGTAGAAGGGGGTTGGATAAGCATGGAGAGAATGCCAGATAGCTGCTCAGTAACATTTATTCTGAGCAGATGAAGTGGAAGCTAGGGACGTGCATCTGTTTGTGCACATTCTTTTATCAAACTGCGCTAGCGGTCCCAGGTGCGGAAAATCCGACAAAGCTCATTCACTTCGAATGGGCTTCATTGGCATTGCTGCACGGGAACTGCTAGTGTGACTTGATAAAAGAGGTCCTCATTTAGTATCTCAAAAATATAGGCCCTTTTGCTAAGGCGCGTAGGTGTCTACGCACATCCAACGGTCATCAAATTGGAACTACCACCCGGCTACTGTGTGCCCCGGGCGGTAATTCCAGTTTTGATGTGCATCCAAAACACGCAGTAAAAAAAGTATTTTATATTTTCTTACGTGTGGTATTTAACTGATAGTAATCGGCAGTGACTCTCTAGTCACATACCGCCCAGTTATCGCATGAGACCTTACCGCTAAGTCAATGGATGGCGGTAAGGTCTCAGCCCAATAATGGATGCACACTGTTTTTAATTTTGCTGCACGTCCATTTTCGACCACAAAAAAGCCTTTTTTTCCAGGCGAGCTGAAAAATTGACCTGCATGCATGTAAAACACACACCTACACCACCGCAGGCCACTTTCCAGTGCACCTTGGTAAAAGGGCCCCATAGTTCACACTAAAGGGCAATTCTACAACTGGGTCAAATCCTATTCTATAATGACACCTGAGCATCCAAGTTCCATTATAGAATGTTAGTGTATCAGTATGACTGTAATTACACTAACCACAGACCTGAGATAAGTGTGGGTGTCAAGTTAGCCACAAAAAGAGAAAGATGAAATATTTACCTTTAAATCCCCACCACTTTGGAAATATAGCAGGGGATTGGTTCTGAGGCTTTTTCCATTCTCTCTTTTGATTTGGTTTCTTTTAATGCAGTTTGTAAAATATTCTATATATACTTGTACTGTATGTGTTTTGAATTTTGGAGAGTATTTGTGTGTTGAAATGTATGGGTGTCAGTGTACAGCAGGGATCCACATAAGACTAAATTCTATAAATGGCGCCTAAAAATCGGCGCTGAAAAAAACATGTTTAATGCTATTCTATGAATATTTTTTGGCACCATTTCTAGAATTTGGTCCTGTGTGTATAAATGTGTGCCAGGCTCAGACTCTGCCGTGTGAATGCTCACATGCAAACTATGTATGATTGGAGATATGTGAACAGTTACAGCAATGGAGAAGGGAGAAAGATGGGAGATATAGTCTGGATCAATGTCTTTATCGTCTAGATATGTGTTGGGTAGATGTGTTCATAAGATTAGTCTGGGCCATTTGGATAGGCTTGCTTGAATAGATGGGTTTTCAGTGCTTTCCGGAAGGGTAGATAGTTGCAGATTGATCAGATAGGTCTGGGGAGGGCATTCCAGAGTTGGCTGCCTAAGAAGGAGAAGTTGGATTCATAATAGGTTTTGTACTTGAGTCCTTTGCTATTGGGGTATGTGCGCACATACGAACCTACATACTGGTATTTTGGTCATTTATATCCATATTTGTTGTATAAATGTTAGCACCATTTTTATATAGAATGACCCTTTAAGGGCATCCTCACTAATTGCAACCATTCTTAATGCTCAGTAAAGAACATTGCATTGTGGTAACTGTGGTGGACAAACTGAACATGCCACCAACAAATGCCACACAATCTCTGTACTTGTTAATTTTTGTTGTTAAAGCACAGTGAATGTGCTTATCACACTTTCATTTCATTTCTTCCTTTATATACCATCTATTAGGCTAGGTGGTTTACAATGAAACGTACATAAAAACATCAAAACTTAAAATCACATTTTATACACAAAACAAAACACACACACTTGCAAAATCAATTCACATAGTCGTCAATATCAAAATCTCAGATCATTCCAGCTGACTAATCTCTTCAAAGATGTCTAATTCCACTGTCTGTTTTTTGTTTGTTTGCTTTACTAAAAGGGCATCATGGATGCTTATTTATAAAATGTGCACACGTATCATGACCATCCATGCTGCACTCAAACTCGTTCCCTGAGCACACCTACTCTGAAAGTGCATGCTAACTGAACCATACATACTTTTAGGCATAAGCTAATTTTACAAGGGGCTTTTTGCTGTACATACAAAAACACAGTATTTTATGTACAAAAATTCTATGAATATGTGCGTAACTTAATTGGCTTACTGAGCTAATAGCATTTTTAACAGCACTTAACGAGCAATAACGAGCACTAATTGGCACTAATGAGAATTTGTGTGCACAACTCATTAAGCGTATTCTATAATGCAGTGCACCTAAATTCTACCGCGTGAAAGCAAAAAGGGGCATCGTTAAGGATATGGAAATGGGCGTTTTGTAGATTTATGCATGTATTTATAGATTATGGCCCAGTGCGCCTAAATCTACATGCAGGGATTTGCACCAACTTTTCATTGTCATAGGTGCTGTGGCATGAATTGGGCATACTCTATATACCATGCGTAGATTTTATAAAACATGCTTAGGCACAAATGTGTTCCGCATTGATTTTATAGGCACCATATTTAGAATCTGGCCTTAAGTGAAAATAACAGCTGTTTAGGTGCAGAAAAGGGAGCTTACATAACATCTGGTCAGTTTGGGCACCTTTTCAAGACTTGGTCCTGAAAAAAGGGACCAAGTAAAGTCGGCCAAATGCTCGTGAGGGATGCCCTTCTTTTTTTCATTATCAGCTGAGGATGCCCATCTCTTAACCAAGCCCCCGTCCTGCCTTCGGTACACTGCCGACACGCCCCTGTGAATTTTGGTCATCCTCACGATGGAAAGCAGTTGAGGACGCCCAAAATTGGCTTTTGATTATGCTGATTTGGGCAACCCTGAGAGGAGGACACCCATCTCCCGATTTGTGTCGGAAGATGGGTGCCCTTCCCTTTCGAAAATAAGCGTGTTAGTTATCTTAACAAGCCAGTCAGCACTGATAATTGCCACTAAACAAGCAATTATTGACAATAATTGACATTAATTAGAATTTATACGCACAACTTTCTTAGCGTATTCTGTAAAGTGATGTGCGTAAATTCTAAGATGCATATTTGAAAAAAAGGCATGGCCATGAGTATGGAATGGGTGGGTCGTGGGTGTTTCTAAAAACTATGCACATTGTTATAGTATACATCAGGTCTATGCTTAACTTAGGTGTCAGCATTTACACTAATTTTTACTTTCATAAATGCTTACAACCAAATTTATTTGCATGAGCAGGCACTAGAGATAGTCTATAAACTGTGCCTAACTGTAGACATAGTTTATAGAAAATGGCTAGGCATATTTTTTTTTGGCTACAATTTTTAAGGTGTGATATATAGAATCTAGCCCGATATACACACTTAAGAAATGTTACAAATTTATTGTGGACTGGTTCCTTTTGAAAATAGCTTTCTACAACAGAATGCTTCATTTGTGGAAAAAAATAAGATATTCTATTTTGTTGGTTTATATGCAAATATATTGGATGTTTATATTTTCAAAAAATATATTAAACTCACTTGTCAGTTTGATAGTTTCCACTGATGATGATGTCAGTGCACTGGTAGGCATTTAAAAAAAAATCCATTTCTACGCATAAATCCCTGTTTATGCATGGGAATGCCTTTGAAAATCCCAACTCCAGGTTCTATCTTCTGTTTTATTTTCAGCTGATTTGTCATTTAGCAAGAGCAATTTACATGTGCATGTAATTGTTCTTAATATTTTCTAATTAAAGCCATATAAGAGTTCCAGATATCATTGTACTTTTTGTCATACTAAAAGAAATCACAGACTTTGAAAGCTGAATTCCATGTACAGCATGTGCATCTGCTCTCAAAACTATCTTAAACTACCTCCCAGCTCTTGCAAGTGATGAACATTTGTGCAAAGCTGAAACATTATTCAAAATGCATAGAGACTTTAGGAAGAATATTTTACAGTCATATTGCAAATTTTGATCATTATGTCTCTGCTGTTTAGCTATCAGATAACATACAGAACAACTGAATGTGATACTCTTTAATGTTTCTCTCATGTCGTCAGCTGCCTTGTTCAATATGGATTTTTGCCGGAGGCCCTGCATGGAAGAAATCTTTACTGATCAGTTCCCGCTTTCAGGATGCAAGCTAGTGCTTACAGCAAATACATAAACAAACTGATTCCCCCCCCCCCCTTTTTTTTGAGACTGTAAAATTATGGAGATTATTTTGTATTAAGATCATCATTTTTCAGATTTTGCCCTAATGTTCTAGTGCCCTTTTGTTTTTATCATGTTACTTTTAGAATGAATGATAATTGCTTCAATATATTTTCCGTAACTTTCTATATATGAAATAATATATAAAAAAATATTAGAATCAATATTCAAAAGTACTTGGTGGTTGGTGGTAGTGCTGACAACATATTCATTTTTTTTTTTAATTAAATGTGGGCTGTGATATGTATGCCCTTTGCCATTTTAGGAGTTCTTTTACTAAGCTGCGGGGAAAAGGGCCATGCGGTAGCAGAGGGGACCATGTTTCCTGTGTGCCAGAGCCCTTTTTGTTGCAACAGGTAAAATGCCCCCCCACCCAATAAATGGCCACATGGTAAGAGCACTCTTACCCCATGGTCATGCAACAGGGAGTACTTACCGCCACCCATTGAGGTGGTGACGGTAAGTGCTCCTCCAGTATTCTGGCAGTAACCGGGCAGCGTACGGCGATGCCCGATTAATGCTGGGATAGTGCCACACTACAAAAAAAAATTCCACAGTGCCGAAAATGGCACATGCTCCAGCTGGAACTATGCCATTGGGCTGGCAGTAGCTCTGGATTAGTGAGAAGTAAGCCCACATTGGGCTTACCGATACTCCTTTTATTAAGCTGTGGTATGTGCTAGCATGTGCTTACTGCATCTTAAAATGGCTTGCCGTGGGATGCACTCAGATGTCCTTTGGGAAGTTTGAGATCTGAGCGCACAAAGTACATGCTAAATTTTTAAAATTTTCTTCACAGAGGGGGAGGGTCAGGGGATGGCGTTTTTGCACTGATCATGTTAGCACAGCTATGTTATCACATGCAGGTTAGTGCTTGGGCACTTACCACCAACAAAGTAGATGTCAGTAAGAGCTTGCATGCTAATCTTTGTTTATTTAGATTTTGCTCAAGGTAAGTTACATTCAGGTACACTGGATATTTTTCTGTCCCAGGAGGGCTCACAATCTAAGTTTGTACCTGAGGCAATGGAGGATTAAGTGACTTGCCCAAGATCACAAGGAGCAGCAGTGGGATTTGAACCAGCCACCTCTGGATTACAAGACCAGGGATCTAACCACTAGGCCACTCTTCCACTCCACGCCACTCCACTCCATGTTTATAAATTATATGGAAATTGGGGCGACGAATGATGTGACTAAATTTGCAGATGACACAAAACTATTCAAGGTGTTAAAACACGTGCGGACTGTGAAATATTGCAAGAAGACCTTAGTAAATTGGATGACTGGGCATCCAAATGGCATGTTGATGGCAAAATTTGTTGCTTTTTTTTGTCTGTAAAATTAGTGCATGGCCATTAATAGAGAAAATGGAAAATCGGCCATTTTTCGGCTGCAGTAAAAATGACCTTTGCGTTCAGAAAAGACTTGCATAAGGATGCGCTAAAGCCGTTTTTTTTTTTTACTGAGGCCCTTTTACTAAGCTGCACTAAGAAATGGGCTTAGCACATCCTTACATGGACCTCAACATGTATATGCTGGAAGACGTATGTCGGTACAGGGGTGGAGCTTATCTTTTAAATAGAACGCCAGCACCATTTTGTATTTCCCAGTCTGTATCAGCTGTTAAGGAAACGAGACTGTAAGTCCTGACAAGTTCACTAGGACACAGGAAAGGACACAATAGTGAAGTTATTGATGTTATATATGCTGTGTTTCAACAGGTACACCGACAATATTCCCGTGATAAAGCAGCTAATGCGAAAGAGGCTCCTGTCGGGATTAAGTGTACACTGTGAACCACACGCAGATAACTGACACAGTTTGGTTTGGATTTATATTGATTGGTTGCAATAAGACTGTAGCAGTTTAAAGTTGAATGTTGGCAGCTAATTGATCGGTTCCTGCAACTCTTTGAAGCTCCACTAATAATGCTGCAGCCTCCACATGGAATGTGTTGCTGAAAGACATGCTATTGAGTGGTGAATTAAGATATGAAATACATGAGTTTGTTTGTTGCACTACGGGAGGTCATTTAAAGGACAGCAATAGCCTAAGTGACTGTATGAGACATCCCCTTATACAAGATAGCAGCTTGGAGTATTATTTGCTGGTTGTGTATGATTTATAAGATATAGGTGGTACATTGCCATAACAAAATTTTTTTTAGTATCCTAGAAATAAGCAGTGGATTATCCCCAAGTCATTTTAATAATGGCTTATGGACTTTCCTTTTAGGAAGCTATCCAAACCACTTTTAAAACCCGCTAAACTAGCACTTTTACTACGTTCTCTGGCAATGAATTCCAGAGTTTAATTGCACGTTGAGTGAAGAAATATTTTCTCTGATTCGTTTTAAATTTACTAATATGTTGCTTCATTTCCCCACTCATAACCACACCCTTTTTGAACTGTGCGCTTTATCATTTAGGCGCAGTTCATTACAGCATAAGCTTAGCGAGTTATGCATGTAAATTCTAATTATTGCCAATTAGTGCTCATTAGTGCTTAAGTGCTGTTAATAATACTGATAGGCTTGTTAAGCCAATTAAGTTACACACATTGTTATGGAATATGCTTAGATTAAGGCACAGAATGCTAGGCATGATATATAGAATTGAGCAGTTGGTGCATGCAAATGCCAAAACTAATGCAGAACATTTTAGCATTTCCCATTTTAGTCTATATATTGCAGCATAAAGTGTGTGTGAATGCTTAATGCAGCTTAGTAAAAGGACCCCTAAGGGGCCTTTTTCTTAAGGGTGTTAAGCCCTAATGAATGTTTAATGCACGGGAAAATGCTCACAACAAAACATGCTAAGTGCATGTTAATGAACTTTTTGAATTATTTTTTGGAAGAGGACATGCAATGAGTGGGGAATGGGCATGCCTGCATTAAGCAGCTAGTGCATTCTGATTTCTGTGCAGTAACTGGTCAACACAGATTTAAGGAGGTGGTAATTACTCCCATGTTAATTTTTTTTGCAGGTCTTACATACTAATGGAAAATTATCATGGGACCTGGAAAAAGAACAAAGTCTTATTTTATGGCAGCATTAAAATGGGCTTATTGTGAGAATGTCCCAAGTTAAAAGTCCATTTCTAATGTATTTTAGTAAAAGTGCCTCTAAAGGTCTCTTCTACTAAAGTGTGTTAAGTTTGTAACATGTGGCAAGCTCAGAACTAACACTGCATCAAGCAGGGGCATTACCGGTATTTTTTATTGCAGGTCATTCATTAATGTTACTATTAGCATGTGGTACCGCGTTAGGAGTTACGGATCAAGAAAGGGATCTGGGTGTCGTCGTCGATGATACGCTGAAACCTTCTGCTCAGTGTGCTGCTGCGGCTAGGAAAGCGAATAGAATGTTGGGTGTTATTAGGAAGGGTATGGAGTCCAGGTGTGCGGATGTTATAATGCCGTTGTATCGCTCCATGGTGCGACCACACCTGGAGTATTGTGTTCAGTACTGGTCTCCGTATCTCAAAAAAGATATAGTAGAATTGGAAAAGGTACAGCGAAGGGCGACGAAAATGATAGTGGGGATGGGACGACTTTCCTATGAAGAGAGGCTGAGAAGGCTAGGGCTTTTCAGCTTGGAGAAGAGACGGCTGAGGGGAGATATGATAGAAGTGTATAAAATAATGAGTGGAATGGATCGGGTGGATGTGAAGCGACTGTTCACGCTATCCAAAAATACTAGGACTAGAGGGCATGAATTGAAGCTACAGTGTGGTAAATTTAAAACGAATCGGAGAAACTTTTTCTTCACCCAACGTGTAATTAGACTCTGGAATTCGTTGCCGGAGAACGTGGTATGGGTGGTTAGCTTGACGGAGTTTAAAAAGGGGTTAGATAGATTCCTAAAGGACAAGTCCATAGACCGCTATTAAATGGACTTGGAAAAATTCCGCATTTTTAGGTATAACTTGTCTGGAATGTTTTTACGTTTGGGGAGCGTGCCAGGTGCCCTTGACCTGGATTGGCCACTGTCGGTGACAGGATGCTAGGCTAGATGGACCTTTGGTCTTTCCCAGTATGGCACTACTTATGTACTTATGTACTTATGTACTCACTGAGAGTTTAATGTAGGAGCACATAGGGGGCCTTTTACAAAGCCGTGCTAGCGTTTTTAGCTTGTGGTAAAAATCAGCTTGCGGTAAATGCTAAGACACCCCAAGGAATATAATGGGCATCTCAGCATTTACCATCAGCAGATTTTTACCGTGAGCTAAAAACGCTAGTGCGGCTTTGTAAAAGACCCCCCCCCCCTTTACTGCTTTCTATTTAGGAGGTGGTAGGTACTCCTGCATTAAATCTGCATTAGGCAGTTAACCTCGGATTTTATATATGGCGTCTGAAAATCTGCATGGAAACTGAAGCATATTCTATACCATTGCATATAACTTAATTAGTTAACTAACTAATCAGCGCTGATAATTGGATGTTAAGTAATTAGCACTAATTGGCATTAATTGAGATTTACATGCACAACTCACTGAGGGGCCCTTTTACAGAGCGACGGTAAGCCCAATGTGGCCACCGGCGGTAATCCCACCCTGAGAGCGTACCATTTCTGGGGGAAAAAACCTGGAAGTGGCTTGCGCGGTGATAACCTGATAGTAATCGGGATTCACTGCGTGCTGCCCAGTTACTGCTGGGTTAGCAGGGAGCCCTTATTGATGCTTCAGTGGGTGGCAGTAAGGGCTCTCTGCCGCATGGTCATGCAGTAAGAGTTATCTCACCAAGTGACCATTTTTTTTTTTGGGGGGGGGGCTTTAACTGGCTTTGGAAAAAATGGTTCTGGTGCATGGGGAAAATGGCCCCCACTGCTAGTGCAGGGCCATTTTTCCCACAGCTTGGTAAAAGGATCCCTAAGTGTATTCTATAGCATGGTGAGCCTAAATTCTAAGCTGCATAGTTGAAAAGGGTGTGGCCATGGGCAGGGCATGGGCATTTCTAAAATCCATGTGCATTATTAAATAATACAACCGATCTGCTCCTAATTTAGGCGTCAGGATTCACAGCAAGTACAACATGGCCTATGTAAATACTACCAAAATTAGTTACATGGCAAGCCACTCGGCATATTCTATATACCATGAGGAAATTTATTCTATAATATTTAGGCATACTTCAGAGAATACGCCTAAGCATAATTTTTTTGTGCACAGATTTTTCAGGTGTCATATATAGAATCTAGCCCTAAGCGCCTAATTAGTATAACACACTGGCTGGCTAACACTTCCATGTCCACTCATTGCCCATGTCACACTCTGACAGAACAATTCAGTAATGCATGACATACTGCAAAGTACAGGAAAGCTACCTCAAAATCTGTTAACACTTTCAAAAAGTAGCCTGTTTCCAGGTATTAACCATGTGATACATGCTTAACATACTTTAATAAATGGGCACCTAGACAGCCAAAATATTCTCTTTTAAAAAGGGTCAGGTATAAGGATTTTCCAAGGCTAGACAAAACATAAGAACATAAGAAGCCTTACTGGGTCAGACCAATGGTCCATCTAG
This sequence comes from Microcaecilia unicolor, assembly GCF_901765095.1. Lineage (NCBI taxonomy): Eukaryota > Metazoa > Chordata > Amphibia > Gymnophiona > Siphonopidae > Microcaecilia > Microcaecilia unicolor. Next base: position 203,839,910 of record NC_044037.1, on the reverse strand, counting down.
CCTATTATCCTGTTTCCAACACTGGCCAAACCAGTTCACAAGTACCTGGCAGAAACCAAAATAGTAGCAACATTCCATGCTACCAGTTCCAGGGCAAGCAATAGTAATACCTTTTTTAAAACCAGAAACACTGACAGCTGTTATCACATCCTCTGACAATGAGTTCCAGAGCTTAACTATTCCTTAAGTGAAAAAATTTTTCCTCCTATTTGTTTTAAAAGTATTTCCATGTAATTTAATTGAGTATCTCCTGGTCTTTGTACTTTTTGAAAGAGTGAAAAATCGATTCACTTTTACCCGTTCTACACCACTCAGGATTTTGTAGACCTCAATCAAATCCCCCCTCAGGCATTTCTTTTCCAAGCTGAAGAGCCCTATGCTCTTCAGCCTTTCATTCCTTTCCCTTTATCATTTTGGTCGCTCTTCTTTGAACCTTTTTCTAATTCCAAATCTGTTTTGAGATACGTCAACCAGAAAAGAACAGAATACTTAAGGTGAGGTCGTATCATGGAGCAATACAGAGGCATTATAATATTCTTGGTCTTATTTTGTATCCCTTTCCTAATAATTTCTAGTGTCCTGTTTGCTTTTTTTGGTTACCGCCACACACTGGACAGAAGATTTCAGCATAATGTCTAAATTGATCCCTATATCATTTTCTTGGGTACTGACCCCTCCAAGGTGGACCCAAGCATCAGGTAACTATGATTTGGATTATTCTTTCCAATGTGCATCACTTTACATTTGTCCACATTAAATTTCATCTGCCAGTTGGATGTGAGATGGATGTTATGAGCGGGGCATTTTATGGACTTTGATGCTTTTTTTCAAAAATGCGCCTCCATGTTGTAGCTTATAACTGCAAAGGGGGTGCTCACATGGGAGGGGCATGGGCAAATCATGGATGCTCCAACTATGTAAGCATTTGCTTTATTGAATACTGTCAGTTGCCTAACTGCTGTATTTAGGCGTGCCTATTTACACTTGCCATAGAGCAATTTTGGCGCCTAATTGCTAATTTGTCACTAGAATTCTATAATGGATTAGGCACACAAACTTGCTGTTATAGAATGCTAGATTAGTGTTTAGATTTTGGGCACCTAACCTTTAGTGCCCTTTATAGAACTGACCCCATCACGTGCATTATTTTCAAAGAGTAAGCACTATTATCGGAAACTGACAAAAAGCCAAAATGAGCAGAAAAGCTCATGTAAAACAATAGTTCCTTTAAATAACATGGGGAATGACACAAAATGAACATTATCTGCTGTGCATCCCTACTGCAGAATTCCTTTGGTAGGCTAAATCAGAGATCCAACTGCTATAGAGCCATGCATGATTACTTTTTGCCAGTTATTGAGAAACCAAATAACCAGTGTATTAACTCATGGACTGAGTTGAATAAGGCCTTGCTCATTTTTTCCATAAATATTGTTAATATTTATAATGCTAAAAGAATTCCAAGGATAAGCAGCATCCTATATTCTTGTGCTTCAGCAAAGGCCAGAAAAGTAAACTTACAAAAGAGAAATGTACTTGTAGGCAACATAACTATGTTAATAAATAAACGTATGAAGGCCTGAAGCGATTAGCATTTTAGAAGCAAAAATCAACTTTTATTCTGCTCTGAACAATGATTTTAAAAAGCATTGTGTTGCAGTAAATTGTTTCTGCTTACAAAGAGGTCTTTCTTTGCCAACAGCAACCATTTGCTTAGAATAAAAGACTTACCACTCTGATCATAATTACAAATTTCAACAGGGAAATTAACATGAAAAGCTCACAGGCTCTTGATACGATAGGAATTATCCGATGGAAAGATTTTGCAAAATTGCTATATCTATTGTGTCTATTCATGGGCCTATTTTGTTGCTACAATAAGATGTACCAATATAAATTTGTTTATTCCAACTGATCACATGCAGAATTCATCTGAAGTACTGTAAGAAATAACCTGTTGATTTCCGGTGAGCATAAAGCAAGATGAAATGGTTGGCAAGCATGCCTTGCTAAAGCCTGTGAAAACAATACCATAGTCTTTTTTTATAATAGTGGAAAAAAATTATGGTATGCTGTTTTGTTTCCATTAGAGTATGTTGTTAGTTTTCACATAATATTCAAGATATTTTCACACCATGGATGCAGTATTCGAAGACATCTAGTTGCCTAATATTACAGTCAGCTATATAGGCATATTTAAAAATGGGTCATCACCAAATGCCCAAATTTAACCACCAACCTTTATTATTTGTCTATTTATTTACTTATGCAAGTGAATTCAAGCACATAATTGAGAATTAAAACAATAAAACAAAGACCCCTTATCCAACCCCACTCACCTCCATCCCCAGCCAACAGAGTCATTTCTCAAACATTCCCATCTCACACTGCACTACCAAAGGCAAAGGTTGGCCAAACAATCAGCTTTTGGCCTTTTTTCCAGAATATCTGATAATGCCTTATTAGGAGATGTTCCAGGAGCCCAGTGTTCTACAGATGAGGGCCTGTGTAGGAAAAGTGCATCACCCTATGCACTGCAGTCTGGCTCCATCTGGTGCTCATAAAAGGACCTACTGTGAGGAAAGAAGAAGCCTCACCGGAACACAAGGTAGCTGCATATTCCCCATATAACCTGGTCCTTCCTAGCTAAGATGCCCTTTTATTAACTTGCAGTAAGATCTTGGCTTTATATGTTTTAACACAGACTTTCCCACATGCTAAACCCAGATTTAATGTGGCACTTTGTAGGGCTTTTTCTTTTTATGTATTTGCAATCATTTATTAATGTTTTCATTAGCACTTAGTCACTATTCTATAAGCTGTGTCCACAATTTCTGTCATGCGCAACTTCTAGGGGGTGTGGCTATGGTAGGAGCATAGGCAGGTCAGGAGTATGGCTAGGAGTTATGTGCACACTTAGGAGTCCTTTTACTAAGGTGCAGTGAAAAATGGCTTGTGGTAGTGTAGGCGCGGTTTGGGGCGCATGCCGATCGATTTTTCAGCGCGCCTGTGAAAAAGGCCTTTTTAAAATTTTTGCCGAAAATGGACATGCGGCAAAATCAAAATTGGAACGCATCCATTTTGGGTCTGAGACTTTACCGCCAGCCATTGACCTAGCGGTAAAGTCTCATGTGGTAATTGGGCGGTAATGACCTACGCGCTCAAATGCCACTTGGCACATGGCCAAAAATAATTTTTTGGATGCATGCCAAGAAAGAAATTACCGCTAGAGCCACACAGTAGCCAGGCGGTAACTCCATTTTGGCACGCATTGGGCACGCGTAGGTGCTTACGTGGCTTAGTAAAAGAGCCCCTTATAGAATACGAGGGGTTATGCACTTAACTGCAAAAGGTTAGGCATGAGCACTTACTCTAGCCTATGACATGGTGTGAACGCTCACGCCTAAGGTTAGGCACAAAATAGTGAATTTAACGCTAGTATTCTATAATGGCACCATTTATTGAATTTACCCCTAAACTTACACAGCATGTATTTGCAAGGGGGATGTACACAGTGGTTGACCATGCGTAAATTATAGGAAGGGCTCCCGCTTATGCATGTAACTTATAGAATACTGTCAGTTACGTGAATCACAGTTACATTTCAGTGACCATACTTACATCAGCTCTATGGCAGGCATAAATGTGGGTGCCTACCTGTTAAGTGCATTGATACCGGGTTATGCTAGTATTCTATAATGGAATCTCAGTACCTTGATTCCATTATAGTGCCCAAATGGAGGCTCCCAGTTATAGAATTATCCCCTTAATGCACAATCCTCTGGATTTTATATATGCGCCCAAGTTGTGTACGCAACTTATTGATCAATGCAGCCTTAACTAGAAATTTTGGGCACTAACAACCAATTATTGCAGTTAGTTGGCATCAATTAGAATTTATGCATGCAAACGCTATTCCATAAGGCTTGGTGCTGAACTCTCATAGTGTGTATAAGAAAAGGGGGCATGACCAGTGGCGTGTTGAGGGTATTCTAAAAATTTCCATGTGGAATTGCAGAATTTACCTGAATCATGTCTTAATTGGGCATCGGCATTTAACCTGCTTTTAGCAGGCATAAGTATGGTACCAAAATGTTAGGCCACGGATCTGTGCCAAATGCCATTCTATAAAGGGCATACTCCCTTTATAGAATAGTGCTTAGAACTAGATTTATGGTGCCAACAAATTGGTGCTGAAAAAGTGCTATTCTTTAAGTCAGGTTTATAGTTAGGCGCGGTTTAAAGAATAAAGCTTATGCCTGGGAAGCGCTCCTAACTTCAGGTGTGGCCATTTGCATCAACTAAAATGTAGTGCAAGTGTGTGTGCCTAAATTAGGCGTGTATCCCCATTATTCTATAACAATGTGTGTTAGTTTTAGAAATGCCCCATTACACCCATGACCCTCCCATTTTTGCACCCTCTTTTTCAGATCACATGTAAATTTTAGGTGCAGATCCCATGGCTAAATGTATTTGCATAAATGCTAATTAAATCTAATTAGTGCCAAAAATTGCTTCTTAGAAAACCAGTTATTGACACTAATTAGTTCATTATTCAATTAAATTACGTGCAGAAATTTGACATGTGCACAAATTTATGTGCACAATTATAGAATTAGGGAGTTAGCGTTTAGTTATTTTGGCACATAATTTTGGGCACCATATATCAAATTCTCTCCAATAGGCACAAAGCTTGTTCTGTATATTAAGGAGGTGATTCTATAAGGAGCAACTTAAAGGTAGGCATCAAGTATGGATGTAAATGTCATTCATTTGCCCACATATATGACCAACTGAGTTCCAACTCAAGGGTCACTTATTTATTTGAATGTAAAAATCAAATGTTCAATAAAACTAAAATGGTCCTTCTTAAAACTGTTTCTGGTGACTGGCATTGAACATCTGGTTAATTTTTGGCTGCGATAGAATTCACTGTTTTTGTGAATGTTTTCTTAAAAATGGGCAATGTGCCTCATTGAAAGTAGTACTTATTAATGTATATTCAGCTATCAATAAAGTTCTTTAATAACAGTTTTTGATGGCCATCAAACTCTTGACATTTTGGGCCTGATTGAAACTCAATTTACTCCCTCCAGTGTAAATTTAGTAAATGATATTTATACTGTGTGCTTTGGAGTTCATCAGACTATGAGAAATCATTTGGAAAGGGAGAGGAGTCATGATAGTAATATCTATATTAGGGATTCTAAAGGTTGCTTCATTTCATACAAAGGCATCTGAAGCGATTTATGTGAGTGGGAATGGGTGGGAACTTTGTTTATATTTCACCTCAGAATGTACAAGAAGAAATGAGTTTGTTTACGGAATGTTTAATTGATCTGAACTGTGACTTCTCTAGTTTACTACTAATGGGTGAATTTAATTTGCACATTGATGAAGGAGAAATTGTTTCTTTTGTTGCTAATGTTTTGGATAATAAACACTATAGGCTTTCAACAGGATGCAGTTTCCAATTCATCAAAAAAAATCATATAACTGACCTACTGTTTGTTCATAGGAATGTTTGGTACCATTAGTGGTAGCTTAGAGAAACTTGATTTGTCATGGACAGATCATTGTTAAATTAGTTTCAAAGTCCCCTTATTCCCACACTGTAACCTATAAGGTTCTCCATGGGATTTGAGGAAAAATAAATTTGATTATAAAATGTTTAAAAAACCCATAGACTTATGAGCGTGGAAATAAGAACTGAGATTTCCTGTTGTCATCCACTTCACTAAATAGTCACATAAAATTTAAGCAGATTAGAAATGCCTCTGGCTTTCAATTAAACTACAAGAATTAAAAAGAAAGATTTACAGATTCAAAATGCAATGGCATAAGCATTATAAAGTGTAATTCTTATAGAAAATATAACAATGTAATAGGTTCAATGAAACATTTCACCAATAAAATACAAGTAGCTATGTCACAATCAAAATTATTTGGAGTAGTGAAGAAGTTGTTAAAGTTATCCAAATCCTCTAACCATTTACTAAAACCAACAGCAGAGGATTTAGAAAACTTTTCTTGAGGTAAATATTGGGAAGATTGTCACTACTAATCCAGTTGATAATGTTTCTTCTGCTGTTCAACTTTTATGGTCAATGTATGATAGTAAAATGATGATGATGTTGGCTTTATTAGATATATGCACTCTATCATTTATTCATTTACTAGACCGTCACTTATTACAAAGGTAAATCAGAACGGTTTACAATATAAAATAACATTAAAATAACATTAAAACAGAAGGTAGACATACTGGATTGGATTTCAGTGATAGGAGTCAGGTATTTAAGCAACTTGTTAATGCTTTTTTTTTTTTTTGTAGTATGATTTGGTTAATTTGTCCTGAAGTTCTGGGATTTTTCTAATGGTTAATGCAGTCTGAGAACCAGGGTAACCAGGTTTGATTCTTGCTGCAGCTCCTTGTGACTCTGGGCAAGTCACTGCCCTTTTACTCAGATGCTTAGGCGTCTATGCACGTCCAATACACGTCAAATTAGAACTACCGCCCAGCTACCACGTGTCCCAGGTGGTAATTCCAATTATGACATGCAACCAAAGCACACGGTATACATTTTCTACTGTGTGGCGCTTAATCAGCTGTGTATGCACGCTGATGATTACCACCTGGTTAGCACGTGAGAAATTACCACTAAGTCAATAGGTGGAGGTAAGATCTCAGGTCGAAAATGGGTGTACGCTGGTTTTAATTTTGCTGCATGTCCATTTTTGTCGTCCCCCCCCCCCCCCCCCCCCCACACACAAAGGCCTTTTTTGTAGGCGCACTGAAAAATGGACCTGCGCACATCCAAAACACACGCCTACACCAGCACAGGCCATTTTTCGGCACAACTTAGTAAAAGGGCCCCTTAAATCTTCGTTGTCTTTAATTCTCTATGCTGTGCACAGTTCATCAGTTCATTAAAAAAAAAAAAAGTTAGTGCTACCATTGCTGGCCAGTACAGTTCTTACAGACAATGGGAAGAGGCTGCCTACATTTTATTTCAGCATTCATCTCTAGGCTTCTATCCCTCAGCAGATAGACCACTTTGAGCCAGCTTCTGTTGTGGCCTTTCTGTAAGCATGCTACTTCCTGGCACCTGTCAGGAAATCACTTGCTCACTAGAAGCTTCCAGGGAGGTACAGAACTAAGGGGAATAATGGAGAAACCTCTGGAAACTAAAGGAAGGGTAAGTCTCTGTTAGGGTTTTACATAAATATTGTTTTAGAGTCTAGTTTAATTTCATTTTAGAGTTCAGCATAACATCAGTTTAGAGCATAGATACCAGTTGAGGGAAGTCTCTGTTTAGTATTTAATTCCCTCCTTCTCACCTGATCTCCCACCCACCTGAAGGCTGATCTTTGATTTATAGGCTCTCTAGCCAATTAGGAGGTACACGTGGAGGGGCATAATCGAACGGGGCGCCCAAGTTTTCCTGGGGCCATCCTCGGGGCACTGCAGTGGACTTCAGAAATTACTCCCAGGTGCATAGCTCCCTTACCTTGTGTGCTGAGCCCCCCAAACTCCCCCAAAAACCCACTCCCCACAACTGTACACCACTACCATAGCCCTAAGGGGTGAAGGGGGGCACCTACATGTGGGTACAGTTGGTTTCTGGAGGGTTTTGAAGAGCTCACATTTACCTCCATAAGTGTAACAGGTAGGGGAGTGGGCCTGGGTCTGCCTGCCTGAAGTGCACTGCACCCACTAAAAACTGCTCCAGGGACCTGCATACTGCTGTCATGGAGCTGGGTATGACATTTGAGGCTGGCATAGAGGCTGGAAATAACATTTTTTAACGTTTTTTTAGGGTGGGAGGGGGTTGGTGACCACTAGGGGAGTAAGGGGAGGTCATCCACAATTCCCTCCGGTGGTCATCTGGTCAGTTCGGGTACCTTTTTGAGGCTTGGTCGCAAGAAAAAATGGACCAAGTAAAGTTGGGCAAGTGCTTGTCAGGGAAGCTCTTGTTTTTTCCATTATTGGCCGAGGACGCCCATGTGTTAAGCACACCCCAGTCCCTCCCAAATCGACTTTCAATTATGGCGATTTGGGTGACCCTGAGAAAAGGACGCCTTCTCCCGATTTGTGTTGGAAGATGGGTGCCCTTCTCTTTTGAAAATAAGCCTGATTGTATACTGAAGTAGTTGGTTTTTTTTTTTTTTTTTGCAACATGTACTGTGCCTGGTTTATTTTAGGAATGGGTTTGTTTATTTAAATTCTAATTTTATGTTGCTTTTTTTTTTCTTAGCATAGCAGAGAGGTCTTATTTTCTCTTTAAGGAGCTCCTTTGCTTGCCTGCTCCATGATTTTTAACCTCCATTTCAAAAGGAGAGATAACCTAAATAATTACTTTGGAAGTCCCTGCAATTCTGAGGGTTAGACATCATACAAAAGAAGACAGCTACAACTTTTAGGCTACAGGACAGCTGAGGAAAAGTTAGGGACTTTGGTAGGGCTTCTTCTGTTTTCTTTTTTTTTTTTTTTTGTACGTGAGCATACTTCTGCAAGTGGAGTATGGCTGGGAAACATCATGTCACCAAAGTTGTTGCCCCGGTTATAGCTTCTGCCTCTGATCCCAGGAGAGGGTGGGTTCCATGTGCAAGATATCTTCAGCTTGAATCCCTCAAAAAAGAAGTAAAAAAACTGAGAGGAGGTGGCAAAGTTGAGAAGCATCCACAAACATGCAAAATACATTAATGAAATACTTCATGAAGCATCAAAGATTTCTAGCAGTAGGGAATAAGAAACTGTGCTGAAAGAGGACAACTGGACTCAAATCATAAGACCCTGAAAGATCGATGCCATCATTTCACCTGCCCTTACACAGAAGAACTGATATGTAGCCCTGGAAATGGAGGAGGTGAGAGCATCCTAGAGAGAGGAAGAATTGGAACTCAAAATCTTCCAAGTTGCTGGATCAGTGACCACCAAGAGGCAAAATGGTGGTTGGCGATTCTCTTCTGAGGGTTACAGAGGTGTCCATCTGCAGACCAGACATGTGGTGCCTGCCAGGTGCCAAAGTTCAAGATGTTACAGAGAGCTTGCCGATACTCATCAAGCCTAATGGCTATTATCCAATGCTGCTGATCAATGTTGGGACAAATGATACTGCTAGGTACCTCGCTGAATACAACAAAAATGACTTCATAGCTCTGGAAGAGAGGGTGGAGCAGACAGGTGCACAGGTGGTGTTCTCGTCAATCCTCCCTGTTGAGGGTAAAAGCCAAGGCAGACAAGCTCACATCCTGGATACGAATATGTAGCTGCACAGATGGCAATGTTAAGAACATTTTAGGCATATTTTCAAAGCACTTAGCCTTCCAAAGTTCCATAGGTTTCTATGGAACTTTGGAAGGCTAAGTGCTTTGAAAATATGCCTCTTTGGCTTTTTTGACCATGGGATACTTTTCTAAGGTTACTTTTGAATTCTCTCCGATTATTAAGATTTTGGGCATCTCAGTTGATACTGCCCTTTCCTTGGAGAATCAAGTTTCCTCTTTAGTTAAGAAATGTTTTCTCTTAATGAGGAAACTGTGATGTGTTTGAAATTACTTTGATACTGATCAGTTTAAACTTTTAGTACAGGTGCTTTTAGTCTCCCAGTTAATTACTGTAATTTCTTATATTTGGGTTGCAATAAGGGTCTTATTAGAAGGATACAAACTAAACAAAATATTGCAGTCTGTTTGATTTTGGTTTAACCAAATTTGATAACATTTCCCCCAGCTTTATAAAACTACACTGATTGCCCTTCAAGGCCAGAGCAATTTTCAAGTTATCCTACTTCCTTTTTATAGTTAATGATGGTCAAACACAGCGAAAATGACAATGAAAACAAACAGAGAGGCCCTTTTACTAAGCTGTAGTAAAAGGGGGCCTGTATTAGATCAGTGCATGTGTTGATGCGCATTGAGGCCCCTTTTTACTACAGCATGTAAAAGTCTGCCTTTTTAACAAAAATAAATGGCCATGCAGTAAGTGAACTACTTGCCGCACAGCTATTTCAGAGAGGAGCACTTACCGCCACTCATTCCACACTAACCCGGTAGTAACTGGGTAGTGCTGATTACCACCAGGTAACCACCAGCACTACAAAACTAGAAACGTTTTTTAAGTGCTGGAAATGGCACACACTGTGGGTGGGAACTACCGCTGAACTACTGCTGTAGCCTGGCAGTATTTCCGGATTGGCGCATGGCAACAGGCTTACTGTGCACCAACCCTTTAGTAAAAAGGCCCCAGAGTCAGTTATGGTACTGTCAAAACTTTAATCAAACCAAGGCATGACTCGACACGGGCCTGTGTTTCGGCCACCTAGCCTGCATCAGGAATCTATAAAACCATAAGTTACATAAGAATAAATATATATTAACATAAGAAAAAAACATATACAGAATTAAAAAAAAAACTTAAGAACATATGAATAGTAGAGTTTACATATAGAAGAAATATTATATATTAGACATGAGTTGTGAATCATGAGACCTCTTCACTGAGACCCTGTGAGCAGTTATATTCTGTAACCTGTGAGCAGCTATATTTCCTGTACTCCCCAGGTAGTGACTATCCAGGTAGTGACTAAGCGTATAGATAGTTTTAATATTGATCCATATTCAGTTACCTGATATTGTGTGCTCTTTTTGTTCATCTGTTTTTATAGTTTACTGTTCAATATTTTTATGACAATAAATCCTTTTTTAGTTTATTGATTCTGCTTGAGTATGTCTGGTAGTTTGTGTTTTTGGGTCTGTGGGTACTCTCTAGGAACTGTGGGACCCCTGGAGTGTATCACCAGTGTTCTAGAAATCACCGGGGAATAGCTTGTGGGTGGGAGACTTGCCCTGAGGCAAGTGGAACCTAGTGCATGGGGGTGGAGGGTTGCTAGTATAGAGCACAAGCAGCAGGTGCAGGCAGAACTGAGCTGTGCTGGGGATAGACCCTCTAAGTGGCTGCAGGGTTAGCCCTAGGCGGGTGGCTAGGCATTTTGTGACAAGGATAAAAACAAGTGCCTTCTTACCCTCTTAAGATGGCTGAGGGGAGATATGATAAAGGGCTATAGAATACTGAGTGGAGTGGAATGGATAAACATGAATTGCTTGTTTACTCTTTCCAAAAATACTATGACCAGGGGGCATGCATTTAAGCTACAAAGTAGTACATTTAATATAAATAGGAGAAAATATTTCTTCACTTGATGTGTAATTAAACTCTGGAATTCATTACCAGAGAATGTGGTAAAAGCAATTAGCTTAGTGGGGTTTAAAAAAAGGTTTGGGTAGCTTCCTAAAATAAAAGTCTGTAAGCCATTATTAAGATGGGGAAAATCCACTGCTTATTTCTAGGTTAAGCAGCATAAAATTCATTGTACTGTTTTGGGATCTTCGTCTGTTATAAAAAGTAGACCGATACACATATAACAGACTTTTATGTAGCAAGTAGACTGTTGCCTTTTTTGTTTTTCTGTTTTGGGATCTTGCCAGGTACTTGTAACCTGGCTTGGCCACTGTTGGAAACAGGATTCTGGGCTTGATGGACGTTCGGTGTGTCCCAGTGTGGCAACACTTATGTACTTATTACCTGGGTGACCTAGTATAAAATTAACCCCAGACTGTGTCCGGTAAAGAACAATGAACTATAAGAGTGGTCTCTCAACCACTGTATCTAGAAATATAATATGGCATGTGAAATAATGATTATTATGGATTATATTAATTGGCAATTCAGTAAATAAAGCTACAATTGCCCAGATATTGGCTAGAATGGTACAACAGATTGGTGGTAATAGGGTACAATCCAGAAAAAAAAAACACATGGACCTAAGTAACCAGATGTTCAGGTAAATGATACACTAGAACTAGTCATTTAGGAAATTATACAGCTTTGCAAAGGGAAGAGAGGGGTGCTAGAGGTGACCTAAATAGGAGATTTTGTATGTTCATCTTCCCAGGATAGTAGACTACTAAGCAGGAAGATGACAGATCTGTCTTGGTAAGGAGTGATATATTTTCAGCTGTCATGCTCTAAGGTTGACAACTGAGATATATCCTTACCTGTGTGGATAGGACGCACTGGGAGATTGGATCTGCCATCATCTATTATGTTTATTATGACACAACAATCTTGACGGTTCTTTCCTTGATAATTTCTATGTTTTAGTCTTCTAAATAGAGATGTTGAATATGTCTGTAAAGTTGGCTTCTTATGATGACAGTGGGCCCTTCTTTTTCCTGAATTCTACAATCCCTACCACAGAGGGAGCAGCTAATGCTCTATGAATTGGCATCTGGAAGGGCCAAATCATACCTGGGCAAATCATCTTTTCTATTTTGAGTGTCATTGCTATTTATTTCATAGGTAAGACATTTTCCCCAAGAGTTGCTATTTTTTTCATTTCCATGCAGATCTAAGCAACAAATAATAACCAAGGTACATGGTAATTAGTACCTCCCCTATGTTGTTGATGTTATTGGAACTATTTTTCATTCCTTTAAGAATTAGCAGAATTGTGAAGTTATTTTTTTTTTCTGTTATATTTTTAATCTTCCTTATATTGTGCTCACCATTTTTCGCCAGACTTTTGATTAAGGTTGCAACATAATGATCTTTACTCTTCCAAATTGATCAGTAAGTTCAGGCATTGCTTCCAGAGATATGTTAAAGGAGAGATGCTGGGTGACTGTCTTAAAAGACTGAAAATGAAGATGAATTTTTCCATCATCCCCCCCACCCCCACCTCGGGCACTTGCAATATTTCCTTAGTGGCTATGTGCTCTTTCTGGTAATTGCCCCCTGCTTCTTTGTGTTCTAATGTATTATGTGCAACTGGTTAAATTGTATCTTACTGGCACCTTTTGCTACTGCCGTTAATATGGCAAGTTGTCTTTTTCATACAATTCACCTAAACTGTCTCTGGCTCTAGATGGTTCTTTTTTTTCCTTCTGCCCCAATATATTATAACTAATGCAAGAAATCAGGGAAACCCAAAACTAACAATAGTGCTTGACAAAGAATATGATAATGTTTGATATATAAAGACAAGCCCTCAGAGACAGTTGGTGGATAAGTTTTTTTCATTCATCAGGCTCTCTTGCCACCATATGACTAAACATGTATTTAAAATACTGCTTTCCAAATACTATTCATAATATAGCACGTTATAAATGTACATATGTAATACAATTTGTCACAGTCCTCAAATTACAGTCATCATTTATAGTATGAGATATAGAAAAAAATTATTGCATTTGTCTTGCAGCTGCCAGGATAGGTAAACAATAACTGACAGAGATAAACATCTACTTCACTTCTTAAATACTGTCATCTCCAAAGTTGAAAACTCGAAACCACTCTGAAAAGCTCTGAATAGCTCCTCTGTGCATCTGACGCCATAGGTTTCATCTGACTGTGACTACTTCAGGAACTCAGATGAGACTGCTGACTCAAGCTGCAACACCCCAAAACAAGTTATTTCCATTAAACTGGACCCCAGTAGCACACAACTCATATAAAAGGTCAATATACAAGTGATTCAGCATTATTTAAAAAAAATGTAATCCTATACAGTACTGAAACAATATAATAAAACCTTTATAAGGAAATAGACAGATCAAGTTCTTGGTTCAAACCAATTGGATTTGCAGTATCAAATTTAAAGATTAATATTTGTTCCAGTCTCAACAGAAGAGTGTCAATATCGCCACCTCTCCACCTCAGTTAAGGTTTTGCCAAAACTAAAAATTTATAATCCTCAAAAGAGTATCCCTTTTTGATGGAGTGTGGACTCTTTTACAAAACAGTGCTAGCAGCTTCCATGCGGTAATGCCTACACAGCCCATTCACTTTGAATGGGCTGTGTCGGCATTCACTGCACCAGCAGCCGCTAGTGCAGATTTGCAAAGGGGGGGGGGGTGACAAAAAGTGGATTTTTAAGCCTGTAAAACTGCCTTAATTCTTGAAGTGTATTTCTCCTATTGTCCATCAGGTGGTGCTTCAGTCTCAGTTTAGGAGAAGAGAGAGAACAATCTCTTTACTGAAGCCCTGTGAACAGTTATATTTGACAACCTGTGAGCAGCTATATGTCCTGAACTCCCCAGATACTATTTAGATAGTAAACAAATGTTTAGATAGTTTTATAATTGATCCATATTCAGTTACTTGTTATTGTTTTGCTGATTGCATCTTTTCTGTTCATTGTCCTAATTTTTCATGACAATAAACATTTCTAGTTTATTGCCTCTGCTTGTCTGGACTGACTAAGAATCCTGGTAACTTGTGTGTTGGGTCTGTGAGTGCTTTCTGGGAACAGTGAGACCACTGGAAGTGTGGCCTCCAGTGACCTAGAAATCACTGTGGATAATTTGAAAGCGGGAGACTCACCCAGATGTGGTTGTGACCCAGTCTGTGGGAGGAGGGTGCTAGTGTAAAATACAAGTGGCAGGTGCAGACAGACCTGAGCTGTGCTGGGGATAGACCAGGTGGCCATGGGGTAGCCCCAGAAGGGTGGCTAGGCGTTTTGTGACTGGGGGGAGGGGGTAAGTGAATTGTACACCAAAATTATGGAATAGTGTTGAGTGTGCACATAGTACTTGCACGTATAAGTGTCCACTTACCCGTATATAATTTTAGCACACAAATGGCGCAAACCTTTAGGTGCTAAGGTTATAGAATGAGGAGGATAGTGGTGGCTCTTGCTGCTGTACATGTATATTAAGTGTTGTTGCTTCTACAGATAGTGATGCTGAATATAGATAAAATATGTAAATGCTGTGGCTGGCATTTAAATTAAATACTGATCATGGGATTTAAATAATGATCCAGAAGTGTTCTGTAAAGGAAGGCCACATTGCTCACAATAAATTAAAGTGATTCTGACTCTTCATATGCAAATAAAGGAACTTCATATGGTTTTCCCATGCATATTGTCAATAGCATGGTATGGTGTCTTTCCATACAATTCACCAAGCACCCGTTAATGACCAAAAACATATACATGCTTCAAACCTGGTATTAATTTGCTAATGTGAACACAAGTGAACAGGCTCAGTTAATAGTAAACAGAGGGCCTGAAAAATGAAGGTCACATACAGGAGATGATGCACAGCCCTTGAAGATGAATAAAGCTGGCCCCATTTTCACTTTGCAGTCAAAACATAAAAGCAGAATCTTACCAGAGACATTATTAATAAAAAGGAGAGTGAGACCAAGAATAAATGAAGGCAATTTATTCAATTTCAATTAAAAAACATGTCGCCTTCATTTATCCTTGGTCTTACACTCCTTTTTTTCTTTTAAATCCCCACTTCACTTTAGGAGAAGAAAACATAGCCAGTATGCTCTTTTCAAGAACTGTAACACACACTCACACATTAAAAAAAAACCTTTTCAAACAAAATGATTGCATTTCACAGACCTTCATCAAGCACTGAGCTGTACCTCACAGTGTATAATATACAGAAGTCTGAAAGTAGTGTGTAAATAGGTTCCAAAGTAGTGCATCATTGTTAGGTTCATTGCTATTGTTTCTGGGACCAGTGCAGAAAGCTAATGCAAGCTCAGACACATGGTTTATGTAGGGTATATGAGCGTATTACTGGCCAAAGAAATTAGTAACAAGATTTATTTATTTATTTATTTGTAGCATTTATACCCCGCTCTTTCCCGCTCAGTAGCAGGTTCAGTGCGGCTTACAATGTACAGTACAAAGTATCACAGAGATGATGGCTTACAATGTATGGTATAAAATATTGCAGAGATAACACAATTGTATAGAGTGGGACAAGAGGAAGAGATGTGGGGGGAGGGATTATGGTAAGGGTAGTGTTAGTGGTGTGCGTTGGTTCGTGAGTTATGTTGGGTGATTTGGATAGGCTTGTTTGAAGAGGTAAGTTTTCAGCAGCTTTCAGAAGGGTAGGTTTTCGTTGGTTGTTCGGATGTGTCTAGGTATTGCGTTCCAGAGTTGGCTGCCTGTAACGGAGAAGTTGGATGCGTAATAGGTTTTGTATTTGAGACCTTTGCAATTGGGAAGGTGAAGGTTGAGATATGTTTGAGAAGATTTGGATCCATTCCTGGTTGGAAGGTCAATCAAACTGGTCATGTAACTTACACGGCATTCATGGCTTCACATTGCATTCAAATGAATGCACATGAGGCCATTAAATATGCCACAGCAAAGCAGAAAAGGAAACAGCAGCCTGCAACACATGGTTACTTCCCAAAGTTTTTCATCAGGTCCAGGGAAGCATAGCCTGACCTGACCACCCTGCCCCATTAGCTTTCTGCACTGCCTTCCCTAACCCCTACGAGACCAGACCAGACCAGACCTGACCACCATCTCCCCCAACTTAATAAAAAAAGTAAAACTCCTCAGCTAGAGTATTGTCTCAACCTGACCTTGGAGTCTAAGGTACCCATCCAGCTTGATCCCCCTCTCCACTACTTAAAAAAAAATTCCCTGGTGTCTAGTGGCACCTCTTTTCCTGCTCCCTTATCTGTATTGACTTGACTTAAAAAAGGTCACTGGTGTCTAGTGGGGATGCCTACCCCCTTGTCCAGCTCCCCCCCATCCATACTTTAAATGAGGCAGACAATGTCTACTCGCTCCTGCCTCCAGAGCTGTCATCTTCAGAATCAAAGTCCCCAAATGCAAAAACTATATGTTCTGTCAGATGCCTAGAGAATTGCACAACCATATAAACCTGATTTTAAAAGGGAACAAAGGAGAATTCAGTATAGGCTATATCCACAACCGAGCTTAATTTCAGTGAGTTTAGCTGAAAAATGGCTCACTTAAAAAGCTCAATACATCATTAGTACTTCTAATTTTGTATTCCTTAATTTTATTTCTTATTTTATTAAATGCATATTTTATGTTTTATAATTTTTATTTCAAACCAAGACAATGAAATTCAATAGAAATCTGTATAAACACAATCACATAAGCTCGACTGTGGATACAGCCTATACTGAATTCTCCTTTGTTCCCCTTTAAAATTAGGTTTACAGGGTTGTGCAATTCTCTAGGCATCTGATATAACATATATGTTTTTTTGCGTTTTGGGATTGACTGTATTTTGATTTTTAGATATTTTGTCTCTCCCTTTTGGGATTTTTGTTGTTGGTAGTCATCTTCAAAATGGCATTGCCCAGACCTACGCAATGCATCCTGAGGTTGTGGTGGAGTAGTTTGACTGCCAGTATAGCAGTTGGAGGGACAGCTAGGGGGTGCTTTGGTATAGATGCCTCCTGCTTCACTGGGAGGTAGAAGTAAATCATCTCTTTTCAATCTAACTGCTGGGCTGGATGTTGTGAAGTGCTAGCCAAGTGATTCAGCTGAGCTACTTCTGGGATTTCCTGTGAGTGGTAAGCTGAACATAGGGCCTGAACAACAACAGTAGCAGGAGCAAGGTCTGCATTCATTACTTGTGGGGCTAGAAACGCTGACTTTAGAAGCCAGGTGAACAGCACTTACCACTTTGGAGAACATAGTTATCAGCAAGTTGACTGACTAATTCAGGTTAGTGTAATGGACCCCCTGAATTTCAGCGAAGATGGGTGTGCTCAGAATATCTGTTGTTAGTAGTCATGACCGACATCTAAACTCACCCCAATGAAACTTGAGGGACTTACAGGTTACTAACCTCACCTTTCACTCCCGTGAAATGAAAGGGGAAAAAAGCTAAAATTGGATTTATCCTGGTTAGGGAAATAACCAAACTTACTGAGGAAATTAATAAGGTTTGAATTTATTTGTCTATAAGAATATATATATATATATTTTTTATTTATTTATTTATAACAATTTTATACATAAATCAAGTATTCAACTTGTTTGAAAAGTGGTACATTTCGTATCATATACAATTTTAGGTAATAATTAAAGAGAAAAAAATATATATATATTTTAAATTGAAATCCCCACTCAAGTCCACAATATGGGATTCAAAATGAAAGAAAAGTGGAATTATTCTAACAAAAATACATTTCTAGGAACATTCACTTGAGAAATTTACAGGTCACACTGTTCGGTGTCATAATTATCCATATCAAAGGGAAGATGATATTTTCAATTTTCCTTATTTTGTCTAGACACTAAAAAGGCTGTTAGCTGGGTTGGTTCAAAAAATACATATTTAAGGGATTGGTATTTTACCACACATTTACAAGGAAATCTAAGAAAGAAAATTGCTCCCAGCTGTAACACTGCTGGCTTCATCAAAAGAAATTGTCTTCGCCTTTTTTGTGTCTCGCGAGAGACATCAGGAAATATCTGAATTTTTTGGCCTAACAACACTTTGTCCTTATTTCTGAAATACATTTTCATTAACCATGCCTTATCTGGTGGTAATGCTACCGTCACTATCAATGTTGTTGGAATGACAGGATCATTTTCTGAAAACTCAAGTATGGCTGAAATATTAAGATCTTGTTTCTGGTTTTCTTGATTTAGTATTGGGAGGTAATAAATCTGAGAGAAAGGTGGAATCATCTCTTCTTTTACTTCAAGTATTTCCATTAAATACTTCTTTAGCGTTTCCCTTGGGGATTTAGACAATTGTCTTGGAAAATTTAATAAACGAAGATTGTTACTTCTAACTGAGTTTTCCAATGATTCCGTTTTTTTTTCGCAGGAAAATCAAGTCTTTAACCATAGTCTCTTGTTGAGTTTGGAGTGTTTTAACTTCCAAGATCATATCGTTATCCGTTTGCTCTAATTTTTCAACTTTAGTATCAAAAATTTTAGTTTTTTGCTCAAGAGCCAAAAAATCCTGATTCAATTTATTTACTTGGGGAACAAGAGATTTTCCTAGGCCAACTATCAAAGTCCACAGCGAATCTAGCGTTACTTCTGCTGGTTTTTTAATTTCAAAAGAAAATTGTGTGGGTGGTACCTCTTTGTCCGAAGTTTTCTCCAGTATCAAGCTAGCAGCTTCTTCCACCTTCGATAGAATAGGTGTTTGTGTCCGAGACCTCAGTTCACATCCAACCGGATCTATTTCCTCCCGGCCCTGTAGACTTACACCACTTCGGGAAAGCGAGTCCAGAGATGCCTCGGTTGGTGTGCTATACCCCGCAGGTTGCGGGGGCGGTTCCCTCGAGTCGGGGCTGAGCGTTAGCTCAAGCCCAGGAGAAGCTTCCGGGCCTCCACTTGCACCGGCGCTACTCAGCGGGCTGCCTTCCGACAATTGAGTCGCCGAAATAGTTGGAATGGACGCTGCCTGAAGAAGCATTCGGATATCTTGAGAAGTAAGAACTTGCCGTTGCGGAGCTTTGGAGGCAGGACGGCCCCGACTTTTCGGCATGTTTGAATAATTTTTCCTTCAGGGAGCTATCGAGTGTAGCCTGCTAGCGTCTCAAGGGCGTGGCCATCTTGAATAAGAATATATATATTTAAAACAATAGGTTATCAAATAACATTGATAATTAAACTTTCATCCTTTGGAATAATTCCCTTCACTTTTTAAACGTTTCAACAAATAAGTATCCTTTTAACATTTTGTCATTCTTTCTTTTTCAGAACATTCTTCCAAAATCAGCAAATTGAATAGCAGTCAGATAAGTACACATATTGTTAATTATTCCTCACTTTTCAATATATCCCCTGTTTAGACCTTTGAAAACCAAGCTCTTAATGATTTACACCCAATGCCTTAGAACAGTGATGGTGAACCTTTCAGAGCCCGAGTGCCCAAACAGCAACCCAAAATCGAATTATTTATTGCAAAGTGCCGGTACTCATTATGGGCGGAGTCACCACATATGACTCCACCCCTATGATAGCCACACCCCTTACACCAGCCATGGCGCATATAAACAGACATCATTGAAAATATTATACTAGTATAGGAGAAAAAAATAACAT
The DNA here is from genome assembly GCF_901765095.1 of Microcaecilia unicolor. Lineage (NCBI taxonomy): Eukaryota > Metazoa > Chordata > Amphibia > Gymnophiona > Siphonopidae > Microcaecilia > Microcaecilia unicolor. The sequence goes on along the minus strand of NC_044037.1, from coordinate 203,820,042 downwards.
GATTTTCTTCCATTATAAATCATTTCTGTAAGCTGTTACAGCTCCAGTATACCCAGTGCAAAATAAGACAGCAGATGTAAATTCTCAAATTGGACATATTCCAAACACTAAAATGAAAATAAAATGATTTTTTCTACCTTTGTTGTCTCTGATTCTGCTGCTCTCTTAACTCCGTTTCCAGGGCTTCTTTTCCATTTCTTTCTTTACTTTCCTCCTTTCTTCTTCATTTCTTGCCCTCCATCCATGTCCAGCCACCCTCCTCTCCCCTCCAGCCACCCTCCTCTCCCCTCCAGCCACCCATGTCCAGCCACCCTCCTCTCCTCCCTGCCTGCCCGCTCTCCCTCCCAGCACCAGGCAGGCCTCCCTCCCACCCAGCACCCAGTAGCACCCAGATCCAGGCCTGACTCCCTCCCTCCCAGCACCCAGTAGCTCCCAGCACCAGGTCTCCCTCCCACCCACCCAGCACCAGGCCACCCACCCACCTAGCACCAGGCCACCCTCCCAGCTTCAGACCTCCCTTCCACCCACCCAGCACCAGGCCTGCCTGCCTCCCTCCCAGCACCCAGTAGCACCCAGCACCAGGCCTGCCTGCCTCCCTCCCAGCACCAGGCCTGCTTCCCTCCCAAACCGATGAAGCACCAGGCCACCCGCCCTCCCTCCCAGAACCCAGCACCAGGCCTGCCTACCTCCCTACCAGCACCCAGTAGCACCCAGCACCAGGCCTGCCTCCCTCCCTCCCTCCCTCCCTCCCAGCACTAGGCCTGCTTCCCTCCCAAACCGACAAAGCACCAGGCCTGCCTGCTTCCCTCCCTCCCAGCACCTCCCAGCACCAGCGCTCACCCTCCCTCCCTCCTCCCAGCACCAGGCCTCCTCCCATCCAGCACCCAGTAGCACCAGGCCTGCCAGCCTGCCTGCCTCCCTCCCTCCCAGCACCCAGTAGCACCCAGCCTGCCTGCCTCCCTCCCTCCCAGCATCAGGTCTGCTTCCCTCCCAAACCGCTGAAGCACCAGGCCGCCCGCCCGCCCTCCCAGCACCTCCCAGCACCAGCGCTCACCCTCCCAGCACCTCCCAGTACCAGCACTCGCCCTCCTCCTCCTCCGAAATTGAAAAGGCGTCGGCAGCTACAGCGAAACGCGGCATGATCTTCGCTCGGCACGCCTTTGCTTCGCTTCTGTCTCTCAAGCTCTGATCCCCCCCATGGGCGGGACCAGAGCTTGAGAGACAGAAGTGAAGCAAAGGCGCGCCGAGCGAAGACCATGTCGCGTTTCGCTGTAGCTGCCGAAGCCTTTTCAATTTTGGAGGAGGAGTGTGAGCTCTGGTACTGGGAGGTGCTGGGAGGGAAGGAGGGCGAGCGCTGGTGCTGGGAGGTGCTGGGAGGGAGGGCGGGCGGGCGGCCTGGTGCTTCCGCGGTTTGGAAGAGGGAGTGAGGGCGGGCGGCCTGGTATTCGGAGGGAGGGAGAGTGGGCGGAGCGGACCGACGGCGCGTGCGTGCCAAAGGAGAGGGCTCTGCGTGCCCTCTCTGGCACGTGTGCCATAGGTTCGCCATCGCTGCCTTAGAAGATCAGTTTTTTTTATCTATTTTCTCTCTTTCTCTTTCCTATGTGTGTGTGGCTATTATTATAAAGAATTTGATTCTTTGTCTCCTTTTCCTTTACAGGTAAGTCTAGAATTTTCACTCCCGGGAGACTTCAGATGTGTATGTTTTTCTCAGTATATTTTTATTTCTTCCTCACACTTTTCCAACCGGATTACTTAGCTGTCAGGTGCAACCACAATCCACGGAAATCTTCCATGGATTGTGGTTGCACCTGACAGCTAAGTAATCCGCTTGCGACGGGGCACTTGTTGTCTTTCTTGCGACGGGGCCCTTGTTGTCTTCCGAACATCTGACGGTCCCGTCTAGTCGAAGCTTCTCCCTAAACCTCACGCTTAAACAACTTAAAGAAGGCAAAACCCTGACTTTCCTGCCTTTGGAATTTCATTTTATCACTGTTGGGACATATTACCAAATACTGTGGCCAGTTGCAACTAATAAAATAAAATTAACCAAAACAATCCTTAGCACTTCCAAGCCTAGCTGTTTTGTTTTTACTTCCCTATGCTGTGCAAGAGTGACTGACAGCCACTATGTACCACACTCAACATTCCATGCGTATCCCCTTTACATTTCAAACAGATACCTAAATCATCCAAACCCTTCCTATTTTTCTTCCTTGTTTCCACCTATCCCATTCACCCTGCTATCAATTAGCTTTCATTCAATCACTACAGCTCTTGTCTCATTGCAATTCATCCAAAATTTCCTCAAAATTCTATAAATAAGAGAAAATTAATTTCAAACTCTACCCCAATCACACCTTCACTCCCACTTTCACCACAACACTCTTACTACCACCCAAACTCACTCCAACACTTTTCTTTTCCACAAATTTCCCCTCTGACTTTCCCACTCACAGCAGCACCTCCTCACGCTTTCACTGTCAGACGCTCTCCTCTACAAACACCCTCATCTTACAGCTGCTTTAGTACCTTCAATCACCAAAATTCCTTTAAAATCTTTCTTTCCCCTCTCTTTCATCAAAATCACCCTTTACCTGCTCACACACAGCACACCAGCTACTCTCACCTTGGCAATCAAATACACTCTGCCACATCCCAGCACTTCCTCTCTCTCTGGCTGTCCAACTCAATCTCTCAACTGCCAGAGACTCCGTTGCCCAGGATACAGAACCTCCGGCTCCCCAGGTAAATAAAAAAATATATATTTCTTTATTATTATTTTTTCTCTGTCCTTTCCCTATGTTACATTAGCGTCCATGAATTTCAAAATATTATACAAAACCACATAACTCAGTTGGAAGATATGAAAGAGAGTAAAGTGGCCAGAATACTGATTATTAAATATTTAGCTGTAGCAACTATCCTTGGAACTATACCCCTTTCTGTGTGGCAATGCCTTTCCCAGGAATTGCCAGACAGAAGGGGGGGATAGTTCCAAGGATACTTCAAAAAAATCCAAGGCATTGGAGATAGGAGACGTGTTAGTCCACAGAAAATACTACACCTATAAAACTTGGAAAGACCCAATTTATGTTGGTCCATTTGAAGTTGAAGCTGTTACTCCCAGTGCAGTCAAGGTAAAAGATCACACATCGTGGATCCACTTGAAAGACATTAGAAGTTTTCAGGAGATACATGCCCCTGAACCAGGTGATACCCCTCACACAATTGAACGTAACACCTCAGACACAGCAAGTGTCTCTAACGCAACCACACCAGGAGATAAATGATCAAAGACTGAGATTTACCATATCCATTTATGGACTGTATGGACTTATAATAGGTTTCATTCTTATCCTAGCATTTACTTTGTATTTACTACATTGGCTTCATGTTGACTGGTAATCAACTCTATGTTATATCGTCTGTGCTGAAAACGGTTGATATCATACTAATTGCTTGCATGTCTTTGATTCACCAAAAAACGAATAGTTTAGAATTGGAACTTACTCCCTTGGGATTGTTGTTTTACTTTGTTTTCATTTTGCCTTACTTTTGCTGTTAATTGATGCCATTGTCTTAATTCTACTTCTGTTAGACTTTTGTTAGAATCCTTAACCTGTATCTGTTTATATTGTTTTAAGTTTCAAGATATTGTTAATACTACCAAAACTTTACTTTTGCAGATGGATGCTCGTGATTATACTCTTACTATTTTTGCAATTGCTTTCCTGTTTACCTTTGTTTTGGCATTGATTTTACTGATCCTTGAAAAGCATTGCATCATTTTTGTTGAAAATTGTTGATCTTATCACACACTGCTTGTATATTTCTGATTTAGGAAGAGGGTTTTTAGATGAATGCCATGATGTCCCCAACCACACAACTACTCATGATTTTGAGCTTTGCATTATCCACTTCAACAACCGCTTACATTGCAAAAAACGACCAGGATCAGTACTATGAAAAAGGACCTTATCCAGTCATGATCACAAAAAAATTAATCCTTAAAAACAAAACTGTAACTTTGCAGTTTGATGTTTGTAGTACAGCTAACTGTGGAAATTTGGCATGGCAAAGTTTTTATGCTAAATCTCCTGCTTATATGTGTACCTAAGCGATTACTGTTAACCCCGGTTCCTCGTGTGCACAATGGTCCAACATTTGGTGGTATACCGGTCTTAATTATCTAACCCGTGAACACCCTGCCTGGAACTATTCCTTATGTAAGTGCATCACCCTAGTACGACAATCAGTGGACCAAGACACTTGTAGAGAAAAAGAATGTAATCCGGTTCTTATCACCTTTAAGGGAGTGGACAGCAGCATGAACCGCACATTTGGTATAGGCATAGAAGCCGCCAACACAGATCCTGTTGGTCATTTTCGTATACTGGTTGTACCCTCTACATATGCATTAAAGGATCCTCCACTTTCTGAGACTCATGGTACCTATCAAGGTTCTAAATGTAACTGACCTGAAGGAAACCTTTGCCCTTGAAACTGGTTACAGTGATACCAATTTGTGGATGGATTGGATAAAATATACTACTCAAAAATTGAATTTGTCTGACTGTTATGTCTGCTCCTCTCCTCGTCCTGAACCCCAGGCTGTTCCTTTTCCCTTGAATCTTGAAAATGACTATGATGGTACAATGTGTATGTTAAAATTGCTTCATTTTTCTAGTCAGATTACTTGTAAGGCATGTCACTCTCTTAGCTTGGTATTCTTTATTTTACCTAAGGGTGCCACAGTGCCTCCTACATTCAAAATTCCTTCCCCAGGAGCAGTATTTGAGACATGTAACATATAGTAACATAGTAAATGATGACAGATAAAGACCTGTATGATCCATCCAGTCTGCCCAACAAGATAAACTCATTTTACATGGTATGTGATACTTTAAATGTATACCTGAGTTTGATTTGTCCTTGCCTTTCTCAGGGCACAGACAGTAGAAGTCTGCCCAGTACTGTTCTTGTACTAAGTTGAAGCTAACATCAAAGTCCCTTAAAATTTACACTCCAGCTCACCCCTATCTATTCAGTCATGATCAGAGCGTAGACCGTAGAAGTCTGCCCAGCTCCCGTTTTGTTTCCAATTACCGACGTCACCACCCAATCTCCGCTAAGATTCCACGGATCCATTCCTTCTAAACAGGATTCCTTTGTGTTTATCCCACACATGTTTGAATTCCATTACTGTTTTCATCTCCACCACCTCCCGTGGGAGGGCATTCCACATATCCACCACCCTCTCTGTGAAAAAAATACTTCCTGACATTAGTCCTGAGTCTGCCCCCTTCAACCTTAATTCATGTCCTCTAGTTCTACTGCCTTCTCATCTCCAGAAAAGGTTTGTTTGCGGATTAATACCTTTCAAATATTTGAACATCTGTATCATATCACCCATGTTTCTCCTTTCCTCCAAGGTATACATGTTCAGTCAGCAAGTCTCTCCTCGTTTAAAGAGAGAAAATGTTAAAGATGCCTATGTGGTAGGAGAATTATCCATATGCAACACAGGTGTTTCCTCCATTGATGAGCTTGATTTTTCTAGTTTCTCCCATCCTAGGGCAGATGTATGATGGTATTGTGGAAACAGAACATTGTACCTAACATTACCTTCCAGATGGCAGGGACGATGTGCCTTAGTCCAACTTGTGGTCACAATTACCATAGTTTCCAGGCATAAAGACACAACCCACCTAGAAGCCCTTAAAAATTATCAAGGTGGCTGAATCTGAGATTCTGAGATTTCTGAAATTTCCGTATACTCCATTTGGATCAGCAGTAGAAATGTGGAAGAAGTATAGTTTAGCTATTTTGAAAATTCCCTATGTGATTTCCCCTATGACTGGATATACTGTATTATCTACCCAGGAAAAAGCAAGAAGCTGAACCTGCTCTATAGATAGATAATGATTTGAATATGGGCAAGCTGAATTTACCCATTTCTTGGACAATCAGGGAAAGAGGAAATGAGGAGCAGGATGCTTCTAGTTTCTATGCTCTTGTGCCTGGTTGAGATTGAATAAGATTATTCTTTCTCCTTAGAATGAACATTTTTTGTGAAAGAGATTTAGATATTTCTAGATGTTTCTGGATGTACTCAGATTCTCAGATTAAGAAAAATACTTTTTTTTTTTTTTATATCAATTAGGTCTCAATGTTTGGTCCTAGGAGCAAAATGTTACCTTCATTTTCCATGTAAATCAATGGAAAATGGAATATGGTATTTATCACTTTACTTTTTTTTAATTGTGGGCTGTTAGAAGCATACATTATATTTTTCCTTTCCTAATTTTGTCATTTTCATTTTGTGCAAATTCTGCCTATACCTTTCATATACAGTGCTTATTTCTGAAATCAAGGAATTTTTCCTACTACTACTTAACATTTACATAGTGCTGCAAGATGTACACGAACACGTAACAGACTATCACTGCTTGACAGAACTTACAATGTATTCAAGACAGAAAACAGGACAAATAAGGGATTAGGCCTGGAGTACATTTATTTTGGGAATGATTAAAACAGCATGAGTACTGAACAGATGGATACGGGATTATAAATTAAAAGCAGCCTCAAAAGATGGACTTTTAGACTGGGTTTGAACAGAGATAGGGAAGGAGCATGATGCATCGATTCTGGAAGTCTTTTCCAGGTGTATGGCACAGCAAGATAGAATGGAGTCTGGAGCTGGCAAAGGAGAAGAGGGTACAGACAAGAGTAACTTAATTTAGGAATAGACCGATTGATATTTAGTTGCTGGTGGGCAGTGTTTTCTTGTCCACCACTGGTGCTAAAACCAGACATTTAATGCCAGACCCTGTGTGGGCTTCGGAATTGAATATCCGGATTTTTAAAGCCAGCTAGCATGTGCCCAGTTAAGTCAATTGTCAGACTTAAGTAGCCATGGGCTAATGCATAAAGATAGAACAGCTATTTATGTGGTCCTATTTATGCACTAAGGGGCCCTTTTACAAAGGCACACTGAAAACTGGCCTGTGGTAGTATAGATGCATGTTTTGGGCGTGCACAGAATCATTTTTCAGCGCATCTGTAAAAATGCTTTTTAAAAATGTTTTGCCGAAAATGGACGTGCGGCAAAATGAAAATTGAGACCTTACCACCAGCTATGGACCTAGTGGTAAGGTCTCACAAGGTAACTAGGCAGTAATGGTCTACGCATGTAGAATGATGACTACCACCCAATTACGGCCTGCATGCCAGAAAATAAAAATATTTTCCGGTGCATGTAGCGGATGTGCATCAAAAACGAAATTACCACAAGGCCACGCAGTAACCGGGCGGTAAGTCAAAATTGACACGTTGGGCATAAGTAGGCACCTACATGGCTTAGTAAAAGGGACCCTAAACTAAACTTTGAATATTGGGAGCTAACCAGACTCCGCCCCTGAAATGCCTCCAACGTAGCCAGCTTCTACTTCGACACTAACCTGTCATTTTCAGTGTCACAGCCCGGTTAAGTGCCACTGAAAATGATTGGATAGCCACATACAAGCAAGTTAACCAGTTGGCAGTAGTTTCCAGCCAGTTAACATATTGGGTCCAGAGTTCCTTGGGGGGGGGGGGGGGGGGGGGTGTAGGGAGAGATAATAGAAGAAAGATACTAAGAAACTGCAAAATGCATGCACTTGTAAGTCAGTAAGAGGACTTGAACTGTATATGAAAATGGACAGGAAGCCAATGAAGTGACCTGAGGAGAAGGATTATATGAACATGCTACACTGGCAGAAGATAAGTCGTGCAGCAGAATTTTGAACAGATTGAAGGAGAGTGAGATGGTTTAGTGGGAGACCTGTGAGGAGTGATTTACAGAAATCTAAGCAGGAGATGATGAGTGCATAGATAAGGGTTCTGATAGTTTGATCAAAAAGGAAGGGATGAATTTTGATGATGTTATAGAGATATGACAGGTTTTAGCAGTCTGTTGAATGTGAGCAGAGAATAAGAGGGAGGAGGCAAAGATAACCCCAAGGTTATAAACTGAGGAGACAGGGAGGCTGACAGTGTTATCCACAGAAAAAGAGAATGGGAGAAGAGCAGAAGTGGACTTAGGAGGAAAGATAAGAAGCTCAATCTTTGCCATGTTCAGTTTCAGCGGGTGGTGGGACATCCTGGCAGCAGTGTCAGACAAACAGCCTCAGACTTGGGCCCAGATTCCTGGTGAAATTTCTGGTATGGAGAGGTAGATATGAGAGTCATCAGCATAAAGATGGTATGAAAAACAAGGTAGGAGATCAGAGCACCAAAGGAATAAGTATAAAGAAAGAAGAGACGAGGTCCCAATACAAAGTCCTAGGATATACTGACAGATAGTGGGATGGCAGTGGAGGAGCTATCAATTTTACATTTTCTATAAATAAATCATACAAAGTCTTGCTACCCATGACCATTTAAAAAAATATTTCTCTGTCTACAATCAACATTCAATAGAGTAGGAAATTGCATTGGTCTGCACAACATACTCTGCACTTTTAATGTAAAAGAACAATTATAGACATATTAAAGAAAAAAGCCTTGATTGTACAAGTCTTCAAACCATTCTGTCTTACCAAATCCAAATTAATTGTAATTCCAAAAATTGCCTTAAGAAGTACCTTAGGGGCCCTTTAATAAAACTTAGTGTGCCCTAAATGCTACATGGCCCATAGTTTAACATACAGCATTCAAATACTCCTGGATGAAGGATGAAGGCGATTCTGTTGGATGAAGTGAACCTGAAGCAAGGTCTAAACACACAGAAAAGAGACCAGCCAAGGTTTTTCCAAGGTACTGACTGGGGGAAGAAGATATGAAAATTTCAATGTATTTGAATAGGTCTTAAGGTCCAACATTGTAAACTGAAAACAGTTTGGCACAACTACAACACTGCTTTGATCAGGAGTCATTCCATAGTTGTAAAAGTGGAGGAGTAGCCTAGTGGTTAAACCAGTGGGTTCTGAACCAGGGTTCAAACCCCAATAACACTCCATGTTAACCTTCTATTGCTGTAGGTATAAACTTACCTTGTGATCCTTTTGGGGACAGGGCTTTCTGTACCTGAATTCAATGTGCTGTAAACTATTACTGAAAAGGCATGAGCTCCAAATTTAAAAAGTTAATGGCCATGGGTTAAGGAAACTGCTGAGGAAGGTCACTCCTGTCACAGTGAAGCCTAACCTGTAAAGGTTTTTGGTTGAGAGTGGAAGTAATAATGACTTTTCAAATACTTCATGATTACTCTAGAAATAAGGCATAGATTGGTGAGTGATGTAAAGGACGCTACTGATGAGAAGCCACATGATGTGTTGAATTATATTTCCCAAGAGATACTTGGGGACGTTGCACGGATGTGGGAGAAGAATTTGTAGTCTGATGAGCGCAAAATGAAACTGATTTCAGGGCTAAGCAATGTATGGCATAAAATAAATACAGGACCAACTTAGAAAACCCAACAAAGGCCATGTTTTAGCAAACTTGTCTATGTCAGGGGTCATTATTAAGCATGAACAATAATCTGGAGTGTAGTGCTATGCTTCCTTTACAATTTTAAAGTCAGACACATCCAATGAACTATGGACTGCCCTGCTCAAAACAAAAAGAAATGGACTCCAGATTATAGTACAGTATTTCCCAAATCAGTCCTGGAATACCTCCTTGCCAGTCAGGTTTTCAGGATATCCACTACGAATATGCAAATCTCTTTCATATTGGAGTCATTTTCATTTATGTAAATGTTAGATTTTAAACCACTTTGATCTGTAATGTGGTAGTTAAAGGCAGTATAGTAAGTCTTAATAATAAATAAATAAGTTTGCCAATGGCGCATGTTGGGTCTTCTAAGTTGCTCCAATAAAGCCACTTCCTTCATCCCACTTTCTGGCTGGCATCATTGTTACTTTGGTCCTTTCAACGCTGTGTTATTTATCCCCTCTGTTTTTGTTTCCATAAAACAAACACTGCACATCACTATCCTTACAGTAGAGCATGGTGGTAGCAGTGTTATATTGTGTGGATGGACTGCAGCAGGAGGACAGGGAGGCTTGTGAAGATCCTGAAGGAAAACCTGTTCCAGTCTGCCATAGACTTTAGACTGAGAAGATTCACCTTTTAGCAGGACAATGATCCTAAGCACAAATTAAAAGCAAGAATGGAATAGCTCAGCATGAGGAAAGTGAATGTCCTCAAGTTGCCCAGTCAAAAGTCAAACCTAAATCCAATAGAAAAATCTATGACAAAGACTGGAGTCCACAAATGATTCCCAGTGAACCTGAAAGTGCTTGCACTATTTTGCCATACATTCTCTTAAAGTTGTTCAATCTGAAGAAAGGATGTTACCAGTGGCATGCCTCAAGGACCAGTTCCTGATCAGATTCCCGTTATCATTTTTGTAAGCAAAATTGTGGAAAGGCTGTCTGGTAAGGGTTTGTCTCTTTGCAATTGATGTCAAGATTTTCAATAGGGTAGACATTCTGAATAGTGTGGATAACATGAGGAAGGATCAAGCAAAACTTGAAAAATGGTCTGGAATTTGCTAGCTAAGATATAATGCTAAAAAAAAAAGAATGAGTGTCATTCATTTGGGCCTCAAACACCTGAAAGAGTAGTATATTATAAAAGGTGAAGTACTTCTGCGTATGAAAGAAAAGCGGAATTTCAGGGTGATCATATCTGATGATCCTAAACCCCCTCCCAGTTTACTAGCCTGCTTATAATCGAAAGAGAAAAAAGCCTATATTGCGACCCAAATCGGGAGATGGGCGTCTTTCTCCCGTGGGTGCCCAAATCGGTATAATTGAAAGCCGATTTTGGGCGTGTCGGAGGCATGGTGAAGGCGGAACTGGGGCGTGGTTATCGGCCAAGGAGAGATGGGCGTCTTTAGCTGATATTCGAAAAAAAGGCGTTTTCACCGCGATTTAGGGTCAACTTTTTTTGGACCCTTTTTTTTTCACGAACAAGTCCCAAAAAAGTGCCCCAACTGCCCAGATGACCACCGGAAGGAATCGGGGATGACCTCCCCGGACTCCCCCAGTGGTCCCTAACCTCCTCCCACCAAAAAAAAAACACTTTAATAACTTTTTTTCCAGCCTCTATGCCAGCCTCAAATGCCACACCCACCTCTATGACAGCAGAATGTGTTCTATCCTGTGACAGCCTTTCCCTGGTTCTGATGTGGCTCTCGGGTGAGTGTGACAACTTTTCTGTTATGCGCACTGCAGAGTCACATCAGCAATGCATTGTTGTGGGTGTAGGGTATTGCGCTCCGTGATTCCACTAGCTTGTGGCAAATGCTCATGATGTTGGTAGTTGGTAGGCTGTACTCCCATGGTGCTTTTCCCCCTGCTTACTGGGTCAGAGTGTGCCCTGTTTTGTTTCTGGTAGTCCATGAGGTAGTGGCCATTTTTGTAAGCCAGTTTTAGATCCCTTTCACGTGTTAGCCACGTTAAAGAACTTAGTTCTTACCTTGAATGTGGCTGAAAGAGGGCATTGCACACCATTCTGCCAGCTCTGACCTACTGCTAATCTCAGTACCAGGGAGACTCGCTGCCAGTGGGGCACAACCTCTGATCTGCAGTTAACTGTGAGTAAGCATGCTTATTCCAATAAAGGACGTTTTCGGAGAGATTAGTCTTCAGGTGTCAACTGGTGTGCCAACGTTATATAGCAGCAACAAGTCCTAGAGGCCTGTGTGTATGCAGGTCCCTGGAGCACTTTTAGTGGGTACCGCAGTGCACTTCAGCCAGGTGGACCCAGGCCCATCCCCCCTACCTGTAACACTTGTGCTGGTAAATGGGAGGCCTCCAAAACCCACTGTACCCACATGTAGGTGCCCCCTTCACCCCTAAGAGCTATGTGGGTAGTGGGTTTTGGGGGAGGGGGTTGGGGTTGGGTGCTCAGCACCTGTGGTAAGGGAGCTATGCATGTGGGAGCGTTGTCTGAAGTCCACCGCACTGACCTCTAGGGTGCCCAGTTGGTGTCCTGGCATGTCAGGGGGGCGAGTGTACTACGAATCTTGGCCCCTCCCATGACCAAATGGCTCGGATTAGGACATTTTTGAGCTGGGCGTTTTTAGTTTCCATTATCGCTAAAAAAAAAAAAACGCCCAGCTGAAAAACGTCCATTTTTTCGAAAATACAGTCTGTCCCGCCTCTTCACGTACCCGTTTTCAGACATAGACGCCCATGAAGATAGGTGTTCGTGTTCGATTATGCCTCTCCACGTCATGTGGCAATGCCGACACAGCCCAGTTTAGTAAACAGGGGGTAAGATAGCTAACAGGTAGAAAAAGTGATGCTTAAGATTCATAAGGGGAGGAATATCTAGCAAGAAAAGGGAGGTGATAGTGAGGGGCATAATTGAACAAAAACGCCTATCTCCATGGGCGTTTATCTCCAAGAACGGGTCCGTGAAGGGGTGGACCGAACCGTATTTTGGGAAAAAATAGACGCCCATGTTTTATTCAACAATGTGTGAGCTGGGCGTTTTTGTTTTTCAGCGATAATGGAAAATGAAAGCGCCCAGCTCAAAAACGAATAAATCCAAGGCATTTGTTCGTGGGAGGGTCCAGGATTCGTAGTGCACTGGTCCCCCTCACATGGCAGGACATCAACCGGGCACCCTAGGGGGCACTTTTACAAAAACAAAAAAAAAGGTAAAAGAGCTCCCAGGTGCATAGCACCCTTCCCTTGTGTGTTGAGCCCCCCCAAATCCCCCTCAAAACCCACTGCCCACAAGTCTACACCATTACTATAGCCCTAAGGGGTGAAGGGGGGCACCTACATGTGGGTACAGTGGGTTTGGGGGGGGTTGGACGACTAATAAGCATTAAGCAGCACAATTGTAACAGGTAGGGGGGATGGGCCTGGGTCCACCTGCCTGAAGTCCACTGCACCCCCTAACAACTCCTCCAGTGACCTGCATACTGCTATCAGGGAGCTGGGTATGACATTTGAGGGTGAAAATAAAAAGTTGTGAAACATCATTTTTTGTGGTGGGAGGGGGTTAGTGATCACTGGGGGAGTCAGGGGAGGTCATCCCTGATTCCCTCCAGTGGTCATCTGGTCATTTAGGGCACTTTTTGGGTCCTTATTCGTGAAAAAACAGGGTCCAGGAAAAGTGTCCTAAATTCTAGCTAAAAACGCATACTTTTTTCCCATTATCGGTGAAATGCGCCCATCTTTGTTTGGCAGATAACCACGCCCCAGTTCCGCCTTCGCCACACCTCTGACACGCCCCCATCAACTTTGTCCGCATCCGCGACGGAGTGCAGTTGAAAACGTCCAAAAATCGGCTTTCGATTATACCGCTTTATTCGTTTTTGTGAGATAAACGTCCATCTCCCGATTTAGGTCGGAACTTGGGTGTTTTTCTCGTTCGATTATAAGCAGGACAGTCTTCCAATTTTCTAAGGTCTTGCCACATGTCCATTTTGGGTCTGCAACCTTACTGAAAGCAATTGACTTAGCGGTAAAGTCTCACGTGGTAACCAGGAAGCAATGACCTACGCACTTCAAATGCCACTTGGTGCGTGTCCGATACATGCGTCATTTTTTGGACATGCGTATCGGACGCGCACCAAAAATGAAATTACCACAAGAGCCACGTGGTAACCAGGCGGTAACTACATTTTGGTGTGCGTTAGGTGCGTGTAGATGCTTACACGGCTTAGTAAAAGGGCCCTTGTGTGTTTTAAGCCTGTAAAATGTACTGGATATTTTTCTGTCTTAAGTATGTCTGAAGTGTATTTCTCCTGTCTGGCCAAAAGATGGTGCATGTTTATGCTTAAAGCTGTTACAGAGGACTGACTTTTCTTTCTGTTATTTGGAACACAGATAGGAATTGCGTGTAGTGATGTAACCAGTTTTTATTTGAAACGTGACTGCTCTGGGCTCTGATTGGCTGTTGCTTCAGTTTTAGGTAGGGAGAAGAGAGAGAGAAAAAAAGAGAGAGAGATAGAGCTCGTTGCTGAATCCCTGTAAAAAAACAGTTATATTTGATAACTGGTGAACACCTATATATATCCTGGTTTCCCCAGGTACTTTCTAGGAAGTATGCAAATGTTTAGTTAGTTTTCTAATTGATCCATTTTTCGGCTACTTTTATTGTTTGCTATTTGCACATTTTTTTGTCCACTGTTCTAAGTTTGAGAATAAACACATTTGTTTGTTCATTCTACTTGTCTGGACTGAAAAGAATCCTGGTGGTTTGTGTGTTGCGTCTATGAGTGCTTTCTGGGAACTGTGGGACCACTGGGACTGTGGCCCCGGTAACCTAGAAATCATTGGGGATAATTTGAGAGCAGGAGACTCACCCAGAGGTGGTTGTGACCCAATCCGTGGGAGGAGGGTGCTAGTGTAGAACAGAAGGAGTAGGTGCAGGCAAACCTGAGCTGTGCTGGGTATAGACCCTCTAAGTGGCGGTGGGGTAACCCCAGGCAAGTGGTTAGGCATTTCGTGACACATACAATAGATGCAGTGCATGAAAATAGATTTCTTGCATATTCATTGGAGAAATCCTGAAAACCCAACTAGGTTGCAGCCATCAAGTACTGACATTGAACATGCCTGCTTTATATTATACTTGATTCATGTACAGGTTAGCATGACCCAAAGGAAGAAAAGCTACTTTTGTTGTTTTAAATTGCAGTGTGAATAAGGGGCAAATGCAGGGGATTTATATGCTAAGCATTCTCCCCTAAGATGTCCCAGATAAGAAAAAAACATCTTCCCAATGCTTATTTTTGAGTTGTGCTAGGATGTCTAACAAATACATGTATTTCACTCCAAATTTAATGAATTACAGAAAATATAGGTTTACCTAGGGTAGGACACTCCATAAATTCTATAAAACTATAATTATGAACAGACTTTTTTTTATATGAATATAGCCGCAAGTCATAGTAAAAGTAATTTGCTTATTTCTCTTTGATGTGCATGGCAAAAATGTAATTCTTTCCAGACAAATATTTCAATCCTTTCAAAACCTTATCTTTCTTATTTTTAATTAAACCCTTACTTTCTTTAGCAATAAATATTTCACTATAGTGACATTATATTTAGGGTAGGTTGGTTGAGTGAGTATAATTCACAGTGTACTAATACTGAACATTCTGTAGCTTTATGAAACAGAGCAAATAGACCATAATTATGAAGAAAAAAGTCATATTGCTTTCCTCCATACTTTCTTATATTTTTCAAACTGTAACTTCTTTTAATTTCTATCTGGGGCCTTTTTCAATTTTAAAAACTACACATAGGTTCTGCAGATTTGGAAAACCAGGCATGCATGTTGACTCTATGGAAACCTCTTAGACATGGCTTTGATATAAATAAAGAAACGTGAATGTAGCAGAAGGCTGTCTCTTCTCTCATCTAAGTGCACAAAAACATTCAGAGTGGTAAACAGAGTGTTAGGCTGGTATTAACCAATGTGGTATGTGTTATAGTAAGCTAATGCACATAGCTCTAACATAATAAGAACATAAGGGGTTCTTTTACTAAGGTGCACTGAAAAATGGCTTGCGGTAGTGTAGGCACGGGTTTTAGGCTTGCACCTTTCCATTTTTCAATGCGCCTGTAAAAAAAGACCTTTTTTATTTTGCCAAAAATGGACGTGCGGCAAAACCAAAATTGCCGCATGCCCATTTTGGGTCTGAGACCTTACCGCCAGCCATTGACCTAGCGGTAAACACTCATATGGTAACTGGGCGGTAATGACCTACACGCATCAAATGCCACTTGGCACGTGTCCGATACGCAAGTCCAAAAAATAAAAATTATTTTTCGAACACGCGCCAAAAATGAAATTACCACAAGAGCCATGCGGTAGCCAGGTAGTAACTATTTTTGCATGCATTGGGCGCACATAGACGCTTACACGACTTAGTAAAAAGGCTCCTAAGAGTTGCCGTACTGGGTCAAACCAAGGGTCCATCTAGCCCAGTATCCTCTTTCCAATAGTGGCCAATCCAGTTCTTAAGTACATGGTAGAGTACCAAGAACACCAAAAAGTAGCAAGATTCCACGCTACTTAACTCCAATAATTTGTCCAAATCCTTTTTAAACTCTGCAAGAGACAGTACGCAGACAGTAGCTACTTCCATCTATGGTACTGCCTGCCACATAATGTTAAAGAATGGCAACGTGTTATTATTCCAAAAAGAGCATGAAATAGACAGTTTGCTAGCTGGTTGGCTAACCCAGACTGTGGAGAGCTATGAAAAAATCTCACAAATAATTCTATCGCCGGCGTTTGATCTTGTGGACTACGATATGCTTTTCGAGCTAGAGTGTTTAGGCATAAATGGAAATGTTTCGAATTGGTTCAAGGGATTTTTAGCTCACAGATCTCGTAAGGTTAAGCAGAATGGAATACTGTCAGGCGACCCTCAGGGGGAGGAATGCTGGCTTCGGCCTAACCCCTGGTAAGCCTTTCCTCAGCTGAGAGGTACCCACCTCTACCACCGGCTGCCTTTCAGGTGCTGTGGAGGACTTGCAGCTCATCTGCATATCCTTACAGCCTTCTCCGGGGTGACACCCAGGTCCACCCCGATCCACTCAGGGCCTCCGCTCTAGGTGCCCAGCGCTCCCACCAGGTGCTGTGGAGGACTTGCAGCCCTTCTGCATTTCCTCACAGCTGTATCCGGGGTGACTCCAGTTCCACCCCGACCTTCCCAGGGCCTTCTCTCCAAGTGCCCAGAGTTCCCAGGTGCTTTTTGGCTAGGATCAGGCGACCCTCAGGGGGAGGAATGCTGGCTTCGGCCTAACCCCTGGTAAGCCTTTCCTCAGCTGAGAGGTACCCACCTCTACCACCGGCTGCCTTTCAGGTGCTGTGGAGGACTTGCAGCTCATCTGCATATCCTTACAGCCTTCTCCGGGGTGACACCCAGGTCCACCCCGATCCACTCAGGGCCTCCGCTCTAGGTGCCGCGCGCCTAACGGCGCGCGGGGCATTTTTCTCTTTGTATCTAATCTTTTTCCAGTTGCTAAAGTACCTTAATCATTTATGGCCCCTATTCACATTCTCTTCCTAGCTCTGTCCCTTCCTAATCTTTTCCCTCACCCCCTACCTCTCTCCGCTACAGGAACTCACTTCCCATCCATTGACTTCATCACCTCACCTTCTCTCCTACCCTCTTCCTCCTTTTTGGCTTTTAATCTCCGTCTCTTTCTTCCCTCCATTTTGCCTTCCCCATTCCACCTAAATACCTCTCGCCTTCGACGCCTTCGTGGCCACACCTCTCCTACTCTCCTCCGCTCTCTTTTACTCCTTCTCTTACTCTCAGCTGGTGACATCAATCCCAATCCTGGCCCTCCTCACCAACTATTATCCAAACTCTACAGATCTCACCGTGACCTCTCTAACCTCATCTCTATTCCTCTACTCCCCTCCTCTTCTCTGCCCTTCTCTTGCGCCCTATGGAATGCCCGCTCTATCTGTAACAAACTCCCCTATATCCAGGACCTCTTTATCTCGCGTCACCTCCATCTGCTCGCCATAACAGAAACCTGGCTCTGCCCTGATGACTCTGCTTCAGTCGCAGCCCTGTGCCATGGCGGTTATCTATTTTCACATACTCCTCGCCCTGCTGGCCGTGGGGGCGGTGTTGGACTACTTCTCTCTCCCTCCTCCAGATTTCAACCCCTTCTTCCACCTCAATCTCACTGTTTTTCCTCCTTTGAAGTCCACTCTATCCGCCTTTTCTCTCCTCTGCCTCTTCGAATAGCGGTCATTTATCGTCCCCCTGATAAGTCCCTTTCATCCTTTCTCAGTGACTTTGATGCCTGGCTTGCCTTCTTCCATGATCCTTCCTCCCCCTCTCTCATCCTTGGTGACTTTAATATTCCTGCTAATGATCCTTCCAACTCTTATATTTCCAAGTTACTCGCTTTAAACGTCGTCCTTTAATCTCCAACTATGCTCCACCTCCCCCACTCATCAAAATGGTCACTGTCTTGATCTCATCTTCTCCTCCAACTGTTCACCCTCTAGTTTCCTTGCCTCCGATCTTCCCCTCTCTGATCACCATCTTATAACTTTCACACTTAAATCTCCTCCCTCCCAGTCCCGTCCTATCCTATCTAATTTATCTAGGAATCTTCACGACATTGACCCTTCATCTCTATCCTCCCATGTTTCAAACCTCCTCTCTACTGTGGCACCATCCACGTCTGTCAACGAGGCTGTTTCTTCTTACAACAATACTCTATCCTCTGCCTTAGACACTCTTGCACCTTTGATGACCCGCCCTGTAAGGCGTACAAAACCCCAACCTTGGCTGACTTCTAATATCCGCTACCTACGTTCCTGTACCCGCTCCGCCGAACGCCTCTGGCGGAAATCTCGGGCCCTTGCTGATTTCTTACACTTTAAGTTCATGCTGACCTCCTTCCAATCTGCTCTTTTACGTGCCAAACAGGATTATTATATCCAACTGACCAACTCTCTTGGCTCTAATCCTCGACTTCTCTTCACCACATTGAACTCTCTCCTCAAGGTGCCCCCTCCCCCAACTCCCCCTTCACTATCTCCTCAGACCCTTGCTGAATTCTTTCACAACAAGGTTCAAAAGATAAACCTTGCTTTCTCTACCTCACCAGCTCTCCCTCCACTAGTCCGTTCCCCTCTCTCTCCTTCCCCTCATTCCCTTTCCTCCTTTCCTGAAGTTACTATTGAGGAAACTACACTTCTCCTTTCTTCCTCAAAATGTACCACCTGTTCCTCTGATCCCATTCCCACCCACCTTCTTAATGCCATCTCTCCTACTCTTATTCCTTTTATCTGTCACATTCTCAACCTCTCACTTTCCACTGCGACTGTCCCTGCTGCCTTTAAACATGCTGTGGTCACACCTCTCCTTAAGAAGCCTTCACTTGACCCTACTTGTCCCTCTAATTACCGACCCATCTCCCTCCTTCCTTTTCTCTCCAAATTACTTGAGCGTGCTGTTCACCGCCGCTGCCTTGATTTTCTCTCCTCACATGCTATTCTTGACCCATTACAATCTGGTTTTCGCCCTCTCCACTCAACCGAAACTGCGCTTACTAAAGTCTCCAATGACCTATTACTGGCTAAATCCAGAGGTCAATATTCCATCCTCATTCTTCTTGATCTTTCCGCTGCTTTTGACACTGTCGATCACAGCATACTTCTCGATACCCTGTCCTCACTTGGATTCCAGGGCTCTGTCCTTTCCTGGTTCTCTTCCTACCTCTCCCTCCGCACCTTTAGTGTTCACTCTGGTGGATCCTCTTCTACTTCTATCCCTCTGCCTGTCGGCGTACCCCAGGGTTCTGTTCTTGGTCCCCTCCTCTTTTCTATCTACACTTCTTCCCTTGGTTCATTAATCTCATCCCATGGCTTTTCCTACCACCTCTATGCTGATGACTCCCAAATCTACCTTTCTACCCCTGATATCTCACCTTGCATCCAAACCAAAGTTTCAGCGTGCTTGTCTGACATTGCTGCCTGGATGTCTCAACGCCACCTGAAATTAAATATGACCAAAACCGAGCTTCTCATTTTCCCCCCCAAACCCACCTCCCCGCTCCCCCCATTTTCTATTTCTGTTGATGGCTCTCTCATTCTCCCTGTCTCCTCAGCTCGAAACCTTGGGGTCATCTTTGACTCTTCTCTCTCCTTCTCTGCTCATATCCAGCAGACCGCCAAGACCTGTCGTTTCTTTCTTTACAACATCCGTAAAATCCGCCCCTTTCTTTCCGAGCACTCTACCAAAACCCTCATCCACACCCTTGTCACCTCTCGTTTAGACTACTGCAATCTGCTTCTTGCTGGCCTCCCACTTAGTCACCTCTCCCCTCTCCAGTCAGTTCAAAACTCTGCTGCCCGTCTCATCTTCCGCCAGGGTCGCTTTACTCATACTACCCCTCTCCTCAAGACCCTTCACTGGCTCCCTATCCGTTTTCGCATCCTGTTCAAACTTCTTCTACTAACCTATAAATGTACTCACTCTGCTGCTCCCCAGTATCTCTCCACACTCGTCCTTCCCTACACCCCTTCCCGTGCACTCCGCTCCATGGATAAATCCTTCTTATCTGTTCCCTTCTCCACTACTGCCAACTCCAGACTTCGCGCCTTCTGTCTCGCTGCACCCTACGCCTGGAATAAACTTCCTGAGCCCCTACGTCTTGCCCCATCCTTGGCCACCTTTAAATCTAGACTGAAAACCCACCTCTTTGACATTGCTTTTGACTCGTAACCACTTGTAACCACTCGCCTCCACCTACCCCCTCCTCTCTTCCTTCCCGTTCACATTAATTGATTTGATTTGCTTACTTTATTTATTTTTTGTCTATTAGATTGTAAGCTCTTTGAGCAGGGACTGTCTTTCTTCTATGTTTGTACAGCGCTGCGTATGCCTTGTAGCGCTATAGAAATGCTAAATAGTAGTAGTAGTAGTAGATAGTTTGAGGAATCCTTGTGGAGTTCCACATGGCTCCTCTTATTCCCTACTCTATTTAGTATCTTCCTGCACTCTTTAGGTCTGGAGCTAACTAGAGAAGATTCAAACAATGTATTTTATTGAAAAAATGTCCAACTCTAATTAGCTCCTGGATGCTACATTACAGATTATAGTTAAATACCAATAAGACTAAATTTCTACTACTGAATAATGATCCTGATCCACAATTAGATCACATTATTTTAAATAAAACAAGGTGTTTTAAATAAGACAAGATATACACTATCTCCAGAAGGTAAAATCTTGAGAGTCTATATAGATGAAACTCTTTCTTTAGAACCATAATTTAAAGCCTTAAGAGAGTTTTTTTCACTTTAAGGAATCTGTGAAGTATTAGGAAGTTCTTTCAATCTGACCAATTCAGGCTATTGGTGTAAACATTGCTGCTATCCAAATTAGACTATTGTAATCTGATATATTTGGGTGTCAGACTCATTTTTTCAAAGAATGATAGAATCTCATGTTGCTTTGTTGAACTTCATTGGTTACCAATAGAAGGGAGGATTCTGTTTAATTTTTTTCACGATTATATAAGATTTTAAGGGGTGCATTCCCTGCTTATATTGAGAAAGAAGATCTTGTCATAACTGGCTTTTTGTTCTTCCAACATCAGAGGACTAAAGAGATTCAAATTACATAGTAGTTTGCTTGCAGTACAAGCTCACAGAGTCTTGATTTTTTTTTTAAATTTTTATATTAACATTTAGGATAATTTCTTTAATTTTAAGAATAATTTGAAAACTAAGGGGTCCGTTTACTAATCTGCAGGACAAAGGGCCCTGCAGTAGCAGTGGGGGGCATTTTCCCCACATACCAGGGCCCTTTATACTGCAGTGTGTAAAAAACAAAAAAAATATGGCCATGTAGTAAGATAACTCTTACCACATGGCCATGTGGCAGGGAGCACTTACCCATTGAGGTGGTGGTAACGGCCCCCATGGTAACCCAGCAGTAAACGGACAGCATGCAGTGATGCCCAATTACTGCCATATTAGTGACACACTATAACTCCAGAAAAGGCGCACACCCGAGCCGGAACTACCACTGGTGGCCACGTTGGGCTGGTGGTAGTTCCAATTTAGGATATAGTAAGCCTGTGTTGGACTTATTGATGCTTTGTAAAAGGACCCGTAAGCTTTTTAATGAATTCCTGATGATATAATTCTCTAAAACATAGCTACATTGGGTCAGACCAATTGTCCATCTAGCCCAGTATCCTGCTTCCAGCAGTGGCCAAGAAATCCAAATAGCAGCAACATTTCATGCTATCAAACCCAGGACAAGCAGTGGCTTGCCCCATGTCTATATCAATAGTGGGCTATGGACTTTTCCTCTAGGAACTTATCCAAACCTTTTCTAAACCTAGATACGTTAACCACTGTTACCACATCCTCCAGCAGCAAGTTCCAGAGCTTAACTATTCTTTGTGTGAAAAAATATTTCTTCCTATTTGTTTTGACAGTATTTTTATGCAATTTTATTGAGTGCCCCCTAGTCTTTGTACTTTTTGAAAGAGTGAAAAATTGGTTCATTTCTACCCATTCTACACTACTAGGATTTTATAGACCACCCCAGCCATCTCTTTTCCAAGATGAAGAACCCTAATCTCTTTAGCCTTTCCTCACATGGGAGGAGTTCTAACCCCTTTATCATTTTGGTTGCTCTTCTTTGAAGCTTTTCTAAATCCGTTATGTCTTTTTTTGAGATATGTCAACCAGAACTGAACGCAATACTCAAGGTGAGGTCACAGCATGGAGTGATACAGAGACATCATAATATTCTTGGTCTTATTTTGCATTCCTTTCCTAATAATTCCTAGCATCCTGTTGTCTTTTTTGGCTGCCGCCACACACTGGGCAGAAGTTTGAGTGTATTGTCTACAATGACACCTAGATCTTTTTCTTGGGGCATACTCCTAAGATGGACCCTAGCACCAGGAAACTATTATTTGGATTATTCTTCTCAATTTACATCACTTTGAATTTGTCCACATTAAATTTCATCTGTCATTTGGATGCCCAGTATTCCAGTTTCCAAGATCTTATTGCAATTTTTCACAATCCATATCCGTTTTTATAAAGTTGGTGCTCTGCATTTCACTAAGGTCCAAATCTAAAATATCTCTCCCTCTCGTCGGTTCTTGGACCAGTTGCTCCAAGAAGCAGTCATTCTTTCCATCTAAGAATTTTACCTCCCTAGTGCTTCCTGATGTAGTAATTATCCAGTCAATATTGGGGTAATTGAAATTATTATAATGTTGCCCAATTTGCCAGCTTTCCTAATTTCTGTAAACATTTCTTTATCTGTCTGTTCTGTTTTGGCAGACGGTAGTACAGCCCTACCTATATATTCTTTCCCTTCACAAATGGAATTTCTATTGACAAGGATTCCACGCTGCTATCTGTTTCATGTAGAATATTTATTTTGTTTGACTCAATTTCCTCTTCAACATAAAGCGCAAACCCCTTCCATTTTTATCCTCTCTATCATTGCAATATAATTTGTACCCTGATAACTTGCAGGCTCATTTTCGAAAGAGAAGTACACACATCTTTCGACACAAATCAGAAGATTGGCATCCTTCTCCCAGGGCCGTCCAAATCGGTATAATCGAAAGCCGATTTTGGACGACCCCAACTGCTTTCTGTTGCAGGGACAAGGAGGCATATTGGAGGCATAGCGAAGGTGGGACTTGGGCATGCCTAACATAGGGACATCCTCGACCCATAATGGAAAAACAAATGGGCATCCCTGATGAGCACTTGGATGACTTTACTTGGTCCTGTTTTTCTTACAACCAAGGCACAAAAAGGTGGCCGAAATGACCAGATGACCAAAAGAGAGAATTGGGGATGACCTCCATTTACTCCCCCAGTGGTCACTAACCCACTCCCACCCTCAAAAATCATCTTTCAAAATATTTTTTGCCAGCCTCAGATGTCATACTCAGGTCCATCACAGCAGTACGCAGGTACCTGGAGCAGTTTTAGTAGGTGCAGTGCACTTCAGGCAGGCAGACCCAGGCCCATTCCCCTCCCTACCTGTTATGTTTGTAGAGGAAGCAGCAAGCCTTCCAAAAACCACAAACCCACTGTACCCACATCTAGGTGCCCCTATTACCCGTAAGGGCTATGGTAGCAGTGTACAGTTGTGGGTAGTGGGTTTTAGGGGGTGTTTTGGGGACTCAGCAGACAAGGTAAGGGAGCTATGTTCCTGGGAGCATTTTATAAAATCCACTGCAGTGCCCCCTAGGGTGCCCGGTTGGTGTCCTGGCATGTCAGGGGGACCAGTGCACTACAAATGCTGGCTCCTCCCATGACCAAAGGGCTTGCATTTGGTCATTTCTGAGATGGGCGTCCTTGGTTTCCATTATCGCCAAAAGTTGATGGTGATAATTTGCATCCTTTACTCTGTTCTCCCATTAAACACTCCTGGCTCTCTTTCACCATTATTGAAAAAAGATCCTGTGTCAATAGTATCCTTCAAGGATATTCCACACCGAATCATGTACTCCTGGGTGACTGTCAGCTTTCCCCATCATTTTAGTTTAAAAGCTGCTCTATCTACTTTGTAAAAGTTGGTGCCAGCAGCCTGGTTCCATTTCAGTTAAGGTGGAGCCCATCCTCTCATCACAGCCTCCCCTTTTCCAGAATGTTGCCCAGTTCCTAGCAAATCTAAATCCCTCATCCTTGCACCATTGTCTCAGTCACACATTGAGACTGCATAACTCTGCCTGTCTCTTGGGTCCTGCGTGTGGAATGGGGAGCATTTCCGAAAATGCTACCCTGGAGGATCTGGTCTTCAGCTTTCTACCTAAGAGCCTAAACTTGACTTCCAGAACCTCCCTCTCATATTTTTCTATGTCATTGGTACCCACATGCACCAAGACAGCCTGCTTCTCCCATCACTATCTAAAATCTTATATAGGTGATGCATGAGGTCTGCTACCTTCACATTAGGCAGGCAGATGACCAGGTGATCCTCATGCCTACCAGCCACCCAGCTATCTGCATGCCTAATGATTGAATCACCAACTACAACAGCTATCCTAAACCTTCCTTCTTGGGCAGAAACTCCTGTAGAAACATCCTTAGTGAGAGAGGTTATTGCATCCCCTGGTGGGCAAATCCTGTCTACAGGATTACTTCCTACTTCACCAGGGTGATGTTCTGCTTCGAGGAGACCTCCCTCCTCTAATGCAACACAGAGGCTGCCAGACTGGAGGTGAAACTATAGGTCTTCTCTATGTATCTCTCTGTCTCCCTCAGGTCCTCCAAGTCTGCTACTCTAGCCTCAAGAGAACAGACTTATTCTCTGAGAGCTTGGAACTCTTTTGCATATAGCCTCTCACCAACTGGAAGATAATCATACATGTGACACTCAATGCAAAATAATGGATAGCTCCCCTCTCACTGCTGGATTACTATCTGCATCTTAGTATTATTGTATTGATTAAACTTCGTAAGGAACTAGGGAGATTAGATTAATATAATGCCAGACTTGTGAGTTCTTGTACCAAGTAGAGCTCTGCTGAGCCCAGTACTCAGACCAGGTTCTGCTTGGCGGCCAGACAACCACGGGTTTCACCTGTGCTGACCGCCATTCCCCAGAGTTTGAGCCCCTAGGTGTGGGTGGCCTGCAGGGTTTACGAGATGGAGCAGGAAGCGGGGTGGTGAACGTAATGGCCAGACAGGCAGCAGGGAAGAGAGTGATCCAGGTATAGACAAAGTCAATAGGCAGGCAGCAGGCAAGGGAGTAATCCAGGAACAGGTTGTAACATAGTAACATAGTAGATGACGGCAGAAAAAGACCTGCACGGTCCATCCAGTCTGCCCAACAAAATAAACTCATATGTGCTACTTTTTGTGTATACCCTACTTTGATTTGTACCTGTCCTCTTCAGGGCACAGACCGTATAAGTCTGCCCAGCACTATCCCCGCCTCCCAACCACCAGTCCTGCCTCCCACCACCAGCTCTGGCACAGACCGTATAAGTCCGCCCAGCACTATCCCCGCCTCCCAACCACCAGGTTGTGTTAACAGGCAGGCAGCAGGCAGGGGAGTAATCCAGGTATAGGCAATGTCAATAGGCAAACAACAGGCAAAGAGTAATCCAGGCACAGGTAAGTCAATAGGCAGGCAGCAGGTCAAGAGAGTAATCCAGGTATGGGCAAAGTAAGTAGGCAGGCAGCAGGTCAAGAGAGTAATCCAGGTACAGGCAAAGTCAGTAGGCAGGCAGCAGGCAAGAGAGTAATCCAGGCACAGGCAAAGTCAGCAATGAGGGACAAAGTAGAGAAGAAGCACACTACTGAGCAAGTAACACCTACAAAAGTAGAAGCTGAAGCATGGAGTCCAGGATGAGCTCAGCTGATAAAGTGCTGGCGTCTGACATCACCAGGGACCAGCAGGGAGAAGGAGCACAGCCATAGGACAAGAGCAGGGGAAGGAGGAACCAGAAGACCAATAGGAGAGAAGCAAGGGAAGCCAGGCAGATAAAGAGCAGACTCAGGTGCATGGAAGCAAACCAATCAAGGAGCCTGGAAGCCAGGCAGAGAGAGAGCAGAACCAGGTGCATGGAAGAAAAGCAATCAAGGAGCCTGCAGCCAGAGAAGAGCTACAAACACACATGGCTCAGGGCTGTGCCAGTCACGTGTATGTGTTGATGGGACCCTGTGCACCCCGAGGACGCCGCTTGCGTTGAGGTAGGGGACATGACATATAAAGAACCTTAAGATTATATGGTATATTTTGTGATTTATTTATTGTTTGCTTCTCATAAAGTAATTAATATAATAAAAACTCTAATGAAAACTCCCCTCTTGTTATCCTAATTTGAATAATTAACTATAAGTTAAGATTATAAATGAAGAGGTGTGCTGGGGTGGGCAGGAGTTGGGGAGGGTGGGTGGGAAAGAAGATTGAACTCGGTCTTGCTGTGTCTTCTAAAGGCTCTCTGTTTATGTTGTAGGCTGTGGTTCTAGTTTTAAAACTATGGGGAAAAGGGTATGGAGTTTGCTTTTGTTGTCTTGGTCTCTTTTTATTTGATTGTAAACCACTCAGAACCAGGCAGGTAGTTGAAGTATAAAAATTTGTTATAATGTAATATAATCTATAATTGCTTTTTATAACTTGCCCCAGCAATGAATTCCAGAGCGGGAAAAATATTTTCTCTTATTTGTTTTAAGTGCTACTATGTAACTTTATGGAACATTCCTTAGTCGCTGTACATTTTCAAAGAGTAAATAATCAATTCACATTTAACTGTTCCATTCCATTCCTCGATCATATTTCCCCTTAATTGTCTCTTCTCCAATCTGAATAGTCCTAAACCCTTTATCTGTTCTTAATATGAGAATTGTTCTACCCCTTTAATCATTATGGTCACCCTTCTCTGCACCTTTTCCAGTACCATTTCCAATATATCTTATCTTATTTTGAAGTGCAGCAAACAGAAATTGCACATAGTAATGAAAGTGCAATCTCACCAGGCATTATGATATTATTTATTTTATTCTCTCTTCCTTTCCTAAAAGTTCCTAATATTTTGCTTGCTTTTTGGCTGCTGCTACACATTAAGCAGATTTCCTTGATGACACCTAAATCCTTTTTATCAGTGATGACTCCTAAAATGTAGCTTAGCATCAAATAGCTATAATTTGGGTTGTTCTTCCCAACGTGCATCACTTTCAACTTGTCCATTAAGGGACCCATTTACTAAGCTGTGCTAGAGGCACATTAGTGCTTTTAGCGCACACTAACTGTGTAGGCGCCCACAATATTCCTATGGGTGCATACACAGTTAGCATGCGTTAATTTTTTGCATGCACTAAAAACGCCAGCGCACCATAGTAAAATGAGCCCGTAATTTGCCATATGGTTGCTTAGTCTTCTACCCTTCCAAGGCCCTACTGCAATTTCTTGTAGTCTGCATGCAATTTAATAACTTTGAATAGTTTTGCGTCATGTGCACATATGATTACCTTATTCATATTTCTTCCAGTTTGAGCTTGCTGTCAGTCTCTCCGTTTCATTTGTTTTCTTCGCAGTAGCTTTGATGATACTTCCTGCGCAACCTTACTCTCTTTGCTGGTGTCTTCACATTTGGACTAATGTAACATTGTCTACTTGGGTCTCCCAAAAGTCCATTTTAAACTACTCCAAATGATTCAGAATGCTACTATCTGTCTGCTCTCCAACGCTCACAGATCTTATCATATTACTCCTTTTCTCGCCCATCACCACTGACTTCCTGTCCTTTTTTGTATTCAATTCAAGATCTGTACTCTGGCACACATGGTCCTGCACACTGGGAACCCATCCTATCTTTCTGCTCTTATTTCCTCTTACACTCCCTCCAGGTCACTACGCTCTGCCTTAACCTCCTGATTAACCCTTCCCCTCGTCCATTGTTCTCATTTGGATTCAACCCGTTACTCAGCTTTTTTTTTTTTTGCTGGCCCCTCCCTTTGGAACATCCTTCATGTGGATCTCCATTCTAAGCCATCTTATCCTCACTTCCGGGCTTTTTTTGAGACCCATTTATTTTCCCAAGCGTTTCTCTTCCTCGCACATAGTTGATGCACTTGCTATCCCTCTAGCAACCTCTTTAGATATTTCTGTCTGTGCTATCCCTTTTTCTATTTAGGATGTAGTTCCTTTCTACTATTTGTCCTTTTATTGTATACCAGTCTAATTGTTTGTTGAAGGGCAGTATATCAAGCCTCAATAAACTAATGTAAACTAAAATAAATGCATTGTTCCCATTTCCAGATCATTTGTAAATATGTTAAAAAGCATCATTCCCATTGCAGATCCTTGCAGTACTCCACTATTCAACTTCCTCCATATAGAGAACTGACCTTTTATTCCTACTTTCTGTTTTCTGTCTTTTAAGCAGTTCTCAGTGTAAAACAGAACATTACTTCCTATCCCATGTCTTCCTAATTTCTCAGGAATCTCTTATAAGGGACGTTGTCAAAAGCTTTCAGAAAATCTAGATATTCTACATCAACTGACTCACTTTTATCCATGTTTACCTATGCTTTCAAATAAATGTAGCAAATTGGTAAGGCAGAGACTTCCTTTGGCTGAAACCATGTCTGTCTATGTTTACAGTAATTTTGTTCTATATAATAGTTTCTACAATTTTGTCCATCACTGACATCATACTTAGTGGTCTGTAGTTTCCAGGATCATCCCTGGAGCTTTTTTTAAAAAATGACATTACATTGGCCACTTTCCAATCTTCAGGTACAGTGTCCAATTTTAATGACAGATGACAAATTACCAATAGCAGATCTGCAATTTCATTTTTGCACTCAGCATTCTGGAATGATTTGCTGTTCTTTAACTTGCCAATTTGCTTTATTGAGGGACATTTTTGATATGATGTCTAAATCCGATTTTGGATGTTTTGTGAAAAACATCCAACAATCCAATAGCAAACATGGATATTTTCAAACCTAAAAAACTTCCAACTTTTTATTTCAAAAGTAGACATTTGGCTTTGTCCTCTGATCTTGATTGGCTCCTTCACATTTATTTTTTTTATTTTTTTTAAAAGGGATATTCTCTTGCTGGGTTCACAGGTCAGGATGTTTCCTGACCTAAAAAGGAGGAAGAGATTCCTTCTGTTGAATCCTGGAGTTCTCCAAATCGGAGCACTCTTTTTCCTAAAATATCCGTGCAAATGTATTATTAAATATCAGTCAAATATGTTTTTTTAAATCTATTTCAGTTAACTGCTTTTATCAACAGCAGAAGAATTATAGTTTTCCAAATAGACATGCAGTTTGATGCCTGTTATGTGAATTCAAGTTGGAGTTTCTAAGCTACTGGGCCTTTAAATTAGAAAATTATCTTTGTGATATTTCTTTTTTACTGTTTCCTCTCCCCCACATTGTTGTGGACTATATTGTTTACTATATTTTCTTGAATTATTTTCCTTTATTTTTTGTAACTTTTATCGGGGGGGGGGGGGGCGTTAAGAACATAAGAATAGCCATACTGGATCAGACCAATGACCAATAGTCCATCTAGTCCAGAATCCTGTTTCTATCAGTGGCTAAGACAGATCACAAGTACCTGGCAGAAAACCCAAATAGTGGCAACATTCCATGCTTTCAATCTCAGGACAAGCAGTAGCTTCCCTGTGTCTGTCTGAATACCAGACTATGGTCTTTTCTCTAGGAACTTGTCCAAATCTTTTTTAAACCCGGATACACTAACCACTACATCCTCTGGCAAAGAGTTCCAGAGCATAACTATTCTTTGAGTGAAAAAAATATTTCCTTCTCTTTGTTTTAAAAGCATTTCCATGTAACTTTCTTGAATGACCCCTAGTGTTTGTACTTTTGGAATGAGTAAAAAATCAATTCGCTTCTACTCGTTCTACACCATTCAGGATTTTGCAGATGTCAATCATATCTTCCCTCATCCATCTCTTTTCTAAGATGAAGAGCCCTAACCTCTTTAGCTGTATGAGAAGAGTTCCATCTCTTTTAGCATTCTGGTCACACTTCTTTGAAACTTTTCTAATTCTGCTATATCCTTTATGTCTGTACAAGAGTTTTGTCATGAATGTTATTTTGAAAATTGCATAAATAAAAAAATTAATTCACATTACAATGGCCACCTTCCTTCTGATACTGTGTCTGATTTCAATGACAAATTCCATATCACCAATAGTAGATCTGCAATTTCATTTTTTGCATTCAGTTTTCTGGAATGATTTGCTGTTCTTTAACTTGACAATTTGCCTTATTGAGGGACATTTTTGATATATCTAAATCCAATTTTGGATGTTTTATAAAAAACGTCAAAAAATCCAGTAGCGAACATAGCTATATTCAAACCAGAATAAACTTCCAACTTTTTATTTAAAAAATGGCCATTTGATAAATGTTTTTCTGCTCAATGTATCTATCTGTTTCTTTACCGGACTTGGCGCACACCTTCACGGTATTATGTAAGCCACATTGAGCCTGCAAATAGGTGGGAAAATGTGGGATACAAATGTAACAAATAAATAAATAAATAAATCTTTTAAGACCATTTTTGGGAAAAAAAGTAAAAGGGAAAAATGCACAACAATAGTTATGGGGGGCAGCATTCTTAGTAAACTGGCCACACAGACATCCCAGCAGAGCAGTGGGGCACCCTTGGGGGCACTGCAGTGGACTTGACATAAAAGGTCCCAGATACATATCTCACCATTACCCCCTTATATTGTGTGGTTAGCCCTCCAAAACCCACTAAAACACTACAGTACCCAACTGTACACTATTACAATAGCCCTGTAGGTATAACCTATATGTAGGTACAGTCAGTTTTTGGTGGGTTTTAGAGAGCTTACACTTTCCACCACAAGTGCATCAGAGTGGGATATGGGCCTGCTTCCCCTTCTCTACAGTCCACTGCACTGACCACTAGGCTACTCTAGGGATCTGCTTGCTGCTCTTACAGGACTGGCCATAGCATCTGAAGCTGTCATAGAGGCTCATATGTGCTATTTCTTTCACATCTTTGGGGGGTGGGAGGGTTGTCATTGACCACTGGGAGAGTAAAGGGGGGGGGGGTCATGCCTTAATCCCTCCAGTGGTCATTTGGTTATTTAGGGCATATATGACTTAGGTGTGATTGAAACAGGTCAAGACCAAAATGTTTTTTTCCCTAAATGTTTTTGCTTTAATCCAATATGGCAGAAAAATATCCAAGGTTTGGGAACATCCAAATTCTGCTCCCACCATGCACCACCACCATATCCTCTTGTGATTTGGATGCATAGCAGAGACAAATCTCTGAAATCCAAGTTTCTCTTTTGAAAATGAGACTGTTGGTCATCTCTAGTCCCATTAATGCTGCTGAATACTGACCTCTGTATTTCCAATCAGAGTATCAAGTAAGCATTTTTATCTTGGCAATGTGGTGTATGAGAACTTAATATATATTCATTTAAATTATACAATTAGATGAAAATAACAAATGAGTCATCTTGTTAAAGTTTTCCAGAACAATTTGCGTGGGCTGCAGCTGCCTATATTTAATTATATAGTCATGGAATATTTTTAAAACACCAGATTCTTATAATCACAATCAGGCTATACTTCTCTTTTATTCCAAACTGGCTGAAATCACTTCTAAAGGGATTATAATTAAATTCCTGCAGTGTAATGCATTGTGGATTATGCAGTGAAATAGCATTGATTAACTCCTACTGCTATGTAGCCATGGTTCATTTAGTCATTGTGTTACATTTTTCTTAAATCCTAGAAAATGAAGCAATAACATCTAGAGGTAAACACCTGTCTCTCGTCTTTTGTGACAACATTTTCCCATTGTTTCCAAATGGTGGAATATAATTATCTGGGGGGGTTTAGCGGGGCACTATCTACTTCTCTATTTGTCCATTGTCGATATTGTGTTCTACAAGTTCAGGTCTGAAAATCTTAGCTGGCAAATAAATCCATTGCCAAAATGTGAAAAGAATGGGAGGATTATAAAAAACATGTTGAACTCTGATTATAGGATTTTATTGTCATTTATTTACCCTCTTGGTTGGTGTGTCCCTCTTTTCTCAGTTAATTAATATTGATACTGTGAACAAGGGTGCCTAAGGGTTAGAGATGGGATGAGGCAGTTTGATATAGTTTTTGACTGGGTAGATAAAAGATGGAATGGAATAGCAGGCTGGGAAGGAGTGATGGGAAATGGGACACAGTATATGTGCTGCCGAAGCAATCACATATACTAAAATTGGAACGATACATAGAACTAAGGAATGAGAGAAGAATATGGAAAGTTAATAGGTAGCTGAAAAGTTAAAAGAAGAAAAGTGAGAAAGAAGATGACATTTAAGTGGATAGAGAGGCTGAAAAGAAAAAAAAGAGATAAAACAGATAAGGGAAGGATCAATATGTCAGAGACAGGTGTAGCAGAGAAATAGAACAAGGGATAGAAAAAGACAGGAGAGAGAAGAATAGACAAATGGACAAAAGTCACTGGAAAGAGAGTTAGCAGAAGACAGAAAAACAAGGACCAACATGACGGAAAAATATAATGTCCAGACAACAAAGGTAGAAAAAAGTGTTTTATTTTCAACTTATTGACTGGAATTTAACTTTGGGATTTATGTATCACAAATGACTTTGCATTGTGTTTATTGGCATAGCCAGATGATTGATTGGGGGGGGGGTGGCAGGGATGAACTGAAGTAGGTAGGCACCAAATTCTCTCCCTGCCTCCTGCCCCTCCCCCACCTGAATGCAAAATATAAATACAAGAGGTAGCAGGGATCTCCAGGTCTCTCCAGGTGAAGACTTCCTCTTCCATTGCTGCTCCAACAGCCAGAACTCTTGCAAGCTCTGCAGCCAGTGGCACAGTCCCCAATCTGCTGCCACCTCTGCTGTCTCATGCACGTGAATGCTTGGCTTTTCTGCATACAGGAAAACTGAGCATGCATGAAGGGGCCAGCGATGGTGGCAGCAGCAGCTTGAGGACAAAGCCACCAGCTGCAGAGCTTGGAGAGCTCTGGCTGCCAGACCAGAGGAGGTGGTCTTCAGCTGACACAGCTTGGGGATCCCTGCCAGCCACAGCAAGGGAGATGGCTAATGTTGGTGGGTCTGAGCCCAAAGTGTGTGTGTGGGGGGGACATAGGCCCCTTCATTGTGATGCTATCAATTGTGTTTAATTCAAAAAGGAAGTGCGTTTCTGTTTTTATTCCTTCAGTGTTTCAGTACCTGTCATGTTTCAGTTTTGCTGTTCATATTTCCATTTTTCTGATCCCTTGTTCTGTATTTGGTGAATGCCTGTCTGTGTTTTGTGTGTGAAGAAGTCATTTAAAGTTGTTTCATATGTGGCAGCAGTGGTGGGTGTAAGATTGGGGATCCTCCTTAATTTCTGCCCTGGGTCCCAGTCTGCCTAAAACTGGCCCTGGCTGGTTAAATAGCACTTAACTGGCTAAGTGCTAATATTCAGCGTAAGACAAATGATTTAACTCCACTGGATGTTAGTGCTTAGTGCAGGGGTTCCCAAACTTTTTCAGTTCGCGGCACCCCCTAGCCACATGGGTCTCCCCGGCACCACCCGGCCACATGGGTCTCTGCACCCCCCTAGCCCAGCCACATGGGTCTCTGCACAACCCCCCCCCCCCAGCAACATGGGTTTCTATACCCCCGCCACATAGGTCTCCACACACCCGCACCAAATAGGTCTCCCTTTCCCTTTCTCTGCAGTCCCCTCCTCTCTCACCAGCACACCTTCCACAAAATCCAGGATTGCTCCTACCTTCCTTCTTGCAGGTCCAGGATCTCCCCCACCACCACCACCACCACCACCACATAGGTCTCCCTTTCCCTTTAGCCCCCCTCCTCTCACTGCAGCACACCTTCCCCAAATTCAGCATCAGTCCTACCTACCTGCAGGTCCAGGTCATTCTCCTTCCCCCGCCACCACTGCAGTACTTGCAGCTTACATTTTCAGGTTGTCCGCGATTCACAAAGGCACTATGGTGCCTTCCCAGTCTGCTGTGTCTGGCCCTCTGTGATGCAACTTCCTGTTGCGAGGGCCGGACGTGGCAGAAGGAACTGTGTGAATTGCGAATGCCCAAAAATATAAGCTGCAAGCACTGCAGTGGCGGCGGGGAAAGAAGCAGGAAGTGGCAGATGCTGGACCTGCAGGAAGAGAAAGTAGGAGTGATGTGCTGTGGCACCTCTGAGAGTTTGCTGCGGTGCACCAGGGTGCCGTGGCGCACAGTTTGGGTACCGCTGACCCTTAGTGCATAGTGGCTAACCAGCTATATCATGTGATATAACCAGCTAGCCATGAATATTTAGGGCTTCGCTGGCTAAGTTTAGTGGCCAAAGCAGACCACCAAAATAACAGTCCTATCTATGGCTGCTATAAACTTAACTGGCCAGCGCTGAATATTACCCTGGCCGGTTAAGTTTAACCCAGCCAAAACAACACGGATCTTAAATGTCAGTCACCAGAAATAGCTCGGTATTGAATATCTGGTTCAGCGCCAATCGTGGGATTTAGACGGCCTACCTCCCATGGGCTGAATATCAGCCGAAGGGTTTCAAATGTATGCAAATCAATCTCATTAATATTCATATGGCTATACTGAAAACCAGACCAGTTAGTCGTGCATCTAAGAGATGATCATGGATCTCAATTTTAGGGGTGAACTACAAGTCAGTCCGTGCATGGTGGAAATCCAGAATTGGATCAACCTGTTAGACAAATCTAGAAATGGTTGAGAACCCTAACTGAGACAGAATCCTTAAGGCAGTGGTTCCACAGCCAGTCAGGTTTTCAGAATATTCACAATGAATATTTATGAAAGGGATTTTCATGCTCTGCCTCCACTACATGCAAAACTCTCTCATGAATATTCATTGTGGATATCCTGAAACCCTGGCTGACTAGGGAGGCCTCAGAAAACAACAGGGCAACCGGTCTGCAAACTCCAAAAGATTAATATCGCTGTATAAAATGTCTAGAAGGTGTGGAGGCATATATCTTCAAAGGGTTGTGCAAAATAAAAACAGCATACCAGATAAGTCATAAAAGGGAGCGACGCAAGGCCCGACCTGCACCCACACAACTCTGAAATGCATTTCAGAGTTGTGTGGGTGCAGGACGGACCTTGCGTTGCTCCCTTTTATGACTTATCCGGTATGCTGTTTTTTTGCACAACCCTTTGAAGATATATTCCTCCACACCTTCTAGACATTTTATACAGCGATATTAATCTTCCTCGACAGTAAAAGAATATTATATAGCCCCTGACGCAGCCCTGCTGGGCGAAACACGGCCTGTGTCGGGCTGATTCTGAATATGTTTGTTATTTAATAAATTGATATTTCTCTCTTATCGATCTGCTCTTTTGTGTTTCCATTTTGGAGAGGCCTCAGGACAGGCTTGGGAACCACTGTCTTAAGGACTTTATTCCAGATAGGGTTCTCAACCAGTTCTAGATTTGTCTAACAGGATTGATCCAATTCTGGGTTTCCACCCCTAAAACTGAGATCCACGATCATCTCTTAGAGCAGGACTAACTGGTCTGGATTTCAGTATAGCCATATGAATATTCATGAGATTGAAATATATAAGCTAGCAATTATAGCAAGGAGGAAGTATGATAGAAAACAGATAACAAGATGTAAGGATGACATGAATACAGTGCTCAAAATGCCAGAACTTTTGTAAGGCTTTCACTTATTTTCAGTAGGCCAACAAAAAGACAATTTTCAACTCATGCCTAAAATATGGTCTACAGAAGTTTTTGTTTGAGTTTATTCTTCTTGCTGTGGTTGTTATAAAGGAAGCTTCAGTTTTACTAACCACTTTGGGCTATGCAGGAGTAATTGCTAGCAGTATGCATGAGTTGCGAGGTTCACTTTCACTGTGATTGGTATTTTATTTAGTTTGGCTGAATGAAGGAAAAGCCATTCTTCATCACATTTTTTAATTGGAAATGTAAACTCCAGCCTCCAGCTCTGGCTCTTGCTCTGCATTTCTTTAATTAACCAGCACGTTTGATAGATTTAGCCAAGTTCTAACATATGCATATTTTGAAATATACAATGTTTTGCATAAACTGCTTCAAGACAATGCTGTATGGTATTTTTTTCAAATAAGGAAAAAAAATGAAAAATACATAGTTCTTTCCTGATTTGTATGATACTTGCATTGTGTTCAAGAACAATGATTCAGAGTTATGAGCCAGAGAAATTTACTAAACTTTTTGAACCAACTTAATAGAAATTAGATACTGGAATCAAATTACAATGTATCCTGCTATAGTTATAGAAACATTAGGGATGTACACAGACCACAACTTGTTGCTCATTTTCAGTCCTTTTGACATTTTTCTTGATTTTCAAGTTATTTTTTTTTGATCAGGTCACAGAAAGGTATAGCGGGAAGCAGCTAATTTATCTATTTCATGGATCATTCAATCCACATTTTTAAAAATGCAATGAAGTTCCATGAAAGAAACACTTTGGTGGTAATTCTATAACATAGGTGCTAACATTTGCCCACCGATTACATGCATAAATGCTTAGAATTATTGTATTTTTATGTGTATGTGTGCACATATGCACTTAACTGCCAAAATTCCACCCAAACACTATTCTATAAATATGGTCTGTGCCAGAGCCAGTGGTAGGAGGCGGGACTGGAGGTTGGGAGGCAGGGATAGTGCTGGGCAGACTTATACGGTCTGTGCCAGAGCCGGTGGTGGGAGGCGGGGATAGTGCTGGGCAGACTTATACGGTCTGTGCCAGAGCCGGTGGTTGGGAGGCGGGGCTGGTGGTTGGGAGGCGGGGATAGTGCTGGGCAGACTTATACGGTCTGTGCCCTGAAGAGCATAGGTACAAATCAAAGTAGGGTATACACAAAAAGTAGCACACATGAGTTGTCTTGTTGGGCAGACTGGATGGACCGTGCAGGTCTTTTTCTGCCATCATCTACTATGTTACTATGTTACCTGATTAACTTACATTGTGCATATTTGCAAGGGGGGAATATGCATGGTGGAGCTTGGGCAGATCATGGGTGGGACTCTCACTTATGCACATAACTTATAGACTACTGTAATATATTGTGCATGTGTATATAAACTGCTAACACCAATATGTGTAGCTTGAATACACATGTACGTAACTTTAGAAATCCATTAATTCTGTGTATAAACAGCATCATTTCAAGCAGACATGATTTAGGCATGCTAAACAAATGCATGCACTTCCTACTCTTATAATAGAAATCCAGGCAGACCTTAAGAAATTTCTGTATTAGTTTTTGAATCTTCTCCAAGGCGTGTACAGGTGCCAGATACCTGTTTGTTTGGAACAGGTGTTTCCATCAGTCTTTCATTGGGCAGTAGCACACGGCTCTGGGGTTTGCCAACCATTCAAAAACTTCGACAGGCAAAGGAGGGTTAAGTGGTTTGGTTCTCAGCCTGCTGCTCTAGCCACTGGGCTACTTTTCCACTTACAACTACAGTGGTGGAAATAAGTATTTGATCCCTTGCTGATTTTGTAAGTTTGCCCACTGACAAAGACATGAGCAGCCCATAATTGAAGGGTAGGTTATTAGTAACAGTGAGAGATAGCACATCACAAATTAAATCCGGAAAATCACATTGTGGAAAGTATATGAATTTATTTGCATTCTGCAGAGGGAAATAAGTATTTAATCCCTCTGGCAAACAAGACCTAATACTTGGTGGCAAAACCCTTGTTGGCAAGCACAGCGGTCAGACGTCTTCTGTAGTTGATGATGAGGTTTGCACACATGTCAGGAGGAATTTTGGTCCACTCCTCTTTGCAGATCATCTCTAAATCATTAAGAGTTCTGGGCTGTCGCTTGGCAACTCGCAGCTTCAGCTCCCTCCATAAGTTTTCAATGGGATTAAGGTCTGGTGACTGGCTAGGCCACTCCATGACCCTAATGTGCTTCTTCCTGAGCCACTCCTTTGTTGCCTTGGCTGTATGTTTTGGGTCATTGTCGTGCTGGAAGACCCAGCCACGACCCATTTTTAAGGCCCTGGCGGAGGGAAGGAGGTTGTCACTCAGAATTGTACGGTACATGGCCCCATCCATTCTCCCATTGATGCGGTGAAGTAGTCCTGTGCCCTTAGCAGAGAAACACCCCCAAAACATAACATTTCCACCTCCATGCTTGACAGTGGGGACGGTGTTCTTTGGGTCATAGGCAGCATTTCTCTTCCTCCAAACACGGCGAGTTGAGTTCATGCCAAAGAGCTCAATTTTTGTCTCATCTGACCACAGCACCTTCTCCCAATCACTCTCGGCATCATCCAGGTGTTCACTGGCAAACTTCAGACGGGCCGTCACATGTGCCTTCCGGAGCAGGGGGACCTTGCGGGCACTGCAGGATTGCAATCCGTTATGTCGTAATGTGTTACCAATGGTTTTCGTGGTGACAGTGGTCCCAGCTGCCTTGAGATCATTGACAAGTTCCCCCCTTGTAGTTGTAGGCTGATTTCTAACCTTCCTCATGATCAAGGATACCCCACGAGGTGAGATTTTGCGTGGAGCCCCAGATCTTTGTCGATTGACAGTCATTTTGTACTTCTTCCATTTTCTTACTATGGCACCAACAGTTGTCTCCTTCTCGCCCAGCGTCTTACTGATGGTTTTGTAGCCCATTCCAGCCTTGTGCAGGTGTATGATCTTGTCCCTGACATCCTTAGACAGCTCCTTGCTCTTGGCCATTTTGTAGAGGTTAGAGTCTGACTGATTCACTGAGTCTGTGGACAGGTGTCTTTCATACAGGTGACCATTGCCGACAGCTGTCTGTCATGCAGGTAACGAGTTGATTTGGAGCATCTACCTGGTCTGTAGGGGCCAGATCTCTTACTGGTTGGTGGGGGATCAAATACTTATTTCCCTCTGCAGAATGCAAATAAATTCATATACTTTCCACAATGTGATTTTCCGGATTTAATTTGTGATGTGCTATCTCTCACTGTTACCAATAACCTACCCTTCAATTATGGGCTGCTCATGTCTTTGTCAGTGGGCAAACTTACAAAATCAGCAAGGGATCAAATACTTATTTCCACCACTGTACATGCCAACTTCAACCCAGGAATACCTCAGCTTATTGTGGATACAATTATATGATAAGAAACCATTAGTGCATATCTTAGTCCATTTCTGCTCTTAAAAGACTATTTTACATAAAGAATTAGCTTAGAAAATTATCTCCATGGTGTATGTTAAGGGCCAGATTCAGAAAAGGTGCCCAAATATGGGCGCTGAAAAAAATTGGCACGCTCTTGAATGAGCGCTCTTTATAGAATACCGTTGGACACCGAATTCTGTGCCCAACTTTGGGCATGAGGACTTACACCAACTGAAACCAGGTAGAAATCCTGGCACACAAGTTGGGTGTGCATCTGCAGTGTTCTATAATACTGTGTGCGGTGTTCTGGAACACCCCGACTCACCTATGCCCCTCTAATAGGAACACCCCCTTTGCAGTTATGTGCAAATACATTTAGGTGTTATTCTATAACTGGGTGTGTAAGTGTATTTCTGCGCCAATCTGCTGTTTCAGTGCTTTACATCTGTTGGAACACATTTCCATACTGAAATTTGGGCACAGAATTAGCACCTCACTTTAGGCACCTTTTATAGAATTTTCCCCTAAGAGTCTGAAACATGAGTAAATAGCATACTGGTGGAAACCAGTCTAAAGACCAGATGGAGTTTTTGGTTCAAAGTGGTCAAACTGAAGAAAATAAGATGCCAAACATATTCCAGATAAAGGTCTGCTACATATTACTAAGCTTTATTTTTCTCTTTATGTAGAAGGTCTTGCATTCTCCCTACCCAGTGAACTCCTATGAATAAGTCCTGCAGAGAATCACCATTGAACACTTGTGAAGCCTAGTTTGTACAGGGGTTCTGTGTGATAATGGGATGTCCAGATTGGGATAGCCACATTTCCTTGGTATTTTACAAAAGCCTCTATCAAACATAGAGCCTTTTATAAAATATGGCTAAGTATATTGGTAAATACACATGTATTTGCTGGTAAGTATAATAGATGCAACTATTTTTTAATAAAAAAAAAAACAGAAAAAAAGTAGCATCTGCAAGCATGGGATATTGGCAATCCAAGATGGCGACTGCAGCAGTTGGGCATTTTTTGAGCTCCTGAGCCTCCGCAAATAAGCCAAGCATTTGGAATCTTTCCCTGTGCTGGTAATGGGGAAAAGAAAGGGAAAAGCTAAGGCTTTTGCCTCCTCGATCCTGGTAGAAAATCCCACCTCACGTCAGGCTACTCTAGATTGCTTCGAAGTTCGAACGCTGGGAGAGCTGACACCCACTTCAATGGGACCTTGCTGTTTGGAGCATTTTCGATTTTTTCAGCGTACTCAGCCCTTTCGTGGAGGTCAGCAAGGAGGCCGAGATGCGCCGGGGGGAGGTCTGTCCTCCGGGCGTGCTTCACAATGAAGGTGTGCGGGTCCAGCCTCTGGTAAGGGTAGGGGCTCGTTTGAGTCAATTCTATCAGAGGTGGACCCATATCACATCAGATCAGTGGGTACTCGAGGTTGGTGCGAGACGGGTATGCGCTAGAATTTGAGGTAGTGCCCTACTACTACTACTACTACTACTATTTAGCATTTCTATAGCGCTACAAGGCATACGCAGCGCTGCACAAACATAGAAGAAAGACAGTCCCTGCTCAAAGAGCTTACAATCTAATAGACAAAAAATAAATAAAGTAAGCAAATCAAATCAATTAATGTGAACGGGAAGGAAGAGAGGAGGGTAGGTGGAGGCGAGTGGTTACAAGTGGTTACGAGTCAAAAGCAATGTTAAAGAGGTGGGCTTTCAGTCTAGATTTAAAGGTGGCCAAGGATGGGGCAAGACGTAGGGGCTCAGGAAGTTTATTCCAGGCGTAGGGTGCAGCGAGACAGAAGGCGCGAAGTCTGGAGTTGGCAGTAGTGGAGAAGGGAACAGATAAGAAGGATTTATCCATGGAGCGGAGTGCACGGGAAGGGGTGTAGGGAAGGACGAGTGTTGGGAGATACTGGGGAGCAGCAGAGTGAGTACATTTATAGGTTAGTAGAAGAAGTTTGAACAGGATGCGAAAACAGATAGGGAGCCAGTGAAGGGTCTTGAGGAGAGGGGTAGAATGAGTAAAGCGACCCTGGCGGAAGATGAGACGGGCAGCAGAGTTTTGAACCGACTGGAGAGGGGAGAGGTGACTAAGTGGGAGGCCAGCAAGAAGCAGATTGCAGTAGTCTAGACGAGAGGTGACAAGGGTGTGGATGAGGGTTTTGGTAGAGTGCTCGGAAAGAAAGGGGCGGATTTTTCGGATGTTGTAAAGAAAGAAACAACAGGTCTTGGCGGTCTGCTGGATATGAGCAGAGAAGGAGAGAGAAGAGTCAAAGATGACCCCAAGGTTTTGAGCTGAGGAGACAGGGAGAATGAGAGAGCCATCAACAGAAATAGAAAACAGGGGGAGCGGGGAGGTGGGTTTGGGGGGGAAAATGAGAAGCTCGGTTTTGGTCATATTTAATTTCAGGTGGCGTTGAGACATCCAGGCAGCAATGTCAGACAAGCACGCTGAAACTTTGGTTTGGATGCA
Source organism: Microcaecilia unicolor (assembly GCF_901765095.1). Taxonomy (NCBI): domain Eukaryota; kingdom Metazoa; phylum Chordata; class Amphibia; order Gymnophiona; family Siphonopidae; genus Microcaecilia; species Microcaecilia unicolor. Next base: position 203,778,413 of record NC_044037.1, on the reverse strand, counting down.
AGGTGAGATATCAGGGGTAGAAAGGTAGATTTGGGAATCATCAGCATAGAGATGGTAGGAAAAGCCATGGGATGAGATTAATAAACCAAGGGAAGAAGTGTAGATAGAAAAGAGGAGGGGACCAAGAACAGAACCCTGAGGTACGCCGACAGGCAGAGGGATAGAAGTAGAAGAGGATCCACCAGAGTGAACACTAAAGGTGCGGAGGGAGAGGTAGGAAGAGAACCAGGAAAGGACAGAGCCCTGGAATCCAAGTGAGGACAGGGTATCCAGAAGTATGCTGTGATCGACAGTGTCAAAAGCAGCGGAAAGATCAAGAAGAATGAGGATGGCGAACCTTTCGATCAGGGCTCACATGGGGTGGCTGCAGGCGGCACTGTTGGAGCGGTGGTCTCCTCAGACTCAGAGCTTGGAGAAAAGACTGCGCTTGCCGGATCCGGTTCGTCTCAGCCTGCGATGGTGGCTTCACACGCCGAATCTGGAAAAAGGCATACCCTTGGATCCTCCGGAGTGGACGGTGCTAACGACGGATGCCAGTCTAGCAGGTTGGGGGGCGCATTGTCTCGGAGAGGTAGCTCAGGGTCGCTGGTCGGAGGAGGAGGCCTTGTGGTCCATAAATCGGTTGGAAACTCGGGCGATAAGGTTGGCACTGCAGTCTCTTCAGTATCTTCTCAAAGGCAAGGCAGTTCGAGTACTGTCCGACAATGCCACGGCGGTGGCGTACGTAAATCATCAGGGGGGTACCAAGAGTCGAAAGGTGTCAGAGGAGACAGCAGAGTTAATGCGTTGGGCAAAACTTAATCTTCAGAGTCTCTCGGCAAGTCATGTAGCCGGAGTAGACAACGTCAGTGGGGATTTTCTGAGCAGGCACACGTTGGATCCAGGAGAGTGGTCGCTACATCGTCCATTGTTCCGTCGCCTAGTGAAGGAGTGGGGTCTGCCATTGATAGATCTCATGGCCTTGTCAGACAATGCTCAAGTACCCAGGTTTTTCAGCTGGCGTCGAGATCCGAGGTCCGAAGGGATTGATGCTCTGGTGCTCGCGTGGCCCCCTCACCAGCTGTTGTACGTGTTTCCTCCTTGGCCCTTGATAGGATGGATAGTTCAAAGAATAGAGTGGTACACCGGGACAGTAATTCTTGTGGCTCCAAATTGGCCTCGTTGGCCTTGGTTTGCCGATCTAGTACGTCTGGCGATAGGTGGGCCGCTCGCGCTGGCGGAGTCGGTGGTGTTGGTGCAAGGTCCGATCGTGATGCCAGACCTATCTCTGTTCTTGCTTACGGCCTTGGCTCTTGAAAGGGATAGGCTGAAGAAGAAATGTTTTTCAACTAAGGTGATTGATACTATGTTGCAGTCCCGTAAACGTTCCATGTCCTTTGCTTATGTTAGGGTGTGGCGGATCTTTGAAGGTTGGTGTAACGATCGTTCTTGTTCGCCTTGGACCGCTTCCATTCCGGAGGTGTTAGAGTTTTTACAGGATGGTGTAGACAGAGGTCTTGCTCTTTCCTCTTTGAAGGTGCAGATTGTGGCTCTGTCCTGTTTTCGGGGAAGGATACGGGGAGTCTCCTTGGCGTCTTCCCCGGATGTGGTTCGGTTTTTACGTGCTGTAAAGCTGATTTGTCCTCCTCAGCGGCTGGTTGTACAGCCGTGGGATTTGAACTTGGTGTTGGAAGTCTTGGTTGGGCCTCCCTTTGAGCCTTTGGGGTCAAGTACTCTTAAAGATCTTACTTTGTAGTCGGTGTTTTTGGTGGCTATTACTTTGGCGCGGTGAGTTTCGGAGTTGCAGGCTTTGTCTTGTTATGCGCCTTTCCTGGCTTTCTCGAAGGAAAAGGTCTCTTTGAAGCCTTTTCCATCGTTTTTACCAAAGGTAGTGTCGTCTTTCCACGTAAATCAGGACATTTCTTTGCCAGTGCTGGGAGATATGTTTGGAGATGCGTCTCAGTGCCGTTTAGCCAAGCTGGATGTTCAGTGAGTCTTGAGGGTTTATTTATCCAGGACTCAGGAGTTTCGGTCTTCAGACAGGTTGTTTGTGTTGTACGGCGGTCCAAAGAAGGGAGCTACAGCTTCTAAGGCAACTATTTCCAGATGGTTGAAGGAGGCGGTTTCCTCGGCATATCTGATCAAGGGACGTATCGTGCCTGACCAACTGAAGGCGCATTCGACCAGGGGAGTAGCTTCCTCCTGGGCGGAGAGTGGTCTGGTTCTGCCTCAAGATATTTGCAGGGTGGCGGTCTGGTCCTCGTTGCATTCGTTTGTGAAACATTATAGACTGGATGTGCAGGCTAGGGAGGATGCCAGTTTTGGTGCGGCAGTGTTGACTTCTGGGATGCAAGGTTCCCTCCCTTAGGAGTTGCTAAGAGCTGACAGGGACTAAGCACTCAAGGTTCCTGCCATAGCAGGAGCCGAGGCAACAGGCAGAAAGTTCAGAAAGAGGATTTCAAAGCTACAAACTGCCAGAAGTTATGGCTTTCAAGGTTTCTATCACAACAGGAGCCAAGGCACATGGCTGCCTAACCAAAGGCCAGCAGGGGAATAATACAAACACCAGACCAGACTGTAACAAAAATAAATTATTGGTCATCATATATTATTGCTTTTTATTATGTGTTATGTAAATTATTCTACACACATATCTTCCTTATTTCTTACATAGTAATATGTTAATTTAGAACAAACCTCTTATTCTGTTCATAACTATATCTTTTGAAATATAATGTAAGCCACATTGAGCCTGCAAATAGGTGGGAAAATGTGGGGTACAAATGTAGCAAATAAATAAATAAATAAATCTAGGGAGTTTCACTCAGTCCTCCTTCAAGCGTAGGTTCCCCACAACCCGGAAGCAGTCTTGCGACGGTGGTGATGCAGCACGCTGAGGCACCCGAAGTGGACCAAGCTTCCCCTGCTGACAAAGGAGGACCCGTCGCCACGACATCCCCGGGGATACCAAAATCGGAGGATAGACAAGCTACTCAGCCCTCCTCTTCTCTTAACCAGGGCCCTGCTTCCAGAGGGAATGGAGGTTCACTTCTGCAGGTCTCTAACTCCTTTAAGGGAGAGGTTTTGGAGTTAAAACAATCTTATCAGTTTCTGTCTGGTAAAATTGAAGTGCAAGTAAATAAAACTGACTCATTAGAATGTGAAGTTAAACAATTACAGAACTTTGCCTTAACAGTCATCAGGGAAAGAGATATTCAAGTTCTTAAGCTTGAATATTTACAAATTCAAGGAAGAAGGAATAAGTTGAGATTTTTAAATTTTCCTAAATCACCACTTATTCTAGCACTGGATATGTTGAAAAACATATTTTTGTGAAATATTGGGAATTACGGCTGAGGGCTATCCACCCATTGTCAGAGCCCAATATATAATGGGACTTTCAAGAACTTCATCTGAGCAACCTCAACCTGATTTAAATTTGACTGAGTTTTTGGAAAGTTCTTTGGAAGTTATAACGGAATGGACTACCCTTCTGGTGACTTTTGCCTTAGAGCCAGACAGAAATAATATTTTTCATTCTTATTTCTGTCATATAAAATCTGTTTTTCTGGGATCTAAAGTCCAAGTTTCCCCTGATCTAGTTGGGGACACGAAAAAAAGAAGGAGATAATTCTTGGCCTTAAAACCAAAAGTTCTCAACCTAGGTGGATTATTTGTATTAAAATTTCCCTTTAGATGTTTAGTATCTCTCAACTTGATTAATTATGGTTTTTTTGACCTCCAAGAAACTGCAGGAATTTATTAATTCTAAAGAAGGTGTAAGTGATGTTCCCTTAATTGCATCCACTAGTTAAAACTATGCTGTATATTGGCTACAAGTATTTGTTTGCTCTCCACTGTTCTATTGATTGAGATGTATTTTCTTTTGTTTTTCCTGGTATCTGGATCCAGACATTTGTGGACAAAGTTGATGGATAATTTCTATAGAATGACTCTATTTTCCCTTTATGTTTTAGTGCAGCTATTGCTAATACATTTATGTTTATTATGTGAATGTATAATTAAAATCTATAAATAATAAATAAATAAATAAAATAAAAAAGCAGCATCTGCATGTAAGTGACAGAAGTTATATATATACATGGTGATTTAGCAATTTCTAATCTGGATCTTGTATACTGCACAATTCCCAGCAGGAGGTTTGAGTCAGTTTACAGAGTTGGGTTAGTACATGGTTTGGGGAGTGAAGGAGCAGGGAGGGGGAAAGGAGGAAGGACCAAGATAAAAGAGGGAATTGGAAGATGAAGGGTCAAAGTGACCAATGTTTATCAAATAATAATAAGCACCCACATATATGTGTGGGTGCTTATATGCATAGTAGTTTGATTTCAAGAAACTATGGTCCAGATCTTCAAAGGATTTATGCTACTAACTTGAGAGGTATGATCCTAGATTGGCTTCATTGAAAATGTACCAGGGCTGAGTGCCTAAATTTATACTCAAATTTTCACTGAACACCTACATTTAGGAGCATAAAAAGTGGGTGGCAACGGGGCCAGATTTAAGGTAAGGGAAATAAGTTAGGAGTTTAGCACTGATTTTCAGTATTAGGCTCATTATTTATTTATTTATTTTACTATTTATAATCTGCACTAATATTCTAGGCAGACCATAAACAATACACCCATAATTAAAATAAAAAACACTAACATTAAAAATATATTCAATGCCTATATTACATAATTAGGCTCATAAATCTAGGCAAATAAATGGTAGGCCTAAATTTATGAGCATAACTTAAAATCCTAAATTAAGGATGAATTTTCAACTGAAAACCAACACTCTTAAATTTGACTGAAAATAGGGCAAACATTTAGAAGCATAAATTTAGGAATTCAGCTTTTTTTTTTTTTTTTTGGGGCCCTATAGAGGCAACTGTATTAATGGGTGTGTGCAGTTACATGCACTAATGACTAGAATAGCCCTTATGGGTGAATGGGCACCTATAAGTGGGTACAGTGGGTTTCTGGTGAGTTTTAGAGAGCTCCCAGTTTTCACCACAAGTGAAACAGATAGTGGGAGTGATGGGCCTGGGTCCACCTGTCTGCAGTGCACTGCACCCACCATTAGACTACTCCAAGGACCTGCATGCTGCTCTAATGAAGCTGAGTATTACATCTGAGGCTAGCATAGAGGCTGGTAGGTAATATTTTTAATCATATTTTTTGGGGGGTGGGATGGTGTCAGTGACCACTGGGGGAGTAAGGGGAGGTCATCCCTGATACTCTTCAGTGGTCATCTGGTCATTTAGGTCACCTTTTTATGCATTATTCATTATAAAAACAGGTCTAGTTCAAAACATTTTAGCTTTAGTCCTGGACTGTATTGTTTTGTTCCATTATGGCTGAAAACGTCCATATGTTAGGAATACCCAGATCCTGCACTTAACACATCCCTTACACACCCCTTTGTGATTTGAACACACTTCTGATGGACTTCCTAGAAAAAATGTTTAAAAATTGGTTTCAAAAATAACAATTTGGACATTTTTGTGAGAAAAACGGCCAAATGCAGATTCAAGCCACTTTTTGGGCATTTTTCTCTTTTGAAAATGAGCCCCATGGTATTATGATTGTTCTAAATCCTTCACTGGACACTGTTTACAAACAAATTTGTTTTTTTATGTATAGTTTTAATGGGTAGTTGTAAAATACAATCATAACTAAACCATACTTTTCTCAAGAAGTAGGTCATGTAATTACAGTTTTACAGTAATCTGTATAACTTCCATACATTTTCCTGCTTTCTAAGCCTATATTTGCTTCCTAGTAATAATATGGTTTTCTGTTGAATAACATTCTCAGAAAACCATATTATTACTAGGAAGCAAATCTTTGTGCAGGAGGTATTGTATAATATAGTAATAACAATGCGTGCCACCATTTCTTTATCCACTACTGTCATGATCAGCATAAAACGCTATGAACCCTAAAAACAGCATGAGCCAATATTACAATTACAAGAGCAAAATTGTTACTGCAAATATTCCAGCAGGTCTTTGAAATGTGAATTGAGCTAACCACAGGAGCAAAAAGAGCAAGCACAGTGATGGAAGACATAGATCCCAGGGCCTGTTCAGAATCTCACTGGAACATTTATTGAAATAAAGTGCAATAAAAGAAAAGCATTTAAAACCCAGGGCAGGATATTGGTGGGGAAATCTCGCTGGCTGGCTGTGCATTCTACCAAGTTCACTTTGAAGACAAGAAGGACCACAAATTTCAAAATAAATGATAAAAACACAGAACTGGCAGGATGATCCCTGAGGGCTAATATCATATAGCTTATAACTGCTTAGACATTTGTCACCATATCCTGCATAAGGACACATACTGTGAAAACTTTTATTAATGTGTTCCATCACTTTGCAATAAAATGCTTTCTCACATCCATTATGCAAAGTAGGTTCGTACTTGGCATATTGCTTAATAGATTCTCCAGTCAACTATACAAATACTCAATTATTATTGCATGTACCTAGAAATGAAAGTTTATTCATTAATTCTCCCTCAATATTAGAATCCGCAGTCCCTCAAAAACATATTTTTATGTTTAAGAATGTTATGTTGTAGAAGTTAGAAGCCTAAAGTAAGAATAGGGAATGCCACCATATTTACCCATTTATATGCAATAGCATTGCCTGTCTTCATAAAATGTTATTAGATTTATTCATAAACCTAATTAATATACTCAGAAGATACATGAAATGTTGTTGAAAATGAAATATGTTACAGAGCAACTGAATACATGGGTCTTGTTATAAACAGGCAAGTGTAAAAGCAAGGTTGGTCAACTCTTCAACTTCTACAACTTAAGTAAGGAAACTCACACTAGAAACAGGTAAAAATAGAGTCAAAGCATTGGGTTACCCAGCAAGATCTGCAATTTCAATACTATACAGAAGACATGGGGTAATTTACATGAAAGCAACAGTTAACCCTAAACACCTTTCTGGGCAGACTGGAGGGCCATTTCAGTCTTTATCTGCCATCATTTACTGTATCACTATATTACTACAAAGTTGAGTCTCTCCCAATCTTCAACAGATGAGATGGTTATTTCCCTTAGTAAGCTTCAATGAATGAAAGCAGAGATTTGATTCTTCCCATCTTCAACAGAATGGAAAAAGCCTTCCTGAATGTTAAAGATGGAAATTAATGGATAGCATAGCTCACAAGCTTTGTCACAGTAGTAAAGAGAGCTAGAAGAGTTATTACCAACCTCTTCAGCATGGTTAAAATTGGGTTGGCGTCAATGGTTGACCAATTCAATAGAAAGGACACAGTCCCCACCAAATTCATTATGACTGCAGAAGACCCATTGCTCTTGTGATCCCACACTGATTATAGAAACATTTTGGGCTAGTCTTTATAAATGGCACCTGAAAATTCTGCAAGGGAAAAAAGTAGGCCTAGACGTATTCTATAAAGTACACCAACATTTTATAGAATAATCTTAAATTTCCATGTGGTATATCAAATAATGCCAAACACCTCTCCATGCGACCAAATATAGTCGTGGCCATTTATGCAGTGTTTACATGGCATAAATCCCAGTGCCTAAATTAGATGCAGAGCAGGTGTATTCCATAACAACGCACATAGATTTTAGAAACACCCATGCTCCACCCATGGCCATGCCCCCTTTTCAACTATGCAACTTAGAATTAAGATGCACCATGTTACAGAATAGGCTTAGATAGTTGTGTACATAAATCTTAATTGCCAATTAGTGCTGATAATTGCTTAATGTCCAATTAATAGTGCTGATTAGCTAGTTAACCAATTAAGTTAGGTACATTGTTATAGAATATGCTTCAATTTCCACGTGGAAATTAGGGTACCATATATAGAATCCTGGGGTTTATTTTTAAATAATTTGTATTAAGAAGAAGGCAGTTAGGCCATAACACATGAACCAAAAAATAAAAATGACTGCATGCAAAGCCATAAATGTCAATCAAAACATTTTACAGAGAAAATCCAACCCCCAACCCTCCCATCCCAACATCCCCAAGCCATCCCTTGTGCTGCACAAAGAAGGGCTTATTTTAATAGTCTACTGCAGGCTGCTAGCTGCAAAGTGGCCCAGAAGCTCTCCCACTTCCATTGAAAGTACACACCTTGCACCGACAAAATGTTCTCAATGTCCAGATGACCAATAGACAGCAAGGTAATCATATGAGTTATCCAGATCACCAACGTAGGGGCCAGTGGTTCACATCCAAATAATAAGATCACTTTCTTAGCCATCAGCACTAGCCTAAGAAGAAAACCATGCAATCCCGGAGAAGTTGGCTTAGAAAGCTTGTACACACCAAACATTAAGTGAGGATGCAATGAGATGGTGCAATGAGATGCAATGAGATGGTGCATGCCCACAGAGTTGAGGATGTACGCACTAAATGGGCCCAAAAGGACTGGATCAGAGGACAGGTCCAAAACATGTGGCCCAGAGCGGCCAGGCTATGATGACATTTTAAGAGAGGCCCTTGAGACAGCAAAAGTCACCTCACCTCTCGCCTTGACTACTGCAACCTACTCCTCACTGGCCTCCCACTTAACCATCTATCCCCCCTTCAATCAGTTCAGAACTCCGCTGCACGCCTTATATTCCGCTTGAACCGATATACTCATATCACCCCTCTCCTCAGGTCACTTCACTGGCTTCCGATCAGATACCACATACAGTTCAAGCTTCTCCTTCTTACCTACAAATGCACTCAGTCTGCAGCCCCTCATTACCTCTCTACCCTCATCTCCCCTAATGTTCCTGCCCGAAACCTCCACTCACAGGAGAAATCCCTCCTCTCAGCACCCTTCTCCACCACCGCCAATTCCAGGCTCCGCCCATTCTACCTCGCATCACCTTACGCATGGAATAAACTTCCTGAACCCCTACGCCAAGCCCCCTCCCTACTCATCTTCAAATCATTGCTCAAAGCCCACCTCTTCAATATTGCTTTCGGCACCTAACCTTTATACCTTTCATGTAATCGAGAATGCCCCAAATTGACTACACCTACTTGACTGACTGTACATTTGTCCATTAGATTGTAAGCTCTTTCAGCAGGGATTGTCCTTCTGTGTTAAAATTGTACAGCACTGCGTAACCCTGGTAGCGCTTTAGAAATGTTAAATAGTAGTAGTAGTAGTAGTAGTAGCTCGATGAGGTGAAATGTACAGCCACAGAACAACCTTGTATTGCAATTCCCAAAGCAGCATGTTACTCAGTTGTCATCAAACACCTGCAAGCAGTCTTTGACTTGACTCTCTGATAGTCACCGTCAAATCTATAGACCAATGTTGAGCCAAGTATGCATAATCAAAATCTTCGGTTGAGTGTTGCAGGTATTTATGGTGATAAGCCAAGGGGACCTTGTTCTGTGAGCCTAATGTCAATGCCTTGCTGTAGAGTCTCCTGGATATCTTCACATAGATGTTCCCACCACGGTAGCTCACAGACATAATATTGCAATTGACAATTAGCAAAACAATATATGGCATAAATCTGGAAATTCAACTTGAGGTCTGAGAACGGTTTCAATTTACCATCCTTAAGAGTTGATATAAATAGTGAATGCCCAGGGATTCTCACTGATCAAACACCGCTGACTCACTGCCAAGAGGAAAATCTGGATTGTGCCAAATAGCAATGAAGGGAGTCACTGCAGGTAAAAAAAAAAAAGTGTGACATTTACAGAGCCAATGTCAAGCAGCCTGTGCAGGTTTTAAGAAAATATTCTGCTTCAAGCAGGTGGGAGTACGCCCCAGAATAGTGTGCAACTGCCAACTAAAATAATCTGTAGAAAATAGTGTGGCTTCCAAAGGGGGCTCCGAAAACTCTTGGGACCCTGAAACCAGTCATTAAAGTGTCTTATAGTGCATGCCACAGTTAAGTAATACAAATTGAGCAAATCCAACCCCCCCATGAGACCTTGGTTTGTGTAAGATGGAAATGGGTAACCTCGCTCGTCTCTCCTGCCAAAGGTAGCCCTGAAGGAGTCCATGTACTGTCACTTTATCCCAAGCTTTTAAAAATAGAGGCAGCATTCGAAAAACGTAAATCCACCCAGGGACTAAAATCATATTGAACAAACAAATACACCCTAGTAAAGAGAAAGACACACCATAATCCAAGAGTCTGCTGCAAATCCCGCAGCAGGGATCAAACATTGCAATTGTAGAGGAGAGAAAGGTCAGAGGGAATCTTGACACCCAAATATTTAAACTGACCTTCAGCCCAACTCAAAGGAAATTACCCAGGCCAGCATGTATGGAGCTCTGGGGTAGAGGGGAGTGCCTGGGATTTAGATACATGGAGTCTAAAACCAAAGAATTCCCTATAATAGGTAAACAAGTACAACAGTGCTGGCTAAGAAGTGTGGGGATCTGTCAAGGTCAAAAGCAAGTCATCTGCAAAGGTAAGCACCTTAAGAATCTGGATAACTGGGTTACCAACCACCACCCTCCTGACCTCCTCTGAACTCCGAATCAAACACAAAAGGGGCTCTAGAGAGAGAAGAAAGAGCAGAGGAGAGAGGGGTACCCCTGCCGTGTTCCACAGGAAATTGGAAAGGAGGACGTCTGGACCCTATTGACCAGCAGGTTGGCATATGGATCACTGTAAAGAGTAGAAATGGCCTTATAATACCAGCTGTCAATCCCCATGCAGCTCAGGGTAGCAAAAAGAAAAGGTTACTGAACTCGGTCAAAGGAACATTTAGCATCCAGACTAGTTATCAAAAGTGGAATATCCTGCTACTGACTGTAAGAAAGGGCTGTAAGCAGCTTCAAAACATTTAGGACAGATTTATGCCCCTGGACAAAACCAACCTTGTCCTCCTGTATGACAGCCAGGAAAGCCCAGCACCAAAAGGTCCACTAGAATTCTCGAGAGGATCTTGAGATCAACATTGATGTGAGATATAGGTTGATAAGCCCCTGGATGATCTCTTGGCTTGCCAAGTTTAAGTAATAAACTGAACAAGGTGGTATTTTTATAAGATGAAAGCCTCTGGGTATCGATGATGGCATCAAAATATGCCACCAGGGGACCGATAACCTTCATTTGAAGGAGTTTATAATATTCAAAGTAAAGCTATCAGGCCCTGGTGTGGAGTGTAATTTAAGTGCCTGGATAAGCCACCTGGACCTCCTTAGCAGTGATGGACTTATTAAGGGCCTGTAAAACCTCTGGGGCAAGATGAGGCATTCCCAAAGACTGGAGAAAATTTGTGATCCAAGAAAATGGGAGAGGAATACCCCTGCTATTTCTTCCACCCTTGAGGTCATCCCACCCACCGGCGTACGAATAGAACAGATATGATAGGCTCCACTTCATACTTTAGTACCTTGAGCCAAAAATTTACCAGTTTTGTTACCATTTTTAAAATACTTATACTTCCAGTAGAAAGCCATACGCATGGTATGCTAATGTAGGAGACCACTGAGCAGCGTTCTGGTGGCCATCAACATATCATGGGACACACGGGTAGGGCATGTAATGTAAGTGTGCTTGACTAAAAGGTAGTGAACTCCAAAGAGGAGAACAAGTAAAATGGGTATTGCCATCCCTAATGTTGTTGAGAATAAGGATTCCCATTGAGCTTGATCCAGACCATCGTGTGGTTGGAAATCTGCTCAGGACCTATTGAAGCAGAAGAAATATGTAGAAATAAGGTCCTGATAACAAAAATATAATTCAGACGCGAGAGTGTGCAATGTTCATGATGTGTGGGTGTAATCCCACTTCTTAGGGTGTAAGAGCCACTAGGGATCCAACAGGCTTAGAGCAGTGCAAAAGGTATTTAACATCCCTGCTCCTCCCAAGGGTCCCAACGTTGCTCCCTCTGAGCAATCCAAAGAGGGATTTAGCACTAAACTTATGTCCCCAGCTACAATCTAATTGTCCTCTGCATAAGGGATGCACGCCTGGAGTAAATGATGATAAAAGGAGCCATCATATGGAACTGGGCCATAGACCCCTATTAGAATCGTCTCCCAACCCTGCAAAGTAAGATGGACCTCCAACAAGTGGCCTCTGTCATCCATGAATAAGAGCCAACCAGTACATGGCAAAGACTTATGTACCAGAATTGCTACCCCACCCCATATCTTCAAGGGGGAGCAAAAAATCTCCCCTACCCACTGCCTATGCAATTTTGATGTTCTACCAAGGGCAGCCAGGTCTCTTGTAGATAGGAAATGTCCACTGTATGTTTTTTCAGTACTCCCAGAACTTTTCTGCGCTTTCCCTTGGATTCTAAATAAGCATATTTTGTAATGTGATGCGTGTAAATTCTAAGTTACATAGTTGAAAAGGGGGCATGGCTGTGGGTGTGGAATGGGCGGGTCATGGGCATTTCACAAATCTATGCATGTTGTTATAGAATATACCTGATCCATGCCTAATTTACGCCAAGTTTTACTTAGCGTAACTGCCTGTGACTAACTTTAGTTGTGTGGATGGGTGCTCGGTGTATTCTATAATCTGTGTGGAAAATTAGGCTTATTCTATAAAGTGCACCTAGATTTAGGTGTACTTTATAGAATATGCCTAGACTCCACCTATAGAATCTAGTTCTTTATGGGGGAAGTGATTCCACCCATATTCCAAGATAGGATTCTAGCAGTACCCAATGGAGGACTACTCAAAAATCCCCACTATAAGTGTAGTAGTAGTCAGACCCAATACCAAACCTCCTGCTCTAGGGTGCCTAGCTCCACCCAAAAACCAGTAGCAAACTCCAGGATGCCCAGATCCCCAGTCAACAGCCAGCGACACATACCAAGCCCAGTCATTCCTCCAATACTCACACTCACAATCATGCAGGTCCCACTCCAAACCCTCCCTGCCCCATGCCAGACCTGCCCACACCCCATCCCTCCCCTGACCCCACCCCGTACCCATTTTTCCAGACCCCATCCCTTATCAACCCTCAGAAATTCCTACCACATCACAACACAATGCAGCAGAAAAGGGAACCATAATTAATGTCTCGGGTTCCGTACCCCACTGGCTCCCCACAACAGACAAACCTCCTTGCAACATCAAAACCCCTGCAAAACAAGTGAAACACATTAACACACTGCTCAAACTATACAGTTAAGTTAGGAAATCCAGCCTTGCAAGGCAGAAATGTAGTATCAAGCCCACTGTTCCCTCTTTTCAGGTCTGGTCCTCAGTGAGCTCCTGTAGCCAAATCAAGCAATCTTGTGCAGCCTGAGGAGTATTCTAAACTTGCCACTGTCCATGGTGGTACACCTTGAGGAGGGCTAGATATAAGAGCATGAAGTGAATGTACTAGTCATATAGTGTGGAGCAGATGGGGGAAAACGTCCGCCGCTGCTCCTGTAAAGCAGTAGAATAATCTTGGAAGATTTTAACCGGTGCTCCCTCATAATGCAGAGAGTCTCTCTTGAGCCAGAAGTCACAAAGAATCTTGATTTTGTGAAGATATTTGTGCTCCTTTATAATTACCACTCGTGGTCTGCTCCCTCCATTTTGCAGCCAGCCCACTCTATGGGCCCGCTCCAAACAGATAGGTCGCACATGTTCAGAAAGTGCTAACTCCAAGGTAAGCCATCATTCTGGCAAGATATGTAGTCCATTCTGGCAGGTGTTCCAGCAGTCCCATGATACGGAGGTGAATATAACAACCACCGCGGCTCCCTCCACCACCATCTTGTTCTCCTTACTGTTCTTCCTTCTGTTTTTTTCAATCCTTTGCTCAACATCAGGCTCTCCAATTGTGTGAGAATGGTGGTCCATGAAAAGATGAGCAGTAAGCAGGGAGGCAAATGCCTCAAACACAGGTCATATTAAGCAAAAAGAGTGCCAGTAGAGCATGGGAACCATGGAGAGGAACAATGGCATGTCTGTTCCTCTCAATGCATCAAGTGGTCTATAAAAACATTTTAATACTGTTGCCATGTTTTCCCACTGTAAAACTGTCTCTTTGCATGAGGTATATAAGATCCTGTTTTTTTAATGAGTCATATTAAGGTTAAAAGATGAAGGGTGATTATACAGGTTCAGTGTGATGTGATGACAACAATATGACTCATCCACATTGAGGCTGTTTCACTTAAAAATAGGAGCCTAAAAAGAAGTACTGAGCTGAAATACTAAATTTTAATAATTGAAGAAGACTATTTAGTAGCCTGTAAATGCACCTGTGTGGTTTATCACAGATCCCATTATTAGCAACAGGGCCCACTCACTAAAATGTGTGATAATCTATGTTAACATGCATTGCCGCATATCACAAGTTAACAATAGACTCTAAGGTTTGCAAGACTTGGCATGTGTAGACACAAGGTTGTACCTTTTTTTTAAAGTTGGAATTCTACCCAGTTAGTCTTAACAAAAACAGTGAAAGAAGATAAGCAAGTGAAGTAACAAAATAGAACACAAAGGGCCCTGTTTACTGAGGTGCGTTAGTGTTTTTAGCATGCCTACACTTAGCGCGTGCGCTAACCATGTAGGCGCCTATAGGCATATACATGGTTAACGTGCGTTAAAAACATTAACACGCCTATAATGCTGCTTAGTAAACAGGGCCCAAAGATTTTAAAACATCATTACAGGCACATTTAGTGAAGACCAAAAGAGAAAGCATATTGGGACATCCTGAAAGTCAGGAATGAATTCATTCCATTGTGTGGGAAGAAGAAAAGCAAAAGCACAAACATGAGAATGATGCCTACTTTGTAAGAAGAGTATAAAAAACGCAAATTGGAAGCAATATGCAGAAGAGTGAGGAAGAAGAACAGAGAAATACAAAGGAGCCAGACCATGAATTCATTTGAAAAAAATGTGCACTCTTACAGGTGCACATAGATTTGGGGATGGGGGTTTATAGAGGTTATTTTGCATTTAGCAAGGAGTAGAGACCTTCTCTTGAACTTCATGCATGCTAATTCAGGTTGCTGCTTGAATGCACACAGAAACATTTTAGGATCATTAAGACTTGTTCATGCATGCTATAGTGGATTACTGTCTGCATCCCTTTCTATATTAGGTCAGTATATTCACTGGTTTGTCTGCTTATATGAAGTCACTGACAGATGGATGAACACGATCTGCCCATAGACCATTACTTTTTTATACTTTGAAAATGAATATCTAAAATACATAAGTTTGCTAAGACATCTGGTAATAAAGCTTGGCAAGAGAATTCTGAGCAATTTGTAAGAGGTGGAGAGAAGATTCAGGAAGAACAATGAGGAGACTATTACAGTAATCAAGATGGAAAAGGAAGACAGTTTGAAGGATGAGATGACAGGCAAAGGTCAGTGAAGAATGGGTTTATGAATATTGAACAGCTGATAGCAAAAATGAACAGATGGACCAGATATGAGATTGAAGACAAAGACTGGACAATAGTAACACCATGGTACTTTTACAGCTGCTGAGTCTAAACAAGAGAGTGTCAAAACAGTCTTGCCACAGCAACATTTCCAGAGCTTAAAAGAGAAGTGCTCTATTCAGAAAGAAAAGAGAGACAGCATTTAGCTATGCCAGCATTTGTAAGTTGTTTCACCCTTTTCCCCTAATGAATCATTATAAATCCAGTTTTAAAAAAAGTCCTTATGAAGTCAGAACTATGGTCAGCTAGTCCTCTGACAGCTAACAATGGCTGCTGTATCTTTAAAAGTTCTATTTCCAATCAATGCTATCCATCCTCAAGGTGTAAAAGCATATGGGAAATTTTATTTTGAGCTCAAGTCCCTGCAAAAGAACAAGGAGGGATCAAGGGTACAGGAACCAAAGCAAAACAGAAACACACGCACACACACACACACGGGACTTCAAAACTGGGACAATAGGTGATAATTTATTCAGAAAATGACCCAACACAGGCTGCGTTTCAGAAAATATTTTACACTCGACAAATAGTTAAGCACTGGAACTCATTGCTGGAGCAAGTTGTAAAAGCAGTTATTATAGTTGGGTTTAAAAAAGATTTTTTTTCCAAATTCCTGGAGAAAAAGTCTATAAACTGATTATTAAGGTAGACCTGGGGAAATCCGCAGCTTAATCCTGGAGTTATGTAGCATGAAATCTTGCAGCTTTTTGGGACTCTACTATATACCTATGATCTAGACTAGCCACTATTGGAAACAGGATACTGTTTTCAGTAGGACAACTCTTATGTTATTATTATGTTAGCTCTATGTGCAACAACTTACTGTAATATATAAAATTTGGTCAGTTACCAGCTTAACGCTCTGTTTATTACTTTGACCTGTGACACAAAACAATAAATGCCTTTGTGCACTTGGATGAGAAAAGACACACCCTTGTGCTACATTCAAGTTTCCTTATTGCTCGATATTCCACGTATCAAAGTCATGTCTAAGAGGTTTCCATAGAGTGAACATGCATGCCTGGTTTTCCAAATCTGCAGAACTTGTGTGTAATTTTGAAAGTCATGCACATAAGTTGAAAAAGGACCCAGAAAAAAATTTTAAAAAGTTAGTTTGAAAAATATAAGAAAGTATTGAGGAAAGCAATATGACCTTTTTCTTCATGCTTACTATCTAATTGCTCTGTTTCGTAGAGCTACAGAATGTTCAGTGTTAGTACACTGTGGATTATTCTCCCCTTTGCTTCTGCTTGCTCACATTGTCTGGTTTCTCCCAGGTTTCAGGTTTTTATCAGTTTTTTACCATTAGGGGAGAGCACTATTTTAGTCTCCATACAGGTTCTTCTTTACTACAGTTTGTGAGACATATATAATCTTGTGCATTTGACATATGAAATTTTGGACTTATGTATTGTATACTCCTGAGGAAGAAGAAAAAAAACCACAGGGAGGAACACTAGATCCCTACATTAAGACAATCCAGCAGAAAAAGGAGTAGGGTGGGTTGGCTCTTTCAAGAAACCAAGGGAGACGTATGTGCAGTGAATAGTCTTAATTAAAGGAACATCAAGTGACTCGACACAGCTGTCATGTTTCGACACTTACGCGCCTGCTTCAGGAGCCTTGTAATGTTTCCAGTGTATAGTATAAATAAACGGTTGTCATTTTAGAGAACACGGCTCTAATCAAAATACAAGATCCAAATACTCAAGGATAAAATTCTCAAGAACTACCATAGCAGCAAGAAGAGCAATGTTCTTGAGAGTTTTTTGTATTTTGATTAGAGCCTTGTTTTCTAAAATGACCACCCTTTATTTATACTATACACTGGAAACATCACAAGACTCCTGAAGCAGGTGTGAAAGCGCCAAAACACAGCAGCTGTGTCTAGTCACTTGATGTTCCTTTAATAAAGACTATTCACTGCACATACGTCTCCCTTGGTCTCTTGAAAGAGCCAGCCCACCCTTCTCCTGTTCCTGCTTCCTTGTGGACTCCTGATACAGGTACTATAGATGAAACAAAGCTTGTATTGAGTCTTTTTAACAGTTGTGTACTTCTTCATGTGGTTTCATGCAAATTGCTGTTAATAAAAGATTTTTAAGATACTTTTTGGTTACACACGGGTCTTCAGTCATCTCCGCTGTTTGGCAGCTGTTTTCTGGCCTGTGGAGATTGCTTCTCTTCACCCACTGCTTTCAGCAGGTGTAAACGCAGGTGACTTAAGTTAGGTGTGAATTAGGCACTTAGGTGCTATTCTATAAAGTGCGGATGCCCTTTATAGAATACCGCTCAATTCATGATTTTTTTTCTGCACCAACGTTTTGGTGTTGTTTACTGAATTTAGTCCCTAATGCACACTTACTATGTGTAAGGGCTAAAGAGCTATTTTATAATTTATATCCACAAGTCACCAGGATTACATTTTGTAAATGGCGCATAAAAAAATCAGCACTGAAAAAAATAGTGCTTAGTGCCATTCTATAAATGCTGCTTAAAATTAGACACCGTTTATAGAATACTGCCTTGTGCCAGGAACCATGACTACATTTATACACAACCATTTATACCAATGAAACCTTGGTGTAAATCCCTGTGCCTAAATTAGGTATGTGGGGAACGCTCCTGATCCACCCATGTCTCTTCCATGGCCGAGCCCCTTTTTTGGACCCACACATAAAATTTACATATGTAAATTTTAATGAAATCCAGTTAGCACCAATAATTGCTTGTTAAGAAGCCAATTTGTGCTACTTGGCTTATTCAATTAAATTACACACACACACCCAAATTTATGAGTACAATTTTTAGCGACTTTTATATAATTTGGGGATTAGTGCATAAGTGCAAGGAGCATACACATAACTGCAAGTTATATGCTAAAACGTCACATTTAGCCATCAACAATTACACCTGTCATAGATCTGGCTTAACTCTTCATACCTATATTTAAGTGTGTCAATGCCAACTTAGAATAATATTTTTTAAAAAGATCTTGGCACACAGATATCAATATAGAATTGGTACTCAGCTTGCAGCATCGGTGCACCAAAATTGTGACATCTAGATATAGGATTGCTCCTATAGAGTATAATTATCCATTCACATAAAATATTCTGAAAACAAACAAGAAATCTTCCAGCAATGGTACAGATCAGAAGTAGAATTAGAAAAACATTCTGATCAAACTTGGGTATCACATCAGAGAGAGCAACACAACCTCCTTTCACTACCAGATCCCGAGAAGTAAGAAAACCTTGCATAGGATCACACTCAAACTGCATGAACCTACCTATGAAAAGTAAGCACTGCAAATATTCTAGAACACCTGTACACCACCAACTGGAAAAAGTGAACAATATACACAGAGTCTACATGTTACAAGAATCCTTCTCTGCGATTACCAAAGGAAACATAAACCACCACCTAGTAACAACAAAGGACAAAAAAGAGAAAAAGAGACACTACACATTAGAAACAAATACCTAGATGAAAAATGAAATTGAAAACCCAAGAAACCAGACTGTGAGCATCAGAACACTGAAAAAAAGAGAAATAGACATTTCTTCCTGTTCCGAGCAAAATACAAGAAATCTACATTTTCAATGCTGATATCTCATTTTTCAAAATATTTAAAAATAACATTTTTTGTACCTTTGTTGCTTGACCATGTTGTTTTTCTACTTGGGTTGGTCTTGGTCTCTCTTTACTACATCCTCTTGTTGGCTTTCTCCTAAGTCATTTAGCAGGATCTAATATCTTTTCTGCTATTTACTGTCTTTCTTTCTTTCTTTCTTTCTTTCTTTCTTTCTTTCTTTCTTTCTTTCTTTCTTTCTTTCTTTCTTTCTTTCTTTCTTTTCTTCTATCTAATGCTGATTCTAATCTTTCTGTCTCATTTTCTCCATTTCTCTCATTTGTTTTTTTACCTACCTGCAGCTAGATTTTATTGCTCCTTCTCTACTCTAGCCCCCCTCCCCAATCTTCATCATTTACCTACTTACCAGCTTTTTACTTCCTATGTTTACCTCCCTAGTGCTCCAATTTCTGTCTTACTCTTCCCCCAGTCTCCTATTTCTTGTCTTTCATCCACGTTTTAAGCTTCCATTTCTACCCTCTGTATTCATTGCCTCCTCAGCCTATCTTCTCTGACTCTTAGCCCTTTCCAAACCCAGTTCCTTTCTTGACAATCATCCCTCTCCAAATGTTTTTTAAACCCAGATATGCTAATCGATTTACTTCTACTCATTCTATACCACTCAGGATTTTGTAGACCTCATTCATATCTCCCCTCATCTGTCTCTTTTCCATGCTGAAGAGCTCTAACCTCATACAAGAGGAGTTCCAGCCCCTTTATCATTTTGGTCGCTCTTCTTTGAACCTTTTCTTATTCTGCTATATCTTTTTTGAGATACAGCGACCAAAACTGAATACAATACTCCAGGTGCGGATGCACCGTGGAACAATATAAAGGCATTATAGTATTTTTGGTCTTATTCACCATGCCTTTCCTAATAATTCCTAGCATCCTGTTTGTTTGCCGTACACTGAGCAGAAGATTTCAGCGTATTATCTACAACGACACCAAGATCTTTTTCTTTGTTGCTGAGTTCCATTGGGATATTCTAAATTAGACGTCACTATTATGACTTGGACATCTTTTCGAAAATGCCCCCCACATGTGCTTGGAAGTGACTGAAGTGGAAATATAAGATCATACATGTGCATTCCTTTAATGAAATGGGAAATTCACATGTAGATTTTGACTCACCTAAACCATATCCCCAACACACCTCTTTCCAATTACTATGTATTATGGACATTCATGTGTAACTTCAGTTCTTTCTAAAATTTACATTTACACATGGATGTCATTTCCATATGTCAATGCCTGAATTTCTATATGGAATTTGCAAATAAAGTTTCTAAAATAACCCCAATAATTGGTTAAATGTCTTTATAAAATAGCCTAAAAACAGGTGACTTCCTGCTCTATTAACCTAGGTATCCTGTTATAAAATTACCCTCTGGTACTTGACTTCTTCTTTACCCACCGGGAGTTGGATCCCTAGCAGCATACCAAAAATGGTGTTGCAATATTTTTTTCCTGTAGGGTTGGGGTCCCGCCCACTCTTATTTTCTCATATTTTATTCCTCCTGTTATGAGAGGGTAGGGCCTGTCCTCTTTGACTTCTCACTTTTCCTTCCAGTTTATTGCTATACATAGACTGGTTTGAGCAAGGGCAAACACACCTATATGTATATGCTGATAGAGGGACGGACAGCAACAAAGCCTCTCCATCACTTAGGCAAAGCATGCTTACAAATCATTAGGAAATAATACTGAAAGAATTTATTTATTGATGCAAACTTGGAGGCCCTTTTACCAAACTGTAGCAAATAGTGTCCTTAGCATGTCCTTACACGGGTCATTCCCATGCGCTAAGTCCATTTTTACCATAGGGGTAAAATGGCCAATTTTTCTATTCTCAGTATAAATGGTCACGCACTAATTTTCCCATTAACGTGTGAAAGTAACACTGAGACCCTATTACTACCTATTTGTAGGTGGTAAGGGATCATGCACTAACCATACACTAATTAGTATGCTACAGTGTAGCTACACTAACTGATGAGCACAGAATAGGCCCACTCTCCTCCCCCAGACCTGCTCCCAGCATTAAAAAAAATATTTTTTTTCAATTTTTATCATGTGGATAGCACTCGCACATGCCAAAATTACCACAGGATCCTGAGCGTGCCCCATGATAAGGCATTTTTTGCTGCAGTAAGCATACATTAGTGCTTTCTGTAGCTTAGGAAAAGGATCCCTTATTTTGGTACACTTCAGTGTTCTCTGCAAATTCACTTTCTTCAGTTTAGTCATCACTGACATGCTTGAAAGGAAACATTTCATACTTCAAAAATATCTTTGATAAAGATTTTCCTATTCTGAACGTACTTACAATTTCTATAAAATGATTATATTCAGTATAACATTGGTAGTTGAGGGCCCTTTTACTAAGGCACGTTGAAAAATGGCCCACAGTAGTGCAGACGTGTGTTTTGAGCATGCACAGAATCATTTTTCAGCGCACTTGCAAAAAAAAAAAGCCTTTTTAAAATTTTTGTCGAAAATGGGCGTGCGGCAAAATGAAAATTGCCATGAGTCCATTTTGAGTCTGAGAACTTACCACCAGCCATTGACCTAGCGGTAAAGTCTCATGCGGTAATTGGGTGGTAATGACCCATGGGTGTCAAATGCCACTTGGTGTGTGTCCAATACATATGTCCAAAAATTAAAATTATTTTTTGGACGCATGTATTGGATGTACACCAAAAATGAAATCACTGCAAGAGACATGTGGCAGCCGGGCAGTAACTCCATTTTGGTGCGCGTTGGGCATGCATAGATGCTTATGCAGCTTAGTAAAAGGGCCCCTGAAAGAATAAAACAAATTTACCAAGGGCCCTGTTTACTGCCCATCTTCCGACACAAATCGGGAGATGGCGTCCTTCTCCTAAGGGCGCCCAGATCAGCATAATCGAAAGCTGATTTTGGGCATCCTCAACTGCTTTCCATTGCAGGGACGACCAAAGTTTAAGGGGGCATATCGGCAGTGTTCCGAAGGCAGGACGGGGGCATGGTTAAGAGATGGCCATGCTCAGCCGATAATGGAAAAAAGAAGGGCGTCCCTGACGAGCATTTGGCCAACTTTACTTGGTCCCTTTTTTTTCATGACCAAACCTTGAAAAGGTGCCCGAAATGACCAGATGACCACTGGAGGGAATCGGGGATGACCTCCTCTTACTCCCCCAGTGGTCACCAAACCCCTCCCACCCAAAATACAAAAAATACAACACATTTTTTGCCAGCCTCTATGCCAGCCTCAAA
Organism: Microcaecilia unicolor; assembly: GCF_901765095.1. Taxonomy (NCBI): domain Eukaryota; kingdom Metazoa; phylum Chordata; class Amphibia; order Gymnophiona; family Siphonopidae; genus Microcaecilia; species Microcaecilia unicolor. Next base: position 203,756,148 of record NC_044037.1, on the reverse strand, counting down.
TGTCATACCCAGCTCCATCACAGCAGTATGCAGGTCCCTGGAGCAGTTTGTAGTGGGTGCAGTGCACTTCAGACAGGCGGACCCAGGCCCATCTCCCTCCCTACCTGTTACACTTGTGGTGGTAAATGGGAGCCCTCCAGGACCCACCCGAAACCCACTGTGCCCACATGTAGGTGCCCCCCTTAATCCCTAAGGGCTATGGTAGTGGTGTACAGTTGTGGGTAGTGGGTTTTGGGGTGGTTTGGGGGGCTCAGCACACAAGGTAAGGAAGCTATGCAGCTGGAAGCAATTTGTGATGTCCACTGCAGTGCCCCCTAGGGTGCCCGGTTGGTGTCCTGACATGTGAGGGGGACCAGTGCACCACGAATGCTAGCTCCTTCCATGACCAAATGCCTTGGATTTGGTCGTTTTTGAGATGGGCGTCCTCGGTTTCCATTATCGCCGAAAACCGAGGTCGCCCATCTCTAAGGTCGACCTAAATGTTGAGATTTGGGCATCCCCGACTGTATTATCGAAAGAAAAGATGAACGCCCATCTTGTTTCGATAATACCGCATGCCCCGCCCCTTCGCTGGGGTGTCCTTAGAGATGGGCGCCTTTAAAGATGGGCACCCAGTTCGATTATGCCCCTCCACGTTGCATTTTCAGCGCATGTTAAGCACCGTGTAGATGCCCATAATATTCCTATGGGCGTCTACATGGTTAGTGTGCACTAATTTTTAGCACATGCTAAAAACACTATCACACCTTAATAAACAGGGCCCCAAGTTTAATATTTAAATGACAACATTTTAAAAACATTCTCATACTTGGAATTACAGTAGACATTTAACAGGTTTTCACTGACTTGGATAAGAAGCCTATTCAATAAGAAAAACAGAGACTTCCTTCATGTTTTAGAGTAACATTTTTAAGACACCTATAAAAGAGGAGATTAGAAGTTTTCAGCATTGATAGAGACAACTGTTTGCACTCCATGCATGCAGGCACATTTCACAGCCATGTGAGGATAACGGCAGGAGGTGTCTGTTCAATCTGTACAGTGATGTTGTGATAGAATATATTTAGCACACTGTATTCGATCCAACTGCATACTACAGAGAATTATGGTCCAGTAGCAGCAGTAGCACAAATGAATCTACACTATAAACAGGTGCTATGCGGACCATTTAAAAATTGTTCCCTGACAACATACAGAACATGCATAGATTTTACCCAATATATTTTTTGCAGTTCCGACTTGTGGTATGAAAAACCTAAACAATTGGTCTCTGTGAGGATTGGAATGTGGGAACTAGAGAATACCCCATGATTTCATTTAACTGAGGTCTTCTATCCTGATTAAAAAAATGTTGTTTAGGTTTTTAATACCACAAGTTGGAACTGCAAAAAATACAGTATATAATATTACTATTGGACTTGGATTAAATATTCGAGCCACAAGGGAGTCTACTAGAGTTTACACAAGACATTGGTACCATTTTGAAAGTGAAAGTTGGCCCACTTTGTCTTTGAAAAGTCTCATAGGTATAAATTATGGTGCATTTTGCTAGAAAATTGTCCTGGATTCTATATAGCTTGCTTAGCATTCTGCGCTGAAATCCAAGTGTATTCTGTAACTATGTGCATAACTTAATTGGCTTAACAAGCCAATCAGCATTGTTAACAGCACTTAACAAGCAATAATTTTTATTTTATTTTATTTTTATTTGTAGCATTTGTATCCCACATTTTCCCACCAATTTGCAGGCTCAATGTGGCTTACATTTGCCGTAATGGCGGTTGCCATTTCCGGGTAGTAGCATTACAAATGGTATTGCACCTTAATGCATACATACATTGAGGTGCATACATACAATGGTAACATACATGGAACATAACATAAATGGAGCAGATTATGGTATATATATATATATACCATGTGCATACATACATGGTAAAGAATAATACTTTATGGTATTGAATGAAGGTTCCTGAGTAATAAATAGGATTATAACATACATTAGGTCATCGACTATAGAGAGACCCTATTTGACATAAGGTTTAAGGAGGTAGTGCTTGATCGTTAATAGCAAGGAGGTTGATCAGTCATGTGATAAGTTTTCGGATTTGTATAGATCATGTGTAGTGTTATTATTTAGTATTTAAGATTAGCACTAATTGGCAAAAATGAGAATTTACACACACAACTCCCTAAGCGTATTCTGTAATGCACTGCATCTAAATTTTAATGTGTGCAGGCAAAAGGGACATGGTTATGGGCGAAGAAAGTGGCATTTCATGGGCATTCCAAAATTTATGTGCATTGTTATAGATTATGGCCCTCTGTGCCTAAACCTATACGCCAGGATTTACGCTACTTTTTCATTGGTGGAAATGCAGATGTGTAGTTTTAGGCACTAGAATATTAAGCATATTCTATTTACCATGCCTAAATATAGGTGCCGCTTATTGAATACATTTAGGCGGAAATGTTTTCCATGCAAATTATCTAGGCACCATATTTAGAATCTGGCCCTATATGCGATGTGAAAACATCATCTATGTGTATCTTATTGTTCTCGCAGCTAAAAATGCCTCCAAAAAGTGGATAAAGGTAAGCACATTATAAAATAACATTGGTGCTTTAAGCAGCTTTGAGTGAAGGCATAAGAACATAAGAAGAGCAATACTGGGTCAGACTAGTGGTTCATCTAGCCCAATATCCTGCTTTCAACAGTTGCCAATCCAAGTCACAAGTACCTGGCAGAATCCTAAATAGTGCACTAAGGAAAAGGGGAGATCAAGAGGATAGAAAACATTGAACCTCTCCTGCATCAGGAGTAAAAAATAGGGAGATGTGTATTACATGGCAGATCCTAGATAATCTCCATAATGTGCAATTTTTGTTTTTTATTTTTTATTACTCATTTTCATAAAAGGACAAAATGGCATCAAATCTAAATGGAAAAAAATAGCACCCAGCTATTTCAGGCCAGCGCTTATGTTATAACATCAATCATTTGCCAGGAAGTCCCTGTAATTAGCTTGTTGTCTGATTTCTTTGACTGAGTGACCAAAGAACTGATAAAGAAGCAAAGCCATTACTGGGCAGACTTCTATGGTCTGTGCTCTGATCATGGCTGGACAGATTCAGCTTCAGTAGCTGCAGAACAAGGCCAGTGCCAGGCATACTTCTACGGTCTGTGCCCTGGTCGTGGATGGACAGATTTGGATTGGCTGGAGTGGGGCTTTGATGACAACTTTAGTAGTTGAAGAAGGTCAATGCCAGGCAGACTTCTACAGTCTGTGCCCTGAAAATGGCAAGGACAAATCAAGATCGAATGTGCATATGTAGTATCACAACATATGTTATGCTACAAGTCTATCTTGCTATGTAGACTGGGTGGACCATACAGGTCTTTTTTTTCCATCATCTACTATGTACTATGTAACGTGTTTTAACCTCTGGTTTTTTTTTCCAGCTTTAGGATTAAGGCTAATCCGTAACCCAAAGAGTTAAAATGTGTACTCAAAGGATTGAGTGCTAGGCAAAACAAGAATAGTGACAGACAGTCTTCCTGAAATGCTGCTCACAGGATGCTGATATTAGGAATAACATGCTGTCCATATTCATACTCTAGATGGTGTATAGTCTGCTACATTTCCATGGTGAAAATTAGTGTTTATTTTGAACATTTCAAGGCATTTTTTTTTATCCAGGAGTATGAGATGCTTTTTAAAAGTTTTCTTAAAATCAAACTATGCTACATAACGATTTACGCTTTTCTTAGCAGTATCCCTGATGGATTGATTTAGCAAAATGTGGTCTTTTGTTCCATGCCCCCTCATATTGCCAAGATATTAACAGAATCAATATGATCATATAGTCTGTCAGTGACTAGTTTATATATTCTAGATAGACAAGTTCGTCTATAATTTTTGGGAAGGTTACTCTCCTTGGAAATACAGTAGAAGCATTTTTCCTGTTAGCCAATGTGGTTTGAAATCTGGCTGCCTGATCAATTGATATTTGCAGTTTTCCATGTTTTGGTGAAGTGATGTTTTTTGAGACAAAGGATGGTCACTCCTTCTGGGCCAGGCTTTTCTGTTTGGGGCTTTCTTAAACCTGTTTTCCAGCTCTTTTGTTGTTACTTCAGGCCATTCCAAAGCTGTAATGTTTGCCCATTCCAATTCTCCTATATACAGGGAGCCATTCGACTTATCGATTGTGCTCTGCAGGTTCCCTGTATAAGTTTTTACAGAACATTTCTGTTTCAGCTTTAGTTGCTGGTGTTTTACACTATACTGATGATCTTTCCCAGTTTCCTGTTTTTGGGTTTTGCTGAATTAATTAAAACATTTTTTCTCTCTCTTTTCAGTTTCTTCATTTCTCTACAACGTTTGTACTCAGCTGTACTTTCACCTAATTAATGGAGCATGTGAAAATATTTATTTTGATGTTTGGATCTTCCTTATTATCTTTGGTGATCTTGCTCCCTGTTAGACCATCCACCTATCAAGGACATATCTGCTCACAATGATTTATTTTTCCTTCAGTGTGATTTTTTTTCCAAGGAGGTGTTATCTTTCTCTTTTTCTTCTGGATCTGCATCCTTGTTAGTAAAAATCTCTCTGTAATAATTTTGACTGCACAGTACTGCATTTGGTTGTCCCTTTACACAAGTGTTCAGGACAATTCTATAAGTTCACACCTAAAGCTAAGCATTATTTATATGCATTGAAGGGGCCTTTAACCAGCAGTTTTGCGTATAATTGCACTAGGCAGTATTCTATAAACTATTAAAATGCACAACTATTAACACGCTCAACATTGAAGTGCTATAATGCATAACTCCAAGGTGGGCATAAACATGGAAGCAGTGTGAGTGGACCATGGGTATGGCACCAAGTGATGCACTTATAGAATACTAGTAAAAAGGCCCGTTTCTCACACAAATGAAACGGGCGCTGGCAAGGTTTTCCTCGGAATCTGTATGTTTGAGAGAGAGAGAGTGTGTATGTGAGAGACAGTGTGTGTGTGTGTGTTTGTGTGTGTGTGTGTGTGTGAGAGAGAGAGAAAGAGTGTGTGAGAGATGGAGTGTGTGTGTGAGAGTGAGAGAGTGTGTGTGTGTTTGTATGTATGTGAGAGAGTGTGTGAGAGACAGAGTGTATGTGTGTGTGAGAGTGTGTGTGTGTGAGAGAGAAAGAGAGAGAGTGTGTGTGTGTGTGACAGAGAGATAGAGTGTGATAGAGTGTGTCAGAGAGAGTGTATGTGAGAGACAGAGAGTGAGTGTGTGTGATAGACTGTGTCTGTGACAGAGACTGTGTGTGAGACAGAGAGAGAGTGTGTGTGTGTGTGTGAGAGAGATAGTGTGTGCTAAAGATAGAGAGTGTGTGTGTAGAGTGAGACACAGAGAGAGTGTGAGAGAGAGAAAGAGTGTGAGAGACCAGAGTGTGTACGTTTTACAGAGAGTGAGTATGTGAGAGAGAGTGTGTGTGTGGCCGCCCTCTTCTTGCAGTCCTGCGCTGCCCCTCGCCACTCTTCCTGCGTGCCGGCTGTAATTTAAAAGTTGTTACCTTGTGTCCGGCAGCAGCAGGTGTAAGTCGAGCAGGAACGGCACTTCAGCTTGCCTCCCTTCTGTCTCAGCTGTGGCCTCTGGTCCTGCCCTCATTTCCTGTTTCCAGAAGGGAGGGACCAGATGCCAGAGCTGAGTCAGAAGGGAAAGCAGGCTAAAGTGCCGTGCCTGCTCTACTTTCACTGCTGCCAGCGTACACAGAGGTAAGAACTTTTAAATTACAGCCGGCACTCAGGAAGGTGAGGGGCAGGCGCAGGACTGCGAGAAGAGGGCGGCCAATGCAGTTCGGGCTGCTACTGAGAGAGAGAGAGGGAGGGAGGCGCAGGGCTCTGGAACTCTGAAGACAGGGGGTATGGAACTCACAGGGGAGGGGAGGGAGGGGGCGGGCCTGGAATTCGGAGGACAGAGGGAGGTGGGGGGGCGATTCTACAGCGATTGAATCCTTACCTCTGACGTTCTTTTGCTGGCTGGTGCTTGTTTCACTTTCCTCTCATTGATCCACTCTCTGACGTCATCACGTTCCGATGCGAGGGCGGACCAATGGGAATTGTGTTACGAACCCATGCATCCAGACGTAGAACGTTGGAGGTGCAAATTATTATATAGGATTTTCATTAACTTGTTATGGCAACTTATTAAATACTAAAGATTATTATTCTCTGTTAACAGTTTTCACTGTGCCTCCTACAATGTAATTCTATAATTGTTTACTAAGGTGCACTAACATTTTTAGCGTGTGCTAAAAATTAACATGCTAACCATACAGATGCCCATAATATTATGGGCATCTATAGAACATTATGGACATCTATACGGTTAGCGCTCACTAAAAACGCTATCATGCCTCTAGCATGGCTTAGTAAACAGGGTCCTTAATCTTCATTGGTATGCTAGTTATTTTTTAATATTTCTTGATATTTGTGTGACATTTGATAGAGTTGATTATCAGATTTTTATTGGCTTGTCTACGTATGTTTGACATTGCAGGAACTCGCTGGAGTCGTTTTTGACTGGTTGGACACAGGAGGTTTGTGTAGATTCAGAATTTTCAGAGGCAAGGTTGTTTCAGACTGGAGTTCCACAAGGTTCTTCATTATCAGCAGTCTTAATCTGTAATTGATCCCATTATGCCACTTGTTGCAATCATCTGGGGTCTCATACCACTTTATGTGGATGATATCCAATTTTTTCTTCCATTGCCAATGTGTACCTCTGATAAAATGAGGCACCTGCAAGAAATGTTTTCATGGTGTTTTGGCTTGGATGAGAAAGAATAAGCTGTTGAAAGTTCCACAGACAGAATTGTTATTAGTCATACATGATTTGACTCCTGCTGTACCTTCAGAAGTCTTATTATCTGGTACTTTGGTTAAGGTTATAACCTTGGAATATTATTGGACTCCCATTTATCTTTTAGGCCACAGCTACATATGGTAATAAGAAATGATAAGCAAGTTGCATCCATTGTTATCAATATCTGATTTTAGGGTAGTCATGCAATCACTGCTATTAAGTGGGCCTGATTATTGCAACATTGTATATTTGAGCTTATCAGTCTCTTGCATTCAGGGTTTCTTTTACAAAGTGGCAGTGAAGCCAATGTGGGATTACCGCTCTTTAAAACAGAAGTACCGCCAGGCTACACAGCAGCCCGGCAGTAGTTCCATCCCCCAGCACATGCCATTTCTGGCTCTATCAAAATATTTATATTTTATAGTACCATTGTATACCCAGTGGTAATCGGGCAGTGCCACATGGTTACCACCAGGTTAGCATGGGAGCCCTTATTGCCACCTCAATGGGTGGTGGTAAGTGCTCCCCCAGAAATGGCTAAGCGGCAAGTGCTCCACCTGTCACATGGCCATTTCTTTAAAAAAGAAAGACCTGCCTTTTACCTGCTGCGGTAAAAGTGGGCCTCAGCGTGTGTCAAAAACATACGCTCAATGCCGGCGCAGGCCCCCTTGTGCCACAGCTTCATAAAAGGACCCCTCAATCTTTTGCAGGTTGTATGAAATTTTGTGGTATGACTTTTATTTGGATTGTCTTAATTTGAATATGTAATCCCTTATTGTGTTGCAAAGCAATGGCTGCCTGTAGCATTCTGTATCAAGTTTAAGTTGTTCTTACTGGTTCATCTATAATTGTGTTATGACTCTTTATTCTACCTGTACAATGTCTGACAGCCTTATGTTCCCACAAGGACTTTATATTCTTTAACTGCTTGTGGACTCACTGTACCTGATTTGCAATGCTTGCAACTTGTGAAGACAAGAAAAAGTACCTTTCCCATAGCTGGTCCTTATGAATTTGCCTTTGGAAACTAAGAAACATCACGACACAGCCTCTTTCAAAAAGTTATTGAGGCACCATTTGTTTTGTTTGGCATATGCACTGTCTTAAGACTATTGATGGACTGGAATGTTTTTACCACTGTGATGATTGGTTTTGAGTTTTGTCTTTGTTTTGTTTTATAATTATGTATGCTATTTTGTAATCCGCCTTGGATAAAGGCATAGTATAAATAATAAACCATAACCATAACTATTAAAGAAATTATGTTGACACAGATTTGTTTGCATCCAAAAAATGAAAGGATGGCTACAAATAGGGCTCCTTTTACTAAGTGGCGGTAAAATGGGCCCTGCGGTGGCATCGGCATGCAGGTTTGCCATGTGCCAATGCCCCCTTTTACTGCCTCCAATAAAATACTTTTTTTTAAAGGAATGAAATGGTTGTGCAGTAAATTAAACACTTGCTGTGCAGTCATTTTCTGGGGGAGCTCCTGTGGTAGACTGGCGGTAACCAAGCAGTGTGTGCAGCACTGCCCAATACTACCGGGCACACCCCCAGCACTAGAAAAATAGAAAAATATTTTCTAGCACCAGGAATGGGGTGTGTGTGCATGTGGGGGGGGGGGGGGGGGGGGGGTCGGTAGGGCTTGTCGTGCTTTTGTAAAATGACCCCATAGTGAGGTACTAGACCCTGAATAATCCTAAAAACAAATACGAATTGCTTAAATTGTAGATGAGGACTTCTAGGTAACCAATGTAGCTTACTAAATGTGCAGCAGTATTTTGCAATGTTTGTAGTCTTTTCACTAAGGTATTGGAACTTACACATATAAAAGATTACAATAATCCAGCTGTGATATCATAAGGGGGCTGTATCACTATTTTAAGTTGGTCAGGTAGACAATATTTCCGCACCCAAGGTAGAATCTCAGTTTTGAAAAAGCTTTCCTTATCAATGAATTAATTTGATTGTCCCATGTTAAACTGGAATCAAGAATCACTCCCCCAAATTTTAGGGCTTCTTTTACAAAGCCATGCTACTGATTCTCGTGCGGCAAATGAGACAAAGACCAGTCAATGCCTATGGGCTTCTTCCTCATTTGCCGCGCGGGAATCGTTAGCGTGGCTTTGTAAAAGAAGACCTTAATGAAGATTCTAAGGAGTAACTGGTAACTGATCAGAATATGTTGGGCCTCCACATACCATAAATTTATGTTTCTCTCTTTATTAACTTCAATTTATCCTATTTGTCCAGTATTCAAGACAGAATAAGTAGGTTCTAACTAAAGAATCCAAATTGATACTGGGATTAGTAGAGTAAAATCATGTACATGTGTAAATAGTTGAGTAGACTCTGGGAAATGATTTTCCCAGCATACTCACAAGTACTGGGTGACAACAATGACCTTATGGTAAGCCACAAGGAGACACCAAGATTCTGATGCTTTACTGTTAATCTTACCCTATAAGTTCTAAACTTCAGGAACCCTTCAAATTGAATAAACTGATTCAGTTATCCCAGTCTCATCCAATAAATATAATAGGATCTCATGATCTACTAAATCGAAAGCTGATGAAGGATCAAATTGTAGTATTAGAGCCCTATGATAATTGACTTCTATGCTTTGATAATAAAGTTCCCATTAAGCTTTCAGTTGTATATCTCTTTGGAAACCTGATCTGGAATAATGCAAAGTCTTATGTTGGTCTAAATAGTCTGATAACCATCCAGGTTTTCCATTATTTTACAAAAGGCCTATAATTAAAATATTTCCTTACATCTAGACTTTGATTTTTCAAATGGGATTCAATATAATATCTCCACCAGCTTGGGGAGTATACCATCCCTAGCTGACTTTTCTAGCCATGTAATTCACCAAGACAAAAATACAGCTGGGACTTCTGTCAACAGATAGGCAGGGCATTGATCTAAGGAACAATAAGTCTGAATAAGTTTCTTTAATAAAATTTCAACTTCTTCTGTTGTGACTCTAGGACATGTAATCCAATATCTGTTTACTGGAGTAGCATCAATGTTATTGCTAGCACCCTCCTTCAAAATCATTAAAGATGTTTGACATGTTTCTATTGAAAATGGATTTTGAAGATCTTTTCTTTGAAAAAAAGGGCTACTTCTTCAGCAGAATGTATACTAAATCGATGATCATTGACAATCAAATTTAAAATCTGAGTAACCTCCCAAATGTTCTATATAATTTTTTTTCAGATCTAGTGATATACCTTTCTAGCAGAATAATAGGACCTTTTTCTTGCTGCCAAGCTATATTTACATGTAGAGGTAAACTAGAATAATACCGGGGAACAGGTTTCCAGTCGCGATAATTACTCTTTATTATAAATGGGAAACAAGTACTCAAGTAAGCATGTTTGAAAAATTATTATTCAGGAGAAAAAAGCCTCAAGAAGCACCTTGTCTGCTAGTAAAGCGGATAGGGCTAGGGCTTCTTCATCATAGGCAAAAAACCTCCTGATGTAACTAGCTTGCTTTCTTACTTTAATGATCATAGGGGGCTATCGTAAAAGACACGGAGGAGCTTCGAAGAGAGTCATGTTCTTCAACTAAGTACCTCTCCTTAAAATTATTACAGAGGAAGAAATACTGGAAGACTATATATATATCTCTCTACGATAGCCCCCTATGATCATTAAAGTAAGAAGGCAAGCTAGTTACATCAGGAAGTTTTTTGCCTATGATGAAGAAGCCCTAGCCCTTATCCGCTTTACTAGCAGACAAGGTGCTTCTTGAGGATTTTTCCTCCTGAATAATAATTTTTCAGACATGCTTACTTGAGTACTTGTTTCCCATTTATATTAAAAAGCTATATTTATAGATATTAAATTGATCTCTCCATCTTTGTCGAGCACAGGCAGTACCCTCCGTGAGCCATAATTTATCCAAATATTTACATGAGCAAGAGCATCCGCGTAATTCTGGGGCTGGTTCTGGGCTCCTATTTTATCAATAAGCATGAAATAGGTGTTATTTTGGATATCTCACCTAGATATCTATGTAAAGCATGCTTTACAAATGAAAAATAGGTCAAAAAGGGCCCTTTTACTAAGCAGCACTAAAAAGTGGTCTGTGCTATCCCCAGCATGGATTTTTCCCACGTGCTAAGGCCACTTTTAGCACTGTCGAGAAATGGATGATTTTCTATTTCAGCAATAATGACCATGCACTAATTTATTTTCTCATTAGAGCATGGCCATTAGGGTGTGAGCACTTGCTGACACCTATTTTAGCTGTGGTAAGGGCTCACGTGCTAACCATGCGCTAATCGGTTGTGCCACAGCAATGCAGCTGCGTTAACAGATTAGTGCAGAACATCTACTCTCCGCTCCCAGACCCACCCTAGCACTAAAAATTAAAAACTGTTTGTTAGCACATGGGCAGTGTGTGCACATGTAAAAAGTGCCACGAGTTGCCTGAGCACGCCTTGTGGTAGTACATTTTAACCTGCGGGGAGCACACACTAAGCTGCGGTAAAAAGTGGCCTGCGCTTGTTTGGACACATGAAATTGGTGCACACTGGGCTATTTTTTTAACCGCAGTGGGTAAAAGGCCTTTTTTAAATGGGGCAGTGCATGGCCATGCGCTAATATTAAACATAGTGTGTGTGGCTATTTACTGCTTGAGCCCTTACCAGCATCTATTTACTTGATGAACCTATTTACTTGGTGATAAAGGCTCACATGCTACTCATGCGGTAATCGGGCAGTATGCAGCAATGTGGCTGCACTGCTGATTACCGCTGGGAAAGCCGCAGGAAACCTCCACATCGATGGAGAAATAGGCAGAAGCTGTATCCACTGGACAGTCATGTCTGCAGAGGACCCAGCTTTTACTTACGGATGTAAGGCAAGAAATGAAGAAGAAAGGCGGAAAGTAAAGAAATAAATGGAAAGGAAGCCCTGGAAACAGAGTTAAGAGGACAGATAGCAGCAGAATTGGATACTGGGCCAGCATGATCAGAAAAACAAAGTCACCAGACAACAAAAGTAAAAGATCATTTTATTTTCATTATAGTGTTTGGAATATGTCCACTTTGAGAATCAGGTGCTCATCATTAAAAGTTATATTTATTTACTTATTTATGGCATTTTATCCCACATTAAACATGAATTAGGGTGTTTTGTGGCTGTACATGAGAATTGTGATATTATGATCCCTTGTTTCATATTGTTGACGGTCTGCATTTTCCGTATGGGTGGTATATTGGTGTATTAGGTTCTGCCCAGTATAATATTTATGGTACAGTAAGGTTCTGAGTATGTTTTTGCACAACGTTGTGCATAGTGTTTTGCAGTTGAGCGATTGTGGTTAGTATAAGCTTTGAGCAACCACTTTATTCTTTGACATATGATACATATCTAAATTTAAGAAAAGGTATTAATTGTGACTTTTATTTTTATTTTTTTTCTGTGTGTTATCAGACAATTATGGATTTAAGCTCCACCCCTGGCCCCTCCCCAAACAGTTGGGCCACCGACCATCTATGCAGCCATGTGACTGCCGCATGCTCCACCCATGTGACTGCCCTCTTGTATTTAGGTGCTATGGGCTCCTTTTACTAAGTGGTGGTAAGCCTAACACAGGTTCCCTGCAACTGTTTTTCTATCCAGGGAAGTAATCCAATTAACTGCATTAACAGATAGGCTCTAGCAGCACATTCACATTAGCATATGCTCACTGGATAACACAGGGTTAAGATGGGATCACTTAGCACTTCCTAAATAGGAGCTGGTAAGTGTTCCTCATTATTTTATAGCAGTTGCCACACACTACTGGGAATATTAGCTCATGGCCTGCAAAAAACTTTGTGTTAGAATGCACTAAAACCAATTTTACCATGCCTTTGTAAAAGGGCTCATTAGGAATCTTTCTTTAGTACTTAAATTTAGATGCTCATATTCAGTTTTCTTCTAGCCAAAGACAAACATAATGACTCAAAGTTTGAAACAATTTAACTGATAGTTTTGAATTGCAAAAAAATGATAAAAGTTTAAAATACCTGTATTCAGACTTAAAATGTTTGCTGTCACAATATCCACCTTATAATTGAAAGAGAAAAACGCCTAGATTTCGACCCAAATCGGGAGATAGACGTTTATCTCCAAAACGAATAAATCGGTATAATGGAAAGGCGATTTTGGACGTTTTCAACTGCACTCCATCGCGGAAGCGTACAAAGTTGACGGGGGCGTGTCGGAGGCGTGGCGAAGGTGGAACTGGGGCATGGTTATCGGCCGAGGAGAGATGGGCGCCTTTCGCCGATAATGGAAAAAAGTATGCGTTTGTAGCTAGAATTAGGGCACTTTTCCTGGACCCTGTTTTTTTCACGAATAAGGCCCCCAAAAGTGCCCTAAATGACCAGATTACCACCAGAGGGAATCAGGGAACCTCCCCTGACTCCCCCAGTGGTCACTAACCCCCTCCCACCACAAAAAATGATGTTTCACACCTTTTTATTTTCACCCTCAAATGTCATACCCACCTCCCTGGCAGCAGTATGCAGGTCCCTGGAGCAGTTGTTAGGGGGTACAGTGGACTTCAGGCAGGTGGACCCAGGCCCATCCTCCCCCTACCTGTTACAATTGTGCTGCTTAATGCTTAGTCGTCCAACCCCCCTCCCCAACCCACTGTACCCACATGTAGGTGCCCCCCTTCACCCCTTAGGGCTATAGTAATGGTGTAGACTTGTGGGCAGTGGGTTTTGAGGGGGATTTGGGGGGCTCACACAAGGGAAGGGTGCTATGCACCTGGGAGCTCTTTGACCTTTTTTTTGTTTTTGTAAAAGTGCCCCCTAGGGTGCCTGGTTGGTGTCCTGGCATGTGAGGGGACCAGTGCACTACGACTCCTGGCCCCTCCCACGAACAAATGCCTTGGATTTATTCGTTTTGAGCTGAGCGCTTTCATTTTCCATTACCACTGAAAAACAAAAACGCCCAGCTCACAAATTGTCGAATAAAACATGGAAGTCTATTTTTTTCGAAAATACGGTTCGGTCCGCCCCTTCACGGATCCGTTCTCGGAGATAAACGCCCATGGAGATAGATGTTTTCGTTCAATTATGCCCCTCCACGTCTCCTGAAATTCTTAATAACCCTCATGCAGTGAACCTCTCAGATATTTTGTCAGATATTCAGTTTAGTAGTTCCAAAGAATAAAGTGGTTGCTCAAAGCATATACTAACCACAATCGCTCAACTGCAAAACACTATGCACAACTTTGTGCAAAAACCACTCAGAACCTTACTGTACCATAAATATTATACTGGGCAGAACCTAATACACCAAATACCACCCATACGGAAAATGCAGACCGTCAACAATATGAAACAAGGGATCATATATCACAATTCTCATGTACAGCCACAAAACACCCTAATTCATGTTTAATGTGGGATAAATGCCATAAATAAGTAATGCCCCTGCCTCCATTCATCTGGAGCGGCGCTGTGAGTCTCCCCTTTCCTCCCCTCCCCTTCCTTACTATCTGCCCCGCGCCGCCCTTAATCTTTAATGTACCTCCTCCCAGCGCTGACCGCGTCAGTTCGAAGCCCACCCTGCCCGTCTCTATTCTTCTCTCCCTTCGTTCTGCAGAGTCCTGCCTTCTGACATCATTTCCTCCAGGGCGGGACTCTGAGTTCGTTCCCTCAGAGTCCGCCCTGGAGGAAATGATGTCAGAAGGCAGGACTCTGCGGAACGAAGGGAGAGAAGAATAGAGACGGGCAGGGCGGGCTTCGAAATGACGCGGCCGGCGCTGGGACGGAGGTACATTAAAGATTAAGGGTGGCGCGAGGCAGATAGTAAGGAAGGGGAGGGAAAGGGAGGCTCAAGGCGCCACTCGCCCAACCCCCCC